>NC_088857.1:13119759-13827259 GCF_963853765.1 Magallana gigas
AATTTCAAAATTAAAAAATTAAAGATGAAGCACTTTTCAAAAACTGCTTTTATATTATAGCATTTTAAAAAAAATTTATGATAAATTTTACATAAACTTAATTAATTACTCAAACTATATTGTGGTAGACTGTACAGGTCACTGTTGGCAATTGTTTAGTGGTGAGCAGTGTGCCATCCATGGTCTCTAGTTTTTGTACTAGTATAATCCTGTTTCTGAACCTGTTACTTTCCTATGTTTCTGTAATAGTAACTTCCCTAAAGGTCTCTAGTTTTTGTACTGTAGTAACTTCTCATTTCTGTATCAATAGCTCGTTTCTGTATCAATAGCTCTATGTTTCTGTAATAGTAACTTCCCTAAAGGTCTCTAGTTTTTGTACTATAGTAACTTCTCGTTTCTGTATCAATAGCTTTTCCTATGTTTCTGTAATAGTAACTTCCTTAAAGATCTTTTGTTTTTGTACTAGTTACTTTCAATTTCTGTACCTAACTTTCTTATGTTTCTGTTATAGTAACTAATCCCTAAAGGTCTCTTGTTTCTGTACATGTAACTTTCATTTTCTGTGCCAGTAACTTTCATTTTCTGTGCCAGTAACTTTCTTACGTTTCTGTAGTACAAATGTACTAACTTCCCTAAACCCAGTAAAGACTTTTTGTTTCTGTACTAGGACCGGTAACTTCCCTGAAGATGGATAAATTTTAGGGAGGGGATGTTGGCACTTGAATCTTCCTTAAATTAAGGCAGTCCTCATAGTATTCTAAGAAAGCAAATAATCTTTTTTTTTCATGTTTACTTGCATTTACCAGAAACCTTTTTTTTTCCTTGTTAGCACAGAATATCTAGGTGCAAGATCCCTGAAGTATGAACTTTGATTATAAATATTGGGTTAAGGAATAAATTTATTCAATTAAGTTTTATAGAGCAAGGATGGAAAGGTAATTACTGAAGGTGCCATCCCTCTAAATTACAGGGGAGAAACAAACAGTGGAGTGTAAGAGATAATGAGACGTTTATGAGATTTTGGTGTAGCCGTTGATAGAGATATGAAACTCGTTTTCTAATGATTGTCAGCCTTCATTATTTGATAAATCTGATAGACAATAGAATTATGATTGGTCAGTTTTTTTATCAATATCCCTTGTTCATGATTTTAAAAGCATTTTGCTACGACTTGCCATTTAGTATAGTAATTAAAATGCAACCATCTGCAAAGCAAAAGCTTTATATCATATATCTCTTGTTAGCAGGTATTTAAAGCTAATAAGGACATCTTTTGAAATTTAATTTGTTGCTCTTTGCAGTAGGTAGGGAAAATAAAAATTTTTTGTCATAAAGTTACACAAACATTTTAATTAAAATCATATTTATTAAATAGAAAAAAATATCTGCAAGCAACAGCTGGATTTAAAAAAACCAAACGAGATTATGCTCAGATTGTTAATTAAAACATCTTGAATTAGATACTGTCTTATGAGTTAGCTGATCAAGAGAGGGTAGACACAATCAATTTTGGATGGCCTTAAAAACAGTGTATTGGAGCAATATAAAAATACTTGATTATGGGCAAACAATGAAAAAGCTTAATACCAATCTAACAGCTTACTGGACTCCATTCAGCTGTATGTTTTAAATTATACATTGTATCAAATATTAAGAATTTCCAAAGAAAAATGTACCTGAGTATTAACAAATCAAATTCATTTAAATTTATTCTTCTTAAAGTGATATGCTAACCAAGATTGTGAAAAGCCAACAATTTATTGCTTAGAATATTTCCATCAGGATATTCCTTTGATACAGTTTCTAAACAGAGGTGAATATCACAGAAAATGCCAACATCAATTTCTCCTATCATACTTTTCAGTTTTGGAATTGATTCATTTTGACTTTCAGAATGATAGATACTGCAGCTTGTGATAAAGGGTAACTTGCAGAATTGCCTCCCTTGAAATACTCACTATATTAAGTATCTCTTGAAATAGTGTTTAATATATTTATTTACTAAAGATACATAGCATTAATACTTTTCCTGAAATTTATTAATTTTCTTTGATAGTAGTTAACAGATGCTAATGATAAAAGACTTTAACAGCATTTTTCATATTATTAAAAACAAAACGTTTCCTAGATTAAGGTAGATTAAACAGTTTAGGGGTACCTTATAAAAACCAAGATACATGTACGTCATGTTCATTAGAAGTTTGCCATTTGTTTTGTTAAGCATGCATGCAAGCAGCATATAAAAACTCAAATGTAAAGATGACATTGCTTTTAGTAAGATTTGAGGTTATGTCTTCTTTCAGTAATGAGGGATGATAGTGTCCATTTTTACATCTACTTAAAAGAATGATGTGTGCTGAAATCAGGGATTTTTTTAAAACCCTGTCAGAAACCTTACTCCAGAATAATACATGTACTTATGGCCCACAAAGTTCTTGAGGAGCTGGGCCATTGATTAATAAATTATTTTTTTTACCATTGCCAGACAGACTACATTATTCTTAGCAAGAAGGAAAAAATGAATATGGCTCATTTAGTTGCCACTTCCCAATCAGATTAGTTCGGTTTAACTGCTCCCGGCATTGTTTTTAAATTGGTTCCCTGACTTGAAATGTTGAGTGGTCAGTTACTTGTAATTGGACAGCTTAAGTCTTTTCCATTTCTTGTCATTACGGTGTGCACTGGTCTGCATAACTAGATATCCTGACTATATGTATGGGGGGACTATTTTGGGACCCTGTGCTTTTTATTCACAGGCTAATGCAGTGTTAATGTTGGGGATAATTTTCATATCCTGTAACTGCTTAACTGTTTGATGGAAAATAAATGTAAGCTGCCGCCATGTGATTGGAAAATGGTTGTCAAAAACTTCCAAGATTTAGGCCATTAATGGAAAATGTCAATGCAAGGGGACCCTCTATTCATTAAGCAGCCATGTTTTTTTTAACTTAGCACAGTGCCAATTATAATATTAGAGAACCCTTTTTGGCACTCTCTTTGTACAATATAATGGAAGTTGATTGAAAAGAGAAAAACACTTTAGTAAATTCTTTCAAAAGAGATTTTCCATTCCTAAGACTTATTATTATAAAGCTGGATACTAAGAGAGTGTTTACCCATTATGGTAATGATGCCATATTGAGTCAAAAAGATTAAAACACTGGGAAAGGTCTTTTAAGGAAACGCTGATGTAATGTACAGATAATCCTATTCATAAAGGCACAGTTTTTTGTGCACTCTGAAAAAGTTTAAGCCACTGAATATTTCATAGATAAGACCTTTTCATGCCTTTAACACTTCTTTTAAATTAAATGAAATCAAACTGCAAAAGGTGAATGCATGCAATTTACATCTGCACTTTTAATAATTTAATTAATATTTTAGCCCGGAATGAGTAATGATTGAAGGTTTATGGCAGTGTTGCTGTGTGCAGATTGTGTGCAATATGTCAGTGGCCTATAGCAGCCACAGAACTACATCTGTCTGCGTATTGACAAATTCATTCAGGAGGCGCAGCCCACATCTAAAAAAAAAAAAAGAAATTATTTGAATAGCCTGATTGTCTTCAAAGAAAAGTAACAGCTAGGAGTAACTTCTTATTGCCAGCTCACTGTGCTCTCAATCCTATTTCCTCCATATTATCACTGTATTTATGTGTGCTTCTTAACTGGGGTTTAAGTATCGAACTAATAAGCCATTAGAGAATCATCCGTGAACGCAGACTTTTGGACCGGGTGAGAAACGCTGCCTTCACCAGCCAGGAATCCCCTTTTTCTTCGCTGTGATCAGGCGGTCTTAAAAAGTTCCCTTTTGTTCAGAGCTCATAAGCTGACTTTCCAGATTATGCATATGACTTTTCCTATCAAAAGAAAGAAATCATTAAGGTTGTATTCGGGCATTGGATAGGATTTGATAGAGCTGATTATGGCTTTCTTGGTCGTGTGACATCGCGTCTAAATGTGACGTCTGGGGAAGTCGGCAATCTACGGTGGCTAGCTGAATACTTGGCCAATCTGATGAAAGTCAGGATAGACTATTTTTTTCTCCAAGGCTGCTGAAAATATCATTTCTGGGGAAATAAAGATGCAAGATGCATTAACTTGGTGAACTTGTGTGTTTCGCATCAAGTTTATATGTCAGGTGTTAGGACTCAATTCAAAACACAACCTTCATCTTCTTGGCATGGAAATTAATTGTTTCTATGTATATTTCTTAAACTACCATGGCAATGGAAACAGATGGTAAGTATAGCTTACTTTTGAATTTTTTTCTCCCTTCCGGATTCCTGTTAAAATAAATCAAACCTTGCTCCTGCATAATATTTACTTAATAACCTTGTAATTTTAAAAGCCCTCTATATCTGACAATTCCACTGAAGAGAGAGAGAGAGAAAAAAAAGGTTCTGTTGACTCTATCTTCTCAATCTGTATCTGAAGTTGACGGTGTGTCTGATGCTGCCGTTGCTTTTTATAAAATCAGTGAATTTAAAAAGCATTTCTGTGTAAAATACCAAGCTTTGAAATGTAAAACTCCAAATATTTTTTTTTTCTCCTATGCAAAGAAAATGTGTCGGAGTGTGTGAGAAATTGTATTAATGGCATAAAATTGGGAAGTTGTGTACACATCGAGGGGGATTTGTACAACATTGGATTGTAATTCAAAACAAGGGCTTTTAAGTTTTAATTTGAAATCATTTTTCCTTTGTGAACTGGCACACAGAAATGTAAGTACTTTTTGTCAGAATGAAAAAAAAACGGGTTTTGAAGGAGGGAAAATTGTGGGTTTTGGATGAATATTGAGAGCTTCTGTCTATAAAAGCTGCCCTTAATTCTCATCAGATATCCATTATGAGGATATTGACAAACAGTATCAGATGCCATCTGTGACATGTAAATGTTGCAATATTTTATTTCAATGGAATAATCCTGTCAGATTTATATAAATCAGAGACTTGTAAGCCTATACGAAGTGGTCTAGAAAATTGCTGGGATATTTCCTGTGTGTGGCATTAACCTTTATATACCAGCAGTTACTGATATTTACTGGTTAAAAAATACTACAAATTATCTTTCAAAATCACTATAAAACATCTTAATATCTAAAAGTTGACAGTTTTAGGCCACTCTCTCTTGAATTATTCAAAAATTTTGTGAAAACTTATGAAAGTAGTCCAAAACTAATGAGCATGACTTTAGAAACATAATCTTTATCTAACAGGTACTACATTGATAAAGATGTCCTCAGTTATCAAAGTTGAAGAAGCACTATTTGTTTGAACTAACTGTGTTAAATTATCATCAGATTTACCAAAAAGGGAATGCGTACTTACAGGGTTATCAACCCCACTTCAGCACGCAGAGTTTTAATATTTTAAGTGTAAATTGTTACGGTAAATACCTGGTAATGAATTTTTAAGAGATCTATGAAAGTCCAAAATGCTTGTTATAGATACATGTATATGATTCTATTAGCCTGGAGATACATGTACATGCATAGGAACCTAATAATGTAATCAATAAGTGTCCCCTTTTAGACAACAATTATTTCATGTGTCTGCATTATTTGAATATAAATTGAGCTAAAAGTGCAAAAACTTATGTTAAAATGTTACTATTAATGCAGTTATAAAAGAAACGTCCTTTAAAAATATCATCCAAAGTTGTTTTAGTAGTGTTGAATTTCATGTTGTTAATGTTGATAATATCATTATGATTGGACTAGCGTTAGTAAGAACATTGCATGAATGCAGTTAATTAAACAGACACTTGTGGACAATTCAATTTGACAATTTATTGCAACAGATATAAATCCAGGCCTAGAATAACCAGTCACAGAAAACTGCTGATAATGAAAAAATTGTTAACTTAGTCAAGGCGCATTATTAAACTAATCTAGGTGTATGCAAGTAAAGTCCAAATAAATTGATGTATTTTTCATGTTCCAGTGCAAATTAAATTATGAAGGAGAGATTAATATAAGCCTCTAGGGTTTGTTCTTAATATCTTTTTTGTTTTGCCAGCAAGATCGATCAAATAACCTCAAACGGAGAGTTGTTTACACTTTTCATCAAAATTAATTATCACACCTTTTAATAATGTATTATTTGTTTGTGTGTGTTACCGCCAGGCCCTGTTCAGATTTCCCAGGAAGCGGTTAGCATGTCTACGAAGCAGGACTGTGCGGGATGTAAGAAGGCCATCTCGGACCGGTTCCTCCTGAAGGCCCTGGAACAGTACTGGCACGAGGACTGCCTCAAGTGTTCCTGCTGTGACTGCCGCCTCGGTGAGGTGGGCTCCACCCTCTTCACTAAGGCTAACCTCCTCCTTTGTAGGAGGGACTATCTCAGGTAAGATCATCGTAATTGAGGTGGGGGGGGGGGGGGGGGGAGGGGGCTGGGGAGAATTGGCTGTTTATTTATTTCAGGTTTGATAGTTAGAATTGAGGATAGAAAGAGGGGGGTAGCAATTTATTAGTTGGCGAGAATTGAGGTGGAGGGAGGGAGAGGGTAGAGAAAAAGTAATTCATTAGTGATGAAAGTTAATTAGAATTGAGGTGTGTGTGTAGGGGGGAAAGGATTGGCAATTCATTTATCTCAGGTGAGTTGATCAGAATTGAGGTGGGAATTAGTAATTTATTTACTGAAAGGGGGGGGGGGCATGTTTATGGAGGCAATTTCATGTGTAATTTTTTTTTTTTATGTCAGAGTTCTTATCATTTGCTTTATCATATGCTTTATCAGACATGACCATTTCAAGTGAATTAACATTTGTTCATCTATCAATAACTGCAGTGTTGATGACAACTTGATGACAAATTCTCATTCAATCAAATGCAGCTTAAAATAAGACAATCCTTGGTCAATTAAAGACCAGTAATCAAAGTTCTGAATTTGATAATAGTTTGGTGAATTTTTCAATAAATTTAAATTAAATACTATTTCTTATTGTAATTGAATTATCAATCTCATTGCAAAATCTAAATTCTATTCAAAAATTACTTTACAATTGATGGACACAATAGGTGAGTGGATAGAAAAAAGAAAAAGTGATAAGATATAATCATATTATATATTATTAAAAGAAATTGGTAATGAAGTATCATGTACAATCTTATATGACATTACAATTATAAACTTCTTAACTTCATAGCTTCTGCTAAGAATTTACAGTACCAAAGTTAATTAACTCTTTTGCATTGTCCATTCTAAGAAGCTTGTCTGATTTGAAGATACAATAGGTTTTGTATAGCAACTTAAAATGGATATTACAACTCAAATTGAAACTTGTATAGGATTATAAGAATACATGCTCGGAATCAATAAAATTAAAGACAAAAATTCCTCTGAGCAATTTATATGCAAACAATGACTTCCACAAAGTAGATAAATCGGTTAAAGCCACACTATTTGCAACAGTATCTGGTTCAACACTGCTGTTTCAACTGGAAGAGGAATTCCACTGAATTTATTTTTACCCTCGATATACAATATTAAACCAAGAGAAATATTAAAACAGATGTTTTGAGGCTTTATATACATATGTATATTAGGGTCTTCCTGGATTTATTACAACAGTTTGTTTCTAATAACACATAATGCTTGATTCATAGATTGTTTGGAACAACTGGTTACTGTTCAGCTTGCTCCAAAATGATTCCGGCGTTTGAAATGGTCATGAGAGCCAAGAGCAATGTCTACCACTTGGAGTGTTTCGCCTGCCAACAGTGTAATCATAGGTGGGTATAAATTTCAACTTTAATGGATTGTAGCTGTTTCATTACCCTCAACTTTTCCGTCTCAGCTTTGTTTTGATTACAACAGGTTTCACCTCACAAGAAGCCTGAAGGAGAGAGAGAGAGAGAGAGAGAAAGAGAGAGAGAGAGAGGAGAGAGAGAGAGAGAGGAATAAATTTTAATATCAATATTCTCATTAATTATTTTGTTATGAAAAAAACACTAATCTCCAACTCATAATGTGGATTATGCGTTAGTTTTGTGAGCATAAGTTGACATAATGTTACACTTGAGCTTGGCTGTGTAACACTTCTGCTTGCAATACTCGAACATATAGGCTTTTGGGTGGCACTTGCGAGTGTAATTCTCATGTATTATTTACATAACAAGGAATACACATCTTAATTAATTGTTTTTAGCCTCTTAGAAAGAAAAAACCTCTTATACAGCCACTTTTAACGCTTATATGATAAAAGTGTTTTAATTGAGGTCTTATACAAATAGCTCGACTTTGATAGTTTTGTTCATTTTTTCTTTAAAATTGCAACATTTACTCCCAGTTTTATTCAAGATTTATGTGACTTCAAAATTGCTGTTTGATATATGATTGTATGTTGTATGGGTTATTATACTGCGTTTTCACACATTGTGATTTTCTGTCTTGCAGATTCTGTGTGGGAGACAAATTTTATTTATGTGACAATAAAATTCTGTGTGAATATGACTATGAGGAGAGAATGGTTTTTGCCAACATGACATGCAGCTATAACGCGCTGTCCCAGATCAAGAAGCAGACGCAGAGCCTCAGTGACGATCTCTCCAGTGGTTATGGAAGTCCCAGCCCTAATTCATTATAGGGTTGGGGAATTTTGACCCCCACCCCCCACCCCCACCCCACCCCACCCTTTAACCCCCATCTACCTTTGTACAGGATTTGACACTTCATACACTGGACACTCGGTGGCACTGATCTGCATGGTTTCATTTTACTGTAATTTATGCTCTCCCCATCACGTCCACATGGCTACAAATGATCTGACATATCAGTGGCAGAGGTCAAGAAGGATAACTCTGTCTAATTATACTGTCAGTGCTACAACTCAGGAGATAAATTCCGAAGTTTACTAGTCAACACATCTGTCCATTTGCAGTGTGTACTTGGATTTTCAAAGAGTGTTAAAACAAGTGTCATTTTCCTGTTTTGTTGTTGATATGTACATATAAGACATTATAATTAGTTAGTCCCTTATTAATAATAAGTAATAAAATGCTAATTTTATTAGCAGTGCTTTGTACTAGTTTTCTGACCTAAATTCAAATTTTATTATGTGAATAATTTTTTTCCATATAGTGGCCTATCACTTTAAGAAACATTGTTTTCCTTATCTCTCTCTACTTTTTTATGTGTGGAATAGTTATTCAAAGTTTTTGAAGAATTGATTTTGTTTTTATATTTAATATCAAAATTTCTCTACTTTATCAAGAAGATTTTAATATGTTACTAAATTCATGCAATGCTAATGTTTTTTAGGCGCATTTTTTGTTGTTGTTTTTTTTTTTTTTATTAGATGTACGTTAGTTGAATATTTTCAAATGTTTTTCACAATTAATAAATTATTACAGTATATTTGCCATATTTGTTACTGTACAGAATTGATGCATGTTTAGAGTACATATACACTGTTCATGTATTAAAAAGTTTTTTTTTGTTTAAGATCTTTTTTCTTGTAAATATGATTACCGGTAATAGTTAATTAACATAGGTATTTATTTTTTGTCAGATAAGTGCTATGATGAATGTAATTTTTAAACATTACATTCGATTATAAACATTGTAACTGGGAGTCTTTAGTGCATTTTATTTTTTTTCATAAGAACTTACGACTTAGTCATAAATCTTATTAGTCTCATTAAATGAATCTCAACAAACCAAATTATTACACAACTTTTTGTATCAAGCAATTTCAATTCTTGTATAGGTACTGTATACAGGAAACTGTTCGCAAGTGTTAAAGGGCGAAAATTACATGGGGCAAAAAAAAACAAGTATACAGTATGTTTCCTGGCATTAACTTTAAATTTTTTTTGAAACTTATGAATAAAGAGCATTTTAACATTTGGTCATAAGCCTTAAGTTCATTTATAAAATGCACCCCTGGATGTTTTAGCCAATTAGTGCTCAGATGTACCGGTAATATTTATAAGAGGGAATAAGCTAAGATTAACTATACACAGTACATTCCAATTAATTTCTTCCGGTTGAATTTCATTAAATTATTTCAAATGTTAATTCTTTGAATCACATCTATTCACTGAGATCATGCCGTAAAAGTGTTAGATTTTTTTCAGTTGACTAATACCAAATTTTTTAAATATATAAGTTAAATTTTGTAACTACTGTATTATTATTTTAATTTTGATCATTAAACAATGTTCACTTTTGTTATGGTCATGGCTTGCTCGAATTTTTAATTGAAACTCTAGCATCTTTGACATGATTTTTAAAGCATTGTGTATTTTAGATATGTATTAGCTTATATTTTATGATCCTATGGAAGCTAGTCAAAAATTCATTTTTAAAAGGAGAGGAATAGAGTTTGATTTAGCTTCTTCCAAACCCTATTCCAATATATTTTTGGGTTGAATGGTTTATTTATTTTTTAAGTTATATTAGATAGTCATGCCCATTCTTGTCATGCAATGTTGTTTTTAATATTGCCATTAATAAATAAAGAATCTAGTCCAACATGCCATATATATGTGAAATTCCTTAGGCATGGCTAAAGCTATAGAAATTGAGATTTTTTAAAATACCAGATAGAACATTTTTCAAAAAGATGTACAATGTATATATAATACCCTTTTTTCTTTACTGGATTAATAAACATAAATTATTTTGCAGTATTTGAATTCCTTTTCGAGTTTTTAGAATATGGTGGGTTTTTTTTAAATTGATGAACTATATTTTAAAGCCATTTGTTGTTAATTATTACATGTACATGTAACGGTATTGGTGTGTAGCATGTTTATTGAAGAATATCTTTCTGTGTTTTCTAAAATTTTCTAGATTCCTGTCTGTATTATGATCATTGTCAATTTCTGTGTGGAGTAAATATTCTAATAATGAAAATAACAAATCATGATGCCGATAGAAATGGATTCAACTAAAATTCTACAAAATCACCACTTTAAATCGTTGCCATACAGTGATATGTGCAACTACATGTACAATGTAGATATTTTGAATTTTGAAAAATAACTTCTAAAGGCAGACATGTTAAATGGCAGGTAGTGATTATGGTGTTTCAGTTATTGTGAATTGACCTCTAAACATGTACCTTCAATGTACAATAAATTATGTAATATGTACTAGTATATGATTTAAGACATTGCCATAACTAAGTGCATGTTTACTGTACAGAATTTCTCCAATAGTTTGTTGGTGTATATTTTTTTTTTCCCTAAAGATTATAAAATCAAGATTTTTTTTTATTTTTGCTTCACAGAGTTTATTTAGAAAGATGAAACATAAAAATAAACAAAATGTGAAAATACCTTCAATCTTTTATTTTTTTTTATTCTTACACGGAAGGGTCATAAATCACAATAGAAATAAAAAATATCACGTACGTGATCAATGTACACATGAACCAATAAAAGAGTTGTGTCGTATATATATAATCTCACCTTTACAATGATTGTCATTGAAAATGGCACTATTAATATTAACATAAATATAGTTTTTAAACAGGATTGTCCTGAATTATACTTGGAAATTTTGTACATCATGTTTTACAACTCTTCAGGAAAGCCACCTCCTCCACAGTGAATTTAGGAGTCAGCACAACATTGTCATAGTCAAAGTCCTCATCCAGACAGAATGCTGTCACTTCATTTGAACACTCCTGTAAAGATATATAGGTATATATATATACAGAACAGGTCAAAATTTTCAGAAGATGAGTAAAAGACAAGATCAGTGATCACCCTTGGTTATCTGAAGATGGATGCAGAGATTAACAGATAAAATAGCAATATGTGCCTAATCTTTATAAATACCGGTAGATACATCAGTTGAGTCTATATTTATAATCATGAATGATTAATAAACTTTCAATAATAAAACGACTTTATCAGATAGTACCAAACTATACCTCTGTTGACTCTGAAGTTAAAACCACTTCTGTTCTGTAGGTTGCAGAGAAATCAAGAATCCGCTCCTGGTCTTTGTTCATGATTCTCCTTGGAGCTCCTAGATCCTCCACTTCTCCAGGATTTAGTACTGTATCTAGAGGAGGTGCTCCAAACCTGTCAGAACAGCTTAGCTGTTCTGAACAAGGTGCACACTCCCTCTGTAGATCAATGTCACATTGAGAGTGATCAGAGTCAATGAAAGAAGGAGCCTGATTGGACGGAATTTGGTCTAGTTCAACATTTTTGATGTGGAGGTCTCTATTTTCAAAGTGGACAGGAATGTCAAGGACTTTTGATTCACCACTGTTGTCTTGAAGAAGGCTGTCTATGTCTGCTTCATCTTGATCCGGTGTTCTTTTATTGTTACAGTCACCTTCTTAAAACAAATAGAACTCAATTTTACCAATAAAAATATAATGCTGCATTAAATAAAAACAAAATCAACTTACTTCAAATGTTGTAGTTGAATCAAAAAATAAATATATGATTGCTGTATGACATTAAAGCATATACATGTATTCAAAATATGATGCATCATATAACGAAATTTAAATTTTGATATAAATAAATATGCTGCTGAATGTATCGCAGGAGTGTTGAGGCTTCCCACAGCGATGTGTAGAAAGTCACTTGTCTGTACTTCATACAATATGACATCATAATCAACTTTGAGGTCACAATCTGCATTCCTTTCGATAGGTCTCAGGGAATGTATCATAACGTTAAAAGTGAATTATTTTTAAACTACCGTAATAAAACCGCTTGTTTCCTTTACATAGATACTGTCGTTTATGCTTAGTTAAACATAATTCATTCATATCAATAGTCAGTATTAGATAATCTGTAGATTTAAAGCTTCATTTTAAGTAAAAGACTACACTGTATAAATTTATAAATTAGTAGTTTGGAGACTCTCCCTGTTACGTGTAAACAAATGAATAAAGGAATTAAAACAGCTTGGCGCAGGTGAAAGATCAATATATTTTAAGTAAAATTTGTAGAAAATACGGGTACCAAAGTGAATCATGCTTGGGAAACCTACAGATTTACCCCAATTTTATGTAAATCGCTTTTAACTAGTAAAAATGTGCCTTATTTTGATGATTTGGCAAAATGTTTTCACAATATCTTTAATAAACAAAATATCTACCTGGTATTTGAAGCCCAAGCAAGAACTTCAAAGTGTATGACATAACAAAGGATTTTTCATAAAAATATTTCTCCTTTAATGTCAGTAATCACCTGCACCGATCTGATTTAATCAGATACATGTAATATGCAATGTTAGCTAGGAAACGCACGTCACATGACAATGAAGTACATATGACATCACAAAAATGCATCAAGTATTATGTTTGACATGGTTGTCAATATATGATATAAAAATTTTAAGAAATACTCCCAGTCAAACTATTTCTTCGTTGATTTAAAGATTTCGTTTTTTAACCGTATTTTTGCTCTGGGACACCTTAACATTACTTCTAATACTTGCATGTATTAGTACTACTGGTACTACTGCCTCACTTCTGGTAAATAACAATTTTTGAACCCAATGTTTAACAGTACCAGCTCAAATGAGAGAGAGATGCATGACAAAAAAGTATTTACCTTTGGACAATAATTCTTTCTTTGAAATCAAACAGAAACTGGCTTCATATCCATCCAACATGAAATCATCACAAATTTCATTAGACTCATCATCATCAGCTTCTTCAGTCATTACAAAATTGTCAAACTAAGAAGAGACAAATGATTATTTAGTAACACGAAGAGACACCCTCTTATTACTTCAGTGTTGTAATTTTTTGATTGTGACCTGAGCTTTTCTGATACCTTAAGCCTGCTTGTAACATCAGACCCAGTCTGTGTTTTCTGTGACATAATGCTTGTCTTTTCTCCCTCTTCAAGTGTCTAAAATTAGAAATAATTACTAAATCAAATTTTGTGTACCATTCTTGCAATGTGCTCTATAAGTCATTTAGTCAGTAGTTCAATTTAGCAGTAAAAAAATGTTATTTTGAAAATTTAAGAAACACAAATGAAAAATAAATATACTGTTTACTCAAATAAAACAATGATATGATATATTAAGGAACTGCATGGTTTGTCATTCTTAGCCATTAGGAATTAGAACACATGGTTAGTAAAGAAGACAATGATGTACTAAAATAAATTTAAGTTAGAAAAGTACATTAATATGTTTAATCGAATCTCAATACATAACCTCCTCTTCCAGTTCATCCTCTAGTGATATTTCGATCTTATCCACTTTTTCAATCTGAGTTTTTTCCAAACATGGACCTTTGTCTTCTGTTCCTTTGGATTTGTCTGTCTGTGATTTTTCTGTTTTCTTTTTTGTCGGAATGGTCATCTCTCTTCTCAGTTCATCTTCAATAATAAACACACATTTCTCAATTTTCCATTCATTTTGTGATTTGTATTTGAGTGTGCGAACGTGATCAATTTTTACCTTTATTTAGGTAAGTGAACCCTTCAAGAAAGTCATCGTATGATTCTTCTTGGACAGTCATTATCTGATCCAAGGCTGAGGCCATATTGACACCAAGTGTATTGATGACATTATCGTGTGATGGTCTTGTTGACATTACCAAATCTTTATTGAAAAATTTTCAATCACGTATTAGTTTTTATGCACCGATTCCCTAAAATGGTGTACTATTAATTAATCTAGCATTTATCTCAATGTTAGTTATTTTTCATTCAAATAATTCATTCAATATGCAGTAAAGAAAAAGAAAGCATTTAGAGAATTTTTTTTTTACCTTATCACCAAGTTAAACAGGAAGTAGAACTTATTCCTCTCTAAATAAAGAACCTACGTGAAACATATCTGATATTCCGGATAAAAGGTATTCTTTTTTTTTTTCAACCAAGTAATATCAGTGTCTCGGAGAAATAAGTGAGGTTGAGAAGGGATTCAGGTTTGTTCAAATCATGACCCCCGGGGTAGGGTTGGGCTACAATGGAGAGGGGCCGAAACATTTTGAATTTACATTTTTTAAGAATCTCTCCCCAACGCTAACCATTACCCCCCCCCCCCACCCCCAACCCCTCGCCAAACCCCATCCCGGCTCCCTCCGCCACTTTCAACTGTATGTACGAGCCTCGGTATACTTTCACATTTCTTGGTTGATAATGCAAACAGTATATACATGTAAGTGCCGTGACTAAAAAATTTTAATCCGACAAGAAGGTGGGGAATAATGCGCGTCAACTGCCTATATAATATGATTTATCGATAATTTATATCAACATATCTCTGATAATTATACATGTATTTTAAAGATTCGTTCCAAACCATGTATGTTTCACAATATACTGGTTTGTAATTCTTACAAATGTTCAATGCCTTGAATATATTTATTTGAAATGGTGCACATAAGCATCAACATCTTCAAGTAGTGTCATTTTTTAGAACTTCAATGTCTTTTAATTCATAGAAAATGCTCCATATTTTTGTCATTGTTTGATTAAGATCAAATAGAAAACGAATTAATTTCAATCATCAAAAACTTGATGTGATGATCCACTATACATTAGAAATATCACTTCGTACCACACCAATGGATTTTTTTTTATAGAAAATAACAGAAGTCCATAAACTTGTGGCCAAATTTTTATAAAGCATTTAAAAAACGCACTCTGAAATGGTTGAATGGTAAGAACACCAGTCCATAGATTATACCATATAGATAAGGTCTTGATACGTACCACCAACACTTTTGGCGTTTATGTTTTGATTTTCTTCGTTTTTGTTTACATATATTCTACAAAGCTAGTGAGAAATTGCCCTTATGCAAAAATGCATCATAATATTTTAAAACATAGATCATATGAAAAAAATAAATAAATCTGCAATAGATATAAAACTGCACGTACTGCACATCTACGTGTACACATTGTGTCCTAAATACCTCCAAAGTGTTAACAAATTCCTTGCAGTTGTTGAAGAGGAGTTGCAGTTGAAAACAGTCACTGTTCGTTTAATATATGGCCAAAATTTTAAGTTCAAAGGAGCCGAAATTTAAAAAAAAAATATGGAACCGAAATTTCCTAGTAATATGCATATCTCTACACTGTGTCTTAAATACCTACCAAGTTTTTGAAGGAGTTGCGCTTATAAAAAAAAAAGGACTGACTGATCAAAATCAGTTTACCCATTACAAATTCCTTGCGTGGGTTATAATAATGTGTGAAAACAACATGCAAAAACAACTCTTTTTTTTAATAAATATACACACATTGAAACTCTTTTTTTTAAATAAATATACACACACTCATGTAAAATATGTACACATTTTGAACAAGTCAATCTTGCATGAAGCACCATAGAACTAATTACATCAACAGAGGAAGTTAAAGATAATGTTCATTTTCTATGCGAAACAAATATATCCTGAGTAGTCCACATATATGATTTTCAAATTCAAATGGAAAGAAATATAGCAAACTTCCGTAATGTAAATGTTTAAAATACCAAGGAATGAGTGTTTCATTTTAACGTAATTTTGAAATGGTGTTAATCTTATATGCTTGAAATTGGAAATAAAAAAATAATTTGAGGACTAAATACTTCTTTTAAAATGCATACATAAAAGAAAATTCCCTTCGGTACATATACTTTACAAGCAGTTGTTTCTCTTCACTCCATACTTTAAAGGGACATGGTCACGATTTTGGTCAAATTCTATTTTTTTTATTTTAATTAGCTCACCTGAGTTGAAAGCTCAAGTGAGCTTTTCTGATCACATTTTTTCTGTCTTCCGTCTGTCTGTCCGTCTGTTTGTCAGTATATTTTTTACATTTTCAACGTCTTCTCAAGAACTACTGAGCCAATTTCAACCAAACTTGGCACAAATCACCCTTAGGCAAAGGGGATTCAAAGTTGTGAAAATTAAGGGCCAGGCTTTTTTTGAAGGGGAGATGATTAGAAATTATTGAAAAATTTTGAGAAATTTTCTTATCTAGAACCATTTGGCCAGGAAAGCTGAAACTTGTGTGGGAGCATCCTCAGGTAGTGTAGATTCAAAGTTGTGAAAATTATGACCTCCGGGGGTAGGGTGGGGCCACAATGGGGGGGGGGGTCAAAGTTTTACATAGGAATATATATAGAGTAAATCTTTAAAAATCTTCTTCTCATAAACTAATTATAATCAGCCAGGAAAGCTGAAACTTGTGTGAAAGCATCCTAAGGTAGTGTAGATTCAAAGTTGTGAAAATCATGACCTCTTGGGGTAGGGTTGGGCCACAATGGAGGGTCAAAGTTTTACATAGGGATATATAGAGTAAATCTTTAAAAATCTTCTTCTCAAAAACTAATCCGTCGGGAAAGCTGAAACTTGTGTGGAAGCATCCTCAGGTAGTGTAAATTCAAAGTTGTGAAAATCATGACCCCTGGGGGTAGGGTAGGCCACAATAGGGTGGGGGTTGGGGTGGGGTCGAAGTTTTACATTAGAATATAAAGAGTAAATCTTTAAAAATCTTCTTCTCAGAAACTAATCAGATGATTATTTATAATTGTTAAGACTTTGGCCCCAGGACAATTCTTCAGCCTCACAAGAGGTTCGGAGTTTGATGTTGGTTTATATCCCATATAATTATAAACAATTGTTAAGGATCTTTTTGAGAACTGCAATACTCAACTTGTGATATGACTATAAAATCATCCTGTTAGAAAGGGGACTGATGATTATAAACATAAGAATATCCAGGGGGAAATCATGACCTTGTGTGGAAGCATCCTCAGGTAGTGTAGATTCAAAGTTGTGAAAATCATGACCCCTGGATTTTATTTATACAGGATCTACATGTATTATTGTACATTGTCCAGATAGTTTGTATCATGACTCCATTAACGATCTCCGATCCTCAGCAAAGTTCGATAACTCTAAATTATCCGGATATTTTATTCGTACAATAATTCTAACTCTACTGTTAGTATAACCATCAGTTACACAACTGCATGCTTGGCGTAGTGGATCCACGGAGCACTCCCACTTATAAACACCTTGCTATAGAGTTCGACCCAATAGATGCACAGATCTTTTTTTAACTCAACTTGTTTCTTTATTCCATTATATCCACCGTAGGCTTTACAATAACTTTGTAAAATGCATTGATACTCTCTAAAAAATTAATTTTATATCATTTCATTTATAAAGGTTGAAAGAAAAATATCATTATTATGAGGAAAAAATACTTTGAGGCTGGGGATCGGAGAACGTTAAGCTGATTTTACCTATTGTTCCTCAGGTGAGCGATGTGGCCCATGGGCCTCTTGTTATTTATATTGCTTAAGGAGTGCATTTCTAATGATAAAATGAAATTTGAGAGTCGTTCGTACAGTTATAAGCAAGATACAGGGCTCACAGTTCTTTGTCATGTAAACAAGGCTCGTGCCCCGTTTTTGTTTACATAGGTTTAATATACAAGAATAAAATCTTTTTTCAAGCTGATTCGTCTATCTTCTTACTCATTTTAAGCATTGTTGAACAATTTCTAACGTTTAACACATTAATTATAGGTCAAAACCATAAATTATTACTTTAAGATTCAAAATGTTAACAAAAGGGCTGTTAACATAGCATAGAATTATAAGCTCTGTAACTCACTTATAACTCAACAAACGACAATTAAATTTTGGTTGCCTATTAAAAATGACCTATCAAAGCATTCTAAACATTAAAATTGGGAAAAAAATTTTGACCAAAAATCGTGACCATGCCCCTTTTAACTGAAACATGTGCATATGATATACCAGTAAAAAGGCGTGTTATTTATAATGAAAACACAACAAGTTAGATGTATTGTATATGTTTTGTTTTTATTGTTGTCATATCAACACAATAAATAATACATTTTAACAGTATTTTAATTTACAATTGTTCAACTGACCAAATTCTTACATAGAGACCTACGTGTATTAAAATATACTTGAAAATCCCTGCACATCTCCACCAAAACAATTCGCCTATTACTAAATGAAAAGTCATGCTCTTATTAACAATGCATAAAAAAACTACAATGGTCCAAAGTACTCGTAAAAACCTTAACAGACATGGGAACAATTAGTTCAAAGTACCCGACATTTTCTGGCTTTTTAAAACAATTTTGATATTTTCCTGGCAAGTAAAATATCAAAATCATATAAAAAGCTAGGAAAACTTCAGATATTTTGGACTACAGGAACAGTAGGAAATGAATTTTCTTCAATTTATGACCAATTAATGTGAATTTTGCTTCATTATTTGCGATTATTGTAAGATGACGCTACAGTTAGTAATGCTGCTACAGGGAACACCAGGACAAAAACAAATTCCAACACAACAATTAAAACAGCAAACAGTCGGAACAAATCTCAACAAATATTGTCAACAATTATCACATTTCTATTTCTTTTCTGACTCAGTGTTTTTTTTTCTTTACACACTGATAAAAGCTTGGGAGATTTCTACAAAATAAAAATCACAACAAGCAATATTAATATTAAATAGATGTACAATGTTGTACAAGAAAGCCAACTTAATAATAAATCTCCCTTTTTCTTATTCCTACACTCAAAATATTCTGCCACCCCCCTCCCTCCCATTAGAGCAGTAATGCAAGATACTCCTTCTAATGTGCATAAACTGCAACACATAGTAAGTTTTCTTATTCAATCCTAAACTGTACTGAAAGCTTGTATAAAGAAAAGTGAAGGCATTTGGGTAATGTAGGTCTTGGGTAATTTTACTTTCATCATTGAAAAGCAAATATCATTTTAGAGGGAGATCTTTCAAATATGTTCCCAATTACCTCCCTTGAGAGAAAGTAAAATCACATACATTATGCATGTTCTAAAATTCTATTAGTTTTAATAGTGAAAAATGATTTCTAATTCATATAGTCAATACACATGAAAGGCGGAAAATGAAATGGAAAACCCTGCATAAAATTGATTGTTACTATAAATACAAAAAGAAAATAATAATGAGGGAACTATGTGTCTAGTATAGTTAAGACTCATTGAGGTAGATTGATTTCAGTCAAGTCATTCCCTAGCTTGAGTCTTAACTTCTTTGGATATGGTTTCACTGGGCTGACATTGTTAAAAAGTTCATTGCCATTTCTTTTCACTTTGCTCTCTATCTCCAGCAACAAGATGTCTTCCTCTTGGCCTTTGTTTTTCCTGATGATTAATTTGGGGACCTTTTTGACCGGTGAGGTCTCGTCACTGTCTTCAAACGATGAGGTCACGGAGTAGGAGAGTTTGCGCTTTTTGTGATGCTCCCTCTGTTGTTTCTTCGTCAGACACTGGTCAGAAAGCGAGCGATACATGTGACAATTGTTATTGGGTTCCGCCCACTGTTGACATTTTTCCTGACTGGACGAAACTTTTGACCTGGGTTTCAAAATGGATCCCCACATTAGTTTTTCAAAGCCACTTATGGGCTCTGAAAAATTGAATTCTGTGTCTTGATCAATTCCTACTACATCAATTTCACAATCATCTTTCTGACAATCATTCAGGAAATGCTTGTCTAAACACTTCACAGCTGTTGATTTTGCACTATCACCTAAAGAGTTTGAGCGACTTAGAGTGCAACGTTCCTGCAGTCTTGGACTTTGTCTAACCCCATTGAGACAACTCAGATTTCGAGTTCTAGGACTTGACTGAACCGAAGCTGATGATGATGATTTAAGTCCTGCAAATAAAGACTCAAATATATTTCTTCCATCAACCTCACACTTTTGGCCCAAAATTTCACTGTCCTGACTACAATCAACATTTTCAGTTTTAATACTACCTGATGCATCACTGTAGTACTGTGGCGAATGACAGGTGTCTGACCCAGTTACACTGGTCCGCCGGAGCCTGGGTGAGGAGGTTAGAGATGGCACTGTGGTGACATGGAGTTCTGATAGGTGAGGGGGCTGACTAAGTGAGTTGTCTGATATATCACAGTCTTGTCCCTGAGGTGATAAGTTTGGACAGCTATCGTCTCTCTCTGATTTTACGGAGCGGATTCTTGGACTCTGACGAATAGTTCCGACATGCTCCGTCTTTATGCTGGGAGGTGGCTCTGTGTTTGTAATGTCTGAACAAGCTATCTCACTCTTTGGCATGTTTTGGCAAATTCTACGTAACCTTGGACTGGATCGAGGAATGGAGCTTGAGGAGACACTGTTCACAGACTCCTGTTTTCTGGGAGATGCTGTCCTCTCAACACTACATTCACGAGAATCTTCAAAGCTAAAACTCATCCTTTTGTTTGGTGATTTGATTTTAGCTTCTAATGCCCCTGTGTCTTGTTCTGATACTTTTACACAAGTTCCTTTTTTCAACTGAAATCTTCCATTTTTCCCACGTTTATTATATAATCTTTTCCTTTTGGCACTTGGACCTAAAAATGTTACCAAAACTATTACAACAAAATCTCCTATCATAGAGACAAACTCATTCACAACCAACCCCCTCTTAAACAGTGCATTTCAAATTTTCATAAAATTCAGATACATTAACTCTTGTTTTGTTTCGCTGCTATGATACAAAACCCGGGTCAATCACCTTCACCAGTTGATGACTGTGAGCGAAGACTGTGGTGAGGTTTGTCCCCAAGTTCTTTAGGATCTGGTAACTTTAGGCCCTGAGATAAAAGAATTTCTGCATCATAGCGAGTGATCCCCCTCTTTTTCAGCTCAGATTTCTTCAACAGATGTGATTGTTTCTTCAGGTTATCATCTCGTATATTCCAATTTTCTGTAATATAAATAGTACTCAACAATTAACAAAAATACATAGTTATGTACAGTTGTGTAGAAAACTCAAACAGCATAAACATCCTACAACCTCTGACATCTGATCATTTCACAGACCAACTTTTGTAATTACTAGAGTCATCTAATCAGCTTATTTAAAACTGAAAATCACACACTGACCAATTCTAGAAAATAGTACACATGAATCGAAAGGCAAATCAATCAGTTACATATACCAAGGGCCACAATCCGTTTTCCTTTTCAGAGAAAAGAAACATCGCCATCTTTGTCTCATATGTACATTTACATGTATGTAAATTTCTACTATTCAGTTTATCAGTTACAAACTATTTCTGGAGGTAGGTAATTCTTTGATTAGGAACTCCTTTCATAATCAAACTCAAAAATTGATTTACAAATGAAAGAAAAATTTTTGAGGAGATTTTTTGGAGCCCATTCCAGTGGTGCTTGTTCAGTAAGGAGATTATACCAATTTCTTTTGGGTTTGTTTTGGATAAAATCTATAATCAAACCATAATGGTTTAGTTTCAAATCATCTAGATCAATAATTACTTATGAAAAGCTAAATGTATTAAATCTTTAGCAATCATCAGCAGCCTTTCATCCAATTACCATTGCCATATGGAGCAGCCCCAAGCATCTCTGCCACTGGTCTCGTCTTCTCAGTGTCAACTTTTAGTCTGGTCAGTCTATCATCTGTGTCCCTTAGCCTGTAACCCTTTTCCTCAGAATCTACTGAAGGTGACTCCTCAACTTTAAATGCTCCTGTCTTCCTCCTGAAAAATAATTCACAACACATAAATTTTTTACACTAAAGAACATCAACTCCGAATGAGGGTGATTAGAAGACACATTACAGAGTTAAATTATTCTCCTCTTTTAATATATAAAATGAATTTAATAAATTTTAAAAGTTCTGGGTTGAAAATTTTTGAATAATTACTCAAACATACTAATTTCAAAGTAAAAAAAAAAAGCTTAGAGTAAATATAAGCCTGTAGTTTCCATATACACATCTGTACACTTTCGGAGTTACCTTTCACAAGTTTCACATTCACACAGACAATTGTTCTCGCCAAAGAAATCTTCTCCATAGAAACAGGTGATTTCTTCCCCTGGGTCAATGTCACGGAGGACCTTCACACAAGCTGTGTCCCTCCCAGTGGAAACAAACTACAAAATGTAAGTTTCATGTAATCTACATTCAATATTTTAATGTCTCTATCTTAATAGTTTACGTCACTTAAACACAACAGCAGGTCATCTCTTATAACTACCGGTAAACTTTTTAAATATTCAAGGCTACATTTTTAAAAAGTATGTTTAAAAACAATCAAGATTTGTGATAAAAATTTGGGTTTCCAATTAAAAAAAAAAATCAAAATATATACTGGGTACATATAATAAATTTTATGTCAAGAGCAGCTGAATTTGTGTTTGTTTTTTTAAAATTTATTTAATAAAAAAAAAACTTGAATAGAATTTTTATCTTGGTATATTGTATTCCTACACCTACCCGACAGTTGGCCCTACAGTCATGGTTGATAAAGCTAGCCGGTCCTAACCACAGCTGAGCACAGTTCTTGCGACAGGAGTACATCACACTGAAATCATTGACCCCCGTCTTCAGAACTTTTTCTTCCTCTTCTTTGGAGAGTTCAGCAATACACCCAACCAGCAGAGGGATCTTGTCATTTTTGTACCTAATAATAAACAAGAAGTTCTTTGGAGAGTTCAGCAATACACCCAACCAGCATAGGGATCTTGTCATTTTTGTACCTAATAATAAACAAGAGGCCAATTGGCCTTAACGGTCACCTGAGTAGCATATATCCCATACATGAACTTGTCATGGAGTCTCATATATGCATCTAATTAATTAGGTTTCATACTGGAGTAAAAAAATAATAAATTTGTAATGACGACCACATTTCAAAAAGAACTGTGAAACCTATTATTTTGGTGAAAAACTAAAAGATCTGGTCTACAAAATCATGAATTCAGTTTTCCTTTCAGGTGTGTGGGAGTAAAGAAAATAATTTTTTAGCGTTATATGCATTAACATCTATACATCCATTTTGGCCCTGTCCTAGAGTCAAAACCCATCCTTGAGGGGAACATGAAAATTAAAATTTCAGTAGAGGACTTCCTGGTAAACATAATTATTAGTCAGTTTTTTTATACAGATGTGTGAGAATAGAGAAGAAAATTTTTAAACATTATATGCATTAACACTATACATGTGTATTGCCATATTGCGCCCCCCCCCCCTTCATGTCCTGAACCCCTGACCCAGGGGCCATGAATTTCACAATTTAGGCAAAGGAGATTGTGGATATCATAACCATGTATTCAGTTTTTTGCCCACATGTGTGGGAGTAGAGAAGAAGATTTTTTAAGATTTAAAACATTTTTACTATATGGCAATATTGGCCCCACCCTAGAGCCTGAACACCTAATAAAGGGGTCATGAATTTCACAATTTTAGTAGAGGCCCTCATGAACATCATAACCATGTATTCAGATTTTTGCTCACATGTGTGGGAGTAGAGAAGAAGATTTTTTAAGATTTAAAAAAGTTTTACTATATGGCCATATTGGCCCCACCCTAAAGCCTGAACACCTAACAAAGGGGTCATGAATTTCACACTTTTGGTAGACGGCCTCATGGACATCATAGCAATGCATTTAGTTTTTGACAAATATATATGGTAGTAGAGAAGAAGATTTTCTAAGTTATAATACATTTTTACTATTTGTCCATATTTGCCCCACCCTAGAGCCTGAACCCCCGACCCAGAGGTCATGAATTTCACAATTTTGGTAGAGGGCTTCATGGACATCATAATCATGCATTTAGTTATTAACAAATATATATAGTAGTAGAGAAGAAGATTTTCTAAGATTTAATACATTTTTACTATTTGTCCATATTGGCCCCACCCTAGAGCCTGAACCCCTGACCCAGGGGTCATGAATTTCACAATTTTGGTAGAGGGCTTCATGGACATCATAATCATGCATTTAGTTATTAACAAATATATATGGTAGTAGAGAAGAAGATTTTCCAAGATTTAATACATTTTTACTATATGGCCATATTGGCCCCACCCTAGAGCCTGAACCCCTGACCCAGGGGTCATGAATTTCACAATTTTGATAGAGGGCCTCATGGACATCATAATCATGCATTTAGTTTTTGACAAATATATATAGTAGTAGAGAAGAAGATTTTCTAAGATTTAATACAGTTTTACTATATGGCCATATTGGCCCCACCCTAGAGCCAGAACCCCTGACCCAGGGGTCATAAATTTCACAATTTTGGTAGAGGGCTTCATGGACAACATAACCATGCAACCAGTTTTTTCCTCACATGCGTGGGAGTAGAGAAGAAGATTTTTGAAAATTTGGCTTTTTTTGCATATTTGGCCCCGCCCGTGGCACCCCAGGGGTGGTAGAGCCATGAATTTCACAATTTAGATTCTTCTTACCATAGAGATGCTTCACACCAAAAATGGTAACGATTGGCCTGGTAGTTTTCAAGAAGAAGTTAAAAATGTAAAATTGTTAACGCACGACGCACGACGCACAGAGACGGACGAAGACCAATTGCAATAGGTCACCTGAGTGACTCAGGTGACCTAACAACTAATTAATACATCATATCAAATTCATAAAGATGGTTTTCCAAAGATGCAATTTAGGTCAATTGTAGTTAAACATGCTTAGATTCCTTCATTATTCAGCCAATCTCAACTTATTATACTGGGACTGCTGATGTACAATATAGATGGTACTGTTTTACTGAGGTTTATTCATTTTTTAAAGCCTCCTGAAATTTCTTACTGAGAAGTTGGGTTTTTTTTAAACCCTGTATCTTTCTGCATATCTCATTTGAAATCGGTTGCTCAAAAAGGAAAATTAATAGTCTTGTCCTACAACATGGTGGCCGATGGGAGGTAACTTTTGCCAAATTATGTCTATCGAAAACCGTCTATTAAAGAGATTCATAAATGAGGCAGATTTTTGATGTACTATAATAAAACAAAATCCTAGCCTTGAAAAAAAAACTTCTCCTAATTTGACAAATACATTCGTAACACAAGATTAAGACACTAGCGGGAATTTTTTTTTTGAAACATCAGCAATACTTACCAGTGTTTTGTGGCACAAATCTTGGCCCCTACTCTTCCCTCCATGGAGTATCTGTGACAAGGAAACAGTTTGAAGCCCGCTCTACGGTCATACATCCGCAGGTATCTACACATCTACAAAATTCAAGTCAAAAATGCAATAAAACTTTCAACAAAAAATAAATGAGTCTCAGGGAGTTAAGGTTCTTCATTGGATCTTAAATATTTTTACATAAGGTTAATAAAGCTGTGATTATTTTCCTGCACCACTGACAGCATTTTGATAGATGGCCACAGTTCTTATTGATTGTTTAAATAATAAATTCATAAAATACAAAAAAATTAAGCCTTGTAATTTGACATACATGCTCCTTCAATACAGCTTGCTGTGCTCTGCTCTTGTTCTGTATAAAAGCCTGAACAGGTTCAATGCGGAAAATTTCATCAAGCGCAGTGTCGTATACATTGTCTTTAACGAAATGAGCCATAAACTGTTTGACCTCATCCTGGACTTTCTGCTTCACTGGACGGTGTCTACAATGAAGAGAACAATAAACCACACTTGAATATTATAGAACCCTTCATTGTGACTATGACAGTTATTTGAGAATGTTTGGTGAAATATGATGTAACATTAATTGTCTAATTTACATCATTGATTATCTACAAACTGCAACTTTTCCAAATTATATGAATATGCCCTGCAAGAAAGCAGTACTGCAGTTACCGTAAAAAGGTATATTGCTTTACAGAAAATAAAATAAAAATGTATACACATATTTCACAGAAATAAATGTTGTAGTTTAACTTGAAAGATGCTTAATGAGGCTGCTTATTAAAGGAAAGGAAACAATAAAACTGTGAATGTATAGGTACATTTAATTAAAACAAGATTACCTGATATTCATTTTGTGAGTTGTAAACCCTAGGTAGGGATCAATTGTGACAGAGGATGCAAGGTCATCATTGTCGCACAATTCCCTGGAGGTCATCCCCGTCGTGGGTCGGCCTGCTCCCTCTATCACCATGGTGACTGAAATAGAATTTTACAACATTTGTAATTTTACTTATGTTTAATTGTCATTCAAAAGTCAGTGCATTGCTATCTATCTCTGATTCCATAGTGCATCCTAAAACTCAATTCACTATTTAAACATTGTTGTACTGCATTGACTGTGAGAGGAATGATTCAAAGATAAATGTTTTGCACATTCTTTGAAATTATTTCAGCATTTAGTTTTATTTTATTTGTGTGTCTATTCATCACTCATTAGTTGTGATTTTGACGAGACATAACATTTCACTTGTTTTTCATGACTCTAAACATAAATGTTTAATTAAAATTAATTGTTGTTTTCTTTTTTAGATTGTCAAAACTTGTTAAGTTGAAAAGGTTTTTTTTTTCATATATTTATAAACTGATAGGGTCAAAAATTTTTTATAGTTTTGAAACAATTATTTTTAAAAAATTGCTTTTTTTAAAAACACATATTTTTGTGCTGTACATTTTTCTAATCCTTTGTTTGCCAATATAAGTACTATACATTGAAAGTACGCTACAATAAAGGTTATAGAAGTACACGGAGGGTAAATAGTAAGAAACGCTACAGCCAATCGCAGCTCAGAATTTTCACTTTTGAATCGAGGGGTAGAGAGAAACGAGTTCGTCCATTAACTAAGAAGAAAACATTGAATATCAATATTTATGCACTGAAATGAAACACTGTACTAACAGACACAGTTATTCAGTCTACATGTAACATTTTTTCTTTCATGACAATAAACCTAACAAATGACAGATAATAGTATTCGTGATAATTAGGTCAAACAATCCAACAGACAGCTTCTTTTGTTAGCCAGAAATATTCACATAACCTTGGCTCAACGTACAAAATGCGCATACAACAGAATGATTGGTACCTAAAGAACGTATCAACACATAGACATAAAATATCTACCATGAAAATCGAAAGAATTTCCGTTTTTCTCGAGTACCTGTGCCGATTTTTCTGTGTATTGATGGTTGTCCTCTCTCTGATTTTCGACTTCCGCAAAATAGTGCAATACATCAACCTGGCCTGATAACTAAACACTTGTATATCTGTAATGATTTAAAAGAAATCTGTAGCAATAATTTGTATATATTTTTATTTAGTGATAAAATACACAAATATACAGAGACAAAACTTTGAAGAGGTCCGTATGGTTATCGCGGATGAATATACAAATTTTACTCTTTTGTTTTGAAGATATGTTCCTCGAGAAGTTAGGCGAGGGAAATTTGAAAAGGCTTCCAACTCAACGGGGAAAATGGAGAGAGAGGAAAAATCAATTTACCTTTTCTGATTATTACAATATCTTTGTTTATGTTCTAATTTTAAGCAAACTGAATAGTTATCAAAAATCTATGCAAGTCTTGAACTGTCTCACTGCTTGTGAAAAAAAATCACACTTTCATGTCTTTTTTTAATTTTTTTTTTGGGGGGGGGGGGGTGATGGTCGATTATCAATTGAATTGCTTCCACTAATTATATCGATCAGTGTGGTGTTAATCACACAGTTTATAGGCCCTATATTTTATTAGAAAATATTGATTTTTGATAATAAATACTTATATATTACGTAAATTATCAGCAGCAAATGACAGAGGCAAATATCATGAAGAATTACATTATAATATTCACAGATGATAATAATCATTAAAGAGCTTCAGGAACCAGAAATGATAAATAAATACAAGATAACTGCAAAAAGTGAAAATACTTTGAACAGTAGTAACTGTTAAATAAACACAAATAAAACAAGCAAAAACAAACATAAAATTAACATAAATAAATAAAACAGAAAACAATGACAACATCGAATCAGATGTTGAATTTGGTCTGCCCTCTTTGTATCGTTGTATAAAATTGATCATGAAAAAAATATTTTAAAATTATTTCTTCCTGAATTACTGAATACAAGAAGTCAAATTCTAATGGAGGATAATAAAATGAAATAGATCGCGGTATATAGATATATAGATATAGATAGATAGATATTTCAATGGTTAATATTCGATTTAAAAAAACATGAGTAGAGTACTTTCTGTTTCTAGATTGGTGGTGTGCGCGGATCTAAAATTGTTTCTCTAGAGTAACTTTGTTTGCCGTGAAGGAGGCCGGGTCCAAGGCTTATTTTCGGTAACCTTACTATTTGAAATTTATAATAAGTTTGACGGAATTTTTCAGGGAGCTCTAAGCCCTCCTAATACCCACTCTAATATCGCGCATGCATGTGCACGCAGACTCGATTACAACAGCAAATCTAGATGTAATATGCGAGCGTACAAGAATACAAACATATGGCGCGCTTCTATACCAATGACGTAACGTCAGATCGTAAAAATGACGTGAAACGTGTCTTTTGATTTTGAATATCGGACTTGACGGAAGAATCTTATCATGGAGAGGTAGGAGTGACGGTTAAAACTAAGTCTATCAGCTAGTATTATTAACATTTAGTATATTTAACATTAAGCCACTAAATTTATCAGTGCTAACGTGTAACGTTTCTAAAGCGCCGCACAGAAGCGTGGATTTCCGAAATTTTTTAACATAAAAGATAGGATATTGCTAAAATATTTCTTTTTGCAGTTTTTACATGATTTTGTTATCAGTCCCAGTAACCTTGTAATTTTATCATATTTCTTCAAATTAAAAAAATATAAACCCTTCTCAAATCAGTTGCGGAGTAAATGTTGAAATGACGTTGCCAAGAGCGATG
Source organism: Magallana gigas (assembly GCF_963853765.1). Taxonomy (NCBI): domain Eukaryota; kingdom Metazoa; phylum Mollusca; class Bivalvia; order Ostreida; family Ostreidae; genus Magallana; species Magallana gigas. Next base: position 13,149,366 of record NC_088857.1, read on the forward strand.
AGGGGGTAATGCGTTGTGTTATGGTGATACCTCATAGTTACGGCGCCATTCGGTAGCGAACGGACGTGCAAAGATTCAGAGCGAAAAAAATTGAAATTTCACAATGAAACGGCGACATTCTTTTGACGAATTTTGTGCTGAGGAAAGCATAAGGGTATAATACACCGAAATATAATTTTTTAATAATTATTTTACCAGAGTTTTAAATGTACTAAGGAAAATTTATTATATACCATATATCGCACAAGGTGACACAAGATGGTAGAAATGTATTTCGCATTTTCGGTCAAACCAACTTAAAAGAATAACATTAAAACGCAGGGAAAAATACGTTTTATAACACATTTATAATTTTTTTTGTGAATTACTTCTTAAAATAAACAATTTGTTAATTTGTAAGAATAAATGATCCCACTTCTACATACCGGTATACCTACTATTCTACATTTTTGTTGTTGAAATACTGTAGGTCAAAAGAAGGAAAACAAGACGGGGAAAGAAAGGTGGGAGGAGACATTGTCCTCGTGTGTCTCCCGCTCCCTCACCCGACTTTCAGACCGGCCAGGCTGTGTGTGATGCAACAAACCTCTCTCAGTGCAACATGGACACTGTTGAAAAAGATCGTGTTGCAAGAGACCATGCAATCTATCAACCCATAAACATTGTCAATGAGAGTGAGAAATGGAATTTTGCACAAGATGTGTCGCATGTGGCAGGCGATACAATTGCCGCACAAAAATCGCAACAAGACTTTCAGATTGACATCGGTACAGTCAGAGAAAGTGACGATAGTGTAGTCACGCTGTCACAGGAGGATCTTCTCGGGGTGTTGCAAGGACTAAATAGCACATACAACATGGCAGAAACTGCCCCCGAGGATCAACCTTTTCAAGTGGTTATGGACGGTTCCTCCATGTACCTCGTTGGCCCGCAAAACCAACTGTACCTCTCGGTGGGCCCTCAAACTGGAGATGCCATCACGCCAGACTCACAACTGTTGTGCACCATAGAACCGACCATTGATCAAGTCTGCCAGTCCCCCGACAACCTTGGCTACTCCGTAAGTCTCTCTCTCTCTCTCTCTCTCTCTCTCTCTCTCTCTCTCTCTCTCTCTCTCAGTACTCGTGTACTTCACTGTCCTCTTCTCTTTCTCAGCACCAGTACACAACTCAGTCTTTTTCTGACAAAATAAAGGAAAGGCTAGAGAACTGGGTAAGATGTCGTATATAATATATGCAAATAGAAAAAGTAAAACAAATGTACGAAAAAATGCGTTTCGAATATTGACAATAGAAGTCATTTACTAAATCGTGGCTTCTGTGTACTCATATAGCTCTCCTTTTAAATTCTCACGATGAAAACACAGAGCTTTTCCTAAAACTAGCAAAAATCCGTATATCAAAATTAAGCCTGCACATGTACCTATATTTAATGATTTTTAATTATCATTCCGATTCTTTTTTTTTCAGTATTATGCGACAATGGATATTGACCGAAAGGAAGCTCATTTGCTAAAATATCCGTCTCACCTGGTAAGTCTGTTTTCATTCAGCAGGTCCACCTTTAAACTTTGTTTTTAAAATGTAGTCATGGTGGATACAACATTTCAACAATTATTGCATCGTTTAATATGTCAATGTCCTTAGCCCCTTCATATAACATGTGTATATTCAAAGTGTTTGTTATCAGTACTGTAGATTCATTAGAATTCGCGATGACTTTATTTTCGTGGATTTCGTAGGCCTTTCAGTCCATCATTTTATATCTTTAACGAATTATAAACCATAAAATGATACAAAAAAGTCCAAAATCCACTAAATTATGTCTCATTAACATGAAGAAATAAATGACGAATATTCCCCAACGAAATCTAGGGATTCACAGTAAGCGACATTTCACTGGAAAGTTGTATCTTCAATATATCTTTACAGCTTGAATGGTCAGAGCGTGTCAAGTTCAGCCATACACGAAAATGGAAGCAGTTAGAATACCACGCACCCGACTACAGCAAATTCTGTTCATGAAGAGCCACCTTGCAGACAACGCTTTCTCTGTTTTTGTTGACTGTTTTACCACTCTTCTATGTGGCAATGTTCATATCTTGCAGAACGTTGGAAGATTTTTTAACAAACTTTTTGAAACTGAAACTCTCGCCATCCATAATTGTGTTCGCCTGATTTTTGCATGGCGTCTAAACGTGGCGCTGGACGTCTTTAGTACAAGTACTAGTGCTAGCATCATGGACTTATTCGCTCATTGCCATGCAGTGGACTGTTTGATATACGTGTACTATTTTTAAGCGCATGCATGAATCATTTGTACATATTTTGATTTTCTTAGTTAAGTTTATTTAATTAAGGAGTGTCTTCGCACAGACCTTCTGGCTTCATAATTATTTTTTTGATTTGATAGTGTATTCGGAAATGATTAGCGCAATTTTCAAAATGTTGTTTTTCCTTGACCTCACACAACACTGTCATAACTTACACTTTTCCTGATATTATGAAACGCACATCAGAAACATCCGTAGATATGTAGATACATGTATACTCATCCTGATTTTTTTAGATAGATAACAATTCAAAATTTATCACTGAATTTGATAACCCCGTATATATACTATATAATTTATAACTACATGTAGATCCGGTGCAGCCAGAAGCGTGATGCACTCAGCATGACAGTATGATATATACATGCGCGGATTCAGAAAATTTTTCCGGGGGGGGGGGGGTGGTACAAGGGGTAATTTTGTTAGACCTGTTTTCGTGATTTTACAATGTGATTATAACATATTTGAATTCCGCGCATGCTATATTGATACAGTTGATCTGAACTCATGTATGAATATGGATGATTGATTGTGATATAAATGCAATGAATGAATTAAAAGATGTTTTATACAAAAACTAAGATCCCTCATTTTTGCGTATATTAATTTTGCGCTCATTCCAAGAATCCCTCCTCTAATTGATCCCACCGATCATAAGGTATTAAGGAGGGAAATCTTCTGGACAGCAGGTCTGTCAAGAGTGATGGTTGCAAGTATAATCTGATTCTGGGGTTAATGGACATCAGACTGCCATGGAAACCAAGGGGTAGTTTGTGTTTGCCAACATATCTTGGAAGTCACTGCCTTATATAAAACTGACAGACATGAAGAGTCTGCATAAAATGGGGGGGGGGGTGTCTCATCAGCATGGCCCACCCTGTACGCTCTGGTTGACACTCCTTTGGCGATGATGTTGTTGTGAAGCTGCATGACGGTCAGAGTCTACAGGGAGAAAGCTGTTGGGTCCTCTGAAGAATGAATCCCTTTGGCCTTGACAAACTTTCTCTTGAATTTCCTCAAGAAGTTAGTTATTTCATCGTCAAAGTATATTACCAATACTGAACTCATCTGCTTGAAACATGGGGTTAATTTATTCAGAATTCTGGGGAATGAAGCTGATGGTATTAAAATAAACAATTCCGTACAGGTGTATACCCGGGTTGCTGCGATAAGGGGCACAGAAGCTTCACCCGTCCAGGCATCTCTACCTCCGAGTTGAAATAACTCTGGAAGGCTGGCCAGTGGTGCATTTTAAACGATCAGCACACTTCTCCAAGTTAGCCATCTAACTAGTGCTGCCGTGTTTCTGGATCTTGATTGGCTCAGTGCCGGTGAATTCCAGGAACTCAGTGTAATATTCTATCCAGCATGGCCGAACTGTGATGGTAACGGAGACGAGGTTGGACCATGGAGTGTTGTTGTCGATAAACACCTGCACAAAACAAATGGTCGGAGACGTTTGGTACAGTGCCGTCCGATGTTGAAGGCGGGCATGACACGGAAGTTGGTTCGTGACCGATCGGTGAAATATCGCACAAAGATGGTCTAGGACTTGTCACAATCCCTACCGTTGCTCTCGTCAATGGCTATGGAGAAGGGACTGGACTTCAATTTTCCCGCGAATTCTTGATTCAGGGATGGATCAATGATAGTTTGTCTTGATGCGACTACTTGCAGACTTAGAAGGGATCTTGCTTTTTGGAAACATAGCGTTGCAGAGTACGGTGACACAATATGCGACCAGGCAGAGAATGTTGAATTGTAATCTGTCACGAAGTTAGAAAAAAACTTTTGCACGCATTCATTCTGAAATTAAAATGAATTATTCTTAAACTATTGTAAATCTTGTATTATTTAATATTTCTTTGTAGGTAACGGATAAATATAATTGATATTCAAGAACTATTTAAATATTCAATCATACAATTGCTGAAAATTATATAAAGATAAGTGTAATATGGAATCAGTCTATGTGCTATGTTTAATGTGGTGAAATGTGACATTTCAGCCCGCGGGAAAACAAAATATATTATTATAATTTAATGTTAAAAACAGTGAAATCTGATTGGTTTAGACGCAGTTGATAATATACTATACAATTATTTAATGCTCGAGCAGTCAATAGACCAGAATATTTTTCCCTTGGTGCAGGGAACAGCTCAGTATGATCTATTGCCCGAGGCCAACGGCCGAGGGCAATAGATCATACTGAGCTGTTCCCTGCACCAAGGGAAAAATTATGGTCTATTGACTGCTCAAGCATTAAATAATTGTTTTATTACCTAATTCTTTTTTTAGTTTTCGGGGTTTACAATTTGCATATTGCAGATGGTTTTCGTGCCATTATGAAATATACTCATATTTTTTTTTCATCTTTTACAATCATAAAACCTGTTGCATGCATTACAATATCTCAATTTAATATTAGTTTACACAAAGAAGGGGGAGTCTTCAACCCATTAGATTTTAAATAGTCTTTTACGTTATATAAGGCTTTAAAACTGTTGATTATTTGATACTCCATTTTGATAACATTGAAGTTGGCTTCACCAAGTTCTAAAAACAGCGTCTATGAAAAGGAACATTCCCTGAGAACTATCGAAGGATGTAACATTAACATACCCGCTTTCTGAAATACGTTGTCGGTCCAATAGATTGCAGTCTATTGACCGGCGGTCCAACAGATCGCAGTCTATTGACCGGCGGTCCAATAGATCGCAGTCTATTGACCGGCGGTCTAATATATTGCAGTCTATTGACCGGCAGTTCAAAATAGACGCAAATATTTAATTTGTAATAAAACAACAAAACCCCTTTGATTAGGTAATAATATACAATTATTTAATGCTTGAGCAGTCAATAGACCAGAATATTTTTCCCGAGGTGCAGGGAACAGCTCTGTATGATCTATTGCCCGAGGCCAACGGCCGAGGGCAATAGATCATACTGAGCTGTTCCCTGTACCAAGGGAAAAAATTCTGGTCTATTGACTGTTCAAGCATTAAATAATTGTTTTATTACCTAATTCCTTTTTTAGTTTTCGGGGTTTACAATTTGCATATTGCAGATGGTTTTCGTGCCATTATGTAATATACTAAGATTTTTTTTTCATCTTTTACATGCACAAAACCTGTTGCATGCATTACAACATCTCAATTTAATATTAGTTTACACAAAGAAGGGGGAGTCTTCAACCCATTAGATTTTAAATAGTCTTTTACCTTATATGAGGCTTTAAAACTGTTGATTATTTGATACTCTATTTTGATAATATTGAATTTGGTTTCACCAAGTACTAAAAACAGCGTCTATGTAAAGGAATATTCATTCCCTGAGAACTATCGAAAGAATGTAACATTAACATAACCGCGTTCTGAAATACGTTGCCGGTCCAATAGATCGCAGTCTATTGACCGGCGGTCCAATAGATCGCAGTCTATTGACCGGCGGTCTAATAGATCGCAGTCTATTGACCGGCAGTTCAAAATAGACGCAAATATTTAATTTGTAATAAAACAACAAAATCCCTTTGATTAGGTAATAATATAACATACACGTGTTCTGATATACGTTGCCGGTCCAATAGATCACAGTCTACTGACCGGTAGTCCAATAGATCGCAGTCTATTGACCGGCGGTCCAATAGATTGCAGTCTATTGACCGGCGGTCCAATACATCGCAGTATATTGACCTGCGGCCTAATAGATCGCAGTCTATTGACCGGCAGTTCAAATTAGACGCAAATATTTAATTTGTAATAAAACAACAAAATCCCTTTGATTAGGTAATAAAACGGATTATCAAGCGCGTCTAAACCAATCAGATTTCAGTATTTAACATGAAAGTATAATAATTTCAATTGTTACCCTCCCAAACAGGCACTATTTATTTAATGGCCTGAGTATTAAAACTAATACTATAGATTATAATTACTGCCGCTGTATAGAAAAATGTGCTCAGCTTCTGAGAGGGATGCCGCACCCCAAAATTAACCCCCCCCCCACCCCACCCCCCCCCCCCCCCCCCGCTTACAAATTCTCTGACCCAACGCCACGTTACGTGGTCACACATAAACGGTTATCAACCATGCGAGAAAGCGTTGGTTAACGTCTCAGAGATGAAAAGTTCGTTTAAAACATTAAGAAAAATGAAGCAGTTAGATAAATTATGTCCTAAACTGTTTACCAAACGTAATAGAAGTTGGCCTAAGATCAGACGTTAACCAACGCTTTTAGTAAACTATACTATAGAAACATGTCGTCATTAAGATTTTAGTAACCAAACTCGTAATCTATAAGATATGAACTCGAGTATAATAATATGGATGGATTATAAAAAATGAACTTTATCTATTTTACAAGTTCTACAACTTATATTAATATCTCTCGTTGGCACGGATGTTAGCGCGAGGGGTCATTGGTGTGGGAAGAAGCCGGAGTACCCGGAGAGAACCCACGTGTCCAAGCGGGCGACCGCCAGGAATCAAGTCAAGTCTACCCAACCCGACTCGCACCCAAACCAACTCGTACTCAAATGGTCAGGTCAGGACCACCATACCCTATCACAGATAACCACTGTCGATCACGGGTATCGAACTCGGGTCGTAGCGGTGACAAGCGAGTGCGTTTTCCACTACGCTACTTGCACACCTCTTTATTAAATGACATTTATTCTCACGTTAATGAGAATTTCGCTGTTTTAATCAAGAGACCGAAGAAAACACACATCCATGTCCGGTATTTTAGTATTTTCAACTGTTCAAACTTGAACAATGTGGTGTGTTTTACAATTTTTCGTCAAAGCTATTTACGTAAAATATTGAAATTGCTTACTCATCTACGTCGTAACATACGTATATACATTTAACCCCTTTTCCTCAAGAAATTCTTACATTTGATGACATTGGGATAATTTCTTAGAAATATACGTGTATGTAAATTCCACGACTATATACATGTATCATCCATGCGCGGATCTAGAGGGGGGGGGTCGGGGGGGTCCCGACCCCCCCTGGAAAATGAAAATTTATTAAATTTACATAGTAAAATTATCGCGAAAATATGCCTCGGACCCCCCCTGGCAAACACAATTATCCTTCGGACCCCCCCCCCCTGGAAAATTTTTCTGGATCCGCGCATGTCATCCATATCACCCATATTTATAATCATATTAATATTAACATACTTATTTTGGAAGGGCGGGAATCCTGATGAAAACTGTGTGAAAAATGATAATTATGTGTTTTGTCGGATATTGGACTTGAAATTGATATTGCCCCTACATGCATGAAAAGATGAGACTTCTACTAATAGTATGCTGGGAAAACATTGCGTGTGTATATTTCAAGTTTATCTAAAAATCGGTAGCAGGCCACGCATATTCTAAAGCTACTGTTAAAAAGTTTTATGATTAGGCCTATATAAAAAGAAATACGGATTATAGCTTAACGTTATATAGGACTATAGATCATTATCCACATAATGACACAAAATTCATAATTAACCCGGAGTCTGCGGGGTCAAAGATACAGATAACTAATTGTAGGTTTACCAATCATACTCAGACTGATTATATTAATAAGTAATTTTCTTTTTTTTTTTTAATGCACCCCCCCCCCCGAAAAAACTACAAAAGTTTACGTTGTGGAACTCTTCTAAATTGGAGGTGGATATTTGATATATAGAAAACAGAAAGAAAAGGAGGGAAAAGTTTCTGTAGTTTGTAACGTATGTGGTTGTAATATGAAATTTTAATCGATCGAATAACGACATCTTTTTAGAGTGTCAGAGTTGATTACCAAAAGTGTTTACTACTCTTTGTTTGTAACTAATTAGGCTGCATTATCAATCATTTGCACCTCAGTGCTGTTACGAACTTGAACAACTGTTGAGCAGCTGTTAAATTGAAGGAATTTCATTTTTGAAGTGTGTAAAGATGCCGGAAAATGTTGAAATCAAAGCATCTATTGCAAACCTAGCAGACTTTCAAATTAAGGCAAAAGAACTGAGTAAAACGGATGGGGAAGTACTGGTACAAGAAGACGTATTTTTCAGTGTTCCAAATGGACGGCTGAAATTGAGGACCGTTAAGGTAAAATACCTGAAATGGCCAATCTGCAGTATGGATTGATTTTTTAAAGATAAAAATGCATGCTTAAACAATATTGTTGCATTTTATTTAGTATCATAGGCTATTAGATACATAACATGTTATTCTATTTTTGTACACTAGTAACTATATTCTCTTTTGAGAAGTGGACAGGCATAGTGGATGTAGGCTATGCCTGTCCACTTCTCAAAAGAGAATATAGTAACTATAGCTTATTAGGCCTAACTGGAGTGAAAAAAAATTATAAAACAAATGTGGGGTTGTGATTCTACATTTAAAATATTTTTCAGTAGCACACTATAGCCTGTATATGTATCTAACTTTTAAAATATATAATTTACATCTATGGGTAAAATTACTCTCAATGTGATAAAAAATATTTTAAATGAATGAAAGGTACATACATGTATATAGGTTCTGTACGTAATACTTAAATTCAATTACATGTACTATATTTTCTGTTGTAAGATATTTATGAAGCACATTTTCTTAAATCATTCTCAATTAACAGCCTTTTTTGTTCAATTCACTACATAAATCCCACCCCATCCCTTAGTTATCATATAGAACCTGCATGTTTAATTGCGCCTTCTGTTGTAGGATGTTAAATCGGAATTGATTTTCTACGATCGACCCGATCAGGAGGGACCAAAGCACAGCGAATTCTACACTACTCCAGTCCCAGACCCTGATTCTTTGAAGGTCATTTCTTAAAGCATTTATCAGCATCACAATTTTTTTTCCATAAAAGTAGTAGATCAGCTATGTTTCTTTAATTGTTTTGGATTTATTTTTTGGTCAGTGCCACAGCACCATGTACCGATAAATAACATATTTTTGATACATAGGACTGTTTGAGTCGAGCTGTGGGTATCAAAGGTGTCCTGAGGAAAGTGAGGACTTTGTACATGGTGGGTCAAACCCGAGTCCATGTAGACCAAGTAGAGGGGCTGGGAAGCTTCATGGAACTTGAGGTATGGAATCTTAAAGCTAACTTTTTTGACAATTATTGAAACAGTATGCATTACATGTACCATTAATAGTCCAGGAAAAGTTGGCAGTCACAAATTTTAATAATTAAGAGTATCAGAGTAACTGAATAAACTTAAAACATGCTCTACTACTTGGCCTATATAAATTGATTCCAGTTCACCATGCAGATATATATAGGTAGTGCTCTGCTACTTTGGCCTATATAAATTGATTCAAGTTCACCATGCAGATATATATAAGTAGTAGATAAATCAAATTTGAGCCAAAAAGTATAAACCAAATAAAAACCCCCAGAATGAGTTATTTTATATCATATGTCCCTCAAAGTCATCATTTCATCTCATTTTTCATATATTAATATAAATAAACCTGATATTTCAGGTACAGATGCAGGAAGGTCAGACTGTTGAACAGCTGCAGACAATAGCAGAGGACCTGATGCAGAAACTGGGGGTATCCAACAAGGACTTGATTTCTGTGGCTTATATGGACTTACTGCTTAAAAAGCAGTCCCAAACCTCTGGATAGTCTCCGGGATATACCGTACTGTAAAAGGAGATTCCATTGGAATAAAAACTACAAACAATTGTTTTCATTGATTTAATTTATTTTTGGTGAAGATAATTTTTTTGAAACACTGTAGGCATTTACTTCTTGTCCAGATAGGTATAATGGTATCTCCAAAACAATTACATTACAAGGTGTAGTGTTAATGTAAAGGTAAAATCATGTACTTGTGATAATATTAGAACTACATTAAAAATAAGCATTCAGATTTACGACATTTTACTCATCTGTCTAAGTACATAGTGACTTCATACCATAATTAAACCACATTTAAATTCACAAATACTCCATTTTGCATTATATACTAGTACAAGTGATAAACTGGTTTGCAGACAATAATATATTTGATGAAGCTTATGTTGATAATATCAAACAAATACACGATTCATGAAAATAGTGGTTGTGGCAAGGAATATTGGCAACCAAAAGCCTTGTAAAATTCTCTCTTACTGGATAAAAAAAGGGTAGTATTTCAGAAGCAAAAGTACTAACAAAGTAAGGCTGACAATACTGTATATTCAGTTTCCCTGCAACTGTCACATTTTATACATATTGTAAAGGGTAATACATGGTACTTTAAATTACATCAAGTTATTCCCCTTATCATATTTTGTGGTTTAAGAAAGTGGAAATTAAATACCCTGTTGCATTACATTTACATGTAATTGAGACCTTTGGCCTGAAAAAGTAAATTATACAGTAAAACACGGTTATAGCGAACACGCTTATAATGAATTGACGCTTACAGCGAAGTGAATTTCATTCCCCAAGTCTCTATTTCATGTTGTAAACTTGACGGATATAACGAATTACGCTTATAACGAAGTTAAATTGGCCGTCCCTGGGACTTCGTTATAAGCGTGTTTTACTGTAGTCTAAAAGGTCCTGGCTTTTTAGGTAGTAATTTTTTACCTCCTGATGAATAAGATTTTGATACTTCCCAGCATGTTTGACTGCTGGTATATATATGAAGGAATAAGGAAATAATAACTAATGTCTGATTCTCAGTAACATTTACCAGTAGCTCTAAAATCAGGGAACTATTTGTTTATATCAGATTTGGCTTCTATACGGGTAGCAATCATGCTGTGTTTTTGAATGATATACTTTATAGTGAGGATGATATGTTAAAAATGATAAAACCTCTAATTAGATGTACATGGTGTGGATTATGTCCTGTTTTCCACTGTCACTATTGTCAGTTGCAAAGCCCTCTTCCAATGTAAGGTAATGTTAATCATTAACAAAAATTCTTATATGGGTTTAATGAATAAACTTCACAAAGTTGATAAAAACATAGATAAAGAAGCTGGTTTGTTGTCTTTCTTGTCTTGTGCAAGCATTTTACTCAGTTGTTGGTGTCGATTTTTGCCTGCAAGTTTCTTGGCTAAATTTCCTGGTTTAGCAGGATTCACTTTGTTGAGGTTAGATGAGTTTTTATTTTGAGCACTAGGCACTGCTGTTTTATTCTGCACCTTGTTGTTGATCACAGGACTAACATCCGCTGTGTGACTCTCACTGAAATGCATTAAATCTTCAAAGTATAAGTCAACTGCAGTTTGAAAAATTTACAAAATGCATGTTAAATTTTAGATAATGCCCAACAATAGTCTATGGAAATGTATAGCACACATTTCTGTGTACAGTGCATTCAAAGAGTTATATATAGAACTATGGTGTATACGTTTTAACAGAACCACATATTGTACCGGTAACTGCTTAGGTTTGAACCTCGGTCCTCTGGCTTACAAACCAAGCACTCTAGGAAGCCAGCTAAGGGGTTAACACACAAGCTAAAGCTAGCAGGAATACCAAATTACTAACACTATCACATTTTCCCCCTACTTAGAACAAGTTGACTATTGTAGAATGCCAGCACCTGTGGGGTGAAGTTCTGAAGACAATCTCTCTCATCTGCTAGAGAATATCTCAGTATTAACCTCAGCACCATGTATTGTAAGCCAACTTTATTCGCGATGACTATATTTCTCAATTAACCAGAGGTAAACTGAATCCGTGCGACTAATTTTTCCAATCAAGATGTAGACTATTTGGGAAATAAAATACTAAAGATACAGGGATGGCTTGTTTACAAATCCAACAATCTATAGATTGAGCTTAAAGGTTAACCAACTAGCAAGATCTACTCTAGATGGAATGCCACATTTCTAAAAACTACCACATTTTATAAAGATCGAGGTATTTTTAAAAGAAAATGTAGAAAGCAATTACCTAGAATCCATACAGTCTTGTGGTATCAGATTGTTAAGTTGTTTCTTTTTCAGTCTTTTCTTTTGTTTTTTTGTTAACTTTTTCTCCTCGATTTTAGTTGATTCTGTTTCTTCTGTTTTAAGAACTACTGAAAACAATAACAATATACTGTAGATAAACTGATGCTGCATTATCCATCTAATGTTTCACATGTCCAATTCATTTCTAAATACGGTACACAATTTGAAACCTCATACTCAAATTCATATTCTCCAAACCTTAAACACTAACTACTATAATTACAATAGTATTATTATCGGTCTAACTGTTGTTTTCAATTTGACCTTGAACTTGATAAATTATGAAGGTCATCTTTAATCAAGGTCATTTAAGAAGACCTTGATAATCATCAGTCAACAACCTTGACTCGACCTTTGAAATGAAGCTTTTCTATTGTTTGGTGGAATGTTAAGAACATGCTACATAAGTGATAACAAACAAAAATAAATATACCTCTTGGGCTTCAACTTCAGGACAATTTAGTCAAATACAAAAGAATAATTGGCCCACTGACTAGGAAACATAGCAAATGCATAAACCTTCTAAAACAACCTATGAATGCATTCGTTTTAACATCTGTAAAACTTTAAATCTGTTATCTGCAATTTTTCCCAGCTTACATTTCAATGAAAGTAAGCATCAAAGTTTATCTTAAACAGATCTGGCATTTTTACTTTAAATAAATGATAAAATTCTACCCTACAGCAAAGCACTGATCAGCTAATTATTACTAGTTAGCAGTTGTGGACTTTGAAGATGAGTGTGACAGTATATACATGTACCTGGTTTTAAAGATTGAACTCTTTTGGTTTGTAATTCTCTTGTTTGTGCTGGAAACTTGCTTGTTTTGCTGCATTGCAAGCATGTTTTTATCTGAAATGCAAAAACATAGTACATGTTGAAACATAGGGTAAACATACATTATACATGTATATAAGTGAGAAAAGACAGTCATCAAGACATGGGATCTACATTATTCGTCTATTTGTCCTTATCTCAATAATGGAGGTTAAAGACATTTCTTTTGTCATGAAAGCAATTCTCTCCTCTGCTTGATACATTTTCTGTGTGTAAAGATTGCATTAATTTCAATCAAAGTCAGTTTCCTGGCACTGAGAATTATGAACTCACACTCTGTAACCCTTATCCAACCAATGCTATATACATGGTTAAGAATAGTTGAAATTTCTATTACTTCATTTATAATTTACACTGTAGCCTAGTTCACCTGGGTAATTCAGGCAGTCTAAATCAGATGTTGTTCATCTCTAAATAAATAAGCATTTACTATGGAAAGAATCAACTACACTGTATCAAAATTTTTAGAGTACTCCTCTAATTGCAGAAAACACATTCATGAAAATATTAAATGAATATATGCTCGTTATCAGAAACAATTATGAACAGACATTAAGATTTCTCAATTCAGGTTGCAGACAACATACATACCAACACATTTTTACTCCTGAGATATCTTTGCACTAAGTTTCTCTGATATTTGCTCAAGGCTTCTGGGTTTTCTTTATGTCTCTCCAACAGTTTTGACATGTTTCTGTTCAAAGTTAACTTTGGTCTGATTCTTACCCTGCAAGTCTCAGGTGTAAAAATGTTACCACAATAACTGCAGTGTTTCAAAGACACTGTTACTTCTGTGAAAAAATTTATAATTGAACATACAGATGATGAATAAATAATTAAGATATAAAAAAACAATTTTTATAATTCAGTTAATTAGATAAAAAAAAAAAATACCTTTGTCAGTTTTGTTTCCACTTGAAGATAAACCTTTAAATCTAGAATAAGATTAAAATAATACGTGTTACTTAATTTACTGGGATCATTAAGTCTTCAAGTTTTATATTAATATATAGGTGTTGATTAATGCTGCCTTCTTGGGCTATTATCAGATAAAATATGATATGTGTTATTTCATTACCTCAAATATTTCGCTACTGCATCCCCCTCCTTGGTTAATAACTTCGCTAGAGCTCGGAGATGTGTTGTTTTGCTCATATTTCAGTATTTGCATGGCATGGAATTATCGAAAATGAAAGTAAGAATACAGTAATTCTACCTCCTTAAAGAGAAGAGTTCCACTAAGTCCAAACTATCAACAAGTTTGCAATGACCTGACAACAGGAAAGATTTACAGTTTTCAACAAGTTTAAAATGGCAACCATTGCTCAACAAGTGAATTACCTCCTGGCCTCTGGCCAGTATCACACCATACTGTCCATTATAAAGGGGTTTAGGAATGGAGCAGTGTATGTATGATTGTTGTTTTCGTTATGTCAATGCTCTTTTCTTTTATGGAGTGGGAAGCATTTATTGTACTTAGGCATAGCTATAAATATCAAAGACTATAAGCAATTTTTATGTTTAAGATTATCAGTATGATTGGATGCCATGTGTCCATGTCTTTACTAATTGAATAAATTTAGTCTTACTCTAGTGGAATGAGGGTATTTTAGTTAACATCTTCCCTAGCCAAGGGTTTTTGGTCCACTTTACTCCCCATAAACCCTTGGCGGATTTCATTACGAAAACTCGGTGATGTGGTGGCGCTATCTAGCGAGCAACGTGAGTTGCGCCCCTTGAATATATACATTTTAATCGAATTAAACGAACAACGGGTTATATATACACTACGGCACTAATACAACTTGAAAACATGTTGACTACCGAATATCGGAACATAATAAACAATACGAATTAAGTTATAACCTAGGGAAAGCACGGAGTGTTTTATTCATAGTGTTTTGTTTAATTTAAAATTAAGGCACTGTTATATTTTATATTTAGATAATTTAATTGCTGTCATTTTGGTTTCAGTACATATAGTGTTCCACTTTAATTTCTGCATTGGCAAAATGAAGCGATCAGCAGAATAATGACCACCAGCATGTTTACTAACATTTTTTTAAAAGTACATTTATCTTCTTGGAGAAAGATTGTATAGAATTACATAATCATGAGAGACTCAAGCTGGTTTTGCAGAGTTATTTTTTTTCAATATGGCATGTATGTTTGCTCTAAAACTAGACCAAGAAAAGGTCCTATAAAAAGATGCTTAAGAACAAATGGAGACTCGATCCCAACAGACTTTTAAAAATAAATTGAAAGAATTTGTTGGATCTCATCATAAGTCAGAGTTTTTTATTCAGTTGATAAGAAATATGTAATTTTATCAATTCATTCCTACCAAATGAGATACATGTACTGTCATTGAGACAGATTGAATGTATGTAAGTATGTGTACCATGAAAAAATGCATGTATGCAGTCATTAGCTGTTGATATATTGCTGCATCAAACATGTTGCTCAGATCATGGCCAGTAACTTTTTCACTACTGTTGTTGAAATATTCCTATCGGAGTTATTGGTCTTTTCAGCTTTGATTCATGAATTTTGGTATACTGTTTAGATTTTAGATTTTACAAGGTCGCCAATAAACTATGATATTTTCACACTAAAATACTCACTTGAGATGGATTTTAACAGTGCAAGTCAAACAGCTATGTTAGATTACATGCACAGATGAATTTTGTGTTAGTAAAAAGTTTTGAAAACCACTGCAGAAAATGGCCCTGGATAGTATGAAGAACCATTAAGGTACCACTTATGGTGAAAAGAAATTGAGATATTTGTATATGGTAATACAGACAATCAAAAAATGTTAATGTCTAGTTGTTCACAAAGTTCATGAGAGCAATTATTGAATGTTTGTTGCGAGTTACCTGTACACATGTTCATGAATAATATTTTCATTTTGAAAGTATATACATGAGAGAAAATTTTAAATATTATTTTCTGGTTTAGGATAAAAATATTGCAATGTTACATGGGTTTGAACTTAAAATTTACATGCAGTCTAAATATAGGCATTGACTTGTCCCAGACTGCACACAAAAAATCATTTGTCTACTGTCTATATATGTAACTCAGTCAAATATCCAATCTCATACAATGAATTAACCAATCTTGGGATCATTGAATTTTAAACTTCTTAATTATTTGTGATTGTAGATATGGTGCTAAAATCCGGTTTCCCCATGCTCTGGTGATGACTTTCCTTTTCAAGAGAGGAAGGTAAGGAATTCTGCTGATGTTACTTGACCATGAACTGAGTATTAATCTCATACCATGTTAGCTATGGTCTCCCTATTTCCTCTGGCAAGGTTAATCACCTTCATTAGGCTTAAAGAGAAGAACTGTTTCTGATTTTCCAACAAGGTAAACATTGGGAATGCCTTGTTAACTTTTATTGTATATTGTAAGAGTAATGTCATCTAAGTGTGCAAAGGTTTTCACTAATTAAGTCTCTTTCACGATGTCAAGAACCTGAATTGTTATGTAATGATTGGAGAATTTTCAATAATGTTTCAGATCAAGGGAAATATTTATAGGAAAGACTAATTAAGGTCTCAGAATTGTTTTTCTTCTATTTTCATTTTGCTGATCACTGCTTTAAGGTCATCTAGTAAATGAAAGGAGCCTACAGGTTAATGAAGTTTGAAATAGTTCAAGTACAAAATTTTTTTTGATAACAATAGCTCAGTTAAAAAGGTTTATCCAAGGTTTTTTACTTATTGTACTAGTACATGCAATGAAATAATACTGTTAATGGTGGATATATATTATCATCAATAGTTTAAATTACATGTACATTGAGAGAAGTTTGTTAAATATGAACACAATTAGATATTCAGCTGTGAATACAAAAAATTAAATATCGAATGAATTTATCAGAAGCTCAATTACTGGAAAATAGGAAAAAAAAATCTAATTTCAAATTTTAATATATACTTTTCAAATATTAGATTTATATCAAAATAAAATTTTAACAAAGGAGCTGACTCTCTATTAGCTTACCGGAGTCACAATCATTGAATATACTCTTATTGAAGGAAGGCTGGCATCTGTAGTAAGTGTTTGGTCACAGGATCACTTATCAAAATTTCAGTCTCTACACAATGATTAGTGAATAAGAAAATCTTTGAGGTTCTTTTTCCAATGAAGAAGCTAGGGCTGCACTCTTTGGAAAGGGGGGATGAATTCCTTGTTTAGAGAGAAGAATGTAACTGGTACTGTAATACATGAAGGGTATTCTAATATTAGTACATAATATCAATTCTAGTAAGCCCAGTCTTTTAGAAAATAAATGTAAAAATTTCATTAAAAACGACCAAGTTGTCTCTGAGAAATCGCTGGCACAAAATTTGTAAGAAAAATACAGTAATAAGAATAGGGAAAAAGAAACAAAAAAAATCCAAGAAGGTCTTCAGTTGGAAACTAAAAATGTTACTACATGTAAGTGCAAGATGTTTTTCAAAATTTACTGTATATCAAATATTGTGATATATAAAACATAATGATGTGAAATAATTCACACGATAAAAATGCATCTCTGTCTTTTTCACAGCATAACGGAGATGGCCAAAGGGATCCTGGAAGCCACATTCACACATTCCAAGAACCTGGCTTGTTTTGTGTTTGTGTACAAAACCTTGACCAATCTCATGGCCTGGTTCGAGACGCACGAGAAACAGTACCAGTCATTTATCGCTGCATTCATTGGAGGTTACTTTGTATTTGGAAAATACAATAAAGTTAATGAGCAGGTATGTAAAAAAATGCATATGAAATTAAAAGATATTTATCTCCCTTGAAATGCTCTTTGTATTTTCAGAAACAGATACATTTTACAAATGATAAGATTATTTCCTTTATTGTCAACCGATAAATAGGGTGAAACAATTTTATTACGTACTGTACAGTTTCTGTAATGAAGAACTTCAGGTCCCAATTGATAATCATTACAAATTCATGAAAAGACCTGCGTGGTTACTATTAATATGATTTCACTTAATAAAGCTTTATTATGAGTGTTGACTTTAATATATAAAATTTTGAACTGCTCTTTTGTCCAGATCAACCTGTACTTGCTGTCTAGAATTCTGTATGGACTGGCTAAATTAGCCGTAAAACGTGGCTACGTTCCGGCTCCAAAAGGGGAGGTGTTCCCGTGGTTTGCTGCCATTGTGTGGGGGATCGTGTTGTGGCTCTTTGAGTATGAACAAGACACTCTCCAGCCATCGTTGAAATCATCCATGACCTATCTTTATCATGATAGCAACAGATGGAATAATTTTAAAAATTTTCTGATTTATAATAAATGATACCTTTATATGCAGGGACTATATTACTGTACATGTGTAATTAATAAGATATTGATTAAAATCAAGTTTAGTATGATTTTAAAGATGACAGCAGGTGATGTTTTTATTCTGAGAATTTTGTGTCCAATAACTTTTGACTGTAATTTTTGTTGCAATATGTGAAGTCAGTATTTGTTCAATGTTTACATGTACTCTAATAGTGATCAAGCATTTGGAAATCTTTACAAATCAGTAATCAATACCAGAACCAATCGGTCATGTTTACACTACCATATCTAATTATGTTCATTACATTATTGTATATCACAGGCTCATTACCATATGTATTGAAAATATACGTTTACTATTGTTATGCGGTAAATTAAAGATATTTAATGAATTGATAATTTACTTTTTGCATTTTTGCATTTGTAACTACATATACATGTATAACACAAAGTTCTTAAATTACGCCTTTTTTAGCCTACCTGAGCTAAAGCTTTATTTAGAATTAGAAAGTCATTTTTTTGGTGGTTTTATTTGACGCTTTCAGTTTTGCAGTAAAAATCGTGCCTCGTGTTTATATAGTCTATTTCCTAGAATCTAGGTACTTGTAGTCAAATATAAAATCTAGACGTTTACTGATTTTAAACTTTATCCCCATTAATTGGTGGATAAAATGAGTTCTAGAAATAAATGTGACAATAGAAAATATAGGTTTTTCTGCTCTTGCAACAATTAACATGCTAAAAAGCGGTCCCTTCCTAAGGATTAATTTTCGATCCGCGCCTGACCTAGTAATAGCATCAATATTGAACAGACTATACTATTTTATGCAGAATGTTCCTTGAAATTGGCTTAATATACTAAGTTTTTATTCAAAACAGACACCTATTCGGATATGATGTGAAAAACGACCAGTACTTACGTATTTTTAGAATATTATCCGAACACTTATACTTCTGCTCGAAATTTCACAGTAACTGAACAAATCTCTGGGAAGTCTCGTGAACTTTCATTCGAGCACCTCTGGATTTATAACATACTTTGCAACGATAAAGAAAACATTCCGAACACATTCGCAGGGGTGTTTAAGGTACCTCGTACCTTGGCTCACTACACCTACACTTATACGTTTTAAGACACTACGTCACTAGACGGCGATTTAAATGTTTTGTTAAACTGTTTATATCATTCGTTTCGGTTGTATATCGTCGTAGCTCAGTGGTTAAAATATTAGGCTTCAGAGCCGCAGATCATGAGTTCGAATCCGCCTGGAGCTTTTGTTCATGTTAACAGAATTAAATTTTCGAAAATGTAATTTTTCATTCAAAATTGCACATTTTTTTTTGCCTATTAGACTTAAATACTTCTTATCCATTATGATATATATCATAATCACGTAATTTTCTGCTGATTAGAGAAAATATTTCACCGTGTAGTGAGCAACCTTAAGGTCAAAGATGGACAAAACTGGCTGTTGAAAATTGAAAATGGGAAGGGAAATAAAAAATTAATTCTTCTGAGGAGAATGATTTAGCAATAATTTACACAGAAGCAGTTAGAACAGATAATTTTATGATTATCAAAATTAAATAAAATTAATTAAATTAAACGTATTCCTGGAGGTATAAGTGATAACTATTGAGTGGTAGAAAATTTTGATTTAAAAAAATGGTGCAATGAATGGGAGAAAGATAGCTAGAAGAACTTTAATATTAAAATCACACCATTTGTAACCATTGTAGTTATGAAAAAGATACTACTGTATGGTGGGGTCGAATTTTATTACGTACAATAAAGCTAGCTACATGTAGCTTATATAGGTTAGAGTAGGATGGTGTTGCTGAGGTGAGCAATGTGGTCTATAGGTTTCTTAGTACAAACGCCATATCTAAATATTTTTGGTAATTCTTGTGAGTTACTGTATGCAGGGAAATAATCGCCCTCGTTTTATTTTCGCTCCTTTCGCTCTCGTTGTCAAAAGGGCTAATTTAAGACTGAGCGAATTCCAATGTCTCAAATTATAACTATTTTAACACAGTTTATTTTGGCGACTTCAAGACTGGGAGATGCCGTTTGCAAGTGTAGAGGGTCGAAAATAACATGAGGCGAAAATAACCTTGCATACAATATACGTTCTCAGAAATATGATATAGTAATTTTCAGGATTTTTATAAAAAAATTCAATATTCTTTATTAGATAGAGTCTATATAAGAATCTACGAAAGCCGAATAGGGCCACATAAAAAAATATTTTTAACTCGTAATTACGAGAAAAGATCTCGTTATTACGAGTTATATATATATAATTATCTCGTTATTACGAGAAAAGATCTCGTAATAACGAGAAGAGATCTCGTTATTACGAGTTAATTATCTCGTTATTACGAGAAAAGATCTCGTTATTACGAGATAATTTTCTCGTTATTACGAGTTAATTTTCTCGTTATTACGAGAAAAGATATATATAAAATGGTGCGTTTCTGAAAAGGATTCGACTGGATCACTCTTTCAGTCTATCTTTTTCATGCCAGAAACGTTGTTTCGATTTTGAATAAATATTTAAAAATAACAACGATCATTATTCATTAATTTCTACATATCAAAATGATTGGATTTGACATTTTATCTGATATTAATAAAAGGAAAGAACTTCATGTAATTTTTCTATTCAACTTATATATATATTATAATCCCACTCCGAAGTAAATACCAGGTAGTCCTATAGTCGTAAAAACACAATTTTATAAGTTACAGATAACTTTAATGACTATATAGTTTCAGTCATGGATATGGATATACAGGATTTACCCGAATTTGTGTTTTATATGTTCATACACAACCTACATGTATATTGAAGATAATTGATTTTGTATATTAACATTTTGGAGTCTGAAAACAAATTACACGTATCTTTCTTAATTATTGACAAATAGTTCAATGAATTTATTAATCAATCTGCTTTGCTAATTTTTCCGAAATTTCTTTAAAACTGCTTGGTCCGATTTTATGCGTTTTAAACGATGATTATGCAAAATAAGTGTATATTAATAGACATTGCAGTAATTCATACACTTTACATAAAAAGAATAGAATAATGAAACGCGCCATTTTAAAAATAGATCGATTTTTCTCGTAATAACGAGATCTTTTCTCGTAATTACGAGATAATTAACTCGTAATTACGAGATCTTTTCTCGTAATAACGAGATAATTAACTCGTAATAACGAGATATTTTCTCGTAATAACGAGATAATTAACTCGTAATAACGAGATCTTTTCTCGTAATTACGAGATAAAAATATTTTTTTAAGTGGCCCTATTCGTCTTTCGTAAGAATCAGCCACTAAAATGACAAAAGTTCAGAATTGTACATGAATATTGTGAGCGAGGATGTTTCTATAGGTTAAAAATTTTGCGGTTTTTTCGTAGTAGTGCTTTCGCTTGGGGTTGTTTTGCAAAATCACAGAAAAGTGGAAATTTGTCACTCATATCAGATCTATGGTTTATTTGATTGCCTCGATTCTCTGACGACTGACTCTATTTGCAAGCGGTCATAGCTGCAGGTCTGTAGCTCCCGGTCTGAAAAAGTTTGGATGGACGAGGTCGTCCATCCGAATTTTTTTAGACCGGGGCTACAAACCTGCAGCTAAAGCGGTCATAAATTTGTGAAATTTTGGTTATCGTTAACTTATCAATGCGCCAACATTGTCCAATACGCATTTACCGAATGCATTTGGCAAAAGACGTCCGTCTTGGACGATAATAGTCAACACTGGACACTAGGAAGGGAATTCCAAAAAGTATTGAAATGACAATTTTTTAAATATGTTTCAGTGCCTATATTGTATAGAGATCAATCAAAAGTACGGCGAAAGTGTATTAACCCGTATGATTTATCACTTTTATTAAGTTATTTTTTTTGCAGTATTTGTTGTGATTTTCATTAGTCTACAAGCACACATTTAGTCACCTCTTGGTAGTTGATATTTAAGGCCTCGAGGTGGCCAACCTGTGATTGATCCAGCAGCACGTGTACCCTACAGCAAACAAGGCCACGGATAATCAGCTATTTATATGCATTCATTCCACTTTTTTGTTAACATCAGAGAAAATGTTTGATTTGATAGAGAAGCATCTGTGTTAATAGACAATGAGTATTTCTGATATTATTCCTGGAATGTAATTTATCAGCAGTGATTACGAAATGCCACTGAAAATTTGGGTGAAAATTACTCAATAGAACAGATGAAGGGAAAAAAACCCAACAAATATAGTATTTTTCATAATTTTTTTAAAAAATCATTAATTACATAATGATTTAAAATACTGCTTACTGATACAATCTCAGTTTGGTATAAAATTAAACCCCGATCTTGCTACATAATGGACAGGATGGGACTTACTGGTGATTATAAAATTGTGTATTTTCTTCGAAGGTACACTATGTTCAATTCATAAACATGTAGCTAGGTGCACTCCCAGATACAGGAACTGGATTTCTTCAACTGTCATCTACAGTAAATTTATACGTCTGTCTGGTTTCGTTGCTCAATTCAATCTCACCGGATTTTTGTTTACTCTGACCGTAAATTATTGCCTTGCTGTAAAATAATGATGTAGTCCTACATCCTATTCATCCTCAGGTTCGGGCTCCTCTGGTTCAGGTTCGGGCTCCTCTGGTTCAGGTTCGGGCTCCTCTGGTTCAGGTTCTGGCTCCTCTGGTTCAGGTTCCTCATGCTCCTCAGGTTCAGGTTCCTCAGGCTCCTCTGGTTCGGGCTCCTCTGGTTCAGGTTCGGGCTCCTCTGGTTCAGGTTCGGGCTCCTCTGGTTCAGGCTCTGGCTCCTCTGGCTCAGGTTCAGGCTCCTCTGGTTCAGGCTCTGGCTCTTCTGGTTCAGGCTCTGGCTCAGGCTCTTCAGGTTCAGGTTCTTCTGGTCCGGGGTCGGGAACATCATGTTCCGGTTCCTCTTGCTCTTCCGGTTCAGACTCGTGCGATTTTGAAGACTCGCTATCGGAGGAAGATGAGGATGAGGATGAAGATGAAGATTCTTTTTCATCCGTTTTTTCGTTTGTTTCATCTTTGTGAAGTTCCTCTCCAAGTTCATCGTTAGTACGTTCATCTCTTTTTTCCGTTTTCTCTTCGTCGTGTTCACAGGCTGATCCGTTCGACTTTACGGACCCCACTTCAGCCTCGTCTTCCTTCTTGATTTCGACTTCAACATTTTTGGTTTGATTTTCTGTGTCTTTCTCGCTAAGGTTAACTGATTCTACTTCAACCGTGAAAGCGCCAGCCTCTCTGTCTTCTTTTTCGTGGTCACTATCAGAATCAGATGTGCTAGCCC
The DNA here is from genome assembly GCF_963853765.1 of Magallana gigas. Taxonomy (NCBI): domain Eukaryota; kingdom Metazoa; phylum Mollusca; class Bivalvia; order Ostreida; family Ostreidae; genus Magallana; species Magallana gigas. Next base: position 13,173,142 of record NC_088857.1, read on the forward strand.
AACTACTAATGATAGAGGAGATAATACTTCCAGTGCTTTTCGTGCGATGAATCTTTTTATGAACTTTCTTTTTCTTCTTTTCCTTTTTCACCTTCTCCTCTTTTTTCACCGTGTTTAAAGCTACGCTATTTGTGTCTGTAATATGAAAAAAAAAACCATACAGAAATTATTTAAAAACAGCGACCCGGAATAGAGAGACAGAACTCACCGAATTTGAAAAGTTAAAAGGACAATTTCTTTCAAATTTTGCCTAGCAAGCCTAAATGCAAGGTATATTGAAAAGTATATTTCAGTCAAATTCCATATAAATGAGTGTACGAAGGGTCCCCTTCTCAGCTAAGTCTGATAACCCTTAAATCCGGGACATTTTTTGTTTGTAACAGAAATTCATTATTTTATTTTGTAGTAGTACTATAGTTTGATAAACATCACTGACTTTGGATTAGATTAAAACGTTAAGCATCAGCCATTTAACAATGACATAAAGGCTTTAAATAACAGTGTAAAATATCCGGAAAATTTATCGGGCTGAGGATTGGATAACCTTAAACTTCAAAGACTATATACATGTATGTGTACATTAACAGTCGTTAGAGGAAGAATTAAGCCCTACAGTGTACGTCGTTGTCTTGGGGGACATCTACACACAGAATTACGGCGAGGATGACCAGTGCTGCCCCCATCAGGCCAAATACAGCATAAGCTGAGTGGAACTCCTCTGTGTGTTCTGCATACTGGAGAGCTCGACCCGAGGTACCTGAAAAAAACCCCCCAAAAGTTTACAGAAAATGCAGTCAAATTCTCGCAATCTTTTTCATTGACATTTCGACAGGAATAGACAACAACAAAAACTTTAGCAAAGAAAGTTGGCTATGGCAAACTCATTTGACCCTTGTAAAGGACCTTATTGGATAAAAGTCTCGGGAAAAAATGTACGAGAGTAAGCGTCTCAATATGCATGTAAATATATTGGTTAGGGAAATATAACTTCTTGAAATCCAGAGACAGTTTCCAATAAGTTACAAAGTGTTAGAGTTTTGCGGCTGCTTGGTAACTGAAAGGTTTCAACAACATGAAAACCATTAGTTTGAAAACAAATGCTTTTCATGGAACAGAAATTGATGTATTCGTTTTTGTATAAGAGATTTAGAAGTAAATCTCTGAATAGAAACGCCAAGTAACATGTACACCACTCCAAGGAAGAGTTAGTTTGATTTTACAGATACAGACATTTTGTTGGAATTTCGACGAATATCTGACGCTCAATTCTTGAGTTTTTTAAAATGTATGTATGATGTATGTATTTTTGTCTGTTCTAAATTTTTGTAAACGTTGAATCTAAGAAACGAAATGCAAAACCATCCTTTTCTACATAGACAACAGAACCGTAAAAGGTAGATTATTTGAAATATGATTTTATTTTAATCTTTGTGTCAGAGCAACCATTTATTACTCTATGTCACTGCTGTTAGATAGAGTGAATATAAAATTTATGTTTCTTTATTTATAAAAAATTATGAACTGTAAAATTATTAATCTATAGTCGCTGTCAGAGATACTAGGAATTATAGGATAAAATCGACATTTAATCGTATACCTCAAGATTTCTGACAATTGAACCTTTCATCAGACAGTTACATGTATATTGTGATAATCTGTATTCAGTTTGTGAATTGATCTTCATTCCCATATCTTTCCCAATCTATTCTAACACACATATTTTAGTCTTAATTTATCGGTAGCTTTCCAAGCAAAATTATTTTTACTTTAGGGTATAAGAGTCGTTAAACGAATAAAGAAACCCGTGGTTGTATTTTTGGGTCAGATGGCCCGGAGATTGACATTTAAATGTTTTGTTTTTTCATTTGATGGTTTTTAATTACTTGACAATTGACAGTTTTTTTACGCCATAAAAACCGGAGCAAATGAAAGAAAACACCGTTCAGGCTGGTAGATACATGTGCATTTGTTATGTCGTCCTTTGTACAGAAATGTTTCTCTTCATAAAAATTTATTTAAAAAAAAGAAATAAAGCTACATCCAAAATTATAATGCAAAACAGTAGCAAAATAAAAATAGAGTTCATATTACTTTCATCAAACTCATTTGTCCACCATCTCTAAACATATTGTAAAGTATACTGAATTTCAATATTTCTCATACAAGTATAATGCTCATCCAAAATATTTTTATTTCACCAACAGAATTAATTAACAACGCCCTCCATCCCATTTTTCTGATCAGTTATTTTTTTTTTTTTAATATTTTTAAATTATTTCTTATTATTAATACTTATTATTAATACTATGATTATATTTAATTGTTCGAACTAAGGGCTAATTATTTGAACCACAAGCCAGTCCTTCACTGTGTGGGGCAGGTGTTATTGTCAATAATGAAAAGTTTATTACATTCAACCCCTCATGGCCTCACAGAGCATGTCTGTATTTTCCGCAGTTTTCATCATCAACACGTTTTGATTTTTGATAACAAAGAAAACACAGACACTATATTATTTTTTTATTTTAAATTCCCATTTTTCTGATCACCACGCGTAAACTTTGATCTTCGACTGCGTCTTTCTTCACCAACTCAAATGTAAAAAAAAAACAACAACTTTTGAGTATTGCAAATTAGGACAAGTCTAGAGGTGTGTCCACCTACAAATACAGCACGTTGCTTGTACACATTTGCTTACATACATGTAGTTTTTTCGAATAACATTTAAAGTTGGAAAAAGAATCTTTTTTAGTGAAAGAAAGCATTAGAATGATAATTTTATTTAACCTCTATTTAAAAATTGTTTTCCGTTCCCATCAATGTCGTCGTGAAACAAATCTTACATTGGAAGAAAATTTCACGTGAACAAAAAGTAAGAACGAGAGAACTGTGTAGGTGGTGTATGAGTATCAAAAACTGAAATATTTAATCATGATCAAAGTTTTGAAAATATTTTGCATACTTTTTTTTATCTCGAGATACAACTTTCTAAATGACAAACTTGACCTCCATTGCCTTAAATTACGACATCTTATCTCCGTTTATTTATTTCGGACTCGAGAGTATATAAAAAAAAACGTCTTTTTAAACTCCTCCTCATTTGGTCACGTGTTTCTCTTTTTGGGGGGGGGGGGTTACAACAATATGGAGAAGACAGATTGAGGTATTCATTACGATGAACTACAAGGATATTTATTAAATCAGATAAAAATATCAATAAGATTTAAAAAAAAAACGAGATAGACCAAAGTTTATAGGAGAGAGACACACGTGTATTCTTGTTGTAGTTAGCAACTTCTCGCGCTCAATTGATGTTATTTACGCTATGTCTCGTTTCAAGTACAAAAGAAATATAATTACCATAATCACCATTTTAATATGTTGGTGAACAACTGTGGGATTAGGCGTTTATCGGAGTCTATGACTTACATTATGTGACTTTTAACGTTGAAATACTAGACAGATTTCCTATATGATTCAAATGTGCGGATTTCCGTTGTTTTCCAGGTGCATGTACATGTAATACAAATTTCCGGTCTTTCCTGGTCACTGTACATGTAATCAGTCTGTTGATAATTACGTGCACGAAAAATCTACTTTATATCCAATTATGTGCAAGGTAACTTTTTAGAAGTACAAATAAACAGATGATCAAACCACTCTATCAATTTGTTTATACATGTTGTTAAAAGTTGTCTATACAAGTTCAATATGTAATCATTTATTGAATAATAGGATAATATTTAAGGAAAGGATATATATATCGATGATGTTCACGATACACATGTACTTATGAAGATAAAACCGGGATTAATTATTCAATAGATCACAATATATCTTATTTACACACAAGGCATTTACTCCAACACTAAATATTCTTTTCAATTTTGAACAATCGTCAGCATACAGGGGCTAAGCCCGTTTCTATACCAAGATCTGCATTCCGATAAATAAATTCCACAAAGGGTGAAATTAATATTTTAACCTGTACATTTTTGACAGAGCGCGACCCCCCTCCCCTTCAATGTTAAATCTATTATCATTATGAAAGACATGAATTAGTTACTCTTGGGGTCGAGATGGGCTTGATATTTATGAACCGTCTAGCGAAGTTTCTATAGATGGGGTGTAATTAAGTAAGTTAAACACTGGACAATGCAAAACTATTTTAAATATTTATGTGCCCCATCCACACAGATCAACATCTAACTGTAAATCAGCTCTTTTATAGCTGTGTTCATGCATGGTCATACAGGTACGTATATCTGTATACATAAAAATCACAAATAAAACTCACTGGACATGTTCATGTATGCATGCAGTCTCAATGGGGCTGAGCGGAGAACAACACTGATTTTTAGATAAGTACTATCAAACCCAGCATTCAACCCCGCCTTCTAAACCGCCCCAGAAAATACCTACACAGGTGTAAGAACACAAAGTAGTCCGATACATCATTTTGACACCCATTGATGCTATATTCTCGAGCTGATATGATAATACTCGAGGCATAAAACATCAATCAAAAAACCTTACATGTTAAATTTTTTTTACGCATCAAACAGATGTCTTTGAGATGAATGAACGAAGACCATAAGTTTACCTTGAACCAGAACGCAGACGATAAGAGACACAAGAAGTTCCTCCATTCTGTACATGTGTTTCGTTGTTGTGTTAGTAAACACACCTCCGACCCGGATCAACGCTTCACCGGCTTCCCATGGCTAGAGGGAATCACCTACATTCTCATGTCAAGCATGGTAATTTCATCTTTTGTTACTCGTCTTCTTATTTTTTTTTTATTATTGAGGTCAAGTTTAACGTAGTTGAAAATACCTTAAATGATTTTATCTCCGAGAAAAAGGTTTATTTGAGGTTAAGGTTTTTTTTTTTCTCAACCAGTTTGTACAATTGATATAATTTTAAATTTTATAATATGAAAATTTCGTATTACATGTACACTCCTCCCCGGCGAGATCTGTTAGAATAATTATTATTATATATGAAAGTGTTATAAAGAAGTTACGGATTTAATCACACCTGGATGCTTTGGAATAAGAGTAATTATTACGATGGATAAAAATTTCCTCAATTTTGAAGTTGGAAAAGAAAGAATGAATGAGGAATGATAAAATGAATGAATGGCTTTTACGTACAGAGTAAGTGCAAATGTACTTGAGGCATCAAACCCCCTCTTTCAATCTGATTTTGATTTTAATAAAAATAGCTGATGGCGGACACACACTATTTCTAATTTGCTATATATTTTATCGATTCATGTACAATTTCATAAAAATTAGCAATTTTTGACTAACCCATATAAAAATGAAAAGGTTGCGCCATTCGGAAAACGCGAATTAAATAAATAAATATCAAAATGACGATTATTTCACATTTTAAATAGAATATTATTCATATTTTTCACATGAGTAAGAATAAAATTTTTGTCAGCTCCAGAATCTGTTTGTTCTAAAGAAATACTGGAAAGGCGGAGGGGGGGGGGGTTGTAGAATCACTCATCATATCAACAAGCCTAGAAAGCAACAGCTGAGTGAGGATAGACATCTTGAAATCAATTTAAAATTCCTGAAGGTTTATTGTCTAAATTTTTCTCATGAATCTTTTCATGCATGGATATCGGTTTTAGAGACAAATGCGAAACCACATTTGAACATCGTTTTACTGTTATATGCTACATGTAACTGTTATAAGAACTTATTTTATTATAAATTTCAATAGAATTACATGTCTCTTCGTATAATCGTACCTTTTGTATGTATATATATCTATTCATACACTCATTTTCCGTAATACATGTATATATACAGATACTATTTGTGCTGCACATATGTTACAACATCAATTGTCGCCATCTGTTTGAATTTTAGAACAATACAAAATGAATTATAAGATACCATATCACCAATACATACCTTGTCATGTCTCGGCAATCACAAACATTCACGATCACGAAGCTCAGGTTTATATTTGATTTTAAAATTGAATAATAAAAGGAGATGCGCATGCACTATTGAAAACGTACAAATTGACTGTGACGAGTTAGATTACCTAGATTACCGCGACGAGAGAGAGAGAGAGAGAGAGAGAGAGAGAGAGAGAGAGAGAGAGAGAGAGAGAGAGAGAGAGTTTGTTTCTCTATATGATCGACATATAGGAATTTCCTTTCGTTTAACAAATCGGGAAGGCATCGGCTCGACAAATGCCAGATGGTGTGATATAGCTGGGGATGTCCTGATACAGAAAGGGATCCTTGTTCTGTCCGATACTGGAAGGGTTCATATTGCGGGCTAATTACAAAATCTCTGAAACTACACACCCAGAAATATTCCTCCAAAATCGACAAAGATAAGCTCTGTTTTCCCTCATACGGTTCCGAAATCGTGACCAATTGAAGAAAGATCGCTATTTTTCTCTCCCTCTTAGTTTGAGGAACAGTTGCTCTATGATTTTTCCGAGTCCGCAAAAGAAAGCACTTGATTCAGGTAAGATACTAAATACTTGTACATATATTTTCCTCATCTTAATATTCGATAAAACGTTCCAACATTATGTATGCATATACACGACTTAAATTTACACAGAAGGGATTATAATTGTTCAATATCTATTTGAAAAACGTAAAGGCAATTACATAATTTTATTCGTTTTCAGTGTAAATACATAAACTTTGATATGCATTTTGTTTCTCTTCCTTTTTCTCCATGCATGTACGCATATGTCATTCGATTAAATAACCCATCTCTCTCTCTCTCTCTCTCTCTCTCTCTCTCTCTCCCCCCCCCCCTTTGGATATGTACATGTATTTTGATAAGGATGATTAGTTAAATTGTTTTTGTTGCTAGAACATGCAAAATGAATGTTTAAGTTATACCGGCGCCACGACCGAAACCACTTTCCATTAGAATCCGGCGATAATCCTCCGTAAAATGATAAAAATAAACTCACACTGAGTCGATTGATGAAAGTAAAATCCGTGCCGGTTTTTTTTCTAGATCGCCATTTATCTTACGTAGACACGACTGACACTGAAATAGCAATCAACAGTTTTCCGCGAACGGATATTGTTCTTATTTCAGGAAGATTCCGAGATGGCATTTCGAAGTCTGTCTTATCATTTCATTTCCTGAAATTCCTTAATGACTGTAAATAATACTAAGATTCAATTTTGGACCGAAATGATAATAATTGTGTCTAGGGATTTATGTAAAATACGTAATTTAGATATTGCATTAACGAATTATTCCAGTTTTCCTGTTGAAATACTCAATCCCGGAACAATAGATAAAGCCCAAGGATATTTATATATTAAGTTTGTTTATTTATACTTAAAAAGCGTTTATTCTTTTATCTCAGTTTCATCAAATGTACATTTATAACGAAGCGAAAAAAATATTCATTCAAGAGTAGTTAAGTTTAAGATGTTGTTTTTGCGTAACTATCCGGCACAAAGGAATATTTTCGTCTAGACAGTTACAAAACCATTTTTATAAAAACGGCAAGTCAAATTGATTTTCTGTAGGTTGAGATCAAGAGAGAATTTTATGACAATTGGTCAAATCAGCGATTAAATCGCAGATTGGTATTTCTTTGTTTTAGGTAGCCACAAATGAAGCTAATAAAGATATTTTGTAATCGAAAATCGTAATCATAACTGAATTCTAGATATTTTTGGATGGGAGGGGTTTTTCGTTTATATATATATTTTAATTTTTTGAGTTTTGTTGGCACTGTTTATAAATCTATCAATCCAAGACTGAAGTTACGCTAATACAGTAGATGTGCTTTCAGAGCCATCCAACAAAGCACCATGTGAACTTACAGAGATTCTTTCGTTGCTTTTGATGAGAGTTAAAACAAATAATGGCAAGGTAATCTTCCGCCTAGTTTACTATTAATTAAACTTTTTTGCATGTCTCGTGGCCAATATGCCAAGGACGTACGTGCATTCTACTTTCCTTTACGGGTTCACGATTCTGGCGGTAATCTAACCGGATACACAATGTACGTTTTGCGCATTTTATTTATTTTTCTTAATATAAACTTGTAGACATGGGATAGAAAAATCTGGGCGACTTCTCCATCCGTCACTCATTGAAACGTTAGAACAAGTTCAGGTCCTGTTCTGTATTGGCCCCCTTTTTAATACACGCTTCTTCCCCGGATGTAAAACATTCACTAAATATATACTTTATGTCAGAGAAAAGGAAAACGCCACAAGATGTTTGGTTATAGATTTCAGTGTTTTTACATTTTGGCATTGATGATGATAGGTTATCATATTTGAAACCAGTTTTCCGATAGAAGTCCAAGAAACGATTAAGAAATATGTGTTCCGTCTGCGGTTAAGCGTTAAAGATCGACAACAAATATGTAATCTTTCAAAAACTATTTTAGTTCTTTAAAAATCACATAAGCTTGAACCTTAATATTACGTACATAACATGAATTCACAGTGTCAAAGGTTATGGTTACATACCTCACTAACCTACATATTCACAATGTAATGTAATAAATTTTTATTACGTACCTAACGAAGACCTGCATTAAAGGTTACTGTCCTCACTTCAATGCTATGATACTTTAGAGGAACGTGACATGTTAGGATGATGCAAAACAAGGTGAAAGTTTTCAGAAATCTTTTAAACAATCATAAATGTACTATTGAGCTAATTTAAAGCATAAGCTATATATATTTGATGTAAAATAATCCACTGTATATTGCGTAGAAATTTACTGGCATTTTTACAAGGCTTTTGATTCAGTATCAACAAACAAAAAAATCTGCCTCTTGCATCAAAGTGAAAGTATACAAAAAGGAAACCGGTGATGACTAAGCGACTCCAACCTGCATTATATGACTGTGTGGACCAGTGACTATGTACTGTGGTTACTTCAGCTGTTTATGTGTACATTTTGTAGAATAAATCATCGGCAGATGGCACAGATGCTCCCATCATTAAATTGTTGAGGACACGATGAAAGGAACATGCCGTTACCAGCAAGCTATCAAGTGAGTAGTATTTCCTTCTTAAATGTTACTATTTACTAGTTATACAGTTGTAACACACTGCGCCTTGTACAAATATCTATGGTATTTGTTAATCTATATTTTTTTACGCACAAATTTTGATTAACAAATATCATAGTTTTTGTAGAAGACTTTCTGTTTTTTTCTTGACGCAATCTACTGGTGTTCCTGTTGCATGTATAAATATTCAAGATCTCCTCAAAGTGTTTTTTTAATGATAAAATCTCTCTGCTACACAACCTACTTGTACATAGTTAACTTTCAGGGTCCACACCAAAAAAAGACAGATGGACAATTCGTGATCTAGAGAGATTCATGCTTTGCTCTCTAAGTATATAATTACAAGGCAAATTGATTAGTTTGCTCAGGATTAGCACCCCTGTTCCGAAAAGCAACGAAGTAATTAATTAAAGTATAAAGTTATATCGTGAAAAAAGTGTGAATGGTTAAAGGAGACCAGCTACTTTACTATGGAATCTGAATCTGTAATCTCATGTTGGATATGGGGTGAATGAAAAAATATGACAAGTGTAATTAAGCACCATTTTTACTCTGACGCATTTAATTAATCAAATAATTTAGGTTTGATATATGGATATTTCTTATAGATCTATATGGATTTGCCTTAGTTATGACCTATGCCCGTTTCGTGAATATAACATGTGAGTGGTCCTACGATATGATCATGACATTTGCGTGTTCTGTGCGGACATGACCAATTGGTTTTCCGAACACATGCCATATGATTGTTCCATAGATATGCCGTGTTGTTGTTTCTATGAAATGAAATAGGTCATATGAATGTTTTATACGTCCCTATGATAGAGAAACTATGGGTGTTGCTAATATATAATGGTGTTCTTGGAAATGACATATTAATAAGCCCATGATATAAACTTAGGATTTATACTTTGACCTTAAAATGTTTCTCTGCTACGACTTACTGAACTTTTAAGTTATACGACTGTTCCAATGACGTGTCTGTGAATGTTCCTTTAATATGACATGTGGATGTTCTGTTTGATAATATATCGTGGGCGTTTCTAATATGTATGGATGTTTCGGTATGACATATGAATATTTCTTGGATTTGATCTCTGGCATGGATTTGCTTAAGCTATGACCTATATACATTGGTGTTTCATATATATGACATATACAGTGTTCCAATGATATGACATGAGTTTTCAAACACATAACCTATGTGTGTTTCTTTGTGATTGATATAGAACCATTTTAACAAGACCTTGGACTTTCGGTAGAATGTAACTATCTTTTCCTTGCGTCAAAACAAGTTAAATATGACGCTGGTTTCAAGTGAAATATGCACCGATTTCGTACTCTTAGCTCAAAAGCTAGACAAATCGTGTTAATTTCAAAGAGCCATGGCTGAATGCCCAGCAATGAAATAGACAGCCCTACGTCACGTTGCTGTTTAACACAACTACCCAAAGTCCAAGCTCCTGTTAAAATGGTTCTATCCTATGGATGTTCCTTAGTATGACATATTAATGAACGTTCCTGTTTTACAAACAACAAATCCTTAAATATACGCGTACAACGTATCAGTTTTCTTAATAAAAGTAAAAATGATACCTAAAAACTAAAATTAAAATAAACGTTTTTTTAAGACGAATAGGTATATATGCATGATATACTGAAAAGAAGATGGGGGAATAAGATGGCGCAAATGCCCATTCGGTTTAGTCGTGAAATACAATTTTGAATTTATTTTTCCCAATTAAATCTATTCAGATATATTATAATACGAGTTTGCCAAAGTACAATTTCTAAATTTCTAACTATATTCAGTTTTTAATATATTTTACAAAAAATACGAAAAAAAATATTGCCTGAAATTTTGGTGGTATCGAACCCATACCATAAAAACCATAGATATATAAGATTAGCCTTATGTCAGGAACTCTAACTACTGAGCCATTTCAAAGTTGGCTCTTTCAATATTATGTGTCACTTTGGCTACGAATTTACGGACTTGAATTATTTTTTCAAAACGTTCAATTGTTAGGATACAAAATAATATTTTTAATGTATAGTGGGTCATCTCTCCACGTTTTTGTTGATTGAAGTCGGTTTGTTTTCCATTAGACCTTAATTATACTATGAGAAAAATATGGAGCCCACACCCATTCTATAAAAGAAAATGCCTTAAAGTTCTAAAAAATGACACCATTTGCAGGTTTTGATACATATACGCCTGTTTGAGTCAACATATTCCAAGCATTGACCATATTTATAGGTTTAAAATCAATGATATGTAAAATATATATTGTTTTAAATGATGTTTTAAAAAATATATAAGATTTATTGATATTTTAATTTTTCAGTAGCTTGTCCGACTGTGTATGGGCATTTTACACGCCTTATCTACCCATCTTTTTTATAGGTTGGATATCTTTTAAAGGTCGCACGCTGTAGAATTAAAAAAAAAACAGCAAATTTTAAGCAAGGTCACACACCATACAATTTAATCAAATTACTAATCAGTGTCTCGCTTTGATGTTTTTAGTAAACCGGAAGTTAGATAGTGCGTATCGTAGTTTTTCTTCCTTTGGTTATGTAATGAAGGCTAAAAATACTTAAACTCAAGGAATTTACAGCTCGGTTATCCTTGAGAGCAAGCTTTCAACACGGCATCATCATTTCTGATCGCAATTAGGACGAGAATGATGTATACTTCAGTTTATAGGTACAGATAAGATAGCTTTTGTTAAACGTAATTACATTAGTCAGATATATTCACCACTTCTGTCAAAGATTTCGAATCACTGGCAGCTATATGTATTTTAGACTGCCGCAACCACTTAGATAGGAAAGTAATCATTTTATCTGCCGAACTAATTAACGAATGCCTGGGGATTGGACCTTTTTAATCATGTATATCAACTGCAGATAGTAAAACATCTTTTGCCATAAACCAATTCAGTAAAATAATCACTCTCTTGTTTTTGCATATTTTGACATAATTATTTCAAATTTTATGATTTTTCATATTATCTTCCATTTTTTAAAGAACTAGTTTCCCTATGGACTTTGATTATGCAATTTGTTCGATATTGAACGAAACTATTTAAATAAACTCTTACGGCATGTTATAAAGCGTTTATTGAGAAATTAATTAACACCAATGTAATAAGAATTATTGCTTCCGTATCCCGTCCCAAAAGCCCCACTGTACTTTTAATTTTCTTGGAATACTATTAACTATACTAGCATGACTGAATGAGTTCTGAATGGCGAAACCAATGTTAATTACCCTGTTTCCATTAAGAATGTATCGATGCGGTATCAAATCACACTAGAGAGCCTTAGTGTTTTTGTGAGCTTTCAATAGAAAATATATTCCACGTAAAAACTTTAGTTAATTGTATGTAAACACAAGTCTGAACCTTCATCAGCCATTCTAATACACCCAAAGTTTTGGACTAGGAGCATGGTCTAGAGGAATATATGCATTTTATTCGTGAAGATCATCATCCGTTTGTTCCAGGTAAAGACAATATTTATGGTATTAAATTTTCTTTTACATTTTTGGATTATGGCCATTTACATTATAGGTAAACTTTGTTTATTCCTCTGAGGAATGTCCAGGAGAAAAATAAGGTTGTTTTTGTCTTTAATCAGTTGATAATAAACTTCAAAATCAAAATGTAAAAAAAACCCCACCAATTAATGCTTGTTTTGGTACATCCGTATAAATAAGTAGATTATTCAATGTCTGTAAAATATTCAGAATAAAAAGTAGGCAACTACAATACGGTACCCATCACACAAGGTAGGATGTTTTGATATCCCAAAATATATTTTTAAATTAAACGTATAAACAAAATAACAGGTGCGTGCTTATTTACCAAGGCTATTGAAATATTTCAGTTATATTCAAATTCAGAGCCGGAGATTCTTAATTGAGAAGGACTATCAGATATCGAATTTTAATTAAAGCGGCTGTAATGAATGGCACGTCGACCCATCATTTCTTTTAAAGAAACGACCTCTATCCACACTAGAACCCCCTCTATTTATCAAGAGCATCTTGCCCGGATTTCGCGTTGATTGGCATTGAAATATCACTTCTGACTACGATAACTACCGAGGGGCCTCGTTTTGTTCTCTTGAATAAATGGACTGATTGAACCAATTCTCAAGAGATCGAGGGACAGATGAAAACCTTTTGTGAAAACGAAGTGACAAAATTCTTTGGCTGCAGAACTTAGTGGATATCAATTCAGTGCGGTACGGACGTGGGCAGTAGGTTTTTAGCTCGCTTATGGCTGAGGATAAACCATTTAGTGTAAGATAAAATTGTCACGACCGTTAGTCTGAGTAAATATTAACAAACGTTCTACCATTTTACCAATGCGCCGAGGAAATTTTTATGGTTAAAATCATTTTTTATCTTTTCTTCTGTCGTAGTTTAAATTGAAGATCTTTACTTGAGACAAAGTATAAAGAATCCTTGTTGCAGGTATGAGCTAGGATGCTGAAGTCAAACAGGAAGAGAGAAACACCTGTTGTTACTATCTATAATAACTTGTTTTTTATAGGAATTAAGCAGCTCATAAAACGTATCAAAAATACAAACTGTTAGCTATTTTCGTGTGAGCAATTTATTTCAAAATAGTACACATGTATCGATATAAGTATTGCCTTGTAGGAAGTGTGTCCCAGTATTTCTATATTTTTTTTTTATTTTTGGCGAAAGGAAGAGATGTGCTTGTATATATCTGACCCCCAAAATACATCATTTTCATCTTTCACAGAAACGTGGGTGAGTTTTCTATCAATTCTGTTCCGTGGGATTCGTACCACCACCACCCTAGCCCCTATGTACTTTAGATTAAACGCGACTTCTAGGTGCAATGCGTTTTTTATCACTATTTTTTCACGGAGCACTTTGTGCGCAGCAATAGTTAGTGATTGTCGTCGTCGTCAGAAGTTGGCCATAAAGGAGCAATCAGAGATAACTTCCTGATTTTCAACGCATTTATTTGGTTTAAGCACCCTACCCCATCTCTCTCTCTCTCTCTCTCTCTCTCTCTCTCTCTCTCTCTCTCTCTCTCTCTCTCTCTCTCTCTCTCTCTCTCTCTCTCTCTCTCTCTACATAGGATATGCATGAAATCACATGTAAAATGTGTGCGCAAGTTGCATTTCTATGATATAATGTCTTTACATACCGGTATACTACGAGTATTAAATATATGTGTTGGCTAGCCAAAGTGTATTTAGCGGCTTTTTTTTTAAATCTATTTTATACTCTGTCCCGAGTTTTTGCTTCCACCACTTTTCGCTTGATATTTCGATAATCATAACTACCTTTGAGTTCAAATTACATTCATCCACTAATATGAAAAATGTTCAGATTATCTGTTTTGAAACGCCCCCTCTACCGCTTCAGGTTTTAATACACATCCAAAAATAAAAAGTCTACGGATATTTTGCATTGCATCAGCCATTAATAAGCCCGGATGATAACGTTGAAAAATTGTGCGAGGTGTCCCGAGTACTTCCGAATGGAGAAAAGATGTAAACATTTCCCATTATAAATCTCCATAAGAAATCTGTTTTCGTTCCTGTGAACTTTAATTTTATGAGTGAAAAATGATAATTTGTCAATGAAGATATCTTGGATATTTTCCCTTTTATCGATTTCAACAGCATTTCTTTCACAGGTATGTGTAATTTTATTAAAAATAATCAAAAAGTGATGGAAGCAATAACTTGGGACATACTATAGCTTACCTGAGCTGAAAGCTCAAGTGAACTTTTCTGATCACCTTTTGTCCGGCGTCCTTCTGTCCGTCCTTGTGTAACATTTTACATTTTCGAAACTTAGCAAAAAGCATATCTAATTATCTTGGTGAAGTAAATACACTATAAACAACTCAAATGTTATAATCTCTGGGATTACTTATATATACAAGCGTCTTGACATTTGATTATTCTTAATTGTTTAGACTATGGCCACTGGACAATTCTTTGGCCACACAAGGAGTTCAAAGTTTGATTTAGGTTTATATTTGTATGAACATCTTAAGATCTTCTTGAGAACTGCAATGCTCAGTTTGTGGTATGACTATGAAAACATCCAGTAACAAAAGGGGCACAATTTTTAACATACAAAGAATATCTGAAAAAATAATTGAAAATCATTTTTTATACAGGATCTGTTTTACTACATTGTCCAGACATCTTAATTTAGACTCCATAAAGCTGATTTTAGTACGGCTGTTGTTGCTTAGGTGAGCGATTTGGCCCATGGCCCTTTTGTTACACGTAGTATTTCCCCTCGATACACGATTTGCATGTAATTCCAGTTGGGGCTACAATGCAAAGTGTGTGTAAGAGTTGCGTTTTGTGATATTACTGCTATTATTTAATACCGTAGTATGTGTGCAGCTAGAAGAACATTTCCTGTATTCAATTTTAAAAAATATATTCTTGAGATTTTGACATCTCACTAACATAAATTTCTGAAAAATAATTGTTTATTTGCTTTGCTGAGTAATGGGCGCTACCCCTGTGACGTCTTTACTCTCGAGTTTAAAGATAAATCATCTTTATTTATCGCATTTCACACAAATGGAAAGAAATATGTTCACAGCTAACACTGTTCTTAGTGACTGTATTTTTGGGGGGTTGAAACAGATATTAGATTATACATAATATATCTTTATCGATAACCACTGAGTGTTTAATCTGGGTCTGGAAACACTCAGTAAAATATATTTCCGTGTTTGTGGGAAGATTCTCTATCTAGGGGAAAAATCGCCATCTGGGCCGATGGCTGTGATGTTTGATATCGGACCTATGATAGATCAATATGTCTCCCCCAATATTTCAATGACAAATCAAGATGCCATCATTTCAAACGATTGACAAGATAATCTTCCAACATCTCGGTAATCTCAGTTTACAAAGCCAGGCAATTTTTTAGTTGGCTTTTTCCAGAAATAGCGAAACTCGTGTTCTTCCGTACTGTCCTTCCTACATTCTCAAAACAAAGGAAATTGTATAAGATCAAGAGAAGCAGAGGCCAAATTATACGATAGCATTCGTTATGCAAGATTCCTTCAAGATCTTTGATAAAAAGGGCTAATCTTGTTCGTTCTTTGAAAAGGATGCATATGGTGCATTAATGCATGAAATGGACCTTCAGAAAAAGAAGTAACAGGAGAGGAAAACCCTCCGACTGTTTGATTGATTCAGACATCCAGGAAATGTACTTTCAATATGAAAAACGAGTTTCTCTCTCTCTCTCCCTCTCTCTCTCTCTCCCTCTCTCTCTCTCTCTCTCTCTCTCTCTCTCTCTCTCTCTCTCTCTCTCTCTCTCTCTCTGCAACAGAAAATGTTGAACAATCATTAGACGTTTTATGATTAGACGTTTGATGAAAATTTGTTGGTATTTTTCAAAAACCTGATTAAAGTTTGGCCTCTCAGCCTCCGATATTTGTGTTATCTGCTAAAAACCTCAGGAATCTGTAATGGAATAAATCGTAAAATGTAAGTTAGTATTCTTTGAAGAAGGAAATGATCTGTGATGCCAGTCTCGGCCGACATCACGTCATCACGAGGGGAAACTAATCTCTATAGCTTGTTGTACTGTCAACATTAAAAATATTTTTGGGGCTTTTGGGTAAAATTTTATATGTATCAAAGTTATTCGAAACAAAAACATATCGACTGGAAAAGCCCCGTCTAGTGTCACGATGTACCACGTGCTTTCTATTAGTGATAATATTGACTCCCGTTACAGCAGACGGCATTTTCCAGAGCAGACGACAGTTACCTAAACGCATAGAACAGACGACATCTTTCAAATGTGAGTAAAATTTTTTGTGGTTTTATTTTACTGTGAATAGTATTTTAACTAGAAACTTTAAAGCAATATTTCTAACTACTTTCTCTCACTCTAACAAATATTCTTCAATTTTAGTATATTCTTTTTACTACTGAGAGCGAAAATGACAAGGTACCTTTATATCAGTTACAGGTTAAAATGTATGTAAATGTATATATGTGTTATTTAATTCATAACATTTAGATCGAAATTGAGATAGAATCTGGTTAGTGAGCTAGATATCTTGTTTTTCTATACCTATGTACATGTATATCCCAGAGCATGCATGAGAAATCAAAATATGTATACAGTGCGTTGCATTGATTTAGTATTGCATTCTGATATAAATTGACCTATTGTCAAATGTTGGACTGAATTCACAAGCAATTCAGCTGGACAGGTGTTTATTGACAAGTGAGTTCAAAGCCCAACTCAATGTTCAAATTTATAATGGCTTACTTTTACAATTATATCGAGGCCAAATAAATCACTCAGTATAATTTTTTTTAAAAATTCATTTGATCTTGGTTTGTGATTTATGGTTTGATATTTAATTAACAATATGGCAAAGAAGTCGATGACGACCAATTAGTGTATAGCCTGACAGACCAGTGTCATCACGTTGCGATATACAATGACACTTCGACCTCAAGAGAGAGAGAGAGAGAGAGAGAGAGAGAGAGAGAGAGAGAGAGAGAGAGAGGCCGGCCCTTGTATGGATTATTTCAGTCTGGACAGCTTGATAACACTGTTCTGCATATAATAAAATAATGGTCACTCAACTTTCCTTATTTCGTACTGCATTACAGCCAATAGTTCATACCATATCTGTGTCAAAGTATACATTAGGCGACCTCGCGTGTATCTGTATCATAGACTGCAGTTTTGTATGGCATTAACAAGGAGTTCCATCAGAGATCAGACGAATTCTATCGGTTTGTTTATTTACTCAATGCTATTAATGATAAATTAAGACGCGGTTCAGTTCATGGAACTTCTGATTTAAGGGGTATTTTGTGGATCAAATGAAGTGTTAGGATATTATGTATGATCAATGTCATTTCCCTGGAGATCTGCAAAGGTATTTCCAGGAAACGTAACAGGATTTATTTCTTCCAAGGATGGAACCAACTGTTGTGCAGATATTAGTCCCATGGGATTAACTCCATGCAGCAAGAAAATGATCATGTCCTTTTATCTTTTCATTCCAGTCCAAAAAAAGGTGACAACTGATTTGATCTATCGTTTGGTGTCATCTTCGCTTGATTGAAGTTAATACAAAATCAGAATTGGACAAAGCTCTTTGCATCATTTCTAAAAAGGTGTTTCATTAGCTTTGGTGTATCTTTGAAATATTTCCTTTATACTTCTGAGATCTTGATTTTGAAAACATCTAAGTGACCTATTTTCGTGAACTGGTGAATACATTTTACGAAAATATCTCACTTAAGTGTTAAAACATATATAGCTTGCAATATTTCGATCTCCTTTTTTCTTTTCGTCGTCTCTCTTTTATCATTTTTTTGAATTTCTCGAACTGTTTTTGATTTGAGTATAAGATAATTGGATGCTGACAAAAAATTCAGTATTCCTCTAATCATGCAAATAACACCTGGCAACAAAAAAAAAGAAAAGAAAAATAGAACTAGAAATATTAATTTTGTTATGAACTGCATGCCTTAAAGTGCAAAGAGTATTTCGATATGCTTTCGTATTTTGCGTACGGCGGTCAGTTGCCAATCAAAATAAATTATAGGTTCTATTTTATTTTAGGTCTTACTATCATCAATATATTTATATGTAAAATGATAGACGCTAAAAAGAATATTGCAGATCACAACAAAATGCGAAATCATCTTAACGAACACGTAGAAACATTTATCACATATTACGCATACATGCATGTAAATTGTGCACGAGTTATTTATGATGAAAATTGTCAAATGGGGAATATGTATGCACTAAAGAGACAATCATAAGAGACAATCATGTTTTTTGTACAATTTCTTATATGTTCAGAATGCAACAACTTGGCATCCGACGAACATTGTATAAATCACAAATGTTAAAGTAGGAGGTCTGTCTTCAAACGACTATATTAACTGGTGTTTTAAAAGAAGAAACCCTGATATATCAAGAAAATTGGAGAAGAGTTTCTCTGACAAGTGTTTTACGGTGGTATGAAGACTATACGTTTGTTCCCAATGCACGACGAACTATTTTTCCATGCTAATGATTGGCAGAATTTATGAGATGCTGATTGTTAAAATAGTAGAGTTATCTGGGAGATATTGAATACTGACGGTAATTGGAAGTGAGTGACGAATTTTGTATGTGTTTTTTTAATTTGATTTTTTTTATCACGAAGGCAAAAATAAACTTCTTGCTATCGCACCTTCGTGATAATTGGGGAAGCCCAGGAATGTCTTGAAAGACAAGGATTTATGAACATGTTAACATTTACTCGAACTTCGTGTACTCTTATTAGAATTTCGATCAAATGCTTTGCAGTCCTTTGTGCTATTAGCTCACTTTTAAGTAAGCATGCATTTTGGACCTTCTATCTGCTATTTATACTGCATTATTTGACACAAAGCATCGATGATTATTAAAGGTTTTTTCAATTTATTAAAAGGAAGGGTCAATGCTTCTTTGCAAGTCAAAACATGGGAATTTTACTACCCCATCCTTTTGTTGTTATATCCTGATTTTATCACAATGTCTATACATATTTACGATTTCAGTCTAGAACTTCCCCTTTTAGGAGTTGATTTTAATCAACTCTCCTATGCAGTTACTCAGACAAACCGAAAGTGAGACAGTGTTTGGACCTCAGCACAAATCATTGTTGCTGACAAGACGTAGTTCTTGAAAATAATTGATAAATTCGATGTAATGTATGCTAAAGCATTGTGTTTCAAGGAAACTTATTTATAAATACCTTGAAAATAGTCAGATTTTAAATGGTACGAACAATTTAAATATTTTTTGTAGTCGTATGTATTCTTACGCCAGAGTTCAATATAGTCTCGTTCAACTCGACGCTCGGCTGTCTCTGTAAATCCTTGTCGGAGATTTACGGTGTCAGCCGAGCTTTTGGTTGAACGAGAATAGAGTTCAATATTGCTTGGATCCATACAATGTTCGAGAAATATTTCTATTACTGATACATAGTTTGATTGAATTAATTTTATCTTTAAATATTATTTGACATGATTCATATGGAGGTTTCTCGACATTCTTGTCGAAAAAGTCCAAAAATTCATATTATAAAAATGTGCTTAATTCAAATTAGAAGCTACATGTACTTGTCATGCAAAATAACATATCATTGATTTTAAGATAAATAAACATCGACAAAATCAACTCCCGTCAGTTCTGCAGCACTTTGATTAAGTCTAGAATGATTAAGCTGGATACCAGTATTTCTGGTGCTTGACCAAAATCTGAAAGTCTAAAGTAATGGAGAGCTCAGAATGTTTTGTCATGTAAACAAATAGCATGCATGCCATGTTTTTTGTTTTCATAGATTATACTGTGAAGAAAAATACCTTCTTAAATCAAAACGACCGATGAAAAACGTACGAAACTGTTTAATTGCGATCATAAATGCATGAAGATGATTTGATGATAATTTTTGTTCAATTTTGGCATTTTAAAAATTAATAGGAAAGGAACTGTAGTACAACGTTTGAAGTTGTCTATATTGGTCAAGTTCAAGTTCAAGTTCATTTATTCGCTCAAAACCATTTCAAACATATGATACATGAGGACAAAAATAACATTAAAATATACATATAAATTGATCAGAGGTAAACAATTATATTAATATAAAGGTTATAGAGTTAGGAAAAGTTATACAAAGTGAAACTCATGGAGGACAGACTACCTCGTATATCTTTGTTATGAAAATACACAATTTTCTCAGCAATTTCAGGTTACATGTTGTCATAAGATACGAAAATTTTAACACATTAGGTCTATCTGAAAATTTTTTGTCTATAAACTTGTTCCGGACTTGTGATATTGCATCACATTCTAAAATATAATGAAATTCATCGGCTATACGTTTTGTATTACAGAGAGGACAAAATCTTTCATTTAATGGGATACCCTCCCATCTTCCCAGTTCAACTGGTAGATGGTGATTTGAAGTACGAAATTTACCTAGAATTTTTCTGAATTTCAGGGGTAAAATATCTAAATATTTTTCATATCCAAAATTTGTTTTAAAAATTTTATATATTACTCCTTTTGATGAATTATTTATATCAGCATGCCACTTTTGAATAAATTGATCTTGTAATCTCTGTTTAACTGCCGTTGAAACCCATTTTTGATTAACAATATTTAAAAACTGACTATGCCAAACATTTGATAAACCACATGAGTTAAAAACATGACGAATACAATCAATCCAAGGGTTAGTACTGGTTGTATTTTCAGTCTGATTCAACAAGTACCGGTATAATATATTTGTAATGCTAGTATTAGTACTAGAAATTAATTTACACCAGTATGATATCATTCTAGTAAATACAATTACAGATAAAGGAAAACGACCTGTTTCTCCGTAAACCATATAGTTTGGAGTACTACTTTTTAAACATAAAATGTGCTTTAAAAACTTTAGGTGAACACGTTCAATACTATCAAGTTTTTCAAAACCCCATGCTTCGCAACCATACAGCAATTGGCATTTTTCGGGTGAGCGATGTGGCACATGTGCCTCAAAGTGGTATTTTGTCCAATTGGAAATCCTCGGTTGTATTTCTGCTCAACAATTCATTGAGCAAGACATCCATGAGCAAGAGTTCCTATGGAATATCTGTTTTAGTGCCGTCATGAGATGTTTTAGCTCGCCATCTTCTTCAATGACAAACCCCAGTAAGGTCTTTGTCTGTAAGATCAGCAACATTTGATTTTAATTCTTTTTTCCCGAGCGTTTGACAAGGAAACATCTTTTTATTGCCTTCGCTTCATTGTGAACGGAGATTTATCTTCTTCCTCTCTAGTGATATTATTGAATACAATTCAATTTGTGAATTAAAATTGTATTTTCCTTTAAGGTGGAATAACACACCTGGAAAAAGTCACTCAAATTAACTGTAAATTATTTGATTATGAAAGATTTAATGATAAATAAACTATACATGTGTCAGATAAGCGAAAAATTTGCAAATTGGGGTTAAAAAATGAATATCTAAAAAAATCAATTCAGTAAGTAACAACAAAAGCCCTGCGGGATTCGAACTCAGTATCTACGGATCACAAGCCCAACACTTTATCCACTTGGCTATGAGGTAATTAATGTTACCGTCGATAATATCCTTTTAATAAAACAAAATGTTGTTTCGATCAGAGGTCAGCCATATTATGTTATTCCACCTTAACAATACCTGATCCGAAATATGATTACGTCGACATGCTGTCAACTTTATAGTTTATTAGACGTTTCAAGTTTATCCGGTATACTTATCTGCATCTTTTGTATCAAAGAAATCACAGTTTGGCAGCATTCATAACTAGTTTTAAATACTTTAACTTGGATATGATGTGTCACAGGTTATGTTACAGCTTTGTGAATTAAAATACATGTATACCAGAAGCGCCGTCTTATAATAATCTTAAAATTGTGTGTCAGGTCAAATCTCAATTTCGCAGCCACGTGCTTGTAAAATAGACGCCTCCTTATCGAAGATTTGAACATCATATATACTCTAAAATTAACGGAATGAATCTGAATAGGAGAGATCGACTATAGGGGTTGTAAAATGAAGCCAATTCTATAGATCATCCGTGGTACCAAATCAGACAGGTCTGTCCGTTTGATAAGAACGATTATATATAGCAAGACTTATTACTAAGGACAATGACTATGAGAAAAAAACCAATTAAACCAAAAGAAAATCATTAGTGTTTTAGTTGCACTGAAGTTCTAGAAAAAGCCATCTTTCTCTGTCTACCAGGATATTTCTTCCTTTATTCTGTCAAGAACTCGCCCACTGTTGGTATCATAAATAACATTAAATATTCTTGATTGATCGCAATATTTTTTCCTTTTAATGACGACAACCGCCGGTGCCAATTTATTTTGCCCATATAGCTGTTAAACAATCTGGATCCAGCTATTGTGACACTGGCGTTTGCAATTTGAAGAACCACGTTTTGATTACAAATTCTGTCGAAACATCTCTAATATGGTTCGAACCTCTGATATTTTTCTGACCCACCACTAGGCCTATACCTGAATACCCATTCAATCTTTCCTTTCAGATATCGTGTGTCTTACGGATTCAAACGCGCGCTGCAAATAGATGATCGCGACATCAAAATTGTCTTGACTTATTAACGTTTTCTTCTTAGATATACATATAGCAAGCTTTTGGGGCAAATCAGAAACTGTAGAACTGGGTTTTGTTTGATACGTGAATTGTAACGTGGTGATTGCCTGATAGACTGTAAAAGGGTCGTTATCATAGCAAATAATCGACGTTAAGAGCGATATACATTAAGTCATCAAAAAGGCGTTTTGTGTGAAAACAAGCCATTGATAACGGCAAAGAAGCCGGGAATTAAAGTATACAGATAGTGGATTACACACGAAATCCACTTCCTCTCTTTGTGAGCATCAGAGACGAATTGTTGGTCGACCGAAGTTTTTTGTCTAGAGTTATTAGGTCTTTCCACCTTTCAGGTGAAAGACCTCTTGTTTTCTTTATGTTTTTTCTTCTTCTTCTTCTTCTTTTTTTCTATTTAGCTCTGGGTGACTTTTTTATTATTAGAGATATCCAAACAATTTAAACTTTATGTAAATGCTCATTAAAAGTTATGGTACCAATTGACCCTGTGTCAAAGAACTCCCAGAACTTTCAGAGTTGTTGCCCTTTGAGAAGGAAATGCTTGTTATCGCTACTCCTCTGAAACCATAAGAGATAGAGATTTGGAACTTTTACCAATGTCTTCATTACACTTAGAGGGTTCTTCAATTTATTCATACCAAAAGGATCTGAGGCCCCCTTGTAGTAGTTATTGCCCCTGAAAGTATCTAAATTTCCATAAAATCACTTCCAACTTTTTTATTATTTATCATAGAGACTTCGGACCACTTGGGATGGAAGGGTCTACCTTGGCCGAACAAAATGACAAAAAGGTCAAAGGTCAAGGTAATTTGAGAAGCTGTTAATTAATGAGTTTTTATATCTCTTTTGTTTAGGGTGGTAGAGAAAAACTTTTTTATGGATGTAGTAGGACATCTTAAGCCATTTTAAAATATAGCCACTTGGCTCATACCTTTGAATAATTACAAAGTTATAGCCCCTTTTGTACGAAATGCTTGTTATCGCTACTCCTTTGAAACCATTAGAGATAGAGATATGGAACTTTTACCATTGTCTTCAGTACACTTAGAGGGTTCTTCAATCTATTCATACCGAACGGATCTGAGCCCCTCTTATAGCAGTTATTGCCCCTGAAAGTATTGAAACTTCGATAAAATCACTTCCAACTTTTTTACTATATATCATAGAGAGTTCGGACCACTTAGAATAGAAGCGTCTACCTTGGCCGAACAAAATGACATAAAGGTCAAAGGTCAATGTAATTTAGAAGTCTGTTAATTAATGAATGTTCATATCATTTGAATTACAGAATTATAGTAAGGGTTTCAATAGCTTGCCGGATTGCGCAATAAGGTATTCAATTGAGTCAGCCAGGTATCACATCAAGTCCTATAGTTACTCAAGTGGAACTTGTTTTTACAGTCAACCCATTCATTTTGTACAAAGACAGCTAGCCTCCAGAACACTCTCTTCTATTGTTAGGTTTACTGTTTATATGATTGTGTAAAAATCATTTATCATTTCATGGCTTTGTGGTTTTCCCATTTTATAGTACAACATGAATCATAGGTATAATAATTTTTTGTATACCTTTTTGAGCAATCTAGCAATTCATTAAATATATTAAGGACTTAGGTGGAAAGACCTCTAATTGTTCGAGAACAATTAGCCTACTAGTTCTTTTATCTTTACGTAGAAAAACATTAAAAAGTACGTGTAAGAGTTTGGCGCTATTCATGTTGTTCTTCGTACGACTCAGTACTACGGTACCGCGTGATTTTGTGGAACATTTTTAGTACATTTTATTTATTCGGGGGCCTGAATACACTGACAATAGAATGCAAAAGTGCAACTTGCTTGTTGAAGTAAGTAACTAGTTAAGCTATAGAGTGATAACGCACATCCCTTTGATTTTCAACCAATCTCCTAAACGTACTATGGAGATTATTTTTTTCCCCAGTCATTGATATCTGTTGTGTAATGGAACCGATCAGTTAGGAAGATAATAAAGTGTAAAGTCGATTGATAAAAGTGTATGATAATACTTATATTTGATATTAAAGTCTTTAGCCGAGAGCGTAGCGTAAACTCTGCTTCAAAACATCACAACTCGCACTTCATGTCTGATATTTCATGATCAAGTCATGATCAAGTTATCCCAATTTCAAGCAATTTGTGAAGAATTTTTATTTGCTTCAAAAAAGAAATCAATTTTTACACATAGCATTTGTGTTAGGTTTTTTTGTACAATTTTTTTTGTACTATGGAATTTTATCCACTTTATTTCATACATGCCGACAATATTCTATACTCTGCTTAAATGAACTTGAAAGCTTCCATATAGCTCCTAAATACGAGTAAAATCATTTAAAATGTCAATGTTAACATCATTGAAATGTATTAAGTAAATTACGATAAAAATTCTGACATGAAAAATTGTAGCCTGCATTGCTTTCTGTTTGCATACATTGATGTTTGTGACAGAATTCGGTGAAAAACTGCATGTATTTTTTGTGCAATTCACTACTTTCATTTCAGAAATAAATTGTCTCTGTGATAATGAGTTTGTAAAGCACATTCAAGTTGAAAATATCTGTACCACTACAATAAAACAGAGCTAATATTAAAACATAGTATGAAGATTCATCTTATTCCAATAGCGTTCGAATAGATTGAACAGGTGGCTTTTAAGTGCCTCAGCAAACTTAAGTACTCTAGTTTTGTAAAAAGGGTCATTATTGTCTGCGAGTATGCTGTTGTTTAAGTTATGTATGAAAGCATTCACGTTTCTTTTGAATGGTGCCATAAACATAATGGCATTATTAAATATATATTTATTTTTAAAAAAGTAAAGTTGGATTTTTACATCCGGTTCAATCTTTCCAATTGTTCACCTTTTCCATTCCTACATGTCGTCGTCTGCTAGTTTATGACGTCATTGTAATATGTCATTTTGAGGAAAACTTCGCTATCAATTCATCATCTCTCCTTTCTGATAAAAATTTATACTCCATTTGTTTTAATTACAGTGATTGAGGTCCCTTTTCCCCACAGTGGTCGGTCTGCGCTGGACATTAATCAGTGATTGTCCGGCACCGTTACTTTATCGTCGTAATTAACCTTATTTATCTGGACACCTGCTCTGTTACACAACCAAGAATTGTCGCCAAGTGAACACAGTGCGAGGTCTTTTTGAATCAGGTAAGAAAAAAATATTTCAATTTTTACTTGTATACTACTTATATATATCTCTGGAAAATGAGGATTTTATCCTATTTTATGCATGTTTACCACAGAAGTTTGTCCTTAATTTATCTAATTGGCTCAGACACAAAGCAAGTTGTTTTGATATTATTCATTTCCATCGAAGAAAAACTGTTTCTGTTTTTTTCATCAGACAATGCTTTTGCGTCAAGTTATTAACTTATTAATGCATGCTTTGTAACATCTGCAAAGACATTTTTATGAACCAAATCCAACATATTTCTCCGAGATGTATTTATAATTGACAGTTTGCAGGGAGTCTGATCCTATTGTTTAGTAAAATTAACCCTTCTTGTATAAAAGATAACAATAGCTGCTCCATATTTGCATTTTTATTGAATAAAAAAGAACCATATTCTATTAGACAAACGTTGGGCTATGCAAGACGCATTTCCCCTTTGGAAGTCGTAAAACGTCGAGATTGTTACATATGGTTCCGGCTCTCCGGTGAATTGCTCTGTAAACGCACACCACTACAGATAAAAGGAATCTATGCAGCAAAAACTATTTCAATCTACGCTTCCGTATTGTATAATACTTAGAAATTATATCAAGCAGGTGCTTGTGATTCTTGACCTTAAATGTTACCACTCGTTGACATAATTCATAGTGTCTCTTTATTGTACGGATTATTGCACTCTTCTACACAAGTTATGTGATTTTGTCCTAAATAGCTCTCACTTTTATACAGCAAATTTGAAAACAAACAGAATTCCTTATCAAGAGTAACGTTCTCCGAAAGAAAAACTTTTGATTAACTTTTCCTCTCAAGAATTTAAAACGATGGTGATGAGTAAAAAAAAAAGAAAAATCACTCTGTAAATATAGGTACTGTGAATGGTTAACATCATAAAACAGTGAAATCGTCCATCTACTGATATCTTATTTTTAATTAATTAATGACTCACAAACGACTTCAGTATTTCTTTTTAAAGTTCTGCGGTTTAAGACAAAGGTAAAACCTACATACAGACCTGCAAGGTCCTGTAAATGACGGAGAGGTTGGAGCGACAGATGAATTAATTGACAGTTAGATGGGTAGAACCTGACCCACCTGTCGTCTTTTTTAAATCCTTTGAGAGAGGAATGGAATAAGTCAGGTTGCAGGAATGGAATAAGTCAGAGTGTAGTGAGCGCTGGGGTTAGGGTTTTTTTTTCAGCGATTGACGTTTTTTTTAAATCAGTGATTTTGATACAGATAGGGAACAGTTATTGACTTTGCGAAGTAAGATACGGACAGTGTGCCTTATTGGCAATACGCTATTGTTCAAAATGATTCAGTCATGACAAGGATATGCATGTACCTGTATATAAAGCAATGCAACAGTCTGTATTGTGACAAACAATCCTAACACTGGTTTTGATTTCCTTTAAAGTATGCATCCACGTGACTTACTTATACATAAGATTATCTGATCACATCATATCAATATTAGCAGCACGAAAAAGACAACGGACGTGTTCGATAAACGGAATAGGAGCATGTTAGAAGGAAAAAACAGATTATGGACAGATTCTATTTCAGTTATTGATGATGTACTAAATAATCTATAAAGAAGCACGACTCAGGCAGGTTTTTTTGGAGGCGCTAGTATTGCAATCAATTCAATGGTTTTACTTGTTTCTTCTACTTTTAAACAAAGAAATTTACACACAGGTTTAACATGCATATTGAATATTTTATGATGAACACATCCGGCGATTAGATGGAGAATATTTTTTTAAAATCTTAATGCGAACATATACAGACATATTTTTGTAAATAATAAAAAAACCCAGCTATGACGGTTCACAATTGTAGTCCGGTAAATGTATACCAAGAGTAAATGGCTGTCTCATTAGGTCTCAAGGACTGTTAATGAACAGAGTCAATTTCAGTACAAGTCCTCATAAGTTAACATTTCCAAAGTAATTTAGGAATGTTGTGTAAATATTTTGCTGAAGAAATTACAATCCTAATTTCATTCCTTCACTTAGCTGCACTTATTTACAATTAATGACGTAAAAAATGTTGCAGTTTCTGCGGTCATTGACACATTTTGTTCGAACTAAAAAATTAGCAAGTCAATGCTTTTATCAAAAAAGCTTACACTTCATTATTTTTATAGATCATACATTTTATTCGAATGCGCAATTTATAGCCCTTCAAACTTACAGTACTTTGTAAAGTTGAAGCATTTTGAAGAAAATGATATAAAGAATTAAAAAAACAACAACAAAAGTACCTAATACACTCTCCTTGTGAATGTGTTAGGGCTAAAATAGAGGAAAATCACAACATTAACAAACTGTAGCATTTTTATTCTGGTGTTTCGTTCGTACATGCATTGATTTCCTATATGCCTTACCCATATAATAACAACCCTATCATTAGGCGTGTTTTTCTACAGTTATGAAGTGGTTGATATATGCTGACATCATTGTAAAGATTTTGATCCCGAATTAATGCTTCAAATACTCCAATTTATTTTCTGGTTTCCTACTCAGGGGCTATATCAACAAATGTCTATGAGGGTATTTTTAAAGCTAAGTAGAAAACAACAACTGTATTTTTGCACGTCAAAGAATTTCAGGCGAGATTGAAGTTTAGATTCTTCACAGCGAAGTTCACGAAAAGCTGTAGCTTCTTGTTTTCTGTTTTTATTTCTTGTTTGGTTTTTCCCTCAACAAAAACGAAGTCAAAAGAGGGTCAGTGGAGATATTTCAATTTGGTTCAGGAAATAGGAGCCATTAGATATCTTCTGGAGATAGAGCGTCTATAATAGATACAGTTATCGGTAAGCAGATTTAGGAATTTTGTGACGTAATATAACATTTTTTTTTTAAAGATTAAATGGACACATTTTTTTTTAACTTTACTGTCAGTTTATTCACTTAAATTTATGCACCGTTGCTTTAATGCCTAATTTTGTTAGTTGAAGAACTATTATACCATATCCTAGCTCCATAAATTCATATCATTCGAAGCAATATTGCTGAAAATTGATGAAAGTGATGGAAGCTTCGATGCAGTAACGGCGCTAATTATCCTGTAGGATTCAATTTTCTTGTGAAAGTGTATAGCCAAAGCCATTTCTGGGGTTGACTTGACGATTGTTGATGTAAATCCGGATCTTATGATTTGTTAATTTGGTTTTACTTTTAGCTTACCTCAAAACTGCATTAAGGTTAATCCACCATTTCTGTTTGTAATTACTGTTAAAAGGGGTACCGGTTTGTCTTGGTATATTTTGGTTTTTTAATCATCCCAAAAATCATCATTTAGGTACTTTTAAGACTTTCATATCTTAAAGCAAGTTATTTTATAAAATTGACACTCAATTTGAACAATTCAAATTTACAGGTTGGGTGTTTTTACAAAATTTGAAACATTGCAACTTTGTATTTACACCCACACTGTAAATTTAAAACATACAATTAGGCACAATGTTAAGAAACGTGAAGGTAAAGCACAAAATATCTCCATCAAACGGAATTGCATTTCTACTTGAGTTTGTTCTTGTATTGTGTTTTATGTTTCTTTAAATACATTTCATGCCGTTCTCACTAGCATTATCAGAGACACTATTTTTGGCCCTGAAGCAAACCGAACGCACTTTACCTATTATAAGTGTTATGTAATGACTCCTAATGAAAATGAGACTCGAACAAAGAACATCACACAATCTTTGTCAAAAAAAAAACCCACTGTTAACCATGTATCAAAGTCTAATAATGGTGATAGCTGCAGTATTGCCAATACCCCGGGACTGACCATTCACGTAATGTGTGAGTAATCAGCGATGCTATTGTTGTTCATACAGTTGTTGTCAATATAGGGTCCATCACCTTCCTTTGTAAACGTTCACACAATCGAGACTAGCACAAAAAGGGCAAATTTCTATATTCGTTATTTATTGAGATATAACATAAAATAAATCTAACTTAGTGAGTCAGAACGTTTTTTCAACAATAATCTACATGTATGTACCTCATAAATGAGGATGGTGTAGAAAATAAGGGGAGCAGGGTTTATTCTATATCTTAAACAGCGAAACTATGTCTATATGATTTGTTCCGTACGTAGCATACTGGATTTATCAATTAATTGTGCAAAGTGGAACAGAATCTTTGTCTATGACTGTTTTAAAGCGTTTTCATAACAACGCCAGCAGCTTTTAAAACGGCAGTCGTGGTACATGTAAGTTGATTTTGAACATATTTTTTTTTAACAAAGCAGCAGTTCATGCTTCTTCGATAAATTTATTAATTCATAGTCAAAAATCAAAACAAGAAAGAAACAAAATAAGTAGAATACAAAATCCGAGTGATATTATTATTTTTTTTAAAGTATATTTTTTTGGAGTGAAACCGCTTGTGATTTTTATCGGAAAAAAACTGCATTTGTCTATATTTACGAAAATTGCGAAGAAATTGTTCCGTCAGCTGGAGTAGAGCTATAGAGACCAGGAGCGTGATTAAACCATATCCTCCTCCGAGTGGAATGTCAACACAGCTATTTTAGTCCAAAATAACCCGGAGCGACTTTGAATCAACACTCTAGAGTTAACGGGATTACCATCCTTCGGGATACGGGGAAAATGGTTTTAAACAATGAGTGATTGACGAGGTCTCCGTGACATATCGGAAACTATTGCATGCCGATGAAAATAGTGTAGGATTTTTTATATACTAGTATATAGCTGTAGTGTATAGATACCCATCTCAACCTTTCCGGATATTCTGCTAGGCTTTAAGCAGTGGATTTTTTTTGTAACAAAGGGTAAAGCTCTTTTATTCAGTCAACTAAATGTTAATTGAAAGACTGAATGGCAGCTAAAGTTATTTTTGCGGTGATCTATTTTTCGCGTTTTTCGCGATCGCTTTTAAATCCAATACAGGTACGGAAGAATTACATCTGGTATATTGTTTGCTGAAGATACTTTTTAAATCGCTAAAATAACAAGCGCAATTAAAAAAAACACGTTTCCCCATTTTTATTTTTAATAAAAAATCGTGACACCTGAAAAAAAAAAACCGGAAGTACGGTACATTTTGTCACCTTTTAGCGATCGTTCAGTCACCTTTCAGTTGACCGACGGTAGAACGTTATCCTGTTTCAAAAGTACTTTAGTCGAGTTTCATGTTCTTAATACGTTGATTTAACTTATTTTTTAGAGTTATATTTACAACCATACAGAAGGAAACAAGAAGAAGAAAAAATACAGAGCTTCAGTTTCTGGCAGTTTTATACCCTCAGTGTTTGTAAAATGAAGAGGTAAAAGGATTTTATTAAAAAATTTCTTGAAAGAGAGACACATTTTCAATAGTTTTAGCATGTATAAATCTAGAATTTTCATTTTCAAAGACACGTTAAAGTTTACACAAACGCATGTTCATTTTTTTTTTATATCTATTCATAAGCATTGAATTATCAAAGTGAATTTAATTTACATCAGCATATAGATGTACGTGGCAAAGTAAGGAACCTTAAAAACAATACTAATATAATAAAGCTTATAGACCTAAATACGATAAGTAGATGATATACAATATATCAAACAATAGAATATTGAACTTAAGTCTTTCATGCACAATATTGCCCGAAATCAAAAGCATGGCGTTCGTTGATAAACGTTTTTGTTTTATATAAGGTTTGGACAGTGGTGCATTAAAGTTTGATTTTGAAATTATGGTTTATAATATGTTCGAGGTTTCTTAGTTTGTACCATAATGAGTGATTTCTTTTTATTTTAGAAGAAGCTGCTAACTCTTGACTCTACAGTTTGGCTGTACTTTTTCTATAAACAACCAGAAGTACGTTAATTTTTTTTTCATTAAAAAATATATAACCATAAAAACGATTAGTTTTCGATATGAAAATATTGAGAACAAACATCAAGACGTATTTTTTACAGTATAATCGGGAATTCTAACTTTCGTACTGCTTAACAGTATGAATTATATATTTTTTTAACTTTACCATATAAGGTTACGAAAATGTGATTTCCTTGTAAAATTGGACCTAAGTGTAAGTAGAGGAAATCACATTTACTATAGTACATGAGCCTTCTCCTCTACTTTGTTTGAATTTTTGTTGGTTTCTCCTGTTTGTAAATCTGTTGCTATGCATCTTAAGGTAAACACTTCCCTTGACTTTGTCTCCCCTTTGACAGCTTACTCCGAGTAAATCAGTGCCACGGCGAGTGATAGAGAACGACCGAAAGTTTCCTGGTTTTTGTCGTCTTTTCCGCTGTGCTTTGTTATTTGCCTTAATTGATGAACGTCAATTGTTTGTAAATGTGTTAATGTGCAGTTTTCGTTGTTTTATTTCATCTTGATGCCAGCATTAAGTAGTCTCTGTCATGCAAGCTTTCTTGTTTCGCCTCATTAAGGTATATTTTACGATGTTCTTGCAATGGATCCTTTGCCACATTCTAAAACGACTTTCTGTATATCAGGATGTTATGCTCTTTCTCAAAGCTGATATTCAACTACGGGTTCTTTTAAAAAACCACCTTTGATTCACGGATAAAAGTCACTAGGTATTTATATGAATTTACCTTTCAAGAACCGTGTGAAAGTTAAGGGAAATCGCGTGTTCAGAAACGAAATCATTGATGTCATAAAAAGGTCGAGAGAGTCTAGTTTTACTATTTTACGCTGCAGACCTTTGAAGTTAACTTTCACGATACAAATAATTTTAAACATAAACTACAACAGTTAGAGTATATGAAAAGACGAACTTTATGATTAAAAGAGAAATTATATATGATACTTGAAAAATGGAAAAAAAAGATTGGTCACTTATGTTAAAAAGGTAGCTTTGATTTTAAAATTGATTTTAAAAGCTCGAAAAAGAATGAAAAAAGTGTTACTGCTTTAAAAAAAAACCCACAAATAACAACATGTTATTTTTCATTAGGAAGCGCTTGTCTCTATTTCCAATCAGTCCCCTCGCTGTAACCAGAATTTATGTCGAAAACGAAAGCTAGCTTATCTCCTTTCTGATTGGTTGTTTGCCATAAGACGTTAAGTTTGATCACATGTTTCCGTTTGTCATTTGTCAAACATGATATATAGAGTCGCACTCACACAGAAATGGTTAAACTTGTGAAAATAAAATAAATAATTTATTGATATCATGCTATTCAAGAAATTTCAGGACATTGATTTTTTTTAATTTGAAAAATTGCTATTTCTGTTTGAATCTAAATCGTATAATTAAGCAAATGGCCTTATCTGATTCGTGAGTACTTTGAAAAAAAATTGACTTCCGAATTAGTTATCATATAAAAGTTGATGCAAAAGGGTTTTGATGCTAAGATTTTTTTTATCTGTTATGCTGTCACCGTTAATGAAGTTTTTAAAAAGTGAATACATTGTTGTTATTTTTCCGCCTTCTTTTTTGTAGCGAAGATGACAGTCCGAAACACAGCAGGGACGGGACTCCGACAACCTTAAAGTGTCCGAAGAAAATGTACGGGTTACTCCTGGAGTCTGTGGAGAACTACATCAAGGAGAAATATGGAGAAGATGTCTGGGAGAAAATTCGGAAGATGTCCCACGTGGAGACAATGGCATTCTCTACACACAAAAGATATTCCGAGAACATCATACCCGACATTGCTCAGGCATGTGCAATCGTTCTTGATCTCCCGGAGGAGGAAATCATGGACTCGTTTGGTGTGTCGTTCGTAACTTTTGTCGGCCAATATGGGTACGATAAAATTTTGAGTGTTCTAGGAAGGAACATGCGAGATTTTCTAAATGGATTAGATAATCTTCACGAGTACCTACGTTTCAGTTATCCAAAACTCAGACCACCTTCTTTCTTTTGCACGAATGAAAGCACCAGTGGATTGACTCTCCATTATCGAAGTAAAAGGAAAGGGTTCGTACATTACGTCAAAGGACAAATTCGACAAGTTGGAAAACTTTTTTACAAAGTAGAAATCCACATCGACGTTGTCAGCATTGAGGTTCATGATAATATGACGCATGTTGTATTCAGGTTACACTTCGAAAATGACGCTTACAAAGAAGAGATGGTCAAGCGACAAGCATTCGCTTCGAACTCCCTTCCATTGAACAGTGGCGTTTTCTTTAACCTTTTCCCGTTTCACATTGTCTTCACAAGAAGTTTTGAAATTAAGGGAATAGGCTCAGGGATTTCTGCAGTGTTTCCATCAGCGAAGGGACAAAAAATCAATGCGCTATTTACTCTAACCCGTCCACTCATAGATTTTAAATGGGATAAGGTATGTTCACCATAACATTTTTGTTTTTGTTTATAGACTTGAAACGGTTAACAAGAATATGTACTTTTACATCAAACTTCGATATGATTTGGGTATGAAAAAAATCTTTGAAATACTTGTATAGTATGTACGTCAAAGAGCCTTCGTTTTTTGATTGTGTCATTCAAAACGAATTCCTTCATCTTTTCATTGATGCATTTAGACCTTTAGAAAATTAGAAAAAAAAACTAAAATCACTACAATGTAGTGGTAAGATTTGATGTATAATCTTACAAAGATGAATCAAAGAAAGAAAATCTTATTTTGGGTTTTAATAGGTGTTGATAAAACCGTTTATAAAAAATATCCAGAGTTGTTAGGTTTGGTTAATCATATGCTTGTGAATTATTAATGACATTCTTTTACAACGTTTTTATTATATATGTATATGCTTATTAACCCACTTGCAACCCTGTGGATTGTAATGAATTGTTTGATGTGGGTTGACCCCGTTTCATTGTAGTGTTATTGATAACAAACTCAAACCTTGAGATAATTGAAGCTCATCCTGTGGTACAACATGCTTTATCACTTAAGGTTTTTCCGAAAATAAGATAAGAAATGTTGCCCAAATCGATTGGTACTTCAATGTTTTGGAAATCATGTCCATGGTTAAAATAGAACAGGTGGTCGCCCCCTTCCTGTGATCCATCTTGAATTTGCGACGATTTTTATTTGCGATTTCATATGACCTATATTTGCAACAGGGTCTGGGCAAAAAGAGAAATTTAAAAAAATGCATTTGTCTCACATTTGATATGTGTTAAATTACTTTGCATAGTTCATAACTTACATTGGTTTCAATTTCTATGGATTTAACTTAAAGTTCGAAGATGCAAATGAAAATGCACACTCACCCTCTCGATTTTCAAACTCATTAAAGAAAACCAAAAACCGGGCAATTGACTTATTCTGCTCGTATGCTACATGTATAACGTGTCAATTATTTTGCTTTTCAGATTTTAGAACATACTAACAACGTGTTCGAACTGAAATCTTACAAGTCCCTGAAAAGACCCGGGTGTCCTTTTCAGGAACTTGCCAAAGAAGTGCTGAAAAAGGAAAAGGAGCAAGAGAAAGTGTTGAATGCAGTCAGTCCCACGGACACGATCAGTGATGACGGATTGGACGGTGAGGGTAAGCAAAGGAAGCCACTCATCTTCATACATGTATATAGGTCATTACTTACAGTTCCGTGTCCGTTTTCTAATCAAGGTTTGTCAAGGTTACAGTGTAACTTCGCTTTGGTGTGCGATGCTGAACTACTGGACGATTCCTTGCGATGAATAGATGCGCATTTTCCCCTATTTTAATTAACAATTTTAATGATTATGTCTTTGTATTTCTGTTTAGAAAATTAGGCAATAAAATAAAACACTGGTACCCTTTAAACAAGTCACGGTACCTCATTATAATAATTTTCTATAACGCGTAACCTGATTGGTTACAGAGTCACGTGACAGGGCGAATATTCCGTCGACCCTCCCGGGGAATATATATCAAATCTCACCTCTTTAAAGGCCTCGTAAATTTGTCATATCATCAGCATAGAAAAGCCAGACTGTGAGCATACAATGTAATCAAACAAATGATAGAATCAAAGTTTTTATTAATTAACTGATATAATTTAACTTAATATAATTCGAATGATTGAAAATAGAAAATAACCAAGAAATATAAACCTTCTCGTCGTTTCTGCTTTATTAGTGTTGGAAAACTATCAGAATGCTAGCATTCTGTCGACAATTTAATACTATACAATTTGTTCCATGAATGCTTGGAAGAAAATTTATTTTCCAAGAAATATCCTACTTTCCTTGGGCGATGCTCTCGGGAAAGATGATTTTTATTTGGGAAATAAATCTCACCAACATGCAATAACTGTATAATAACAAATAAAGAAACTCATTTTTAAAGGATATCGTTGATTTTGTCGGATTTGAAATCACTATTATATACTCTTTGTGTTTTTATTTTGCATTGTTCTTGAAGAAGAACCACTTTTATCTTTTGTGAGGAAAAATTTATTAGCTTTTTCCATTAAGCGTTGATTGTTAATAGTCTTAAACCCACTAAAACAATTTCTATTCTCTTGATTGCCTTTTCACATTCTAAGTTAGTGTGCGGTTTCCAACCATTTCCATTTCGAAAGGAAATTGCATTTGATATTTTTATGTAGGTTTTCTGTGATTCGTGAAGCGTGCTGTCTCCATGAAACCAATAATGTCGTAAACTATCAATTTATTAACCAAGGCATGAAGGGTTTATCCTTGAAGCAGCGACAAATTATTTTTTGAGGATTAAATAAGAAAATACGGTTTAACTGCACGCTACACTGCTCTAGTAGGATAATCGTAATACCCTTCATTAGCAGTGCATGATACAGTTCATAGAAAATTCTTACGGAACAAAAGACACTACGTATATATTGTATTTACACAGGTTTATGAAGACAACGGGTGCTGAGTCACATAAAATTATTTCTAACCAAGGAAGTAGTCTTATTGAGTTTCCAACTAATCAAAGTAGTTCAAGTAAAGGATGATGTGAAATAAGCCGCAGTAAATTGGCAAAAAAAAAGGAAAATAAATTTCGGAAAATCTCTTTTTAAAAATTTTGCTTCTACTAAATCTTTGATAAATGTACTCTTATAGAATCCTTTTTACCAAAGAAAAAAAACCAATCACATGAGAGATATAAATCATTATTTATTGTAGGGGTACACTGTTTTCATTCAATCTCTGTAGACAATATACTAATCAAGATTTGTAACATTAAGTCTCTTTTGTTTTGAATGTATAAAAAGCATACAAGGTTTTCCACGATTCATTGTATAAGAAGTGACCGTTTCCGTATGTTATGAGATATCATTCTTTTCTAAAATATCCATTTTATTGGTATATTATGAATTACACATGCAACTAAAATAGCTTATATGTCATCCTTTCAACTTTGCAAAGAAATAGCTAACCATAAAACGTTGTCGGGAATATATTTTTTGGCGTATGAAAAATTACATTTTGCGAACCAAAATCACTACGAAATAACGAATGTAATTCACATTTTGTACATCAATAAAAATTGCACGTATGTTTTTTTTTATTTACTGCATGGAATTTATGAGTAGAGGCTTAAGTTTCAGGATATGTTATAGTTCCCAAGCAAATTACACTCGTGCAAGCCCCAGTGTGTGTATTCAATCTATTAACAAAACTTGAAAACTTGATTAATAATCAGTAAAAATTATTTTTCACATATATTAATATTTACATGTATAAGCAATGCTATTATTTTTGTTTTCTATTCAACTATTCATATAACTACATGTATATGACGTCTTCATAATATTTAAAAATTGAGATAGAAATTATCATAAAGAAATGACCAGACCTGAGCTTGTAACGAAAATATTAAAGTTATTAAATTGATGCCATCATCAGATTAAATAATCTATTTGATTTTGTGAAAATGTCAACAAAGTTTTAATACAACTAACATTTGAAGGTCCTTCCTAAAGAAAACCCAGTATTGTCTAATTATAAAGATAGCCAGGAATTGGGTTTTTTCTTTGGTCAAAAAAGAGTGATTAGCCATTACATGTACCAATTTACTTGACGCAACCTTGTGTTTAAGACTGATTAAATAAAATCTGTTTTAGATCAAGAAGGTGGTCGAAGCTTGGACAAGGAGTCGTCTGATGAAGATGACGGGAACCACATCCGGCTCAAAGGTCAAATGATGTACATGATGGAGTGGGAGTGCATCATCTTCTTGGCCACGCCCATGTAAGTCACCCCCCCCCCCCCCCCCGTCTGGCCTTTAACACTATTGTCACATTATATCACTTACAATAATACTTGTATAAAGGCATAATTATCGTCAAAATATTAAATGTGTCAGCAATTAATTTGCAAATGTTTGTCTTAAGGTACCCCACTTCATGAAGGATTGTACTTTTTGTGAATTTACGTCAAGATGGCGATTTAAAACTGTTGTTAAATTGTTCGTATCGATCAATTTAGTTGCATATTGACTAGATCAATGGCTTGTGAACCGCAGATTACGAGTTCGAACCCGCCTGAGGCTTTTGTTAATATTTACTGAATTTAATTTTTGAAAATCATATTTTTTTCTTTAAAATTTTATACTTCCCCCATTTTGACTTATATACTTGTTTTATCATAATCAAGTTATTTTCTGCTGATTTGAGAAACTAATTCGAGGTGCAATGAGCCATCTTGATTGAGGATATTAATGATTTTCGGAAGGGATGAGGGATGCACTGACAGGTTAAGTTTATACTCAACAAACAAGTCAAAGTTATTAACTGGACCATGCTTTTTTTTCTAGCCTGGAAAGTCCGGACGCAATGTTTAAATCCGGACTTTACATTAACGATCTCAGTATGCACGACTCCAGCCGAGACTTGGTTTTGGCGGGAACGCAGCAGTCGGCAGAGCTCAAGTTGGCCCTGGACCAGGTAGGTGGTGCTGCCAGCAATTCTTATCCACCACTCACCACCATAATAGGATAGAGGAAAGTGTAAAGGATACTCGTTATTTCTCAAATACCTCTCTTTTCAATCATTTAGCTTTGCTTTCTGTCCAGTCATGATAAAGAAAGGGTTGACCTTATAACATGTATTTCAAACATCAAAAGAGGTTGAATGACTCCTCATCAAGGTAAAGTCAAACAGATTAAAATCATTAAACATAAGTCCTCTTTAATTTAACAGCTGCATAAAAGGGTTTCTATCACACATTTTGTTAGTTAATTTCAGTTGTCTTTGGATTGAGTTAACAATGTCAAGGTCAGCCGTTGTTCTATGATCCAGAAATCACTCGAATAATCGTTATCAGTTATGTAAAGCAGAGAATGCATTCGTTAAATTATTCTTATAAGGTTGAACAGTTATAGACATGATTAAGGTCAAGGTCACTAACAACTGAAACGGACGATCTCTGCCCCTTTGTGATATTTTTTTTTTAATTTCGGAGACAAAATGTGTCTAATATTATTTGAGAAATCGTACTCAACTAAATGATTGTTTGTTTCTTTAATTTGGCTTATTTACACCCCCCCCCCCCAAAAAAGCCAACAAAACAGGAAGTAATGAAGTCCTTTTACCCTCGTAACAACGTACAGTACATAGCAAAAGCGGTTCATTGATAATGCCGATGTTTGACGTGGCTTGTCGTTTGAGTCGTTGCTACCAACAGAATCAATTGAAGAGTTTGAAGACAGTGAATAAGCAATTACAACGGAAGAGGAATTTCCAGCGAAGAGTCTTTGATTGGTGCAAATCCTGGTTAATGACTTATAGTGCATACTCCTAATGCGTCGATGACATTTCAGTAATTAGCAGTAATTATTTTCGAATAGAAACAAACGCAATTACAATGTTAATGAACGACCATCAAAGACCTCCATAGTCGGAGTCCGCCCGGAGATAATATTAGGTGCTGTATTTGGACCTTATCTCCAAGACTCTGAAATCCACGACAACACATTCATTGACGAAGTTTACGAAAGTCATGAAAAGTGCATCAGCAGACACTTGAAAGGTTTTCCCTGACAAGCACGGCGGGTATATGCGAGT
This sequence comes from Magallana gigas, assembly GCF_963853765.1. Classification (NCBI taxonomy): domain Eukaryota; kingdom Metazoa; phylum Mollusca; class Bivalvia; order Ostreida; family Ostreidae; genus Magallana; species Magallana gigas. The sequence continues at coordinate 13,213,532 of NC_088857.1, forward strand.
GAAGTGGCGGTTTTTATCACCTAAACCTTCCATACACACATCTTCAGCGGATGTGCAATTACCCAAAGAATTATGACTTCAATCATATTCAATCAACTCCCCTGATGATTGCACTTTTTGAATTCACTATACAAGAGATTTACTGAGAAGCAAGTAGTTTGTTTTTAGATATTTTTTTAATTGCATTGAAGGAAGGGAAGGAGATGCGGTGATAAGGCCTAAAAAAAAAGTTGTGTTTCGGGTAACCCGACCTAACCTACAAAAATGGCCCGATCCTACCATTTTTAGATGCCTGATTTTATCCGACTGTGAATTTTATCTTATTTCCAATAAAAAATACGTTTTATAATATGAAACAAACAAACATTCTTAGGATTCAGGCAAAAAAAAAGATAAAATTAAAAAAAATCCCCACCTACCTAACCTAATTTTTCATCAGTGTTACCCTAAACACACTATTTTTTTTTTAGGCCTAATAGTACTCGGGTGTGATGGCTTTGACATTGGTAATATGAATATACGATCTGTCCATCCTTCGTTATATCGAGTTTCACCTGTCGTTTGAAACAAGTAAACAAAAGAACCTTAATTATTTGTTTTTCACTTTACCTGTCGAATGAGCTAATCAGTATCTCTATAGTGTAAACTGGGTTGTAAGTTTTCAAGATGAACCGATTGATTAATGCAATGTAAACGTACTTAGGCCTAACAAGATCAAGATGTACAATACTTTTATCACTGTTCAAATACAGTAAAAAAAATTATCTTTGTTTTTCATCTAAACGCTGAATACAAAATATTTTCTAAATTTCGTCTATAATCATTGCAGACGTATATTTTTTTATATTTTTTTTTTGTTTGGCTACCTTCCCTTGCTTACATGTGTATGTACATTGTATGGGGTTTAAGGGCATGGAATAGCAAGGTTTCTTTTTCTGGACTATTTCTCTTGGAGAGATGTGACTTTTATGAGTTTATCACGTCTTTTAAAGAACGTTTTCTTCTATTGCCAAGCCCTCGGCGCAGCCGCAGTATCAAACTATTTGTTGTACATACTATTTTTAGGTTGACGGGATTCAAACCAAGTTATAAAGATTGATATTTGCCTTAAGAATTAACTTATTATTCAACCATTTTTTTTTAATCAACGCGGCATTAGAACTGCAATAGTTTTGCCGTCATAATTTCAATGATACGTATTCGTAAAATAGCTGCCTACTACTTATTTTTGCACGATGATAATGACATATTAGTGAAGTTATGGGAAGCAAAAATACGTGCAAAGAGAGCAATCTACTTACTAAGGAACAGCGATTATCGGAAATAAAGAAAGTATTTAGTATTTTGATATAATTATAACATTTAAGATTAATAATTCTACCATAAAAGTGGTTTATTGGTGTTGTGACGTCAAACTTAAGACCGCCAATATATGGCATCTTTTGCATAAATATTTGTTTAATTAGTATGTTGTGAATTGATGTTAGAATTCAATATTTATTAATACCAGGAGCAACAGAAGAGTAAGATACTGGAGGAGAGCATGAGGAAGCTGGACGCTGAGATGAAGAGGACGGACTCGTTGTTGTATCAGATGATCCCCAAACCAGTGGCCGACCGACTCAGGCGGGGCGAGCCCGCCATCACCACTTGTCAGGTATAAACAGTGCTTCACTCAAATGAAGATAAGAATGAATGTGACGATGACGATAAAGTCCCCCTGGGGTTTATTTAAACAATAAAATGCTTTCTTTGGTGATTCATTCGGGATATGAAGGTAGCGACATTGCAGAAAAAATACATAACCCGCGTTAGCGGGTTATGTAAATTTTTTTCTGCAATGATCGCTACCTTCATTACCCGAATGAATCATCAAAGAAAGCATTTTATTGTTTATATTAACATCTTTCTTTTAGCCAATTGATAAATTGATTATGAAAAGTAAGTAAAATTCACTAAATTACTGTTAATGTACGTAAGTACGTTACTAAAAGAAACAGCCAAATCGTCTCCTGTGAGACTTTGAGTCTGACGTCGTCATGATTACCGGTATTTCGTGCAGTCCGTGATTTTTCCTTGGTAGTTGTAGGTCTCGACCAATCGATAAACTGGACGTGTCAAGTTTGGTTCTGTCACTTTCTTGACAGTTTCAGCAGCTGTAGATTTCGACCAATCAACAAACGGGGCGTGTAGATTTCAATCTGGCTGTTTCTATAGAACTATGAATTAACTATAAGTTTCCGTAAGAAATAGAGGGAATAATACTTGGTAGATGTAAATAAGGTTTCTTTAAATCTAATAAAGCTCGAAGGTTTTATGATAGATTTAACCACGCTCCGACCGAAATTATCACATCATAATATTCAAAGAATGATTCCTTATTACTTATATTTATATTATTTTCAATTTGTACACTCTAAAACACCATTATTTTAAAACCACTATTTTTTATGCAGAACATGCTATGTATATTACTACGCGGCGCAGCCAATACCGTTTCTCGGTTATGCTGTAAGACACGCCCATTTTGTGTCACTCATGTTTTATGAAGTTACTGGGTTTTAGGGTTCAAAACTGATTCGTAATGTTAACACAGACAAAGAAAGTTGAAAATGTTAATATTTATAAATAAATGCAAGCAAAAGATTTGTTACATCGAATCATTTCTTTTGTCATGCATAGGTATTACTTTCTAGTATTGATGGTGCCCATGATTGAATGATTCTGCTGTAACTTCTAGCTGTGATAACGTGTTAATTTTCTCACCAATACAGGTGTTTGACAACGTGACGATCTTGTTCAGTGACGTAGTCGGTTTTACGTCAATATGTAGCCAAATATCGCCAATGGAGGTCGTCTGCATGCTGAACGCCATGTACACCAAGTTTGACCAACTGAGTGAACGCCATGGCGTGTACAAGGTTAGCAGCACGTGTAAAATTTATCATCAATCGTCAAAGTGTACTTAAAACTTGATCAAAATTGACTGATGTGCTGGTAATCTATATAGTAGTAAATCAGACGAGGGTTTCATCTTTTTATCAAAGGACTCGATTTCTCATCCTTTAATTAGACATTGTACCCGAGACACCCGGATATGACTTGTCACTATAAACTTGGTAACGGATGTTGGGGATTCAATCTCCGCTTTTTTTAAATTTCTAATATTAAGGAAGAATTAGATTAGCTCCGACAAAGTTAATTGGGTTACAGTTAAAAAATAAATACATTATTTTTAGCTCACATTATTTTTAGCTCACCTGAGTCAGAGGCTGAAGTAGGGCTTGATTCATTGTCTGTCAGCGTCATCGCTAACTTAACTTTTGGATTAAAAAGGCTTCCTCAGAACCAGATTACTATAGTAATAAACTAATAATCAAAAGTTTTACAACAGATTTCAGAGAAAAACCACTACAGCTGAGGGGTTAGGATATACTGGATCTATTCTTCTAACAGAAGTTAGATGCTTAAGTCAAATCTAGACACGTTTGCTAACTTGCTATGGCGAGCGATGTGATCCATAAATCTGAGTTAGTGCTAATTGATTAATGTGCTTTGCTTGAATTAGGTGGAGACCATCGGAGACGCCTATATGGTTGTGTCGGGTGCCCCCGAGATAACGGTGTACCACGCCCTCAACATCTGTAACATGGCCCTGGACATGATTGCCTCAATGGTGGAGCTCTCTGACCCGTCCACAGGGGGACACATGCGAATCCGCGTTGGTAAAAAAAATTTAAACACTCAAACAAATTTAGTGGCACTTTGCAGTGTGTTCACATGAAAAAAAAAGACTCCACAAGATAGGAATCAATTTGAGCTAGTTTACATTCAATACATTAAAACTTAAAGTATCATGAAGATGAACATTTTTGATACAGTCATTAGCATTACTTTGCCTCGCCTTCTAGGAACATTAATAATCCAACTTGTTTCCTTAGACAGTCAATAGCAAATCCTATAGGTGTTTTTTTTCAACAAGAACCAACACTGTATATTGATAAATTGTAGAGAAATATATAAACATTGAAAGAAAGACGTTACTGGTGCCATGTTGCCGTCTATAATTTGCTACTTTCCGACTTTAGAAAACAATCTGCAGTCACATGACGCGTTTTATCCAATAACTTTTCTCAATTGAATAAGAAGCAATTCAGTACATTGGTTTATATTTATACTGCCTAGGGAATAAGGTTTTTCTAACCATTTACTTTTGGGAAATCTGAAAAACATCAGTTATTTTTTTATAGGTGTATAATGTTTGACCTGGTTATTGTAGGGATTCACAGCGGGACCACCGTGGCGGGGGTGGTGGGCATTAAGATGCCCCGCTATTGTTTGTTCGGGGACACGGTAAATACAGCGTCCAGGATGGAAACTAACGGAGAGGTACCACAAACATTCTAAATGTCATTGAAGAAACTGTATGTATAAGTTGAATTAGCGAAATATATTTATCGTTTCGCGCATAGTGTGATTATTGGATCATGGGTTCCATTTTGATCGCCTAAATATGTAGATTTTTAAAATTCTTGCTCTGTTGTGAATGAACGCGTTAGTCTTTCATAAAATAGAGTCCCTGGCTAGTGTCACGAAGTACATACTAGTATGTAATAACCTTACACAAAACAAACCTTCCCACATGCAAAGTCGTTACTACTTTAGTGACCCCCTCCTCCTTTGAAAAATTACCACATACATCTAAAATCTCAAGGACATTTTGTTATAGACCTGTCATATCTGTATAAAGAACTGGTAACAGCATTCACGAGTAACAAAATTAAAATGAATGAAAAAGATTTCGAATCAGCAATAATTATTGTTCTGAAGTTTTCTGCTTCCTTTTATAAAATGGTACATGTATTATGGTTTTAAAAGGTCTATGGGTCATCTTTTTTCTTGTACAATTAGAACCATTTTAACAAGACCTTGGACTTTCGGTTGGACGTAGCTATCTATTTGTTGGGTCAAAACAAGTTAAAAATGACGCGGTTTCAAGCGAAATATGCACCGATTACGTAATCTTAGCTCAATAGCAAGACATATATTGTTGATTTCAAAGAGCATTGGCTCAGTGGCCAGCATTGAAATGGACAGGCCTACGTCACGTTGCTGTTGGATACAACTACCTAAAGTCCAATCTCTTGTTAAAATGGTTCTAAAAAACATAATCTTCTAATCGTCAAATATTAATTACATGTGTGAAATTTTAAAACAGAAGAATGAATAAAGACTATAGTAACTACACGAATAACACGATTTAAACTATTTACCAAATTTTACTCTTAGGTAAATACTTCATTATGCGAAAAAAAATATCATCTTTTACCGGAATCGGATGAACAACCTCTAACTTTACAGATCAGTTCAAATGTTTTGGGGATTGATGATTTATCAAAATAAACAGAGATTCATCAACGTTATGTTGTTGGACAACAACAATTGCCTACTTACTCTGCATACTGACCATTCGCAATTGATTTAGGAAATATTGATTACATATTTCATCATTAATTTGGATCAGGCGATGAAAATCCACATCAGTGAGACCACTTGGAACCACGTCAGTGACCATCCATACAGAGTGGAGGAGCGGGGCTCCATTCCCATCAAGGTACCCAGTCCTTAAATTACTGCATGCAAAACAACCTCCTCCCCGTAAAAAATAAGTGAAACAAAAACCTATTGTTTACCATATCTAATTTCTAAGGCAATGATTCTTATTTACCATATTTTTTTTATATTCATTAATTTCTAGGGCAAAGGTAATTTGAAGTCTTATTGGTTACTTGGGTTAGATGAGAACGACGAGTTATTACCCAAGTCGGTTGGTGGCACTCCCAGAAAAGAATCAAGAACCACTCCCCAGTTCGATGGACGAAGTCTTTACTCTCCAATTTCTTTCGATGATCTCCCCCGAAAACGTTCAATGGACGCTTCCTTAGACATTATTAAGCAAAATGAACGTAATAATTCGTTGGAAGTGACGTCTCCTAATAAAAGAAATGGATCGTTAGATATGACGTCACGTCCGTTCCGTGCAGCCGATAACCAAGGGAGTTGTTCTCCACAAAAAGACTTACAGTTTAACTTCCGGAAAAATTCTGGAACCGTCAATGGCGACCAATCCACTACGATGACTTTTGTACCAGACAACAAAAATCGGTTTAGCGGAGGAGTTGAGAAAGGATTTCTTGGGGAGGAAAAAAGTTCCTTATGTCAAATCTTGTGAAACGGCTCCATGATATTTTGATGTTCCACAGCGAAGACATAAACAATCCACACCCTGTGTTCCCTTTTTTAAACCTCCACGCTCCACTGAAACTTATGCTTCAATGCTCACTCATCCTCTGTTCTTTTTGTCTGTGATAATTCACTCTCCGTTGGTTTTCGATAATTTCGTGTTTTTGTGTTTTCACAATACATTATATACAAGGGAGAGCAGTGAATAAATTATAATTTTTTTTTACCCAATCTCTATACAACTAACCAAGTTTATTTGAACTACCTTGGGTACGTTGATTTGTATGGTGTTGTTAAACTCGATCTTGTTACAATTTGTAGACAGATTGTTACAAAGATAATACTCAGTGTTTTTATTGAGAAATAGAATTCTTTAATTCTTGATAAAAAATTCTCAGATATTATCCATTGGTAATTTTTAAAAACTGTTTTAACCTTAATTTGATAATAAACAAGTAAATTTCGTATTTGAAATGCGTTATTATTAACCCGTGATATTACAAAAGGAACCACAAACGAGTGAGTCTGACTTCTATTGCTTCTATTGCTTTCTTAGTTTGTACAAGTTTTGACAATTAAAATTTCAGACTTTTTGCTTATATTGATACTGTTTAAGTTATTCTATATAAAAGCAATATTATCTTAAAAAGAAGATGAGATTATTTAAAAATCTTTGAATACCTTAACTTGTTCTATACATGTACTTTAATTTGTTAATTTTACATTAAATTTTAAATAGTTCAATTTTGCTTATGCAAACTGTTGCTACTCAATATACAGTGTATGGTACAAGCACTGTAGTCGTAAACTATTCCGTTTATACACAATGAGTGGAGTCATTCCATTGCATAAGAGTTGACCAGCGGACATTTCAAAAATTGTCTTGCGCTCAGGTTTGCTGTACAAGTCAAATTCATAACACAAGTTATCTTAAACGTGTCTGTTAATGATTCGGGTTTTCTGTGGGGTTTTTAAAGGAAAAAACTCTAAAAAATTTATAAGGTCCTTTAAAAGCAAAAAGTAATTTTTAAAACAGAAACTCGATTGTATTCGCATCTTAAGATACTCCACAAAAATAATTCACAATTTTTATTTCAGTTACTGTAGTCGATTAATCAATCGATCATCAAACACGATGTAATAATACAAGTACATCACAGACTATCTGTACAGCAGCCACCCAGAAAACGAGGTTCGTCCTATTGGGCTACTATGAATATGTCCTCGGGTAGTTGTGTGAGTTCTGATGAAGACGTGGTCTCCGACGTGAACATCTGATATGACTAGCGTGCTACTGCAGTGATATTCACCTCGTGATACCGAACTTTCTTCAAAAATAGACCCAAGACTGTTTCCATTGAGTGTGATTTCAAGACTAGCCCAAGGAATTTCTGGGCCGTCAATGACACACACTGAGAAATGGAAGGCGTAGACTCCGGCGACAGGTGCGATGAATATCCCATCCCCCTTGTTATATCCATGGCCCCTGTTGATTATTACCGTATCATAGACCATTGAGTGATGTGGTGGTAGGTTTGGAGCGCTGTTCTGGGACAGGTACCCGTAGAAGGCCACGGCAGACTCGGGGTTGGAGTCGGGATGTACTTTAAATTAAAAGATAATTTGAGTAAGATATGGTATAAAATCATGGTAGTTGATTATGGAGAAGAAAAAAATTAATAAAAACATCGAGAGAAACAACCGTCAATCGTTCAAAACTTGTTCTTCGGTATAATAAGGTATAAAAAAAATTACAGTCCTTTCCATTTTAAATAGAGCAAATCGCTCTACAATTCCAAAAGGCATTCTGATTTATTCCGAATTTTCTATTAAACACTCATTTGACATCTAGCTATATAAAATTATCGTTTTTCTTTATGTTGTGCGGTTATCACAAAAATACCGACTTCTACTCACCTATCCTTGGACCTGGTTGATCTTTGCCTTTTGTAAGGACTTCATTACCATCGTCTGATAGCCTTGTGTCCGTGGCTCTTACCACAGTATTCTGGGTGTCCTCTTCCTGCCTTGGAATAACCTCTTCACACTTACTGACGCGTTTAACTACGTCTTCTAGCTCGCCTTTTAGAAGTTTGTTTTCGCGTTGAGTTTCTAAAATGAGGGACCGAAGATTCGCATTTTCTTCCTGAAGTTGAACATTGAATTGCTCTAGCGACAACAATCGTTTTTCGATTTCTACTCTCCAAATATCAGCATCTAAACCACTTGCAATAGAAAAAATTACATGGAGCGTTGCACAAAACAATAACGCCATGTTCGCCTTACGCTTACAAATTATTACAAATTATAACAGCAATGCCAAACAGATAAACAAAATGTTCTGACTTTGATTCTTACACATTAATAAAGATAAGAATGGGATAGTCTTACGCGAACAATACATCAAAGTTCATTTTCTGTGATTACAAAATGGTTGACACATTAACTCAAGGTTCGCTTTTGATTAATATTTATATCACACTCAGATGAAAGTTTCACCATATATGAATAAATTCAAAAAGGCAAACAACAGCTTGTTCAAACAAGAAAAAAAAAATAAAAAAATATATATATATATATATATATATATATATATATATATATATATATATATATATATATATATATATATATATATATATATATATCTCTGACACCTGACACCCACATAGTAATTTCATGAAATCTGTCAACTGCGCCTCTTCCATTCATTTATTAGTTTCTTTACTACCTTATATTTGTAAATTATTATTATTTTAATTTTATTTATTTATTTTCATTTAATTTTATCTCTTTTTAATCAAAATTCGAGTCTATATCATAAGTGCCGTACGAGTTAACAACGGGGGTTCAAATTTTCATTAGATAACTCGGACGCCAATTTTAATTAGCTAATTAACTTAATCAGGCGTGAAGTTGGCAGTCGATTGATTACTTTAGAGCGATCGGCGACAGTAGCAACACCTTCTTTAAGAATGTGAACAAATGTTTATAATGTAGCTGTTCTTTTTTATAGTTTCTTAAGTAGTTTAGCAGTAGCTTTAGATTTTGTTTTCTTTGTTTTGTACTCATGTAATTTATTTTTTTGGTCCTGAAGAAGGGACTGGTTGTCCCGAAAATTTGACAATTTCTATTGTTCGTGTCGTTAGCCAGTTTTAGTGCTTTAGCACTAGCCAACCAACAACACTCGTTATCTAAAGTGTCTTTTTTATATATTATTTAGTTTAGTTTAGTGCTAGTTTTGTAGATGTTTTTCTTTTTTCTTATGTAGTTTTTATTTTGTTGTCCTGAAGAAGGGACGGGTTGTCCCGAAAATTTGACAATATTTTACTTTACTGTTCGTGTCGTTGGTTATTTTTAGTGCTTTTATATATATATATATATATATATATATATATATATATATATATATATATATATATATATATATATGGGTTCTTTATTTTATGATATTATTAATAATAATAAATTATCGATTGTTAAATCTACTTATGGAATTATGAAAAAAATTTATAACAAACATAAAACGATCTCGAAAAATCCTTTAAAAGTACATAACAGAGCAAACACGAACCTGGTTATGATAATACAAAAAAAAAAACCAACAAAAAAACCCCCCAAAATACTTAACATTGTTTTAAATAACTTATTTGTTTGTTAGAAATAATAAAACTGATGCACAATATTATTACCGACCACATGCTGGCCCATTCTCTCAATGTTCATACCCTATATCTATATATGTCATATATAGATATAGGGTATAAACATTATTTATAAAATTTTCATCCTTATATACTAGTATTATGCATTGTGAGTACGAAAATATCGAAAACCAGCGGAGAGAGTATTACCACAGGCATAAAGAACAGAGGGAGTAGAGACCAGGATCCAGGGGAGTTAATGAAGAACAACTCCCAGGGTTTTTCCCTGATCGAACGGACGTGACGACATTTACTATTAGTCCCCTTTTGGTTTCACCGGAGTGGACTATAGGTCTCTTCTGAGTCCGTCAGTCCATCCGTATGTCCGTCCGTCGATCTGTCTGTCTATTGCACTTCAGCTTTCCACACCTTTTCCCATATGCGTATGAGGAATAATTTAAAACTTGCTGAACAGCTTCAAAATGTCAAACAACATATCAAGTTTACACTTTTATAGGTCTAGTCGGCATATTTTCGAGAACTTATTTTTACAATCTAATATTTTTGTTAATGATCGGGCTCGTTATCGGGATGGTATGGTGTTCCGATGGGGCCACTTCGACCTTCGCACTTTCGCCTATAGGGCATTGTATGGTGTTGTTAAAATTTGTAGACAGATTGATATAAAGAGAATACTATGTTTTAACCATACTTTGAAAATAAACACATAAATTCTACGTTTGGAATGCATTCTTTTATTAACTCAAAATATTAGAAGAGGACTGATAAAACAGTAAGTCAGACATCCTTTCTATTGCTTGCCTACTTTGTACAAGTTTTGGCAATCGGAATTTTTGATTTTTTGCCTTTGATTTGTAAATTATGATAAATTTTAATATAATAAGCAATTTTATCTTATAAAACGATTAAGTTATTGGAAACCATGTAAAACCTTAAATTATGAAATACTCACATTTGCTAATTTTACATCATTGTTTTGCCACTTTCTTATGGGTTCTGTTGAAAAGTATTGATCTTTTAAGATTTTTTTTGACAATCGATCATCAAACACGATGTAATAATACAAGTATAGCGCAGTTTATCTGTACAGCAGCCACCCAGAAAATGAGGTTCGTCCTATGGGGCCGCTGTAAATGTGTCCTCGGGTAGTTGTTTGAGTTCTGATGAAAACGTGGTCTCCGACGTGGACATCTGATATGACTAGCATGCTACTGCAGTGGAAACCTGGTCCTGAGGTCGAACTTTCTTCAAAAGTGGATCCAAGACTGTTTCCATTTAAAGTAATTTCAAGACTAGCCCATGGTGTTCCTGAGCCTTCAACAATGCAAACAGAGAAATGGAAGGCGTAGACTCCGGTGACAGGTGCGATGAATATCCCGTCCCCCTTATTGTACCCATTGGCTCTGTTTATTAAAACAGTATCGTAGACTAGAGGGTGGTGCGGTGGTAAGTTAGGAGCACTGCTCTGGGACAAATATCCGTAGAATGCCACGGCAGAAACAGGATAAGAATCGGGAGGAACTAAAATTGAAAAATATTGAAGTTATTTACTAGTTTAAAAATGTAGGAGCTATATTTGCATGTTGGTTAAATTGGTAGGAAAACCCGGGCCTGGCAAAAGTAAAAATTGAGACTGTTGGAGAATTTTCAATTATCGACCAATCTCGTTTTCCTACAGTCCTTCCCGATATATTTCATTTTATCAAATAGAATATACAACATGACTACTTCAAAGTAGTCATGTATATTTTATTTGATAAAATGAAATATATCGGAAAGGACACTACCCATTTTACCAACTTTGATATCATCAATCGCCAATAAAAATGAAATAAAAAAAAAATTATTTAAAGCAAAGTTTACAGTGAATATTGTATACATTTCCTAGTGAGGTCCAAAAAGTTCAATTAGATGAAAAAAAAAAATCGATTAGTCCTGGCTTTTAATTTGCGCCGACCCGGTTTGCCAACTCATTTTACCGACACTTCATACATGTATTTATTGACAAAATTCGTTAACCATCAATCGCAACATTCATTTTCGGTTAAAGTACAGAATGAGATAAAGATAGTCCATTTCATGTGAAAATATTTAAATAGGTAAAGAAACGGTGTAACGATATACTAAGTAAGTGAAAATATTTTTTAAGCGATGTAAGTAAAAATATTTTTAAAGAGGTTCCCCTCTTAGGTTTTGGGTAGCCATTTTGGGTCATTTCTAGTCTGAAAATTCTGCAACACATGTTAATTCTAGATGTATATTTATATTTTACAACGCCAAGTAAACCTTATTGAATAAAATTGTTAAAAAAAATACATTTTTACAGAGTTTAGTAAAGGACTATATTTTGTGGCGGAAGATTTTCAAGAAGGAAATGAACAATTTTCGTAACTAGTTTTAGAGTACTGTTACTTTAGCTTCCCTAATTTTTAGTGCAGACCAAACTCCTAGATAGTTTGTGTATTACAATAAATTTATGATTTTCTAAAAAAAATATGGAAACAATATTTTGATATTTCTATCGATATATTTTGGCATATTTAGCTTATATTTCATAGAAGTTAAGAGAAAAACAACTCCAATTTTGGCGTAAGATTAGCTTATTTCATGACATATCTCAGCCTTTTGAGATGTGACCCCTACTTGTTTTACTTTTAAATTAGACATTAAATGTATGTCTATTTGTTTGCAAAGTTTTGGAAAGATGGCATAACTATAATTTTTTAAATTTGCGTTATAATTTGATTACTCAAAAATTTTGTAACATCTGTTGTTGTGTTCATTATGTACTGGCCTTTGAAGCCACCAGTTAAGCAAGATTTTTAAACTTGACTTAGATTTTACTTTTATAGTCACTACATGTGTTCAACTTCATACTGTATTAAAATCATAGCTATCTAATAGTTCAAACTATAAATATGTGTTTGATTTCTTCAAATTATCAATTTCCATGTCAAATTTTAGCAGAAATTTCAGGAAAATTATCATTTCTGATTGGAGCCCTATATTTCCAAAAATGGCATGTGGCATGGGTCACAAATATAATAAATAAACATTTTAGGTCCTAATCTTTATATCCAAGTGGTTTTCGGATGATTGACATTACTATTATTTCAGGTGCCAACCTCCTTAAAAATCAAGGCATAAAATTTCGATAAAATATCATATTTAGCGATTTCCTACTTACCTATTCTAGGACCTGGTTGACTATTTTTTCTTGAAAATATTCCATCTTCTGACTCCCTAGTCTCCAAAAATATTTCCCCAGTTCTGTTTGTGACCTCATCTTGTCTGAGGATTACCTCTTCACACTTACTGACGCGTTCAACTATGTTATTTAGTTCGCGTTTCAGAATTTTGTTTTCGCGTTGTGTTTCTAAAATCAGGGACCGAAGATTGGCATTTTCTTCTTGAAGGTGAACATTAACTTCTTCTAGCGATGATATCCGTTTCTCGATTTCTTTCTTCCAAACATCAGAATCTAAACCACTTACTATGGAAAAGATTAGATGTAGTATTAGACAAACCACTACTACCATGTTGGCTATACGTCTACAGCTTGACACCTTGACAAATATGTAATGCAGATAACCAATATATGACGACTTAGTTTTAAACATGGAAATAGATAAGAGATGATAATTTGTTAAGCGACCGATACACAGTGCATTCCCTCTTTCTCTTCACTCTTTGACAGTTAGAAAATGAAAAAAAATAAAACATTTTTGTTTTTGATTTTAAATGATCCTAATATCAATCACCATTATATAAATAGTGCCCGTTTGGGAGGGTAACAGTTGAAATTGACACCCCGAGAAAGCCATTGTCAACCGACGCGAAGCGGAGATTGACAATGGTTTTCGAGGGGTGTCAATTTTATTATACTGAATGTCTTAATTTTAGATAAATTTTTACTGATTTTGTATAGAAATGACGTAAATTCTACGGCGAACCGTGCGCGCATAATTTACGCGCATGTAACAATTCGTTGTGTTACCTGTTGCCAAGTGAGTTGCTAACGTTGAGGGTAATAGAACGGATTATCAACTGCGTCTAAACCAATCAGATTTCATTATATAACATGAAAGTATACATGTAATATTCCGCTTTATATGAATAAGGAATCAAAATTTTTATCTTTTTCAATAACTTAAGGATGACGTTTACTCACAATGAAAAAAAATTCCACTGATGATAATGAAAAGCCATCTATTGTATGTTATAGACCTTTGATTGTAGTGTTATTTTTCTCTTTCAAAGAAGTAGGTCATTGACATTTTAACACTTAACACTTAAACACTTTAAAAAATAAAATACAGTTTATGAATGGTAGTGGCACTAAATAGATATAAAGCATTAAAATTTCAGCGACAATTTATAAAAATATTCCAGTCCGAATTTCCTCTATCAGTTTTCAAATTCCTACCCATTTTTGATCCAATTTTACAAAAAATTGAATGATGATAATAAAAAAAACCATTTATAGTATTAAACTACTTATATTGGCCTTAATCTGTTGGTATAAAATTTATATGAGGTCAATGATCAAAATTTTGAGATATGGTGTCTTTTCTTGTTTTTAAGCATTTTTCAATATTTTTGAAATTCGTGCCATACGATTTTTTTTTTACTGAATATGTGAGTTAAAACCAATAGAACATATGCAAAATTATATAGACTAAAATATAAAATTATATTTTAACTTTTAATATTAGAGTACTGCCAAAAATGTTTTAGCGGAAAACAAAATCTGCAAATTTTAGTCCGAATTTCCTCTGTTTGCCTAAAAGTCTATTTTTGTTTGAGCCTAATTTCATAAAAGTGTAGAAATATCGAATGTTATGTCAATAATAATTCATTTCATAAATACTTATTGTGTTAAGTACAAATTTTACTCATGACATTGAACTTTATAACAATCTGAATTTGAGAACTCAAACCCTGAGTAAACAACACCCTTAACGTTCAGTATGAGGTTTTTTCTTTGTTTTCGAAGATTATGAACTTAAATTTATCATCTTCTTTATTAAACTGATGTTATAACCAATAAATTCCTAGTATGGTTTCTGTATTCTGACATTACTATAAATTCCCTACTCTGATATCAGGAGATGCATTTTGATGTCAGAATTTCAAAATATTCTAAATTATTGATACCGAAATTTAATTTTTGCTTATAAAGATATATGTTATAAAAAAAACGTATGATTGTCGACTTAAATAATTAAAATTTCTTTTCTAATAAACTAAAAAATTAAATAACAGTTCAATTGATTAATTTTGTTCTTAAATTTTAGTTTCTGAAATTGTGATCTCAATTAAATGAAAGAATATTCGACGTCAAAAACTATTTCTTGAAAAAGAATTTTTATATCATGATCAAAAATCATTTTTTTTAAAGTAACTGACAAATTGATATGAAAATTCAATGTTTAATGTAGAAATCACAGATGAATTCAAAATTAACTTATTAAAAGTTAATTTTGTTTCGTTGATTAAGTTTTCCCGACTTTAAATAAATTGTATCAACCTTGTTTATCTAGGTATAATAACTAGTTGTTTATGTGTTCGTTTGAAAATTCATAAGTAAGATTAACCAACTCGGGAAGGGTTTAGGAATTTATATAATTTGACCAGTAATATAAGCAAATTTGTGGTCTTATGTGGCAATAGAACTTTAGACTATTATTTAAAAGTTAATTATACGTATAATGTTTACAACATCCAACAATTCCAATTGGTAATCATTGCTTTGAAATGCACACTTAAAAAATTGAACACTCATCTGATAGGTAGAAAGCACATTAAACACACAGCCAGCAAAACAGAAAGAAACAAGACCAATAGAATAAGAAAGGACCATTTTCGTTTTAAAAAAATAGGGTAAAGTGACCAAAACATACTCCCCATGTCACCAGAAAAATAAGGAAAGAAAGCTTAATTTAATTATTTAATTAAAATGTTATTTTCTCCACGAGGGATGTGCACAAAATTCACAAAAATTGAGCAACAGCAAACTCATTAGATTCTAAGGTTCATTCTTCTTTTGCAAAGAGCAACGTTAACCCAATTTTGAAAACAAAAAGTTAATGTATTTTGAACTGGAAAGGACTAAAGATGGATAGGACTTAAAATGCCTCCTAAGAAAAACATCATTATTTTACCTTAATTCTTAGTTTTCTTGGTACGATATACATGTGAAGTGTTTTCACAATTTTCATTTAGATCAAAATACCCACAATTTAGAAATATGGCAACATATTGTTAACCTTTTCCCGCCTTCTTCGCACTTTTAGCACAAACGGCTTGTTTTTCTATCAGAAAATATTCAGCGAATGCTTAAACAAAAAATATTTTCATATACATATAGAAGACTTATAAGTGACTTTCATTGTTCAATATGTCCTTCTTTATTTTCCCTTCCAAAAAAAGAAAGAAAAAAAGAAAGAAAAAAAAAAGAAAAGAAAAATGTCAATTTTGACTGATTTTTATTGATTTATAGAAATAGATCACTTTTGACGTAATTTACTGTCAGTGAGCGCAAATAAACCAAATAGATAAGTAAAAAAATAAAGCCTATACCAACTGTTTTTTTTTATTCATAACGATTTTCAAATGTACCGGAAACACTTTATGAAGATTGAATAATGGGGGCCGACTCATACCATATATATTTCTTTGTTTATTTTTTAGCATTGAAATTTCAATCAGAGACCCTGAACAAAACAGTAAAAAAAATTAAAAATCATTTATTAGATAATAAGATATGTTATGTTGATACTTTATTTGGTTATTTAAACAGTAGCCAGCCAGAAAATGAGGTTCGCCAATAGGACCACTTTGACTTTGATTGTTGTTTCAGGACAAGATTCAATGTACATGGTATACAATATAATAAAAAAGTTTTCCACTAAGTAAAATTATTCTGGCAGAAAATATTAAAACTGTTGAATGTTTTACTGTCTTTAGCATTGTATTACAGAATTATAAGATAAAAAATAAATAAATCTAAAAAAAAAAAACACCTTTGATTGATGACATGATGGACAGGTATTTTGACAACGAGTTTTATAAATATGTTTATTGTTTTACTATTATCAGTATAATATTAAATAGTTCTGAGAATTTATTCTGAATAATTGGACGAAATGAAAATTTAATTCAATATCTTTTTATAACACCTACGTTTAAAGTCTTTGAACAATGGGGGATTCCTAGATCAAATGATGCTTTTTTTCTTCCTTTCCTTTACAAAGAGCACATGCGTTTGTGTATCTTTTATGACTTTTTTGAAAATCCTAAAATATGTAAAAGCTAATGTATGATGGTTTACTCTGTATTGAAACCACTGAAGTTTACTGTCCTGCGAAACAAGAGATTGACGATAATAAATATTTTTCTATTGTGTATCACTTATTTCAAAATATCTAGCCCACTTATCTCTACCCCTTTGTATTACATCTGATTTGTTCAAAATACCATACACATAGGTTTTAATCCTCTTTTGGTACAAACATTTTAATGTCACTAGGTATAATTGGTCTATAAAGAAGCCATTTCCACCAAAATTGTATCTCTTTTTGTAAATTTTTGTTAATTAATTTCCAAACGTTCTTTTCCTTGTGAGCATTAAAAGTATCTTTCCAAAATTTGTTTCTTATGTGCAAATATATAATTCTTAAGTTAGCACATTCATGACATGTACTCATTTGTCTGTGTCGATTGGTTTTTTTAAGTACATAATCCATCTGGAGTTAATTTGATCATTAATAATTTTCTTTATTCGTGTTTTTTTTTCTTCAAAATTTTAATGTAAGTTTCACTCAGTATCATATCATAAGATTCCTGACATGAGAATTACATATCATAATACTTAATATATTTTATGATATATCAAAAGTTTTTTATTTTGATATCATATGATGCATGATTGATTTAAAGAATTTTTCAAATTTTTCATATAAAAAAAAATGCATTTTTACGCCAGGCAATATTCCTGTTAATTAATATAAAAAAATGCCAGTGTTTAATAATTCCTTCTGTAAAGACGGTGATTTACTATAAATATCTCTTTATTAGCCGGCTTTAAACTAAAATAAATTTAAAAAACTCAGAGTTCTTGAGATCAGTTTTCTTTAAGCTTTTAGAATTTCTTCTTTTAAAAAACTGCAGGGATGTCATTTCTTAATTTTAGCAGTCTTAGAATTTAGCATTTGCCTCTCGGATATCAGTGAGCTAGCACCAGTCTGGTATTACATTGATAATTATATAATTATTGTTCTTAATCTGAAAGAGAACTGTTTAGAAAAGTCTCATAAGATGTAACATGGACCAGCTTTCAAAAACCGTTTGCTCTTTTTGCAAAAGTAAAAAAACCCTTGCCCTGAAGGAAGCCTAGGAAGCGTAATTTTCGTATTGACTTAAAAACTGCAATATTAATTTTGTTATATGATTCGGCAACATATTGATACAGACATGTAAGGAATAAGGAATCATTCTTTGAGTATTATGAGGTGATAATTTTGGTCGGGGCGTGATCAAATCCAATAAAGACCGAAGGGCTGAATGATAGATTTGATCACGCCCCGACCGAAATTATCACCTCATAATATTCAAAGAATGATTCCTTATTACTTATATTTATATAATTTTAAGCCATCGTACAATTAAATATTTAAATATGAATAAGCAAGCACCGCTGGCGCCTCAATTTGGCGTCATTTGTATTATGGGTTATATAGTACAAAATCGATATATAGTGTTATCACAGGCAAAGACACTGGAAAATGTAAATATATCAAATTAATGGTTATCAAACGAGGACAATTTTATCCTACGTCAGGTCAAGTCATAACCAAACAAAACGAGATTTCATTGAAAAATTACACCCCAATAATAAGTCCATTTATTTAGTTTTAACGGAAAATTATAGAAAAAATACCACTTGTTTGATTTCTCAAAATTAAAAAAAATTCTGAAACATTTATTTTTTATTTGTTTAAGGGTAACAGTGTCCAATTCAAGGGTCGTTCTTCAATCGTAATTTAATAAAACATCACAATCTATCTGTACAACAGCCACCCGGAAAATGATGAACGTCCTCGATGATCGCTATGGATATGTCCTCTTGCATATTCCACTGTTCTGACGAATACGTGATCGCCGATGTGAACATCGGATACAATTAGTGTGCTGCTGCAATGGTAACCAGATCCAGAGACTACACCCTCTTCAAACGTGGACCCCAGACTGTTTCCATTGAGAGTAATTTCAAGACTGGCCCACGGATTTTCTGGACCATTTATCACACATACAGAGATATGAAAGGCGTAGACACCGGTGACAGGTGCGATGAATATCCCGTCCCCCTTGTTGTACCCATTGGCTCTGTTTATCACCACCGTATCGTAGACAATAGGATGGTGCGGTGATAAGTTAGGAGCACTGCTCTGGGACATATACCCGTAGAATGCCACGGCAGAAACAGGATAAGAATTGGGAGGAACTTAGAATTTTAAAAAAGAAAAGAAGTTATTTCTAGCTTATAAATGTAAAAGATACATTTGAGTGTTGGTAAAATGGGTAATAAAACCCGGGCCTGACAAAAGTAAAAATTGAGACTGAGAATTTTCAATTATCGACCAATCCTGTTTGCCTACCCATTTTACCAACTTTGATATCACCAATCGCCAATAAAATTGTGATAAAATAGAATTATTTAAAGCAAAGTTTACAGATAATATTCTATACATTTCCTAGTATAGTCTGAAAATTTCAATGAGATGAGGAAAAAAAAAGAACAGAAAAATCTGTATTAGCCCTGGCTTTTAATTTGCGCCGAGCCGGTTTGCAAACTCATTTTACCAACACTTAATAAATTTATTGACAAAATTCGTTAACCATCAATCACATAATTCATTTTCGGTTAAAGTACAGAATGAGATAAAAATAGTCTATTTCATGCGATAATGTTTAAATGGGTAGAGAAACGGTATTCGTAAAAATATTTTTAAAAATCGAGGCATAAAGTTTCGATAAAAAAATCATATTTCGCGATTTCCTACTTACCTATTCTAGGACCTGGTTGACTATTTTTTCTTGATAATATTTTCGACCCATCGTCTGACTCCCTAGTCTCTAAGGATGTTTCCTCAGTCCTGTTTGTGTCCTCATCTTGTCTGAAAATTACCTCTTCACACTTACTGACGCGTTCAGCTATGTTGTTTAGTTCGCGTTTCAGAATTTTGTTTTCGCGTTGTGTTTCTGAAATAAGGGACCGAAGATTGGCATTTTCTTCAAGAAGATGAACATTGAATTCCTCTAGCGATGATAACCGTTTGTCGATTTCTTTCTTCCAAACATCAGAATCTAACCCACTTACTGTGGAGATGATCAGAGGTAGTATTAGACAAACCACTACTACCATGTTGGCTATACGTTTACAGATTGACTCTTTGACACAGTTGTAATGCAGATAACCAATATATGACGAATTTGTTTCAAACACATAAATAGATAAGACATGGAATTGTGTTTAGCAGCCGTACACCTAAATGCATTCTCTGTGTCTCCTCATTCCTTGACAAAAATAACCAAAACAGTTTGCTTGTGAGATTAATTTGATTTTTATATTGACCCAACCCTGTTTTATATATGAATAAGGGAATAAAAATTTTAATAATTTCATATTTCGCCGTTCAATGTATCTGGGTTCTACTCTATGTTTCGGGAGAAGAGATTACATGTAATCTTCATGAACTTTTAAGTTCAATCCTCGTTATTTAATTTATGCTATAACTGGTAAAAGAAAATACATAAAGAAAATATTCTGATTTATTGACTCAAATGATTAATTTTTAAAATCATAAAAAAATCCAAACAAAAAAACCCCAATAATAATAAAATGGCAGTTCAATTAATTTTCTTTTCAAACAATATATTTTCTTAAATCAAGTCATACTTTGGTGTCCAATAATTGTTGTTATCTGAATAGAATGATATAAAAAAAATTAACGTAAACATTTTTGGAAAAAAAGAAGAATTTATAAATACGAATATATATATATTTTCAAAATTAATATTTAAAAAAAATTGATATTAATTGTGTGTAAAATTCTTATCAAATGTGAAATAAAATATTATTAAAAAATTGCGATTTGAAGACTTTATTGCAAACATGTGTTCATTTATGTTTAAAAATAGTAATTGTTTAAGTGTTCGTTTGATAGATTAAACCTACATAGGTGTGGTAAGAGAATTGATATAGCTGAACCAGTAATATAAGCACATTTGTGTTGTTAGCTGGAGATAACAGATGGTGAAGGAAAGTTAAACTACTAGTATCACCCAAAAGTTAAGCGAAAAATATTAACACCATCCAACATTGCTTTAAAACATACACTTACAAAATTATGTAACATCTCTTTAGGAGAAAACACATTACTCTAATAGCAAACAAAACAGAAAGATAGGAACAGAACCTAAAAAAAAAAATGTACGAAAAAATATTTGCACTTCAAAAAATAGGGAACGTTGCTCAAATAGACTCTCAAACGTCCAAAAAGAAGGAGCAGAGAACACTGTGTTTTATTCTTCATTAAGAATATTTCTTCAGATGGATACAAAAAATCTGTACCCATGAAACTCGCGTACAAAAGTTAAAACACGACAAATTCTATAGATTCTAGATGAAATCCCCCACCTCTATTTTTTACTTGCAAATATAACTTTTATTAAGCTGAACATGATTTTCTAGTAACCTACTCTTGGACCTGGATTCATGACTCTTTCCAAATTTCTCTTTCTGTCCTCATCCTGTCTGGGAATCGCCTCTTCACACTTCTTGACGCGTTCACTTACATCTTTCAAACGTTCAACTACATCTTTGACCTCTAGTTTAAAAATTTTGTCTTCGCGTTGTGCTTCTGAAATAAAGAACTTGAAGATTCGCATTTTCTTTCTGAAGGTGTATTTCTCTAGCAATAATAATCGTTTCTCGATTTTTTTTCCTCCAAACATCAGCATCTAAACCATTTACAGTGGAAACAATTACATGAATTATTAGAAAGAACACTGATACCATGTTGGATATGCACCTGCAACTTAAAGCGGAATAACACACCTGGAAAAAGTCACTCAAATATAGTAGTTTTTTTTATTATGAAAGATATAATAATAAATAAACTGTACATGTCAAATAAGCGAAAAATTTGCAGTTTTGGGGATAAAAAATGAATATGTAAAAAAATTCAATTAAGTAACTAACAACAAAAGCCCCTGCGAGATTCAAACTCGGGATGTACGGAACACAAGCCCGACACTTTATCCATTCGACTATGAAATAAGTTAAAAACTGCCGTCGATTAAACCCTTAAGGCTTATAAAAAAAAGAAAAGTTGTTTCGATCAGAGGTCAGCCATTTTGTGACGATGTGTTATTCCACCTTAGTATTATTCTCTATTGATGGTCTTGGGATCTAGTACTATTGTAGATCTTGAAAAGCATAGCATTGCAACTGTAGAAATAAGGCGCTTTGGCTTCTATGCCCCTCAAACTAGAGCCAGAATCCTATTGTAATGGTAGTGGTTTAAACGCCTTGTCCAGAAACTTTAAGCATACATGTACATTGATATCAAAACTTCAATTATCTGATATCAAAAACTATTATTACTTACTAGTACTGTTCTGAAATCAGAGAGTTGTTTTCTTATTTCAAAAAAAGGATCACATTCTTGATATCAAATATTATTTTATGATATCAGAAATAATATCCTTTGATGTCAAAGAATTGTTTTATTAATCAAATATTTGATTTCAAATCTGTTGATTGAAATGCTGCAAAAATATTAAGACATTCCATTTATTATGATGAAATGTTGAATTGGTAAAAGCTGATGACGAATCCAGGTTAAGTAGCCATCAATAATAAAGAAAAACCTTGATGTATTTCTACATATTTAATAAGCTCTTGGTATAAATATGTAATCTATCAAAATTAGCAAAAATAAAATTTGTTAAATGTTGTCTAGTCATTCTATAAATTGAATAAAAATATAACATAATTATCACAGATAACAATCAAGGACGGAACAAAAATAAAAAGGTAAAAAGACAAACACAAAATATTTGATACAGCGCAGTCCCCATCATCAAAGCTGTTGGCTTTGACAAAAGCAAACGTAAACTATTATTATAAAACTTATAATGTATTGTTGACAATAAGTCTGGAAGGTTAACTGCTGGTAGGATTTCTGTCATAATTTCTCAAAGAAGTTGTAAATCCGATATACAAAGCAATTCAGTGTAAATACTGTCAACTCATTTGGGTTACACTGTAGATTATTTTATGTGGATCATGTAGCAAAAATGAGTTCATATTCATATTCCATGCTGACATACAAAGGCATAAAAATGTATATTGTTCCTCAGCAGATGTTGTTATATATAATATGGCATTGAGTTTATCACAGAGGAAGTACATCAATACTTGTTACATGTAGGCAGCAATAGTAATAATTTTTAAAAAATGCTAAACATATTAATAAAATAAAAAACATTTCCGCTTTCATTATGCATGATATAATTCACAAATACTGCTTCCTACCCCAAATACGCTTGGTGTCAATAATTGTGAGCCTTGTGCTCAGAATAACTAAATTAGCCATACCAATTTCTCCTACAAGCACTCAATAATACTCAACAAAATTCAAATTTAACAATGGTTTGCAAAACCCCATATCTTTGATTTTTAAGTCTACAATTCAAATACATGAAGAGCCATTGTTCTCTATAATACACAAAAAACTTGTTTTTAAGTTGACATTCCTTTGAGCAATTTCACATCTATATAGTCTTAATATAACAATGCCCCATCAAACATTGTTGATCAGGCTAATTAAACACAATAAAGACATACACATAAACATGCATACTTTGGCAGAAACCTACAACAACCAAAACAAATTATTCAATATTTAAAATGTAACAAACACAATTCTTTGATTATATTCATAAAAAACTATTTATCATTACAACAACAGCTGAAACAAAATTTCAATGCATAAAACTATTTTGATGTTTGAAAAATTATAAATCACTACATTGTTTTCATGTGCTTTATAAACTGTGTTGATTTCAAGCATTTTTCAAAGAAGTAATTATAAGTAACATTTGTCAATCAAAGCAACAAAGAAAGAACACCCCTCCCACCTCCTTTCAAACGTATGATGTGAGAAATAGAACTATACTAAGGGCTCCATAAGTTCTCGCTGGTTTTAATTTTTTCATGATATGTTAAAAATTTCAACAAAAACTTCCATAAAAGCCAATCTCGCTTGATGTTTCGATGATCCCAAGCTGTATCAAATCTTTGCTCTGTAAAAGATGTGCTCATCGATTGGTCACAGATAAAAGTAGACGGAGCTTAACAAACTAAGAAGGAGGCTACCATGTTGAGAAGAGAGGTGGGCGGGGCATGGGGGGCATGAAGTCCTCGTTGTGTTGGGAACGGATCTGGTCCAGGCCCGTCTGAAACTTGACATGTGGTGACATGAAATGGTTCGGGGGACAGGAAGTCTTACCTACATCCTAAAATAAAAAAAAAAACAAGACATTATCAGAAAATTAATACTTTCAGCAACTTTTAAAATTATATCTGTTGTTTTTTTTTTTTAATCTTTTTTTATTTGTCAAAATGCATTATAAAATATTACACATTCAAGAAAAATTATTTTAAAATCAAAAATTTTTAATACAGTAAAAAGTTTCATTTATGCAAATATTATGGCAATTTGTTAGATTATCATAATATTCAATACAAATCAGCTGTGCTAGTTTGTTAAACTTATTTGTCACACCTTATTAATTAGCTTATTTAATAATCACAACTGTTTGAAATTCAGTCTACCATATAACTAAATTAACAATCAGATTAATGTTCAAAACACATGTTTTAGTCACCATTTCTATTTTTATACTATGAGTAGTATCTGTTTATCTATTAACATGAACTGTTAACACAAAATTAAGTCTTAAAAATATTTTCTGATAAAACCATTCTTTTTTGGTTACAATAGTTTGCAATTCTCATTACATCAAAATAACCAAACCATGTAAAATTAATTCAAAACTCGATCAAGAAAACAATTTTTCTCATTTATGAGCAATTAAAAAAATTAAAGAATTCAACTACAGTCTGCAGCATCTCAGCAAGAAATACATATAACAAACAGCATTTAACGACTATACTTCAGACTTGAGGAAGGGAAGCATATGAAGACCACACACCTCTAGGTAGAGAAGCGTACGAGTGAGGCAGGCCGACTGTTACTATACTCCTGCTGCAGAGGGGAGGAGAAGGGGGAGGCTGGGCCCACACGTATTGTACCGGCCTACAAACAAACAACCACGCTCTAGCTAGACCTGCATCCCTCACACCTACCAAAATCCTTGATCCATTCCCCCAAAGGCAAGCTATCAACCTACACACAAGGGGTAAAAGGGAGCAACTTTCCATCATTCAAACCCTTTTTGTGATTTGATGGAAAGTATCTGGGATCTAACCAATCCTGCCTGATTTTTAATTTTATGACTACTGGGTACCCTTCCTCTTATAGACTTTTAAAAAAGTTTAGGAAAATTTTATGCAGTAGAATTTTGAGTAGGAAGGGGGATTCTATTTAGTTTCAACAAGGCAGGTCAATAGTTAAACATGGAAAGGGGAAGGATGGTGAAAGAAAACTGTCAAACAAAAGTCCCTACAACATCTACACAGTGTTCAACTTCGTAGACTGATGTTAATAACTGGATTTTGTTAGACAGAGGGATGCAAGTCAAGAGAAGCACACATTGATTAATCATTTCAAAAAACCTTTTCCTGTTGCCATGGCAACAATGAAAAGACTTTCTGTATACATTTTCAATTGTACATAAAAACATGTTTACATCTCAGATGCATGGGAAATTATTGTAAAACAAACATGAGTGGATTACAGGATACACAAACATTACAAAGGAATGCTGACATGTTAATATCTGCATGGCTCTGCTGGTTAATTAATCTTAGTTAATTAACACTTTTGTACACCAAGTCTTGCACAAATCTTTTCAACATTCATGGCTGCGAGTACATTTCACCATTCCTGTCACCCAAAGCACAGTTACAGTATTACACTAGTTTACAAAGACTTGATGTGGAAATGAGTAAGTTGCAAAAATCTGGACCAAAATGTCTCAAATCTTGATTTCAAATGAGCAAGCTAGCAGATAACATTAGAACTCATCCATATAAATATTTACAATGAATAAAGGAATATTTACAATGAGTATGTAAACTTTCAGTTTCATATGTATTGAAACTTAGTCGAGAGCTTGCTCATTTGTTGAGATTTGAACACAATGACCTGAGGTGAGTGAACAAATTACATGTTCAGTGTTCAGGAGCTGATGCCAGGAGGTAGTTCAGGAAACTAGAGTTCTGAAAATAAAATATTAGAGAACTAGTTCAGAGCACCAGTCAACACACCACCACCATGTGTCATTTTGTTAACCTCCTGTGCTGCAGGATGCAAATAGTGTATACATGTATATAAGGACATAGTTCTCTCTTGTTTGAAGTAGGTGTAGTGCGTCTCCTGAGAAATTCATCATAAATCTTCTCCAATATTTATCAAAGCCCTTACATTTATAGTTGAGAAGGTAATACATATTTTGATGTATAACAATATATTGCAGTAATTTTTATTGTTAATTTTATTTAGTCAATGATAAAACACTCAAGCAGACTTAAATATATGTACTGTACATAGTATATGCAGCAATTATAGCTATACTTATAATTATATATACAACTATCAAGCAAAACATCTGGTTAAAAATCAGTAGTTATAAATGATGACCATATGAACTATTATATGCAGAAAAGTATTAACATCAAATGCAATAGATCATGTACATGAAAAAAGCTTTCAATTAAACCATTTTACACACTATACAATTAGTACACAAGTCAAGAAGCCAGCATGCAGCCACAACATGCCTATGTTAACCATTTCATGCATGACTGTATGGATTGCATGTTAACTTTATCAATTATTTCAGAGCTAATGACAAATTTTACTACATGCAGGTTTCATGCAGTGTCAATGTAATTAGTTCATCTTAGGAAGCACTGCAAATTCTAGCAACTGAGTCTTTTAACTTTTTAAATATATACCCTGGATTTAAATAATGATTTATTTTTTTTAATTGTGTTGATTATATCATTTAAAATTTATCATTTAAGTACAATTGTTCTTTTATTCAATTTTTATTTAAAGCAGTTTACCTTCATCAGAGGACTGAAAATGAAAAGCAACAACGACCATGCTCTGAGTTTTAAACATGTTTCCATGGAAACAGATCATGCATATTCATTACATGGTGTTACACCTATAATATTAATTAACAACAGACATGCATCCTTCAGGTGAATTATTACCAAGTTTTATTCTTCAAACTTTTTTTCTCAGGATTGCTTGACCCCGATGTCTATGAATTTATAAAAAAAAAAATAATAAAAATAATTGTCATTTTTACCTTAATTAGAAAAAATTAAAACTCTGGTCATCAGTCTCATAAAATTACATGTTAAACACAAATCTCGTCTAGTGTAAATTTGGATTCATATAAATGAAAGGGCCTTCAACTGACCCTTTTAATGTGTGACCCTTTTCCACACAAAATCAAATCTAAGAGCAGTTAATATCTTATAGTTTTGAATAAAAAATAATGTTGTCTTCAGACTCCCTAATGACAATATATGTTAGAGGGTGAAAAAAGGGGTATCAAAAGACCCAGATAATACATATAAACTCAGTTAGCATCAGCTCCAACGTCTTGATAATTAGTCAGTTATATATCACTCCCAAGAAGATGCCATTAGTCAACATACATTGTTATAGAAAATCCAGTTTCTCAAATAGCTTCAAAAACACCAAAGAATAAATATGGAGATGGGAAATGTGTATGATGGAATTTCTGTAATTCATTCCATCTCTTCCTTGGCAGTAAATGAGCTTTACAGTGCATTATTTTCTCATTTTTGAAATATGATATTTAATAACAGTAACTTACAGCTTTGTTAACGATACAGCCATTCCCTCGTATATTTGTGGGGGTGTAGCGTTTTAATGGAGCACTACCCATCTTCTGAGCTGACCCTGCATAAGGCTGACCTGAATAAAAAAAAAAAAATTGAAACAAAGTCAAGATTTTTCAACATTTCAGAGTCTTAAGGATATTCACTGAAACCAAAAATGTTCTCTGTGAAATCATGATTTATTGTCAGTTATAAAACTAGGTAAGGTAAAGCTTTCATTGTTTGATCTATGCTCAAAGCCATAGCTAGGGTTTTTAATAAAGGATTATGATGACTTAGAAAAGATTTAAAAGTTACAACTAGATTTGCATGGCATAATGTTTCAACCCTGTGCCACCAGAACTGTTTTATTCTACTATTACATAATTGAATGTCTCTCCTTCAGAAATACAATACTAACTGGTTATAATTTTCCTTCTCTTGACCACATTAAGTACATTTAGCATTTATCATCAAAAGCATTATCATAACTCTCTGTCCCATTGAAAAATATGATATACATTTAACACTACTGTCCCATTGATAAATTAATACATTTGTATAACACTAATTTCCCATTTACTAGTTAACCTTGTTTAGTTTACCTATTGGCATTTGTAGACATTTATTTAACCATATAATACTGACAAGTTCTCCTACAGTCAATTTCACTACATATATACTTTTCTGAAACAAATTCTGTTGACTACTTTATTTTTTACTTTTTAAACTACCTAGTATGTATTTTTTACAATGATTGATGAACGTGTTCCAACAACTTGTAATAAATTTTCTTCTACTGTTGACTGTTATTGCCTACTACTATCTATTGACTTACCATTGACTGGGTCTGGTCTGGTTGTCTGTGACTGTCTATCATCTATTGACTTACCATTGACTGGGTCTGGTTTGGTTGTCTGTGACTGTCTATCATCTATTGACTTACCATTGACTGGGTCTGGTCTGGTTGTCTGTGACTGTCTATCATCTATTGACTTACCATTGACTGGGTCTGCTCTGGTTGTCTGTGACTGTCTATCATCTATTGACTTACCATTGACTGGGTCTGGTCTGGTTGTCTGTGACTGTCTATCATCTATTGACTTACCATTGACTGGGTCTGGTCTGGTTGTCTGTGACCGTGACTGTCTATTGACACTGCTGTTGTCATTCCCGTACGTGTAGGGGCGGGGCTGGCTGGTGGCGGGGTGGATCTCTTTCCCTGGGGAGGTGCCATGGGGGTGTTTCTGTGGGGTCAGCACATTTGGCTGCTGTTTCTCCCTGTAATGAAAAATGTTGAGTTTGATTTGCAAAAATTTACTATTTTTAATTATGTAATTTTTAAAAAACTTATATAAAAATTTATAGTTTGTTTTAAATCTTGATGTCATTCAAAACATTCAACAAATGCATAACAATTATCCAGCCAAAACAAAGATGAAAACATTCATTTAAGCTGTATTTACTATGCAATTCTCAGTGATTTTTCAAATCTTCAAAACACAGTGTAATTGGTACATATAAAATACATGTACCAAAGTTGAATAGCCTACCTTTTGAGGTACACAGAGTCTGGCTTGGGTTCATTGATGTTGACAGTCATTTCTGTTAAACTATCTGTCTCAATGTTTGGATCATCTTGAAGAGGATCATCTACAAAGATACATGTATTTCAGTGTGTTGAATATAGATTTACAGATAAATATATCTACATGTACAGCAAAACTTCACTTTTATAACTGTACATGTTATTGGAGATTTTTGAAGATTTATTACAGATTTGCTATAACACAAATTGAATTCTTAGGGCCCTTGAAATTCACTATAACTAAGGTTTTGCGGTATATGTTGATAAGTCTTGTTCTTAGTTGGCTTGATAATTAAGAAGGCTGGATGGTCACCCAATTATCCATTAGATCTTTCTTAAAATTTTGGATATGATATCTTTGGTCATAAACTATCAATTATTAAAGAAAAAATTCCAAATGTTTTAGCTGTAAAATTGGACTGTTTTCTATATCTTTATTTAGAGATCTCCTTCTGAAGGAGATTAAAATAGTTTAAAAATGGCGACAACCGTCAAGCCCACTTAAATGACAATTAGAAGTATAGAAATTAATGTTCATAAACAATGCTACTATAATCTTAACAGACTGAAAAAACGATAGTGACAAATGTCTTTCTCCTCTGAGATTGCCGTGATAAGACATTAAGATTTCCTCTTCCTTACCTGCGACCACCTGTTGAGAAGCAGGAGATGGCTCCTCAAAAGCATTCTTTGTAAACCTGTGAGCAGCTGTGGTCCAAGCTATTGCCTGAAACAGTCAGACAAGACATTGTTAGGAAACTCTCATGTAAAAAGCAAGACAAATTTATTTCTATTAGACCTTTAAATTGTTTGCTTTTATCATCATGATAGAACTTGAAACATTAAGTGGAATATATGCAACTTTCTTCATAAGAGATAAATCATGTGGACTTTAATGGCATTGATTGAAGTGAAAGGAAGGGGATTTCTTTCTTTTTTATAAATCGGATTTGACAACATTCCAATATAAATCTTGAAAATGTGTGGAAACTGTTACAGGATCTATCACGTATACTTTGTTATGGCTACATATATATCACTTGTTTGGTCACTTTAATCTTAAAACTGCATACACCGATGCTTGAAACAGAGGAATGATTTTTCTTGAGAATCTCAGAAAAATCTCAATACCATGCATAAACTGAGAACATGCAGACTTGAGGTAGAATTTTTATCAAGTGATATATTTAAGCTTCCAAATTATGTTGGTTATATAAATTAACAAAAAAGTATGAAAAATTATATATTTTGGCACAAGTACATGTATTTTCTCAGTTTAGGGTTTTGGTACTGGAAGTTTTAACTTTTGGTTCTAAGGTTTATAAAGTACCTGTCCATTAGGTTTACACAGAATAGTAGTGCATTCAGGCCCTGTCCCCCATTTCTGTTGCTCCTTCCACACATAGTCTGATGGGGGTTGGTGTAAAATGGGGTCGTTGGACCCTGCCCACACGGTGAGGGTGCTGTTTGCTGGGAATTTCGTCCTGGGTGGGAATCTATACACTGCCACAGGGTGTCCACCGACATTCTGTTGAATCATGTGACCTCCGAACTCTGCCTCCTAGCACGAAAAAAGGTTTAAACATTTTCATTTAACTATTTTCAATATAGTTCTCTCTCCCTTGATATTAATCATATACCTTGATTTCATCTCAAATTATGTTTTAAGCCTTTATCAACAAATCATTAGTGAATTTAAAACATGAATTTAAATGCCTACTGGGGCCTAAACTGTCTTAACGCAAATTTTGAAATTTCAGGTGGCAAATTCTTGGGTACTTTTGTAATTTAAATATATGTTTAAGAAGATTATATAAACAGTGATTTCAGGGCTATTCAATACATGGTAATTAATGATTCATCAGAATGCATTTAATTTGTATCAAAATCCATTCATTTCATGCAGCTCAAATAATAAAACAAGCACTGGTTTGCAGATTCAAGTATATTTTCTATAAATCACTTTTGATAATCAAACCATTATATGATTTACATGCTTTGTATATATTCAGTGACCCCGTGAACCATATTCCACTGGTCTAAGTGGCCTGTTTAAAGAGCTCACTGCTGCATGTAAAAGCCAGAACATGCACGAACCATTGGTTCACCATTGCATTGAGTGGCTTCTAGATCCCACTTGACAGGGGGTCAGATCTTGCCAAGAGATTGATAGTCCCAGCACAAGCCTGGCCCTTGTCTATGTGTCAATAATTTATAATGAAGTTCGTTTGAATATTTTTGGCAAATTTTGAAGGCTTGCAGATAAAGTTTAAATCCCCAATAACATAATTAAGGTGCATTTGAATTGATTATGGTATAAAATCATTTGGTAGTTAACAGCTGTCACATGCAAGCTGATACGAAACTTTCCCAAAAAAACATAAAACTTTCCTTCTGAAGGGACTTAAAGCTGGTGTGTTTTCTTTATCAACACTAAACATCAGTTCTGATAAATAATTGCTTGATTTACAACTCAGCAAAATATTAAAGCAATTAGGGTCATACATGTATTTTTCATACAATATACTAACTACCGGTATTTCATAATTTCAATCATAACTCTTTCATACAATCATCGCTTAATTAACAAATAATTATGTTAATTAACTGTAATAATTTACCTGCTTTCCGTCGTTCACTAATCTCACATATTTCCCTTCTTGATTGACTTCTAGAATTTTAATATCTCCCACAGCACTGTCAAAAGAATTAGAAGACTCCATGGTCAACGAATCAAAAATCAGAGCTGGCAGGTTTCTTCAAAAAGTCTTGCACAAACAAAAGTCTTTTTTTTTTTTTTTCTTGTTTAAAATCTTGTCCACCATCAATATTTAAAGAACAGCTAGGAAAATATTAACATATCACACGAATAGATCCCATGCAAAAATTAACTGCCCCCGTTTACAAAAAAAGCAATGAGGGACTTATTGGATTACAATGGTTACCAAGAGTAGCTAGTATTGATCCCGCAGTCGCGAGTCTACGGTGGATTTACTGAACAAGACAATGCTTTAATCAACAGAGACGGCCTTTAAATGTTCAGATCAAGCCAGGGTACACGTCTATGGTAGTATTTACCCATGGTCGCTTATCAAATTTCCCCCCACCACACTAGTTCTTCGTTGGACAGACTGGCAAATAATGTTTGCAGACAACTTTAATAGAAAGTTTTAAATTGATTTCCCGTGTTTAAAGCACTCAACTGTGTTGTCTAAAACTGTTAATTTCAAAAGCAATCATCGCAACTTTGTTAATTATTGAAAGTTAAATATGTGGAACAAATCATTAAGTAAACAGAAAATAATTTGCTAATTTCTACTTAATGGTAATTTTAAATTTAATATAACAATTATAGCAAATAGACAAATGCATATTAGCAACAACAAACTCTTGGACTTTTTGTGTGGATGTTTTAAGCTACACAACATACTACAGATTGAGGCAGACAATAAGCTAAAAACATTTTTAAAGTTGCTAATCTTCTATTGTAATTTAGTTTCAAAGCAAAATCAAAATTCTTTGAACTGTAATATTCATTGTATTCCACATCCTTAGTCAATACTCATTAATTAAACAAGACTATAGTACTAGAAAAAAATAATCAACTAAAAATAGAAGACAAGTTTAAACTTTTCAAAATTTGCTTTTTCTTGAAAGTGTTTGATTAATTAGATCAATTAGACTTAATTTCACAATACAAATGTACATACATTTATTATGTCCACTCTGACTCTACTCTCATATTAGTAACTAAATATTGACACATTATATAATACATATTCCCTCAAACACATGTAGTTTGATTACTAGCTTGCTCAAGTCTTTTTTTTTTGGTAAAGACATCTCATTACAAAACAAATTTGTTGATACAATTAACACTCAAGTATATTCCATTTCAATGATAGGTTAGTAAAAATCTACACAAATACTGAATACTACAGGTTTAAGGGTTGAAACTAGTAAAGGGTATTACCTATAACAATATAAGGAGATATTTAAGGGCAAATCAAGGATAAATATATCCAGGTTGTGAGGGGTGGGGGAGCTACATCTAGGACAATTAATTGAGTTGTTTTTGGACAAAACTACAATTTTATGTTAAAGCTGGATAATTTCACTGAGATAAAACAAACAAACAAGTTTATCTAGGTATAGACAGTGCTGTGTTTCCATCCACAACTCTCCATTATGTGACAGTTAATTCTAGACTGACCGTTACACACTGTATGCCACTACTCGCTATGTACCTGTGGATGTAGGCGCTACTTGCTCTGGTGCGCTTCACCATCGGCCGCCTGAGAAATTTTAGTTTCAGTATTATAAATACCAAAAATGCATGAGAAATTTTATTATTGGTATAATAAATACCAAAATTATGCGAGAAATTTTAGGATCAGTATAATATACTCCAAAAATATCTGAGAAATTTTTATTTCAGTATTGAATATACCGTAGGAGTAAATACCTTCCTACTCATTAACAATATAGCCTGTCTTTTTTGCAGGTACATGAATATTCAAAACCCTCCTTGTTCATTGAACAGTCTGATTTGCCAGCATGATGATCTAAACAATCTTAACCTTATTTGACGGTACCGTATCTAATGTGAAAAAATCTAGGACCAGGGATGTCACGTACTGCTCACAAATCGATATAAAATGTACAGAGAATTGGTGCATAGAATTGATACCAAGATCTAAATATTGCAAAAATTATCTAAGACCAAAAACTAATGATACGTTTCTCAGAAACTGCCAGAAACTGCCACATTGTATCAAATGCTACTATATTGGTCAATTTTATTGCCATTTTAAAAAAACAACAACTCAATTTTAGGAAAAAATAAAACCAAATTGAGTTATTCCCCTTTAATACCCGCAAATCACATTATATTGATTATTTTGGCCTGAGAAACTAAAGATTAATTTTTTTCAGCATTAAGATACAGATATTTGCAGATTATAAAAGTCAAAGGGAGACTGAAAGCTCAGAATTAAAACCTTCACCAGAGATATGCTGCCAATCAAAGCTAAAAAGTACAAATTGCAAAGCCTTGTAAAAGCAAATCAACATACCCTACATGTACATTTCGATTTTTTTCAAAATTGTTTTGATTTAAAGATAGTCCAAGATAGTAAGGTTTCAATCAGTACCAGCTGCATATTAATTCATTTTCCCACATAATATTGTTCTTTAACAGTCGTTCTTGATTTAGATTAAACAGTAATGCTAATATATCCATGAACATGCCACCCCTGTTCTTATTATACAAAGATATTCCCTTCCCCTATCCCCTAATAACACCTAACAATTCAATGAACAGACCAGAATTATGCCACAAAAATTGAAAAAGTCTCAAGACTACCTGGCATGGACACAACATTGGTCAAATAACAAGCTGCGAAGGTGCAGGAACAATGCATATAATAATAGCTTAAGCACTAGGAAGGGAAGACAAGGGGAAAAGGTTTATATATAAAGGTTTCAAGAGCAAGCAGAAGGCAAGAGTTGTACCTAAACACCAGGGCATCCCTGGGCAGTAAGTGTCGCGGGTACTCAGGGCTCTCTGAGCGACTGCAAAAGGCCACACTTACCGGTAAGTATTTCATTTATTCACTCAGTACAATCAAATTTTGAAAATAACAAGCAATAGTACATAGTTTGAAGCCAAAATATTGTTAATTACAAATTATTGTATAAATCAGAGTCAGCATCAGTATACAGGAGGAGGAATAAAAGCAAACAAAAAATTCAAAAGGAAATATTTTCTACATTTATTACATTATTGTACATGTTTACTGTTTCAGCAATACGATGATTTTGTGAATGTGTACAGTATGATTATCTTGATCATACAACCTGCTATAAATAATAACATTTTTCACTATCACCATGCAGTTGAAACAGAAACAACTTACATAAAAACATCATTCATTGCAGATTCTAATACCGGTACTTATAAATAATGCTCGTAAGCTACAGATAACCACATTGAGGTCAAGGTCATTACCTGGAGGTGGCGGTGTTGTAGTCATGGTACACTGAGCTCTGGTACTTGTCCATGCTGGACTTGCTCCTCTGCTGTTTCTGCGGGGGAGGGCTGGGCGGGGCCGTGTACAGGGTCTCCCGGGTCAGGTCACGGAACATCTCGTCAAAGTAGTCCTGACCTTGACCCATGCTGGTCGGGATCAGGGGGACGTTCTGACCTCTGACCTTGGATCCAACTATCAACAAGAGCAAGTTATCAGTGGGCACACTCAAACAGAATGAGAAGGATGCAAAATAAAGTAGAAACTGTAAACAGAAGTAGACGTAATTGAGGGTCAAACAGATTGAGTATTACACAAGATAAAGTACATGTACAAACTGTCAACTGAAAACAATGCAGTGCTGAGTAAGTACAAAGTCAACTGCAAAGTTATGTCTGTCTCATATTGTTACACACTGGGTTATAAAACAGAGAGGTGGCTAAGCAATAGCAACAGAAATCAAACGAACCAGCTATGTAGAGTTTTGATTTGTCTGTCAACTTGTGTTTTAAATCTTATTCTTTCTTAAAACACAAGTGTAGGTGCTTGAGACACACAGCAGCCATGTGCAGATACCTTTATACTGCGGAGGGGAGGGGCAAGGGCTGTCAGTACTGTCACTCACAGTGACATCAGAGATACGCCTACATATAGGCGACGAGTAATATTTATCACTTTTCGGCCTCTCTGGGGTTCTATATACATTCCTAGGGGAATCCTTTGATACGCAATCATTGGAAGGGGACTGACATTTAGCACTTTGAGGCCTCCTACGCTGAATTTTGATTGGTTCCCCTGTAATGTAAGCACAATCATGGAAAACCTCCTGCTGATGGTTCAGAATATGAATCAGAGAAAGAATGTTTGACGAAAACAATTATTACGGAACTTGATGCATTCTTTGTGTAATTGCATGACACACCTTCACGATACACTTCATCAACTATAAATAACTATCTAAATTGTGCATAAGGATTACCCACATAAATAATCCAGATAGCTTAAGTGTGAGGAAGGATGATACACTGTACTACAAACTAAGATACATGCACCATGCATGCAGTCTCTCTCTCCTCATGCTTAACTGAACTAGGCTAGAATATATAAATGCATCGTGCATTTATGCTTTCAAAACAATGTTTTGTCTATATACAAATATCTTAATTTTTAAAAGCGCAACATCCACATGGGCAAATTAAATTTCATCCCTTGAGGTGATCTCCATTAGTAATTTTGATCATCTACAAGGAAGGACAAAACTAAGAAGCTAACTTGTAGATGGTCAAAATCTATGTGAACTTTGTTATGCTAAGGGATCTTCCTTGGGTTTTTCCTAGACTTCTAAGTTTTGTCATGTATTTAAACAGCCAATACTCTTCTAATAAACCTGTCCCCTAATCATTTTTACGGTTTAATATTATGATTGCTATTCTACAAACTCATGCATTATTGAGACCCTACATCTAACCAGCTTAGGATAACATAACAAGTCTTGCCATTCATGGTTACTTCTTTGGCTAAAAATCATATGATTCAAGCTTAGTGCCAAGTACCTTTCCTGCCCTTAAATGAAGATTCTGGAAATCTTGCTGTTATGACTAATATGGGCAACTTATTTTTCTTTTTGTGGCTGAATTTATCAAATTTGTTCTCCAACTCTGCAGGCAGAGAAAATATAACAATTCTGGAATTCAAGTTTTCATTTTGTACTAGTTTTACTTCTTCAAAGTGTAAAATAAATTTTAAATACCTTTTTTATGCTCATAATTCAAGATTCTTTAATGGATGAAAGAAATCATAGTCAGGGTGTACATAACTACAAAAGATATGAAATTATGATTGGGGCGTAGATTACCTGGGGCAGACTTGGCCCTCATCACTGGCCCCACAGGGCGAGGTGTGGTGGGTGGGGAGGGCTCAATCTGGAGTTTGTTGACACTGGGAGTGGTCTGGTACGTGTATCTGGTGCCCCCTCCGAAGTATTCCAATCCAACACCCGCAGGATCCAAGTCCTCTGTCAGGAAGGGCTCGTACTGAGGGACGTACTCATTGGTCATGTTCGGAGCAGTCATCGGGGCGTAGGAAGGCGACATTGGTGGGGCTGAGGGCTGAGCATAGGACATTGGCTGGAAACTTTGAGGTGGTACATTGGTGGTTACCAGTTCAGCGGTAGAGATGGGTGGTTGATCTGCTTGAGTGGTTAGGGTATAGTTCGTTGTGTAATTCACATCCTCTGATGGAACTTGTAATCTGTTTAAAAAATCAAAATAATTTCTAGAGTTCCAGTAAAAACAAATAAAACTTCAGCTATTATGTGTATTTATTTAATTTTGTATTTTCATTTTACATAAAACACTTTTCCTCTCAGTGATTACATATATCAGACCTGTTTACCATTTATTAATGGAATGGCTGGGAATAAAATCAAGAGTATATTCCCACAATTTCACTAAATGGCACCTGATTCATAGGTTCAGTGACAGTTAGGTAAATAAACCTTCTCAACTGCAAAACAAACTGATGTCATACTCAGGTGACAGCAATAACAACAGATGTAAAATGCAGCAGTTTGCTAGCTAATAGATACCGCTATAAGAATTCTAAACTCTTGCGAGATTAGAAAAAAAATAGCAAGAAAATCAGTTTCACCAGTAACTGTTTGATGACATTGGTATTCAATAAATGAACTGAGAGCAAATTGAAGTCATAAATTCTATGCTAAGTTAAGGAAATGATGCTGATTTGGTTTAAAACTTGACCATTGTTTTGCTTTTTTATATCACATGCATAAAACAAATGGTTTGCACAAAACAGGTTTTGTGCATCATTGATCCTTGGGAAGAAAATATTGCCTTCTGCTTCACATTAGCCATTTAATTCCTCAAGGCTCATATAATCTACATTGCCGTCAACCTTCGACATATTTGTATGATGAGTAATAAACACTGACCTTTTCTCCTCCTCTTCCAGCAGGGCCTTCATGGCGCTGATCTCCGCCTTCAGTGGCATGTGACAGTCATGTGACGAGCTAGCCTCCCTCATCTTCACAAACAACATTTCCTGGACGTCCTTTAGCTTTTGAGACATGGCAGCCACCTGTTCGGTGGCCTGCGCTCTCTCCTGGGCCACCATTTCCTCTAGGGAGACCTTCTGGTGGTTCAAATTCTGGATCTGTAAGAATTGAATTTTTTTTTAGCAATGATAATGATTTTGTTTGTACAGACCTGCCTTCATAAAATGGTATCCAAATATATCAGAAATAAGCATGCCTGGTAGTTAGAATAACATTCTTCAAGATATACCATTTTGTGAAGTTCATAATCTTGATTTTGTTTGAAGACAGTAAAAATAACCCCTCAGATTTCTGAGCTTGTAGTAAAAAAAATTGGACTATACAAGTGAATCTGATTAATTGAATTTTATCAGAAAATATATCATGATTGCACTCCTATCAAATCATCTTTGCTTCCATAGGGAAATGACCAATTCATCTTCATGTTTTGAAAGAGAAGTGAAGATTGTCCCCCTTGGAGAGTGATCAAACAACAACATAACACAGTGACTGCTAAACTTGATCCCCAGTTTCTCTCCATACCTGTCCCTCCAGGGAGGTTATCTTGGCCCTCAGCTCCACAATCTGTCCCAGGATCTGAGATTTCTCAGTGTTCAGTCTGTCAATTGTCTTGGCATCATTTTCCATCTGTGTTTTTAAGGCAGTTATCTGCAGAAGAAAGTAATTGATCTAACACTATTCAACAAACTAACACATAAACTATTGGCAGTGATAAGTCATGCTAATTGTACCTCACTGTAAATATACAGTGCCTCAGTGTTTGCTAAATAAACGTAAATTTGTCCCCCATACTTAATATCAAGGGATTTTCAAGACATATCCTTATATTTGAATTTTGTTATGGATTTGTATACATGTAATTAATAAATGATTTAATAGAATTCTTACATTTCTTGCATAGTTTTCCTCTGACTCGATCTTGAATCGCATCATTTCCTCCTCCGCGGATTCCCTGACCTGCTGTAGGAGTCCGGATACGGATGTATCCGACTTGCTGTACTGGCGTATTCGAGTCTCCAGACTCAGTATGGTGGCGCTCGCTGTCTCGAGACGCTCTCTCAGCTCTTTAATCTGCTGATTGTACACCTGGTTCTCAAAGTCCATCTTCTGAGATGTTTGGTGAGCTTTTTCCTCTGCTTCTTGTCGCATCAACTGTTCCTTTTCATATCTAAACAAAATAGAAATAGGTAGTTAAAACTATGACACAAAAATCTTTATTGAGCTTCAGGCAGTTGAAGTGTTAAAAGACACTGTATACACTGAAAATAAAAGACTTTAAGAAAATTGTGTGCAAATTGAGAAAACTTAGTTCATTTTGAATGTAGGGTACTTTCATATCTAGGAAAAAACCTGCAAAGACAACAAAGTACCTTTAAACTTAAGGAAATATACGGTACTTATATACAAAGTTCTTCGGGTCTACTCTTATGTTTACAATACTGGTAATAAGTATACTTTATGCCATACACTATAAATTGCAATTTATCATAACATAGGTATTTTACATCGAATGTCAGGTCACTTTAATTGGATTAAAATACAGCTATACGCTTATATCAGTTTATAATTTGATTTTAGACAAGGGGGAATGAATCTGACTTTTCTTCACGTAAGAAATCTTTATGAGCTTGTTTGTTGTTGTAAGTTATAACCTAGTTTTACCATATCCTGAAATTAGTAAGTAGTGAAGAGAGGGTCCTTAATAAGTAACTGTACCATGAACCAACATCTATATGTTGTATTTCAAAGCCAACGCACCTGCGTTTCAGAGTTTCGATTTCCCTTATCAGCTTTTCAGAATCTCTTGTTAAGTTGTTGATGTCGTCGTAAGGCCGCCCCGAGTTGACTTTGGACTCGGATAGCTCGCTCTCCAGAGACTGGATCCTCTTATGGCTGTTGTTCATCTCCTCCATCAGCCTCCGGTTCTTCTCCGATTCTACCATTAATCTGTCAAAAATAAAAAGACCAAGGTTTCAGAAGCATTCTTTATCCTATTGTCAAAGGAATTACAGCTCCATTTTCTTTTTCATTTTGTTGTAAAAATTACCTTGATATGAATTCTACCTATATAATTGTAATAAATAAGACAACACACAAAAATTTAAATTTCACCAGATGGAGGTGATAACCTAGCAATACATGAAATAAATCAATATTTGTATAGAATTTTATGCCAATGGCAATGTACTAAGTAATGTAATTTTACTTCAATCATTTAAACCTCTCCTATAGGTTTTCCAACAACATTATGAATAACAACAAGAAGAATATTAACTTTAAGGTACATGTAATTTTTTTCCATGACATGAATAATGTAGCTCATGCTATTTTAATATTCTTATAAAATTTGAGCACAACAAACATGACAAATGTAGTCTCCAGCATTTTGTGGAAAAAAATTTCCCAAGCTTGACAAACTCCCTTTTTTTAAATTAAAGCTTGACAAACCCCCTTTTTTAATTAAAGATTTTTTTCTGATATAACAAAAAAAACAAACAATAAACATATCCATGTCTACAATTGTTTTTTTCTAGGGTACAGTTAAACAGGGCTTATGTGACATCCATCAATAATTGCATGCCATTCTAGAAGTACAAATTTGAGCAGATACAAATAAGACTTACAAACATGAATGGACAGATAAAACATCAATCAAACCCACAGATGGACAAGCAGGAAGACAAACCATTGTGTTTTAGAAAGTGGATGGTATTTGGGGAAAAAAATTACAGTTGAACTTCGATATCTTGAACACTGTTATCTTGAGTACAATGGATATGTGGAAATGATTTTTAAACTATTTAACCCTCGATATTTCGAATACTCGGATATCCTGAAGTTTTTAAACAGTACGTCCCATCTAATTCAAGAAAATGAAATTTTACTGTAATAATGACAATTAGTGTATCACCAGTGTTTTTCTGTGGGATGCTATTATTGTAATAAATTTTGCAGTTAAGATATGTCAACTGCCAAAATTTCAATCACATAATTTAGTAGTGTATTTACTTCTTACATACAGTTTTTAATTTAGAAATCATACAAGATGAAATTGCAAAAACTATATGAATCTATTTTGGAGCCAATAATGTTAAATTGCACCCACAGAAAAAACAAGTTATGTGGTATGTGTTCTCAGAAGATTTAAAAGCTTAACAAGGTTACTATAGGAAGGGGTCAACTTTTATCCAGAAGATTAAATTAGTCCTTTTTATTTCTTTTACGTATCATACCTTTCATTATGGGGGCCATCTGGGTTGCAACTGTACAGATAACCATGATTCATATTTATATAAACAATGACATACAAAAACAGTTTATCATTTTCACTAAGCTGTCAAAATATACCAACTAATCTTAGCTCCATAATGATTAGAAATAATTAGGGAAAAGAGAAAGTAGCAGCGAAGATAAAAGAAGGATACGTCAGACATTTTTTCAGTGAAAAATGCCGTGGATTACATGGAAAACTAGATCTATGCCGTTTGAAAGATTGCTTTGTCACCTAGCTGCCATTATTTCAAACATATGAAAAAGACAGCACAGTTTTTGCCAACATGATGTCAAGTAGGGATTGTATTCACATTTCTTGTTGTTAGTTTTAGAATTCAATATGATTTAATTAACTACCATTTTCAATACGTGCAGCGCTGGCTTCTTGATGAAAATAACATTACATGAATCAGTAGCGGTATTTCATCAACCTGAATATAACTGTGTACCAATATAATTTTAAAACATAAAACCCCACAAAATATGTACATACCTGTTTTCTAAATCTAGGGCAAACTGTTTGTTTTTGCTACATTGCATCTGATAAGAGTTTCTTTCTCGTGTCACTTCTTCTAATTGTTTTCTGTAATGTTAAACATATGTTTAAAGTTCTGATATCACAAACAGTATGCTATAAAACATGGTCTAATAAAATGATTTTTTTTATGATATTTGTTAAAGAATATTGACAAATATGCAAGGAAGCTTATGGTAT
This sequence comes from Magallana gigas, assembly GCF_963853765.1. Lineage (NCBI taxonomy): Eukaryota > Metazoa > Mollusca > Bivalvia > Ostreida > Ostreidae > Magallana > Magallana gigas. The sequence continues at coordinate 13,256,233 of NC_088857.1, forward strand.
CTTGAGGGATACCATAAATCTTTTAAGAAGAAGGAAGATTCAGTCTCTGAAGTAGAGGTACTCCCTTAAATTTTTTAGATGAATCCTTACCTAACATTGTCAAGTTCTTTTTCATACAAGCTCTTCAATGTGGCAACCTCATCCTCCAGAATTTTGGTCGATTTGATGAAAGATGTGGTGTCCGCCTGCTGTCCACTCTGCTCGCGCAGGTGGCGGACCTTTTGGATGTACGACGTAAAACGGTCATTGATTTTCTGAAGTTCCTCCCTTTCCTGAGTGCGATTACATGCATGTTGAAAGTGAGTATTAGGGTTGTTGTAATGTTCCGTCATTCCGTAACTCATCCTGCTGGGGCTGTGACTGAGCTTGCGTATCGATCCTGCACTGTAACTCCTGTTGCTATATCGACTCGAGTACCCTGAGTCCACTCGAGCATACGGATTCTCCACGACTGGAGTCACTTGAGTTCTGTTGACCGAGTCTGTAACGTTTGTACACCGACTTCCCGGCCGTAAATGAGGTTCTGGGCTAGACGACACAAAATACACCTGTTTATTGAATGCCTTTGATGGCTGGGCAACTTTGTCTGTATTGAGGTAACTCCTTGAGGTCACAAAAGAGTTCCTGGACTGAGGTCTCGGCGGTTCTTCTCTCGTAGGAGGGGGACTTGTCTCTGCAGGTCCTTCCTTGGTATCTACTTCTTTAGTTTCTGAAGAAAAGGGTATTGGTACATTTTATTAAGAGGCCTGAAAGGTTGTGGCCATTTGTAGACCATATTGATCTCCTTGTGAAGAAGAGCTTTGTATAAAAATTTAGGAAAATGTTTGAATTTTAAAGCTAGAAAACATGGAACTGATTTTTAAAAACAACAAAATTATAGTTAATAGCTTAAATAATCATATCTAAAATTGCAAAGTAGAGCTGAGGGGTACTCTATTGACCTACTATTTCAATTTTGAAAATGTACTCTCATCTGAAAGTCAAGTAGATGAACCAAACTTAAAATATTTCAATAGGATGAAAATGCCCTGCAGAATGGTATACTTTTGTTGAAACATGAAAAAAGGACAACAGACCAACAATTACGGAACATAAATCTTCAAATATCAGTCTATATAAGATGTTATCTAGTAAATGATAGCCCAAAATGTCCTATATACATGATTTAGTCATACATGAAGAGGAGGATATAATAATTATCACCTCGCTCCATTGAAATTTAAGGCACTTTTATAAAATAGGTGTTTCAACAAAGTTGATTTGCTAACCAATTTGTAACCTTATCATTAGCACTAGAACTGAGGTGATTTTTTCATAATAGAAGATCTGGTACATTAGTGGAGCTGTTTGTAAGTATATCTCTATTCATATTCTCTTCATATATCATTTACCCGAGTTCCTGTGATTTCATTGTAAACAAGCTCACTTAGGAGGTGTTTCTGATGACATATCCTTTTTTAAAATTTACCTTCAGTAGCTAAGAGATATCTTGGCCCTTTTGGCCCAGGTACCAGTAAGCTTAAAAGAGGCAAGGACATCTTTGTTGTACAAGCAAACTGTATAATCTAAATGATCTATAATCTTTTGCTATGCATGCACTATACCTGAAGTGTTCTCTTCCTTGTTGCCTCCTGAGTTGTTCAGCGAGTTTTCACCTGACCCTGACTGGTCAAGTCCTGGAATCACCAGCTGCAGGGTCTGTTCCTCCTCTGGGGTGGAGGATCGGTACAGGTACTGGGGGTGTGGATGTAGATTTGGGTCACCGTCCCCAAGGTGTGTTATGAAGGGACTGCCTTGTACAGGGCCCTCACTGAGTCTACAATTCGAAATGTGTACCCGGTAATCCTAAATTGTTCACAAAATATTTGCAAATTAACAAAATTATGTTAAATTTTAGCTTGATGGAGCTGTACATAACAACCATATACTGTAAGGGTAAGACTGTCTTAGTTGTGTTCATTTTGACTGTCTTGATTTAACAATAGCTGGTACAATGACGTATAGAAAGAGTGAATAATCGTCACCAATACATAGTATTGTAAAAAAAATGTTACCCAATTAACTAGATCGTTCTCGTTGCGAGCAACAAGTGGTTCTTCCGTCCGATTTATGAGTAAATGAAATAAAATCCTTCACTTTTAAGACTAAATTGTTAATCAACTCAAAACATTAGGGGAAAAAATTTCGGCACCCGAAGCTTGAACCCGGGTCGCCTGGGCACATGTCCACGACTCTAACGACTGTGCTACTCGAACTCTCGCTTCAGGACTTTCATGCTTAATATCTCGGGAACACATCAATCGATTTCAAAACAAATTACATATTCTGAATCAGTAAAAGAGTCTCTATCAACCCATTAGAAAAATATATAAAAAGCTGAAAAAACCGAGTTTTTATCTTTGCTTCCGGTGACGACCGGAAGTGACGGCGGACGTTTTTATGACCATGTTGCAACAGGTAAAATTAATGTCTATCCTCACTGAAAATTTCAGCCCTATATCTTTATTCGTTCTTTGGATCTCTAGCCGACAAAATTGACTTTTAAAAATCGTAAACCGACGATAACTTCCGACCGGAAGTGGTTATCAAAAAAAGGAAACGGCGGTACAAACTTCAGATGCCGACACATCAACCCTTAAAATTTGAAGAAAATCGAATGAGCCATCTTCGAGAAATCGACTGCACAAAATTTGTAAGACAAAAAAAGAATAATAAGACTAGACACGATCTCGTTGCGAGCAACGAGGAGGTCTTCCGTCCGATTTTTAGAAGAGGAAATGACCTTGCCTTTTATCTTCATCAACAAAATAAGGGAATGCAGATGTGATCTAAAAGAGCGATGGATGAAGGATTATACACCCCATTGGATCCCTAATTTGAAGGACCAGCCCAATTTTATTTCATATCAAATAAAAGGTCTTTTGACCTAATAACAGGTCTAATGACCTGTAATAAAAAGAAACCGAAGAAAAAAAAAGAGGGTCTTTCTTTGTAAACGGAAGACCCTAATAACAATAAGAATAGAAGGGTCTTCCGCTGAAGACGGAAGACCCTAATAATAAAAGACTGTTTTTGTCTAAATCTTAATTGAAGAGTGTTTTTTAACTTGTGCTACAGTCCAACAATCCTTTTATATTGAATATTTTAGTTAGAAAAATAAATAAAAAGGAAAGAAAGAAATAGAGAGAAAGAACAAATCTGGGATCCGGCGAGATTAGAACACACAACCTTTGGAGGTGTCTCAAACATGGCTGACGCGAAATAATTCCCGAATTTGTATTTGAATTTGATGCGTTTCCGCCCGGGAGAGGAGCTGAGTTTTTGTATGAGATAAAAAACAACGTGTAAGATGTCTGACTATTCAGGTTTGGTAATAGTGCGATGTCATTAGAAATATTGATGCGTGTTTGTGTCTCGGGGAGGGTGAAAAGACCCGAGCTTGATTTTCGTCTTAAATAAATCGAAAATAGAATTTTGAGGTGTGGATCTCGGATTCGGTTAACAACAATTAGGGGAAGTCCTAAAACAGTGACTGATGCATTTTACCCATGTATTTCAGTGTTGAGAATTTTTTTTCGTGTCGTTAATATTATGTTTGACTGTTTTATTTCAGCAGGATTGATAAAATCTTTATAAATGTAGAAATAACGAAATTAGTAACACGTAAAATTATTCGGTAAAAATTTGATGACAATAATTTCCACAGTTCTAATATTCATAAGTAGTTTTCACACGCTATCGTAGATACAGACTAAACGGAAAACAAAAAATATACATGCAACAGAAATATTACGCGGCTGCTTACATCCCTTGTACTGTGTAAATTTTAAGTCCCCGTACAGGCTATACTCGCCGTTTGATCTCAGGAATTTCTTCTTAATTATTCAATCCGCTGCATATTTGGCAGACAATAAGAATAGGGTCCGAGGTACATTTACACAAAATGTCATTAGGATTGAGTAAGGGGCTCGGGAGTTAGAATTTTTTTCTACAGTACATGTCAAGCACGCAAATCGAAACTCAAATGCCCAAAAATTCATAACTCTCTTAAAAATGAACGAATAGGTCTGGTCATTAGTACAGTAATCTAGAATGGTAATTAGTTGAAATTAAAGGCCCAAGATCAAAGATCAAGGAAAATCGGGCCAGAAAAACTAAATGAACTGGGAGGGGGGGGGGGGGGTCGATCGGTGACTTCTATTTTAAACGTAAAATATTAAATTCTAAATATCACACATTACACAATTTCTAAATAAAATACATATGTTAGAACAATGTATAAGCGTTGTTTGAAAGATGTAACTATTGATTTTTTTTTTACATCTGTTTATTCTTAGGCTCAAACACTCATAAACGGGTGGTCATTTTTCAAACCTTGTCGCAGTCACCCGTTTTTTTGTATAGTTACGTGTATAAACTTCGGAGGTTTTTCTTAATCCCAGACAGGCAGCAGATTTGTATCAGTATTTAGACATGCACAAAAAAGTACACCGTCTTTAATAAAAATGACTTTTTAGCATTGACTTCCACTCAGTAAGAAGACAATCATTAAACAATGCATTTCAAATTATCCTAATCCATAGACATTATCCTGTAACTTGAAATAAATACATGTATAATTTTTGGACGCCAATGTACATTTAGCCTCTATCCAATTAACTGCATGTTACCTGAACTAGTTCTTATTTAAATGCTAAAACATTTGTACTTGAGAGAGAGAGAGAGAGAGAGAGAGAGAGAGAGAGAGAGAGAGAGAGAGAGAGAGAGAGATTACATAGTGTTTTATAATGTTCAGGAAATCAATATGTAAGCAAACTATGTCAATAAACGCATGTATACATGCATGTGTGTATCTATATATGGGATTAAATACTAAGCAGTCCTCCTTTTTAAGCCGAGTAGAATAACGTGGGTGCATTGCTAAATGTTGTGTGCATACAGTCATTGAGATGGCGGCATTTCTTTGATGCCGGCAAAGCGACCCAGCGAACTCTAATGCGGTCGAACTGCAGGGGCACTTCGGCGGCATGTCTTTGATGTGGGCGATGCGACGAGCGTCGGAATTTAGAGAGCTGCTGACAGAATTTGCTCTATTTGTACTGAAAAAAAGCCGCTATTTTTTTTTTTTTATGACAAAAATAAAACGGAAAACATTCAAATCCATCATTTCAAAGATAAAACCATTAATCAAAACACAAATAAGAGAGAAAAAAGATTCGGCACTCAGGGACTGAACCCGGGTCGCCTGGGCACAAGTCCACCACTCTAACGACTGAGCTACGCGAACCCTCGCTTCAGAACTTTGGAGTCCCAAATCTCAAGAATGCGTGGATTGATTTTAAAACGAATTTCAAATTCTGTAGTTTTGAGAGCGTCTCTATCGAATGAAAAAATAAAAAAATTCAAATCCAAAAAATTGAAAAATTAAGGTTTTTCATTTCATTCCGGTGACGACCGGAAGTGACGACAGACGTTCGGATATATGAGAGACACTGTGGCTAACGACTCTCTACCACCACTGAAAATTTGAAAGTTTTATCTTTGATACTTTTTGAGAAAACGCGTGAACAAGCAAAAACATAAAATCTTTGATATCTCGGGACCGGAAGTGACGACCAAAAATTTGATCGATAAATTTCTTACAAATTGTGTGCTCAGTGAGGTCTGAAAGTTTCATGAAAATCGGCTGAAGCGTTTTTGAGAAAACGTCAAAGAAAAAAAAAATAATGATAATAGGGGAAAAGAAACAAAGCAATAACAATAAGGTCTTCCGTTGGAAACGGAAGACCTTAATAATAGGGGAAAAGAAACAAAGCAATAACAATAAGGTCTTCCGTTGGAAACGGAAGACCTTAATAATAGAGGAAAAGAAACAAAGCAATAACAATAAGGTCTTCCGTTGGAAACGGAAGACCTTAATGATTCTATAATGCATAACAAAATATTTATCGTTTTTAAGTTATTGGTAATAGACTTTACGAGTCTCTTGGTCCCTAATTAAAGGGGCCAGCCCCTTTTTCTTGATTTTATTGGAAAGAACTTTTGATTATCTACCACTTTTGTTATATATTATTTAACAAAATGTCAACTGATAAAAAGATACAGATCAAAACGTATGACAATTTTGAATGAAAATTCGTACCCAATTTTTGTGCCTATGCGAGCTCCATGAAATGGCGCCACTGGCGTAAAACAATATAATAGTGCACAACTTCAAACTATAGACTACCTATCCTGAAAATTTTGTATTCATATCTTTAATAGTTTCTGAGATCAGCTCTGCACAAAATAGGTCGTAAAAAGATAGAAAATCCGCCGTAACTCGGTACCGGAAGTGACGATTTCAAAATTTCAAAAAACGTCTAGAATTATGACCTCTGGCAATCATCTGTGAAAAAATGGTGAAAATCGGCTGAATAGTTTCTGAGAAATCGCGTGCACAAAATTTGTGGAAAAAAATAATAATAAGAAACAGTACGAAAACAATAAGGTCTTCCGTTGGAAACGGAAGACCTTAAAAAGTGAAAAAGAAACAATAGAATATTAGTAGAGTCTTCCGCTGAAGACGGAAGACCCTAATTACTGCTAGGTTAACATTTATGACAAAAGTAAACATTATCAATATATATATATTTTATATACATGTGTATTAATTAGGTATCTAAAAAAATCTTACTTATATTACAAGACCCGAAAGCTCAACACTGACAAAATTTAGCTGGCATTATTGTAATAAATTATCAAATGATTATTGAGGAAGGTTCTCAGCATCATAAATCTTTGAATTCAAAGTAAAAAATGCAAAGAAGCCATAAATGCTTTTAGATAGGCCATGATAAAATGTAGGACTACGACTACATACACTGTTCTCTGAATTAGAATTCTCATTTTGGGCATACATGAAATGAAATAACAGAAGTAAAAATAAAATGCATTAAGATTCCTTTGTGCTTGTTGTGATTTAAGTGAATTAGCTAGCTAGAGCACTTGTTGAATATTTATGACACAACAACCATCCCTCTTTATTTTTAGAGTGTTAATCTTGTTTAGAGCAGTCTTTGTAAGTCATTTCACATACATGTATTAATTATATATTATCCTATCGTACAATGCCATTCTTGTTGCAAGAACGTTAACGTTGCACTGTCATATTCGCATGGCATCTACACTCTTGGGGTCATTTACACTCTGGGGGTCGTATTTGACCTTTAAAAGCTCAAAATCTACACAATATATGAACTGATTTGAAATCCAAACAAGCCCTTGAATCTTATCAATCATCCGTACCAAAATAAGCGTTTGTATGCCGCAATTCAACTAAGTCATGCGCTAACATCAAATTCAACGATATATTCAATACAATGACATCCAAAATAGGTATCCTAACAAAGAAAAACATATCTTCAAACAGAAAACGGGTAGATTCTTTAAAAAGAAAACAGGAAGGCAGAGATGAACTAAATTAAATATGTGGTAGACTTCCAAATAAAGCAGTAGAGGTAACATATACACGGATATCAGTCCAGTGACGGATGACTGAAGCCCAACTCTAGTGACAAAATACAGAAGAGATGAAAAATATCTAAATGAAATGACAGATTACTCCTGTCAAAAACAACACTTGTGAGCCTAGCAATTGTATTAATTCCGTAGACTTGACTATCTTACATGTTTCAGTAATATACATCATTTATTCATATACTGGTATATACAGTCATGTACGGGTAATATACTGTATAAATGGTTGACTAAGGTTTACATTTGCAACTTTTATATTCTTTTGGAATCTGAAATCTTCTTTAGAAATCTTGCATCCTTGGCAACTGTAGCAGTTAGATATAAAAGGCAATACCTACTCTAAAAGCCACTATGCAAACACAGCAGATATGGAATTATTGGACCCCATTTCGTTCTGTCTACATAAATTATTCATAGAACAACAAAGCACTGTGTATTTCCCTTTGTAGTTCCTAGCCTGAGAAATTATTGATTCCTTTGATGACAGTCATAGGGAATCAAATGATAAATCAGAATGGTCTTTAAAATATACAAAGTCTGTGCTGTCATGAGTGTTTCCAACTTCTTATTTATTCTTCTAGACTGCTCTGCTTTGACTTGTTACAATGTCTATATTCAACAATACCCATATTATTACAACAATTCATTTTTTCTGTCAAACTGTAAACAAAATATGGTTGAAGGGTGATTTTATACTGGCTATTATAAATGCAAGAACATGCTAATTCTTAAAGTAAATACACATTTAAACTGCGAGGATTTATGCAAGGAAAATGATCATTTAGCTACTAGTATTCCTTACTGAACTATAAATAAATGCAAGATGACGTACTAAGTTTTGTGAGTTTAAATTAGCATAGAACATATAAAAACAGCTTGAATAAAATTGAATGGACATGTATATTTGTTTCCAAACAAAACTTACATTTTATTATCATTGTCAAAGTCATTGTGATCTCTGATTCGGTTCAGTGTTTTAAAACAGTTATACCAGTACTTACTTTGAATGAATTTTAGAAACATCTTTTCTCTTCTTGTGCTTAGAGGGCATGACTTTTTAGTTTTGAACAATTTCCTCACAATCCTAAATAATATCCTCTTTTCTAAACAATCCACTGATAGCTAAATCCATACCCAGGAAGGAGAATCCGGCGGCACAGAAAACATTAATCGATGTTAATCCAGGTCCAAAGCATATAATGTGATAACATGTTATCCGCGGACTAATAAATAAATCTATACTTGCAATAAATAATGAAACGAACACAGCTTTAGTCAATCTCCGACGAACAAGTTCATTTTCTGACACTGTTGCTAATGTATGGGTTGTAAAGTTTTTTTAAAACACTCAATTACTTCCATAATCATATCTGACGGTCTTTTGATAATCCTTCTATTCATCTCATACAGATAATCCTTGACTTTAATAGAAACAAATTCAACAGAAAAGCGATAACTTGTGGTCTATACCTTTAAATGTTTGAACTCGGCCTGCTGGGCAGGGACAGCCTTTGAATTACTGTAATAGCATGCAACTGCAAACCGACAGACACTAAATTTTGAAATTCTGAAATTGTTTTCATAATGACTTAAAGCTATAGGGCAGGCCTGGGTTGAACAATTAGCTCAATGGCCAGACTTTCAGCAAAAGTCAAATGCTTTGCAGATGAAACATATCATAATAGTTTGATAAATGAAGATGAAATCAGGAAGATATCATATAAAAAATCATGTATATTATTATCGCAATTTGGAAAAGTTTTAATGCATTTCACCAGTACATGTACTACATTCAAACATTGATAATTAGTTTTCATTAAGCATGTTAATTAAGCTATTGTGTAACTTTTTGATTTCTAATCCAACTTTTGGAGAATGCAACTCTAAGCTGTTGGTATAACCACTACCCCACATCTAAAGTTGTTCTGAAGGTTTAGGAATGGTAACAATTGAATATATTCAGATTAAAAAACTTCTAAGCTACATGTAACATTCATTCTAAATTTATGCAATGTCCATTTGATACAAAGAGGTTAAAATAAGCAAATAACAGATTAAGAATTAAACTAATGTATTTAATATGATGAAATTTGAAACCATTCATTCAAATCCCTCAGATGGCACAGTATAAAACAATTAATTTATTAACATCAACAATAGATCTACTCAAACTACGATCAGAGCTTCCATTACACCCTATATCATTGGAAGGAATAAGTATGTGCATGCTACGAATGCCAACATGGAAGTTTTAAAGAGTAGAATACCACGCTCTCCACAGAGACAAAAATATCTCTCACCTTAGCACCTGGGCCATTTAACACACCATTCAAGTGGAACAACTGCATTTAAAAAGGAAATCCACTTTCAATGAATATTCCTGCCAACATAACTATTGCTCGTCATTTGTCGACGGTTTTGGCTGGCAACGAGGATTGTAGGCGAGTAAACAGAGTTACTAGCGGACTGCGGGTAATTTAAGGACCAATGGCAGTCTTTTGTCAAAAAGTCAATGGGTGTTTCGTTAAAGGGCCTTGATAAACGATCTTCTTGTGAATCATTTGATTCATTCCTGATACTGTGTATTTAGGGATACCACTGAAATTTCAATCTGGCTATTGTTCTTGGCATTGGGTTTGAAACAACTAAAAGGTGTAAAATTGTTTACCTAGTATATTAATCTATATACTGAAGTCATACACCAAAAACATTCTACTGTCTAAAAGTCAGATTTATTTAAGGAATGAATTCAATATTTATTTGTTTTCTACGCGAAGCTGTTTATAAAAAAGCGTAAACTGTTTCAAACCATTTTATATCATATAAAACTAATTAATATTGAAAATTGAAAAAGTGCCTATGATTCAATTTTTTTCACTCTTAATTGTAGATAAAAACAGTCATTTGACCTTTAAATGATGTAAAATTGTACAAAATTGAAACGTAAAGTCAGGCGGATTGATACGTTTATGACGTAGTCTTACTATGACGTAGGCAACATTCTTTATATGATATAAATAATTTTTTAGCCAATCAGAAAGCGTGTTACAACTAGAATTAAATTATTTCACTAAAAACAAATTCCATAGTTTATAAAATTACATGTATATATATATATATAATGATGTTTAATTCTTGATATGAGAGAGAGAGAGAGAGAGAGAGAGAGAGAGAGAGAGAGAGGGGGTGGGGTTCCTGTGTGACTCAAAGAAGGAAGTAATAGGCAATTCAAGAACATTTTCACTAAGGTTATCATGGTTATATAATGCTTTTGTACTGAGGTATATGTATGTGGCCCCTTCAATCTATTTAACCATGCAATTACAATAAACCAAAGGTTTGCCCAACATGTTACATGAATAATCATTAATTTTAAGCTAGCACAAAACATCTATCACCTAGAACAAACAAAACTTTGAAACCCTGTGAAGGTCCGTTATGTAATATATATAACATACATGTACTTAGATACTGTAGGCAAGCAAGAAATGGCTTTATTTATAAAAACTGTGCCATAAATATTCAATAACAAACTCTTTTTTTCTATAGACTTAGACAAACTTTATTTCTTCTTGAACTCTACGAGAGTAATGAAAATTGCGTTAATATCTTTGTTAAGCAATGGAGGGGAGGGGGGAGATCTGGATCCCCCTGACCCCCATATTGTGCAAGTACTAAGTTTTGACAAAATGAGTCACAAAGACATATCTAATGTGGTATACATGTACTGTATCAATATACATGTACTTAAAAATGGGAACAACACTTCACACAACGTCAAGTATCATAAACTATAGCTAAAACACTGTGTTACAGAGTGCATGTCAAGTTAAAAAGATCAACAAACTAAGTTTCAAAGAAACAAAAAAAAAACATTTGCATCTCTGCACATGCATTGTACAGCAGAATCAAAAAAGAACACTGAAAAATCCTAAAATGCATGAAGTTCACATTGATCAAAATCTATAAGTACATGAGTGAGTTCATTCATCAAGATTAGCTGAGTTTCTGAGTGCATATCAAGGGGTAACTGAGTTTATATCTGGAAGTGATTGTAAGGGTTCAGAATGAATGTTGGTGCAACTTGTGCAATTTAAAATTGCAACAAATCAGGCAATAAGCTATCATGTGGAATTAGAGAAAGGTAATTCACATATATTAATTATTTAATTATGCTGATATTATTTTCCTACTGAAAAGGATATACATGTATCTATCATATGACATATTTTTGCATAAAATTATTCATTTCAAAAGATTTACTCTGAATATGTATGCTATAGGAAAGTTTTTATATATTATAAGGTATGCCTTGGAAACTGATTGATTTACAAACTTATACATTTACATATAATTTTCTGAGAAACATACCAATTCTGGTGATGCAAGCTTATTGTTTTCATCATGTTTGTGTATTTGCAAACTGAAAGAACAATTTCTAAAGTAAATCTTTGCTATACATGTATGACATCATATGCTATAGCTAGATCAAAAGTGAGTGGGTATTATTGGTGAAATATGTATGTATATACTAAGGCCTGAGAATGGACTTGTAAAAATTTCTGATAAATACCAAATATTTATTTTTTGTAATAAATTAAATGCCTATAAAAAACCCCCTTCTTATGTCTAAATAACAAACAAAAGGGTAACTGTTAGTCATCCTTTTAAAGCAAAGATGAATTTAAAGTGTGTCTCTGATCAACCCAACAATAAATCATAATATAGACGACCTTGAAATTTGTTAATTATTACATGTATCATGTACTTTTAAAAATAATTATCTTGGGTTTAGCTTTTGAAAATTGAAATCTTTCTACCCTTATGTTATCAATAAAAAATAATAAATCTATGTTCAGTGTATTTGTGATATTTGACATGAGAAAACACCAGACAAACCAAGTTTGGTGACCACAAAAAATCATCATAAAAAAAGATTTTTTTCTTCCATTTTTTATGAACCTTGTCCTCAGCAGTAGGAAATAGGAAACATGTCATTTATTTAATAAGAACTTAGCTTATTCTAATTAATGATATATATGGGAACAATAGCTTTATTTAAACAGTTTATAATAATAAAAGAAAAGCAAGATGATAACAGTCCTGTTCATTTAACTTAGCTAATATAGATTTATCTGTCCCTCCTAACTATGTGATATTTTTTGCTAAAATTCACATCAGATATACCGATACATGATATTGATATGTCTCAATATATGAAATATTTTATCATACATTATAAGGCAGTGTGATGCACAACTGAATCATGCCCACAAAAAATTATGTCAAATAATCTCAATCTTTAATTCTTAGGAAATATCCAAGGCAGTAAGTAATTTCAATATTTTGATTTAATTTATTTGATTTCCTTACCATCCTTTCCCCCAGCTAAGCCAGACAAACAACCATCACATGGCTTTGCCCTCTCTTACTATAAAAACATTATTAAATAACCCAGCTTAAAAATTCACTAAGAATTAACAGGATTAAATAAAACCACTGGTTTTAATATTTAATACTGACGTTTTAACATGAAGTATCATTTCGATAAAACAATTTATCATACACACAAAACTTCTTTTTCCTGATAAATAAAGTTGTAAACAAATTGTTTGGGAAATGTTATCCTTTCCCCCTATTTTTTTTATTTTAGTCAGGTGAGAATGAAAGATAAGAGTGTTTGATTTAATGTCCATGGAGTTTAAAGGTTTGTGTCAAGAATGCTTATAACATTTCATATTATCTACCTTGTAGGTTTTTTCTTATTCAAATATGAAAAGCTTTGCAGTATCTTTTAGTATCAAATACAAATTTTGATTGTAGTTGTATAAGAAATCATAGAAAAAGTAAGTTAGATAGTGAGAAAAAAATTGATATGTGTTTATTTGTTTGCTGAATTTATTCATTAAAAAAATTCAAAAGGGAGAGGCATATATATATTTGTAGTGGTAACTGCATAAGGAAAATATTCCAACATTTAATGCGTGGAACACCTTTTAGACAACTTCAGAGTCTACATACATTTTATCAGTAAATAAAATACATGTTTAACATTTAGAATTTGTTCCTTCTTTTAAGTGACATAAACTTTCTTTTATTACCTTTTTATTATGAGCATACAAGATAATTAGTTTGGGACATGACATATATGAGCCACTCAAAACAATGCGATTGATTTATCTTGATAACTAACTTACCGTGTACAATGGGTCTAGATCCAGATTAAAAAGCTGAGGTGTCTTCTTAAGTTGCTAAGCCCTGTCAGTAAATACCATCCCTACACAATAGAAATAGTCTCATATCATCACTCCGTACCTGTTGACATGTAACTAAGGAGAGTTAAGGGGGCGTGGTTTTCTTAAACTTCCACGCGGGAAATCTAAAACATTCGTAGCAAACCGATTACATATTGATAAAAAGAAATACACCAAATGAATTTTGATAAGTATATTAAATGTACATTCATATGTTAAATTTTATCTGCTTTGAAATACATAGTATTCAAATGTGATCATCATTAGGCCTACAGACACATAACAAATAGGCCTACATTACTTTTAAAGTGCACATTCTCTGTCTTCATTATTCTATATGAAGCTCATTTTCCAGTATATTTTTGAGATTTTTCAAACCTATATAAAAAATGATAACTTGTTGTCCCTAAATTTTTAAATTAAGGTAAATTAATTTTTAATCATCCCGTGTTCCGTTTCCACACTGACAACCGGAAACGGCTGAAATTAAATGTCTAAGTTAAAAATAAGCTTACTTGTGGGCCTGATTTCACGTTCCGACTAAAGCGCTCTAGTGCTCCTGTTATATTCGCGGTGCATGATTGGTTATTATTTAGGTCATAGGTCAAGTGTTGAAAAAGGACCGTCCTGATGAACAAGACTGGATTGTTAGTGGTTTTTGTCCCCTATTTGAGGTAGTTAATTTGCAGTTTAGCGCATAAGCACTTACCAATCTTACTAACTTATCTTCGTGTATTTTTATTTATATCTAAACTTCGAATTTATAGAAGAAATTGCGCAGTCTCTGGTTTTAATCAGCAGACAAAAGTCGGTCGATGGGCACATTAGGGTTCTGATTAATGCGTGTCAAAGATAGCTACAGAAGGAAGTTTGAGAGTTCAAGAGGTCTATTTCAAAAGCCAGTAACATTTTCTGCAAGCACATTACACTTGCTTGTTCGATTTCTACAAATATGATGTGACTCATCTGAAATATTTGATGAATGTATGAATGACACCTAAACTACTGATAACATTAGGACGATATAATCATGTATTTGATGTATACAGATGTTAAACTAATAAATAGTTGTTAGGGACATATATTTTAATATATAAACAGTGTGACTGTTGGAAGGAACACAGATTTAACACTGTGCAGTTTGATTTTTGTAGAGCAAAATTTATTTGAAATGCACACAGGAGGATCCACCTGGTTGCCTTCTCAAATCATTAGCCAAAGTTAAACTAATATGTTTTACGGTGTTACTGTTCTGGCGAGCGCAGCAAGAATTACACATACCTTGCATCATTGTCAACCTAGTGTTGTTTAGGTATCAATGAACGTCAAAGAATTTTTTAGAGAGTATTGCTCTACAATAAGTATGCCAAAGGTACTAATTTTAATGGTTATGATACATACAGAGCAACTCCCTACCACAAGAGAGGGAGAGAGAGGAGAGAGAGAGCCCTGTCCCTGTTTGTAGGAGTGTAATTTTTTTTAGTTTTTTAACTTTTTTTTTCATTTTATTCCTTTTTTTTTAGTTCAAAATAACCTATTGTTTATTTCCTCCCAACTCATACGTACCTACCTGCCTACTGTACATGCATGCACAATTAGCTTAAAAATGGATCGATATGACACTAAGGTATGGCTCTTGCTAGTATATATTTATGTTATCTCTATATAAAAAAAATTGAAAACAAATCATATGTCAATGAGGCAGGTATCACAGTCTATACCGAAATAGCTAGTACACTCATTACAGATGTTTAATCCACCTCTAAATTTATCGCTGGAAATATAGCGCGAGGGCACTGTGACGTCATCCATGACTTTGTTCGTCTTTGTTTACATATCTCGACTCAATACGAAGGCATGGAAGCATGTAACAAATCTTTTGAGTCTCTCCAAAGCATATGCGGTACTCAAAACGTATCTTCAAACTTTTAGACACCGTAAATTACGAGTTAAAAGTCGGCCATTTTTGGCATAGCACCACGGGTGAAAACATTAGAGAGCATTATGGGACGTAGACAAAAAATTTTGTTTGATGAACTGTAGGTTTAGCTCGTTCTTTTTCCCGCGCACACTGGTTCTTAGAGCTCGCTGCGTTCGCTATAAACGTTGCGTGCTCAGTCTACATTATGACGTCATGTTTCATACGAAAAATGCAGAAGTTTTGTCTCAGGAAATAGGCAAAGAAAGTAACATGATTGCGAAAATTTTTATTTCTTATTTCATTGTCTATCAATTTAATTCATATATTGACTACCACGGTAATAAAATTGAATACTTTATCCAGTATCTAAAAGATCAGTTCCTTTGTGTTAATGTTTTAAAATTCCATCTGATAATTTGATGACACATACGTAGAACTAGTCATGTTTCTTGATTGAAGCAATTCTAAACTTATATGGTTTCCACTTTAATTTAAAAAAAACAAAAACCTGAACTTTATTTATTTCACAACGATTGATAAACAAGTTCAACAACTTATTATCTCTCGTTAGCACGGATGTTAGCGCGAGGGGGTTATTGTTGTGGGAAGAAGCCGGAGTACCCGGAGTGAACCCACGTGTCCAAGCGGGCGACCGCCATACCCTATCACATACAAATGCTGTCGATCAAGAGGATGGAACTCGGGTCGCAGTGGTGAGAAGCGAGTGCATTGTCCACTACACTACTTGGACACCCTTTAATTTTTTATAATTTAAATTATCCTTAATTAAAACAAATGGAACGTTTTTATTCAAGTTTAGGGCAATAAACATCGATAAATGCCAGTCAATCAATTATTGAATAAACTTTAAAAAAAAAAAAAGATTGTGGCCAATATGGTGGTGCCCAGAGCTGGAAGAAAATTTTTTAGCCCACAGTACCCCTGATTCAACTTTCACTTTTCACGGATTTTCCTATATATACGTGTTACAATTAATCCTCACTTCGTGAGGCTGCGCCCGCCTCTCTCTGTGCTCGGTATGAAACATTTTATTAAATTTTGGGGGAATGTGCTGCTGCTGCAAGTGGTGATATGATGAATATGAACTTTTTCTAATGGTTTAAACCATATTATGATACTCTTTGTTTATGTAGTAGGAAAGGAGGAATAAGCATATAATTACAATGTAAATATATGGTTGGACCAGGAATCAAATCTGGGACTCTGCAACTCTAGTCAGGATCTTATCTACCACTGAGCCACATAATGACTTATGCAATTATCCATGCATGGTCCATATAACCCCAACCAATGCATTCTTCCCACCTTAAGTAGTCTTCAACCCTGAAAACACAACCATACATGGTAACCTCCAGTGGTGAAAAAGAGGTAGATTTAGAACCCTAAAGAGGTGGCATTCTCGCAGTCTTATTTTGTGTATATTTTAAAGCGCATATTTTTATACTGTTTATGTAGATAGAATCTCTGATTAGATAGGATCTCTGATTAGAATTAAAACCCAATTAGAATAGTAAGATCAAGTGACAACGCTTGCAAAAAAAGTTTGCATGCATTTACTATCAAATTGATGAAGCTTTTTGGGAGGGAAAAAAATCTTTGCGTGCAGAGACTTTAACAATTGCCACTGTTCAGTAAAAATAGGTTTAGTTGCCAGAATTAAACAAATAACAGAAGTAAGAACTAGTAATATGTCATATATTCAGGGCATTCTAGGCAAATATCTACAGTCCCCATATATCCCCAACTGCTACATTTATTCAAAAGAAAGAGGAAGACTCTGAGAAAAAAATCATATTTGATAATTGAATGTCGAGATACAGTTAACATTAACAGGGACGTATATATAGTTACTTACGGGATAGGCAACTCTTGCAAGTCTCACCGAAATCTCGCGGTACATGATTTCTTGGGTCATTTTTTACTTCATATATCTATGATGTTACCTGATAAATCGATTTAAAACATTTAAAAACTATCATGAAATTATTCGAGAATTGTTATTTGTACTTTTTAACCCTGATCTGAACATAATTACAACGGAGTTCTCAAAACCCCCAGACCCGTTTTTGCCCCATTTCCAAGATTACGTAAAAAAAAAAAAATGGATGTTTATTTTCTTTATATCTAAATTATTTTACTACATATGATTAAAAATGTATAAAAATGCTATCCCTTATAACAAGAGGAAATAAATCATCTAATGAAAAAAAACGACATATTTTACTCGGATTAAACAGAGTTTTGAAAACTTGTCAAGGCTTGCGTGATAGTTTGGGAAGTAAACATGGCGAATGTAGAAGTTGCCTATCTCGTTAGTATATACGTCCCTGATATTAAGAGATTCATAAAATAAAAAACCTTTCAAACTGATTTTTGCCATTTTAAAGTTTTCTATACATGATACATGTAACAGGATGGATGTTTCTTAAAATTCATTATAATACATGTACTGTTTCCTTTGTGTTTACATTAATTTCTGTTTAATTCATTTTACAGTATATAAGACAAACTTGGTACATTGAATGAAACGATGGCAAGTCAAAAAGGAGTAAACAATCCAAGTGAACCAATGGAGGATGGACGGAGCAGGAATACACCTGGAAGAAAAACAGGGCTAAGCTTTTCTTCAGAAGATGAAGATGAACTTGTCGCACCTAGGTATAAGATAACAAGATTCAGTTAACAAAAAAGCTACTTCAGTGCCATATTTGATTTTGGAAAAAGTTTTCAGTGAAAGGTTTATTTATGTTTTGATAATTTTAAAATGTTTCATGGCTAAAAAAAATTTATAGGGTCTATTGAAAATCTAGAAGAAAGATTTTCAATTATGGACCGGTATTAAAAAACACCATTTCTCTTGCTCTCAAATCATGCTCATCTATAAAGATTGGCTTTCTTTTCAAAATCTTATTTTGTTTTTTCAGCCCAGTGTTTTTAAAATTTTCCAGACAAAGGAAGAGAGATGGAAGTAGAAAAGGTCTGAATAATGATGAGTTTAAGTCTAATGATAGTACTCAATCAAGTGCTGAAAGTCATTCGAAAGAGGCAATGTTTTATTCAGTACGAAAACCAAAAATACGACTGGAAGATGCATATGCGGACATAAACAGTAATTTGACACTGCCGAAAGTGAATACAGACAATGATACGCATTCAGAAAAATGCCAGAACAAGAGAAGAAACATGAATAGGTCCATTGAGGCTAGCAGTGGCTACATCCCCGATTCTAATCTTATGGATAAAGCTCGAAAGTACTCCCAGAAAATTAGCAGCAAGCTGAGAGAAGAGAAGAAAGCCATTGCTAAGCAATATTTTCATGAATTACTCCATTCATGTGATGGAAATAGCGATGAAGATGTAGAGTGTAGAAATTCACACCATAAGAAAACTCATAGGAAAAAAAGAAAAGCTGAAGTCCCAAATGATATTTCTCCAGGTTGCCATAATGGAAGAGATGAAGAAAGTCATCATCAAGAGGAGAAGAGATGCAAGAAAAAAAAGTCAAAGGCTGCTCAAAGATTAAGTTTGAATGGAAGAAACACTGTATTCGAAGCTCTAAGCACAGAGAAAGACTATGCTTGTAAAACGTCATCTGTTGCAACTCCCAACAGTGAAATGCTGGATCACAGCAGCAGTAGTGTTGGAGGAGGAATCTCAGAGGAGCGAAATATTCTCAGGGACATGCTGTCTATCGATAGTGTAGATGAAATACATGATAAACCTCAGAGAAGATGCCGGCAAGATTTATGCAGGAATATTCCAAAGGAATTGCAATGGCCCTCTGCATCAGAGTCAGAGCCCGAAGAAGATGGTGTTGATGTAAATTTGACTTGTTCTCTACAACAACAACAGTCATCTAAGTGCTCTCCTGTTTTGAGAAACTTTGGGAATAATACTGGTATGCAAACAAACAGAAGTGCTTCAAGTAATGATTCTTCCCCTATGGTTAGAAGAAAATCGGGTAAACAATGTCAGAGTTTTAACATTGTAGATCAAGATGACATGGATCAGGCTCATGATCTGTACAACAATCATATGTGGATGTTCAACGATACAAACTTATCAGAGGGTGCAACAGCCATACATTCTATCCCAGTGAGTAGTACCAGTGGAGATGTGAAGCAACCAACACCTGTGGATTTAAGAGAAAATTCACCTGACTCTGAACAATGTAGAACAGGAAGAAACAATGTCACCGTAATATCCATATCAGATGATGATTCCATTTCCGGAGAATCTGCTTCAGAAAATACTGGTATAGAAGAAGACAGTCTAGATGGACCTAACAGGGAAAGGTTTAGGATGATACGGAGTCGGAGATCTGCAGATAGAAGAGATAGAGGATGGTCATCTGTAGAAAGACCTGAGAATGATAGGCCAGTGCTACCAAACCCCAATTTCTTGTTTCCCACCCAGAATCCTTTGCTGGCTGCAAGACTGACCTCTCCAGATGCTCCAGGTCAAAGGGCATTGACTAGAAGTAGTGTTAAAGGTTAGTAATATATTCATCTTGCTGTTTTTGTGGATTGATTGGAGTCTAACCAGTGAGACCATATAAACCAGTTATCTCTCAGTGTATTGTACAGCCTTAGGTTGCTATACATTTTAGTATATTTTTATTAAGCAATGTTTTTGTAAATCTATAGATGTGTATATTGCATTTTATATAATTTGATTGCTGTAATAGATCTTTAGGGACTGTTTCCAGCTGTGAACACATAGATTCTTGTTTCAACTCTGTGTAACTGCATATGTCACAGTATTCATTACAGGTTATTAAATTTTTTAAGTTTCAAGTATGGTACTCTTGTTCAAATCTACACGGGAGAATTGAAAATGAAATATATGAAAATGATACACTTATTGTCTCCTTATCAAAGCATTTCCCAATGAAAAATTTATTGATAAGTAAATTGTGTAAAGTATTGATGTTTTAAATAATCCCCCAATGTTCACTTTCTTCTCCCATATTGCAGGGAGACCACTGAGGCCCAACAGGAACTGTCGTCAGCGCCACGAGGTTCAGGCATCCCCGCGGTCCCAGCGGATGTTCCAAACCGTCACCCAGATGGACGGGGACGAGGAGATGGCCCGCCGTCTTCAGGTAATGCAGATGTGTTGTGATAATATCCTTGTTATACATGTGATATTCTTGTCATACATGTTATATCCTTGTCATGCAATATTCTTGTCATGTGATATTCTTGTCAGACATGTAATATCCTTGTCATGTGATATCCTTGTCAGACATGATATCTTTGTCATACATGTGATATTCTTGTCACACGTGATATCCTTGTCAGACATCATGTGATATCCTTGTTATGTGATATCCCTGTAATGTGATATCCTTGTTGTACAAGGCAAATGACAATGACACCTTTCTCTGTTTTCAGGAGGAAATGGATTTTGAGTATGCAATGACTCTACACAATGCGGAGTCCCAGGTTCAGCCCCCACCCTGTCACCGCCTGTCTGAGTACCACACCCACGATAGTGATTCCCCCACTACCATGCTCACCCGGGGGATGAGGCAGGCCACCAGAGGTCAGTAGGTCAAAAGGGGTCATTGTATACCAGAGTAAGAAAACGCAGGTTATGTTACATTTTTCTGCAATGATCACTACCTTTATAATCCATATGAATCAACAATGAAAGCATTTTATTTCTTTCTTTTAGTAAATTGACTGTAAAAAGTAAGAAAATTCACTATATTATTGTTAATGTACATCAGTGCGTTAGATAAAATAAACATCCGAATCGTCTTCTGTAGGAATTTGAGTCTGACATCAGCATGATTATTTCATGCAGTATGTGATTTTTCTTCTGTTGCTGAAAGTTTCGACCAATCAGTTAAAGGGGCATGTAGTTTTCAGTCCTGTCATTTTCTACAGTCCCTTGAATGTACATTCAATTTCTGTAAGAAATAGAGGGAATCATACTTGATAGATGTAAATATATTAATTTTACAGATATGGATATTGTCTTGGAAACTTTGTTCCACGAAGAATCAGAAGATAGTTCTAATGAGGTAATGTGATTTCAGTTATCATTTTTTGACTTTTGAAGAAGGGTTTACAGTGCAAGCTGTAGTAGCTTTTAATACAATGTACTGTATACAGGGTTATTTTCGCCCCGTGTAATTTTCGCCCTTCTACACTTGCAAGCAGTTTCGCCCCGTCTTGAATTTGCCCAAACACAGTTGTGTTTAAAGAAAGATAACATGAGACATTGGCATTCGCCCAGTCTTAAATTTGCCCGCTGGCAACGAGGGCGAAAGGGGCAAAAATAATATGAGAGTGAATATTTCCCTATATATAGTATTTGCTTTTCTATAACGCTACCATCATACTTCTATCATGCATAAATACTTCAAATTAACAAATATTAATAAAATCAGCGTTAGATATCTAAGATTGGAGTCAAATTTGCAGACTCGGATTTAACATGTATATCAAATGTTATATTTACTTTGCTTGCAACCTTTCATCCTTAAATTTTGATATAACTTGCTAATTACAGAATTCTATGCTGGGGCTCTCCTTTGGGCCTCCCATGTTGATATCACATAATGCCAATCGTCGTGGACACAGAACCAGGGGGAGACGTCACGGTAAGGTTTTATTAAAGCATTCTATCATCTGTGACTGTCTGATTCAAGAGGCTTCAAATTTGTAAATATTATTAGAAAAATTCATTTTGTTTTCAGTATTACAATTAGTGTGTAGCGACCAATATTCTTCATTGCTGAATGTTCAAGTTTTTGAAGACCTCTTTACTTTATTAAGTGTTCATATTCACCCACTCTGTGTCAGAACTTGTAACAACAAAGGATTTTAAAGTTTTCTTATCATGACTACAAAATAACTCTCCATGAACCAATGTTTGTTTTGAATTTCCATAAACATTTGCTTCCATGAATTCAAAATATCTGTTTCATATACATTCATCTAAACTCTACCATGTAATAGTTAACAATGCTCACTGTGATGTCAGGATTTATTTAAGGATTTTTAATTTTGTAGATTGGACTGAGAGACTATTGCAGGATGAATTACAACAGGGAAGAAATCATCTCCCGGTAAATATCTTAGAATTAGGCCTATCAATAAAGGAGTTTTCACATAAATCATTGGTTATAAGTCATGAACAATCATTAACTTCTTCTCCGCAGTCAAATTTCTAAAGTGGTTGTTTTTTTTTGGTTTATCATGTTTAAAGTGGTTCATAAAGTACTTTGATGTTGAATAGTGTTGTATCAATTCTTTAATAAAACTGTAATCTCTCAAGCATGCGTCACTGACAGTACATGTACATGTATTACTGTTTATCTTTTTCTTTCTTTTTTCTGGGCACAAAGTTTTAGAAAAGGGGGAGGATTATTTAACCATTTGAATTTGTTTCGGTCCCCTTTTGTGATAAACAAAGTTTCTTGATAGCAAACAATACTGAATCTAATTTTGGTGTATTGTATTTTTTGTGATCTGAAAGTGAAAATTAGATCAAAGCAAAAATAACTGGATATTTGGTAGTACATACAGTGTAATGAGACATGCATAGTAGCGTTAGAAAATGTACGTTAGAGATGACACAATTTTTTCTTTGTTTACAGAGAAGAATTTTGTCTCACAGCAGGACCTTCTCTTCAAATGATTATGAGGTAACTTCAGTTTTTTGATCTTATATATACAACATATACAGTACAGTAAATAGTCAACAGAATCAAATTCTTTTCTTTAATTTATGTAAAATACATGTTTATTCGTGTTTATACATTCAATACAAATATGAAATATGAGTGATGTATTTGGGTAAGAGAATGAAAACTGTAGATATCAAGCTCTTTTAAGTTTCAAAGTCTAAATATTGCTTATATTTTTGGCACTTATTGGGCGTTTTGTTGTATCAGTAACATATTTGTACATTTTGCTTCTCAAGCAAGGCATTATTAACAAGTTTTTGTACACTTAAAAGTGTAAAATCATGTGTAAAATCAAAGCAATATAAATAATATCAGAATACTATTAAAAGTAGGGATTGATTAAAATCATATTAGGGAAATGATTTGATACAGGTTTGCAATTGTTACCTGTATTCTTTAAATACAAGTGTTGGATACAAGATTAACCTTTTAACTTATGACTTTACTCTACACAATCAGATGTAAATTAATATTTATGGTAATGTTTGTCAAAAATGGTTACAAGTACACTGTTAGATTGCATGTAATTGTGGACAAGTAGACACACACCTTCAATTTGATGTTTACATAGATAACTTAAATAAGCATTGTGCCTCTTCCATCAAATAACTGATTGTTTAAATTCAGCTAAATGGAAGGTCAAAGTGAACGGTACTGATTAAATTTTGTACAGCATTTGTCTACCCATCCATTCAAAAAAAATTCTGAATGTAATCTGTTGCTTCTATGTTGTTCATTGTGTTTTACAGGATCTTCTCAGTATAGCAGAACTTTTAGGAGATGTGAAACCGAAAGGAATATCCAGCGAAGACGTGACTTTGCTTCCAGAGAAGAAGTTTCACCCTAATAACAAGATGACCTCGTGTTCCATCTGCATGAGTGACTACACTCTGAATGAGAGAC
Organism: Magallana gigas; assembly: GCF_963853765.1. NCBI lineage: Eukaryota > Metazoa > Mollusca > Bivalvia > Ostreida > Ostreidae > Magallana > Magallana gigas. Next base: position 13,280,552 of record NC_088857.1, read on the forward strand.
TGAAGATTCTCCCTTGCTTCCATGAGTTTCATGGAGAGTGCATAGAGAAATGGATTGTCGTAAGTACATGTACATGTATATGTTGCAGAGTAATAATTTTGACAATATTCACATATTAAAAAAAAAGTTTGAAATATTTGCACTTTATGTCTTGCTGAGAAATATTTTGTTGAGAAATGTTGATATTTTATCCTTAATACGTGTATGACTTTTTTCACCGTTCAAAAATCATCAATTATGAATTAATTGTGAAAAAATTACCCAATGCAAGGCGCTCAATTATTTTATGCATTTAGTTCAACTCAGTAATGGTAAATTATAATTATTGTGAGATCTGCATGGAATTTCAATACAATTGTATGTGATTGAAATTTGTTTTAACTGAATGAATATACTTTTATTTTATTTTATTTTATTTTCCAGACGAATGCCACTTGCCCTATTTGTAGAGTTGAGGTAAAAGTATGAACTCAAAATAAAGTATGCCTGTTTGGACCTGAGCAGTTGAATTGCAGATCATCCCTTGTTGGTAGAGGAACATTCCTGCAGTATTTATTTGGAGATTAATTGGAACTGTTGAGTTTTATTGTGTGTATGCATGGTTTGTGAGTGAATCAATACGTGTTATTTCATTGTCTGTATATACATGTATATGCATTGTACATATAGGTTGTTGAAACAGAGTGGATATGCTCTACATGATTTATCAAACTTGTGAATTTTCTATTATTCACTCGGGAATGTTGAATTATTTATTTTCTTAGCTACAGGTAGTTTTCATCTCAGTTGCTAGTTCGTAGTTTAAATATTTTCCTCTGAAAATCCCAATCCCCATTTAGAATTTATCTAATTTAAAAGCAATATGTTTATTTATTATTATTGAGTAATTTTGTTTTGAAACCATATTTATCAGATTTTTTCCTTGCTAAGATTTATATATTTTGTGAATGACATACCACTAACCATTACTTGTCAAATTCCATAGATTTATTGAAATATTATTGTTTAATTGCCATTTATGTTTTGAAAATGTCTTGAATTTTTGAAAATTGAAATTCCTCTTCTTTGAACTGGTTGCATTATTGTCAAGTCATATGAAATCATTTTGAGTAATGACTGTTTATTTGGCAGTGTCTGTACGGTATGTTGCTACAAGTATATATATTAGAAAATCAGTTGGTTTTTTTTGTTTGTTTGTATTTAAACAGATATTAAAGTCAAAGCATTAATCATAGTCATTCAAATTTGCAAGTATGCAATTTTTTAGGTTAAATCAGACTGAAACCTTTGTTTTATCGCAACAGTGCAGTCAAGCAGTCTTAACAATTAGTCAATTATGCTATATACTTGTACATATATTGCAATGTGAGTGAAATTAAGTACGAGTTATAAACAATAGGAAACTCCAGGTGTGGGGACATTTGCTGTGATAATTACAATCTTCACCTCAAAATGTGATCACCTTACTCAGATTGTTCAAATTAAGCATTTTTTTTTAAATGTATCATTTCTTTGTTAAACCTTTTCCTTAAGTTGCCCCATTGCATATGTTTAATGTTTGAAGTCCATTTGTACATGTATTAAGTTTGAAGATCATTTTACTTTTTTTTTGCTCAAATTAAGTGGGAATGTTATATCAATTTTTTTTAAAATTTTGTTTCATTACTTGACAAGCAATACTTCGTTGTCTGACCATTTCTTACTAACTTTTAAGTTGACCCCAAGAAGGAAACTGTCTTTATTTGCTCTCAAACTTGTGACGCCAGCTGTTGTACATTGTAGAATTTGTGTTGTGTATGAATTATGTGGCATTTCACTTCACACACAATTTAGTTAGCTGATACCAGTGAATTCTTTGTGAAAGAGTGGTATATGTTGAGCAATGCCATCTATTAAAAATGGCATCCTTTAGAATGCATAAATGGCTGGAAGTGTATGTGGTTTTCATAAGTGCTTATTTGAATTTTACATTACTGGAATTCCATATGAGAATTCATTTATTAAATATACATGTATAATTCTTCACTATAGGATTATTTTCTTTTTGTACTGGTGTTAAATCTAATAGATTTATGCACATTTCAAGGACAAGTTTTGGAGTATTCAGAGATAACACTTTAACTCAAAAATCCTCATTATGAATTAAATTCAAATTTTTCAGTTCTTTGAAGATGAAATGTCAAAAAGAAAAAAATTGTTAATTTGGTCACAATTCATTGGCTTCGAGGATGGTCTTGCTACTGAAATTGCTTATGATGAGACAACAATTTTGTATGGGTTTGAGATTATGCAAGAACAAATAAAAATGTTTTTTCTGATGTGCTATTAAGTACTGTACATGTAATGGGTAGTTTTTTTTTTCTTTAATAAACGGAGAGATGGATTATATTGTATATTTGTGGTATTCTTTGTTTGTGAGAAGATCGTAAGTGTTAAGTAACAAATTTATGGAGGACTTGCTATTATAGACTGGTTCAATATAGATAGAAAATAATCCTTATATTTTGTTTTTTTAACTTATGAAATTGAAATTAAAAAATTTACATGTTTTCATTTACAGATGGACCTGTTATGCAATATGTATTCCAAAAAATCTCATTAAAATTTACCTGAGAATTCCATCTTTAGTGTTTTATTAGTCATGTAAAAGAGCAAGACTGGGGTAATCAAGTCAATAAGGACAGAAAGGAGCCAATTCCTTGATGATCAATTGATTATTAACTTGGAGTAAGTAATTAGTTCTCTTCAACAATGGATGATAAAGCTCCATACAATGCAGTAAAAGTGCCTAAAAAGGGGGATGATCGGGAAATTTTTTTCCAAATTTTGTTTTTATGGCAATACTATGTATTTTCAAAATGTTATTATATAAGGAATAATGAATCATTCTTTGAGTATTATGAGGTGATAATTTCGGTCGGGGCGAGATCAAATCCTATAAAGCCCGAAGGGCTTATGATAGATTTGATCAAGCCCCGACCGAAATTATCACCTCATAATATTCAAAGAATGATTCCTTATTACTTATATTTATATAATTTTAAGCCATCATACGATTAAATATTTAGATATAAATAAGTAAACCCCGCTGACACCTCAATTTGGCGTAATTTGTATTATGAGTTATATAGTACAAAATCGATACGTAGCGTTATCACAGGCAAAGACACTGGAAAATGTAAATATAAACCAATTAAATGTTATTCTTAAACAAATGTGACTGTCAAGTTGCAATTGAGATACAACTTTAAAGTGCAAAGGTCCTATGCAAGCGAAACTTATGTCTTGTTACTGTTTACATTGAAAATGGGAGAAATTTTAAAAACCATTCTCTTGTCATTAACACACATGCTTACTCTGTAGTAATTACCTACCAGTATATATTATTAACATCGATGTATAAATAACAATAAATTTAGAAAATGTTTCCTTAAATGGATGCCCTTGCATTGAAGTAACAGGAGCATTCACTGCAGAAACATGACATTACAGTATATCCTGTGGAGGTAGGATTAATTAATATGTATTTTTTCCTTTAAGGATGACGTTTACTCAGAATGAAAAAAAAATCCGCTGATGATAATGAAAAACCATCTATTGTGTGTTATAGACCTTTGCTTGTATTGTTATTTTACACTTTCAGAAAAGTAGGTCAATGACCTACTTTTTGAGTTAATGGCCATTTAATATTTATTGAAAAATCAAGAAAATCCCATAAAATTTTACACTACGATTGAGATTTTCTTAATTATAAAAATATTACAAATAATTAAACACTTTAAAAAGTAAGATACAGTTTACGAATGGTAGTGGCACTAAATAAGTACACAACATTGAGATTTCAGCATCAATTTTATAAAATAATTCAGTCCGAATTTCCTCTATCAGTTTTCAAATCCCTACCCATTTTCGATTCAATTTTACAAAAAATTGAATGATGATAATACAAAAACATTTATGATATTGAACCACATATATTGACTTTATTCTTTTGGCATAAAATTTATATGAGGTCAATGATCAAAATTTTGAGATATGATGTCTTTTATCGTTTTTAAGCATTTTTCAATATTTTTATTATTCGTGCCATAAGATTATTTTAATGAATAAGTGAGGGAAAACCAACAGAAAATATGCAAAATTACCTAAACTTAATTATAAAATTCTAACTTTTAATAATAGACTACTGCCAAAAAACTTTTAGCAGAAAACAAAATCTGCAAAATGTAGTCCGAATTTCCTCTGTTTGGCTAAAAGTCAATTTTTGTTTGAGCATAATTCCATAATAAAGTAAAACTATTGAATGTTTTGTCAATAATAATTTATTTCATAAATTCTTTTTGTGTTTAGAACAAATTTTACTCATTACCTTGAACTTTTTAACAATCGGAGTTTGAGAACTCAAACCCTGAGTAAATAACACCCTTAATGCTTGCATACTTGCCAACCTCCAACATGTGAAAATCTGGTCATGACCAGATTTGGAAAGTAAAAAATCTGGTCATAGCGCGTAACGACATTCACGACATATTTACCATGCATTTCATAGGTATATACAATAGAAATATGTGTTAAAAACTTATGTGTAATGCTTTATTGCAAAGAAGCATTTTAACTAACAGTTGCTGATTTTGAATTTTGCAAAGTGATCTGACACAGAAAATGGTAGGTTGTGTTCAGCTAAAAAAAATGCAAAAAGAGTTTCTGCTACATTAACCTTGCTTTTGAACTCTGTAAATGATGGCATGAAAGTTGTAAGTGACTTGGAAGAGTTATGTGTATTAAAAAGCATCCTATACATGACTTAGCGTTTTTGAATGTTTAGTCAGATCATTTTGGGCACAAAATCCAATATTCAAATGTGCGTTATATAGAACATAAAAGCCTCGTTTTGTACTCGATTACTTTGTTTTACTTCTGGGAATTCATTTTCCCAGATATGTTGATAGGTACAAAAATATCGTTTTCTTTTTGTTGGTTTTGATTCCGCTGGCCCCGATGAAGACCTTTTCTTATTGGAAGCCATCAGACTTAATGATTTAAACCTTCGCTTAGTCAAAACAACTCACGATAATAATTACACACTAGATACGATCTCGTTACGAGTAACGAGGAGGTCTTCCGTTCAATTTTTCATACGATACCATTAAAATATCAATGAAATTTCAGAATTTCCACTCACATTTCACATACAGCACATTAAAGATTTAATGTTTTAATCCCCTAAAAATTCCTAATTACGTCATCAATGGGCGTGGCTATGAGTTTTACAAACTGATATTGTTACGATCAACAACTTTGCTTCTATAATGCATTACACAATCTTTATTGTTTTGAAGTTATTTGTAATAGAGTTTACGAGTGTCTTGGCCCCTTATTTAGGGGTCAGCCCCTTTTTCTTGATCTCTTTGAAAAGGTCTTAAGAATACTAACATTTATTGTTCTTACACCCATCTAAAATTGTTGATCATTTTGAGACACAAATGATTGAATATTTTAGGGGCCAGCCCTATAGATCCTTAATGGGGACAGAAATTCGTGTTTTGATATGTGGAATCAATTTAAATCATTAATTCAAACATTTTCTCTTCTATGATGTCTAACAAAATATTTCTACTTCTCTAGTTATACTGTGTCAAAGTTTAAGTTCTTTGGCCCTTAAAAATCCCTAATTACGTAATAAATGGGCGTGGCAATTTTTTTTCTAATAGATATTGGTACGAGCAACAACTTTGCTTCTATAATGCATTACAAAATCTTTATCGTTTTGAAGGTATTCGTAATAGAGTTTAAGAGTGCCCTGGTCCCTAATTTAAGGGGCCAGCCCCTTTTTCTTGATTTCTTTGAAAACGTCTTAAGAATACTGACATTTTTTGTTCTTATACCTATTTAAAATTGTTGATCATTTTTGAGATACAAACGTTTGAATATTTTAGGGGCCAGCCCTCTAGATCCTTAATGGGGACAGAAATTCGTGTTTTGATATGTGGAATCGATTTAAATCATTAATTCAAACATTTTTTCTTTTATGATGTCTAACAAAATATTTCTACTTCTCTAGTTATACTGCGTCAAAGTTTAAGTATTTTGGCCCCTAAAAATCCCTAAGGCGAGAGAAATTTAATTTTTAGTTTTACGGATTTTTTGGTAAAAAATTTGGGTCGGAGGAGGGAAAATAAAAAAAATAAAAAAACTGGGGGCAAACTTTTATTAATCAAAATTACATATTATTTGCTTGAACTTATAATATTAAGTTTAATTTGTCCACTATCCATTGTGTACTTTGTGTTTGTTTCAAGATCATTGGTATTAACCTTACTAAACTTGTTCAGGATGACATATTTTCTTTGCTTTTCATAAAAACTTTTAAGCCAAACCATGCATGGCTGACCTCCATCTTAAATACTCCATGTTATAGAGACGCTTACACTTGATTTTAAAAGCTCCCTTTGTCAAACGTTTTGCAGATTTCAAATAAAATAAAGTAATTTTAAAACCAAGATCGGTCAAACTTGAAAATTCCGGAAAAATTTCCGAAGATACGAATTTTTTTTCATTATTTTTTTTTTTACAAAATCGGAAAAATTGGGTCGGCGGATCCGTAAAACTAAAAATTAAATTTCTCTCGCCTAATTACGTCATCAATGGGCGTGGTAATAATTTTTTCTAATAGATATTTGTACGATCAACAACTTTGCTTCTATAAAGCATTACAAAATCTTTATCGTTTTGAAGTTATTTGAAATAGAGTTTAAGAGTGCCCTGGCCCCTGATTAAAGGGGCCAGCCCCTTTTTCTTGATTTCTTTGAAAAGGTCTTAAGAATACTAACAATTTTTGTTCTTACACCTATTTAAAATTGTTGATCATTTTTGAGATACAAATGTTTGAATATTTTAGGGGCCAGCCCTCTAGATCCTTAATGGGGACAGAAATTCGTGTTTTGATAAATGGAATCGATTTATATCAATAAATCAAACATTTTTCTTCTTTGATGTCTGACAAAATATTTCTACTTCTCTAGTTATATTGCGTCAAAGTTTAAGTATTTTGGCCCCTAAAAATCCCTAATTACGTAATAAATGGGCGTGGTAATAATTTTTTCTAATAGATATTGGTACGATCAACAACTTTGCTTCTATAATACATTACAAAATCTTTATCGTTTTTAAGTTATTTGTAATAGAGTTTACGAGTGTTTTGGCCCCTAAATAAAGGGGCCAGCCCCTTTTTCTTGATTTTGTTGGAAAGAACTTTTGATTCTCTACCTCTTTTGTTATATATGTTTTAACAAAATATCAACTGATAAAAAGATATAAATCAAAACGTGTGAAAATTTTGAATGAAAATTCGTACCCAATTTTCGTGCCCAGGCGAGCTCCAAGAAATGGCGCAACAGGCATTAAACAACTACATGCTGCACAACTCCAAACTATCGTCTACCTTTCCTGAAAATTTGATATTCATATCTCTTATGGTTTCCGAGTTTATAGCTGCACAAAATGGGTCGTCAAAAATTACAAAATGGCCGACAATTCGGTACCGGAAGTGACTACGAAAAAATTAAGAAAAATGTATTAAGTTTAGATCACGCCCTAACATCTGTGAAAAAATGGTTGAGATCGGTCGAATAGATTCGGAGAAATCGCGTGCACAAAATTTGGAAAAAAAAAATAATAATAATAACTAGATACGATCTCGTTACGAGTAACGAGTAGGTCTTCCTTGCAATTTCTGTTTTAAATCATACCATGAATAATCCATACAATTCTAGAATTATCCCCCCCCCCCCTACTTTCAAATAATGTATACAAATCCATTATTACGTAATAAATGGGTGTGGCAATGAGTTTTCCAGATAGATATTGCTACAATTAACAACTTTGCTTTTATAATGCATTACGAAATCTTAATCGTTTTTATGTAATTTGTAATAGACTTTACGAGTTTCTTGCCCCCCCCCCCCCAAAAAAAAAAATAGGGGCCAGCCCCTTTTTCTTGATTTCTTTGAAAGGTCTTAAGAATACTAACAATTTTTGTTCTTACACCCATCTAAAATTGTTGATCATTTTTGAGATACAGATGTTTGAATATTTTAGGGGCCAGCCCTCTAGATCCTTAATGGGGACAGAAATGCGTGTTTTGATAATAGGAATCGATTTAAATCATAAATTCAAACATTTTCTCTTCTACGATGTCTAACAACATATGTTTACTTCTCTAGTTATACTGCATCAAAGTTTAAGTTCTTTGGCCCCTAAAAATCCCTAATTACGTAATAAATGGACGTGGCAATGATTTTTTCTAATAGATATTGGTACGATCAACAACTTTGCTTCTATAATGCATTACAAAATCTTTATCGTTTTTAAGTTATGTGTAATAGAGTTAACGAGTGCCTTGGCCCCTAATTTAAGGGGCCAGCCCCTTTTTCTTGATTTCTTTGAAAAGGTCTTAAGAATACTAACATTTTTTGTTCTTACACCCATTTAAAATTGTTGATAATTTTTGAGATACAAATGTTTGAATATTTTAGGGGCCAGCCCTCTAGATCCTTAATGGGGACGGAAATTCGTGTTTTGATAAGTGGAATCGATTTAAATTATAAATTCAAACATTTCCTTTTCTATGACGTCTAAAAAATATGTTTACTTCTGTAGTTATATTGCGTCAAAGTTTAAGTACTCTGGCCCCTAAAAATCCCTAATTACGTAATAAATGGACGTGGCAATGATTTTTTCTCATAGATATTGGTACGATCAACAACTTTGCTTCTATAATGCATTACAAAATCTTTATCGTTTTTAAGCTATTCGTATTAGAGTTTAAGAAGGTCTTGGCCCCTAAAAAAAGGGGCCAGCCCCTTTTTCTTGATTTTGTTGGAAAGAACTTTTGATTATCTACCACTTTTGTTATATATGTCATAACAAAATATCAACTGATAAAAAGATATAAATCAAAACGTGTGAAAATTTTGAATGAAAATTCGTACCCAATTTTCGCGCCCAGGCGAGCTCCAAGAAATGGCACAACAGGCATTAAACAACTACATGCTGCACAACTTCAAACTATCGTCTACCTATCCTGAAAATTTCATATTCATATCTCTTATGGTTTTGGAGTTTATAGCTGCACAAAATGGGTCGTCAAAAATTACAAAATGGCCGACAATGCGGTACCGGAAGTGACAACGAAAAAATTAAGAAAAATGTATGAAGTTTAGATCACGGCCTAACATCTGTGAAAAAATGGTTGAGATCGGTCGAAAAGATTCCGAGAAATCTCGTGCACAAAATTTGGAAAAAAATAATAATAATAATAAATAATAATAATAATAAGAAGAAACAGTACGAAAACAATAAGGTCTTCCGTTGGAAACGGAAGACCTTAATAAGAAACAGTACGAAAACAATAAGGTCTTCCGTTGGAAACGGAAGACCTTAATAATGTGTCTGTTATAGCCATCGGCATTGTTTACGTGTTACGTAAATCCAAGCTCAGCTTGGGTTCATAACTGGAATTCAAACGCGCAACGTAATTTACGAACCAAATCCGGAAATCGGGAGATTTTCGGGTTGTTCGACAAAAATCGGGCGAAAAGCATGACCCGCCGGGTCATAAAAAATAATCGGGTGAAGGGTTGAAAAATCGGGTGTGACCCGACGAAATCGGGTCAGTTGGCAAGTATGAATGCTTGTTACCTTCAAACATGCACCAAAAGTGCATTTAGTTTTTTTTTTAAGGAATAAAGTTTTTGAGAATAAATTTTGGTTTACAGTATGCAAGAACAGGGTTTTCCATTTTGAAGCTTGATAAGTTTGTGTATGAAAAAGCTTCATTTCAAAGGTTAATAGTGACAATGATCTTGATTAAAATTCACAATACTGGGCTGTGGTCAGGATTTAGCAACCCAAGCTGCTAGGTTGGATATTGTATTATGGTAAATAAACTGTATGAATTTTAGAGTAGTTGCTACATGTACAAAGAAACTATGACCCTTAAAATAGCTGATCTTGCTAAATCTTATCTCAAAGTGAGCACAAAAGTTCAGGATTTATTTGCTACAAACTTCTGCTATGGAAACCTTTTTTCAACAAAAACATGCTTTCTATGGTAATTCAGGTGGGGTATGACAGTGAGATAGCATTGCAGGATAGTTTATTTTTTCCTGCAAATTTAGCTATGCACATCACCAAAGTAAAACATTGCACTATTAATTTATCTCTGACTTACTTAATCAATTATTCTAAAGGTGCATGGAATTATTATTGTCGATTAGAATGTAACACAGATTCCATGTACTATGTGAAGTTACCATGGTAACTACAACTACCTGAAATACTCCAGGGGTCAGTCCGTACAGTCTGTGGGGTTCTTGCTCTCAACGTAGCTTAGTCCAAAAGTACAAAGAAAATATTAATGAAAGATGTACAAATAATCTATTATAGCTACAAGAGTTAAAGTTAACATTTAATTAGCAAAATAATACATCTAAAAGGAAATGAAAAACATGTATATTCAGATGCTGACAGGATGTTTCACCCGGTCATGTAGTTTCAGTCTTGTCAGTTTCTGTATGAATTACATTCGTCGTAAGAATTATAGTCAAGTGAAAAGCCGTCAATGTGAGAGCAAACTAGGTTTTCTATTTTGTGAACTGTATCCATCATTCATTTGTCAACCCTGAATTTATAAACACAACATACATAGTGGATGTATAAACATAATGAAGGAAGAAATTCTCTCATTAATGAATAATAATTTATTTCATAATTCATTAATACAACAACAGTTTGATCACAAATGCTCCGTCAAAAGTTACTCTCTGAACTAAATCACATGGAAATATTCACCACAATTCATAAAATAAAAATTGTGATTGAAAGCAAAAACAGTTCATGAACATCTAGCACATATACTAGCAGGGACTTGTCTAAAATTTGTCTAACATTCAAACCAAGTACATTTAAACATCTTTTAAATTCTACATTTTTCATAAAAAGATATACAGTTTTTCTGTTTGCTGTGCCAGATTGGGGCATAGGACAGACACTGTCAGATGTACTGGTACATTGTACATGTATGCGAGTAAAATCAAAACAACCATGGAAATTGTAGAATCAGTTTGTCATCTCTCTCTCTCTGTCTGTCTCTCTCTCATAGAACCAACATAACCAACTGCTGTGAAAATGTAAATTAAATTAAATCTACTTTCAACAATTTAATTCAAATAAATATGCATTATTTAATTATTAAAAGCGTAAACATTTGGTTACTACCAGTATGCATCGATTAATAATCTGTTATTGATGATGCATAGTGTAGAATTGTTTGTAGATTAAAATACATCTAAACCTAACAATCATGTCTCTCAATACCTAATATACAGCATAATAATAATATGTAACATATTAAATAAACATACATGAACAATATCAGTAAATTACAAAAGCACCAAAGCTCTGGTCACATGAAAACAACTCACCCACTGTACGGTAAATATCAATGTTATCTATTTGTAGCTTATTGCACACTTCACAATAACATAGCACATTAAAACATTTTTTTGTAGCTGCTAAATTAATCACACTATAGTATTAAATACCACAACACTCTCTGGATTAACTAGTAGTCTATATTAGATGGTAAATTCTGGAGGAAAGTATATGTAAATAAACTTTTTTTTATCTTCTCTCTGATTTCCCTCCCCTCCAAAATAATCTAAATCTGCCACTTTATCATTTTCTTTTCTTAACTATTTACATCATTGGAAGCTTCATTTGTTATGCATCTGTAGACAAAATTTTGTACTTACTATGTGTTTAAATGAATAGATGCACATCATTATTTATCATCTAGACTAATGCAGGTCACAACAACAATGATTTTTAAATAAAGAAAACTAGAGAAATAGAATCCATCCAAATCATATCTTCTTAACATCAAGAGACTATCATAAGTTGGATATTATGCTTTAGAAATGAATACATGTAAAATGTAAAATCTGATATTTCACTGGACATTTATGACTTATTCAGACTAAAAGACAAAACCTGATTGGGTCTGATGACATACATTCATAAATAATGAACTTAAAGTTCTCTATCAAACACAATCTATAACAAAGTCCATAAAGCAAATAGAAAAATATACCCAGTATCTCTAAATCTCAGCACATTCATACTTATGCAGATTTTATTCATAACCTACCTTTAATTATGGTAAATCAAAACTGCACTATTTCTGCATGAGAATAACTGAAAGCTTGTGTTTGTTTAATCTACCCATGAGACATAAGCATGATAAACACTGAAAATGTTTTTGGGGGGAATTCAATAAAAGTGCATAGTCAGCACTTTCTAACTGAGGTATATCTCACGTGAGACACAGATGACATGGATCTGATAAAACAATCTTAATATATCAAGCAGAGGAGGTGGGGCATGAAACATCTTTAACATTAAATAAATTCCCATTTGTTGTAAACTTAAAATGTAGATCAGACATTCCAGTACATATCAGCTCTGATAATTTGGATTTTTTTTCTCTGCTGGTCTTATTCTACATGAGAATCCATTAGCCTTGATATACATAAATCAATTCTGTTAAAACAGCCCAGCCTGTCCTCCTCATGTTTTGTGGTCTGGATTGTCGCCCAGACTCACTAGGTAACCTTTGACCTCTGTCTCATACTCAAGGTTATCTGGTTTCTCTGTAATGACCCAGGTCTCGTCCGTGCTTTCCACTCGTTCTCGGCAAATGGGACACGTTTTGTTGGTCACATTCCTGTCAAATTAAAGTTATTTACAGTAATAAAAATGGTATAATGTTAAATTACAGTGACTGAATGTTTTTTCATTAGATGGAATAGAATTCCAAATATTTTTGTACCATCATGGAAAAATTAGAAATTTATAAAAGAAAAGTCATATACATGTAATGAAATATAAAACTCTTATGCAATTTGCCTTACAAGGTAATTTGCTAAATTTAGCCAGGTAAAACTACAGATACTGTGAGCAATCTCACAAATTATACACCCTCACTAAGAAAATAGAATAACAATCCTCGTGTCAAATTTTACCAACGTATATTTTTTTTTATCACAAGATATAGCCTAGTATATAGATATAGACAGGAATTATTCATCTTTTTAAACAATGACCTTGGACTTGCACAACTGACCCTGGGTCAAGTTAATGATACATCCTCAGGTCATAAGCAATCTTTATGTGAAGTAAGAACTTCAATGTTTCTTCATAAGCAAGGTATAAAGAAGATACAATCTATGAACTTTTTCTTTGAATGACCTTCAACTCGCCAAAAAGACCTTTGGTCAAAATCTTGACACACCCTTAGGTCATAAGCAATCTTTGTGTGAAGTAAGAACTTCAAATGTTTCTCCATAAGAAAGATATAAACTGGGCAAAAATTATGCACTTTTTCTTCTACTCACCAAAAAGACCTTTGGTCAAAATCTTGACACACTCTTAGGTCATATACCGGTAAGTAATCTTTTTGTCAAGTAAGAACTTCCAATGTTCCTCAATAAAAAAGATATGGACAGGACACGACTGCACAAACAGACGGATGGGTGGATGGACAAGGTGATTCCTATGTAACCCCCAAAACTTTATTTGCAGAGATTATAATAACACAACCTATTGATGATGAAAATACTGGTATGTTTCTATTTTCACTATAAGAATAAATATACCTACTTGTCATCTTCGCTAGCCAAGTGTACCGTTCAAAATTCTCGTATGTCATGAAGATGAGCATCAAGAATCAAGGACTTGACTAGCGAAAACACCTGTCTCTATGTTATACTTACAAACTCCTCTAGCATAACTATCATGGTTGATTGAGTATACTCACCAGGTATCTATACAGCCCTCACAGAACTGGTGCGTACAGGGGAGAATGATCTCAGACCTACGCTCCATACAGATACAGCACTCATTCTCATCATACTGCTGCCCCACCCTGAAAAATCAAATGGACGTCAGCAACAACCCACAGTGATTATGATTGAGAGAGAGAGAGAGAGAGAGGCCACATACACAAACATTTTTCTAACTAGACTCGAAGAACTAAAAAGATTCATCAAGATTTCGAATACTTGCCCGTCAAATATAACACTGGCACAGATGTTGCTCGGTAAACTACTGAGGTGTCCTTTCTCTTCCTCCATGGCGTTTAAGTTTGCCACCTGGTCAGAGATTTCCCTGTACAACACAATGTACTGCTTCAGATTCAGTCGTCTTCGAGACTCCACTCGATTGATAGTTGTATTCACCTGAAGGAAAAAAACACAATTATTATTATTTCATACAAACTAACTTCATTTCCATCTAATTGAAAATTAGATCCAAAATTTTATGTATGATCATTATTTTGCCCTCACAGGGATAGCAAAAACTGCTGAATGTTTACAATGATTTACAGAAACATCACTCATTTTACATGTACAAACTCTAGATACTAGTACATGTATATGATATTTGAGCTCAAAAGGATATTGTCTCTATAACAATAATTGGAAGCTCATTTGACTTTGTGCTGATTTTTGCTGAATCGACAATATTGTCTGATTCTGACTGTGGTATATGTGTCTAAATGAATATAAAACCTTCTCTTATCTAATTTTTGAACAAGTGAAAAGCTGTCATTGTGACAGCAAACCGGGTTTTCTTTTATGTGAACTGTATCCATAATCCATGTCAGCCCTGAATTGATAAACACTACCAACCATATCCAGTGAAATGGAGTACCCTATATGCAATATTTTGCCAAAAAATGACTAAGTTCAAAAGCTAGTATTTTTCCATAAATTATCAGAAATCAAAATCCTAGCAATATGCACACCTCTAATATATGTACAACTGATCTGCAAATGAACAACTTCCTATCTTGAAAACTGTAGGAGAAAATCAGTACAATGAGGGTACCCTTTTTTTTTGGGCAGCCACCCGCCAATGGCTTTCGAGGGGTGTCAATTTCAACTGTTACCCTCCCAAACAGGCACTATTTATTTTATTATACTGAATGTCTTAATATTTGAGAAAATTTTACTGCTTTTATACTGAAATGAAGTGAATTATACGGCGAACCGTACGCGTATAATTTACGCGCATGTAACAATTTGCTGTGTTACCCATTGCCAAGTGTGTTGCTAACGCTGAGGGTAATAGAACGAATTATTAACTGCATCTTAACCAATCAGATTCCAGTCTTAAACATGAAAGTATAATTAAAAAAATATGTTATCTAATAGTTTCAACAAAGATATAGCCACAGAAGTGGAATTTCCTTAGGCTTTAAAAGTGAACTGCTCCAAAACATTTGCAAGCATTTGAAGTTTTCAACTGCACTTAAAAATGTCAACTGTAACAAATGTTTTATTTTTAGTCTGTTAACATGCACAAAAAGTTCTGCAAGGGGTGTGATACGGATCCGTATCAGCCCTATAGGGCTGATAACCTGTATCAGCCCCGGATGCCGATAGTAGTTGTGTGATGTCATCTGTATCACATATGCCAAAAACCTGTATTTATTACTATGTATGTAATAAAGAGTATCTAATTTACCAAACATCATATACAGTTTATACACTTGTCTAATTTTTAAAATAATATATTGAACCGTTTTCAAACAACTTTTTAGATTTGCAACAGCCTTAAAACCGCACTTTGGCAAAATTTTAACTATGACATTTTTATTATTATACTTTCATGTTTAATACTAACGCGGATTTTGTATTTTTCTGCAGTATCGCCACCCTAATTTCCCGCATGAGTAACCAAAGAAAGCATTTTACTTTTCAAAAAACCCAATTATAATGTTGTAAATTATATTATTCGTTCACTTTCTACGCATGCACTGTACTTCGGTGCTCCTCCTCGTTAGCATTAACTTCCATGATTTGTCATTGCAGTACAAAAGAACTAAATATTGGTAATGGATTTTAACTTACATGTTCATTTTTTTATTTTACATGTACAAAATTACAAACAGAATAGCAATATTCATTGAATGAAATCAGAGCAATGTAAAATACCGGTATATTGTGTACTCTTGATCAGTAATATACATATATACATATTTATCGTTTTGATTTTCTGGTGAGAATTATGATTAAATAATTGTACATGTAAAATGGCGACGTTTACTCAGGTCTGGTTACACTTGGATTTTTGGACCAACTATTTTTAACAACAGAGTAAATATGACTTAGCAGACATACAGTTGCACACCGATAAAAGGCAAACTGTTCCATTTTTGTCTAAAATGTCAAAAATGCTATATCTTAAAATTATTCAAACCGTAATTCATATTTTAGCATCCAAACCAGAATAATTCGTTAATCCAAACCGTACTTTTTATTTAGCAGGTGCATGAAGTTATTGCTATTTTTATACATAATAATGTATTAAATATATATTGAAATGATTTCATTTGGTTAGAGTAATCTTTCAAATTAATTTTGGCTGCTTCAGATTTATGGTATGTGTTATGTTATCTACGTAATCTCAAATAGTTCTTGGTTTTAGCGTTAAAATGACACGTTAACAATTGGTATTCCTACAAATAAGTCGTTTTTATTTCCGATGAACATAAATAACACTCACATTTTTTTCAACTGCAAAACCGTAAAAAAATATGAACGACTATAACAATGTTTTAATTGATATTTACCTCATTGCCGATAGAAAAAAGAACACAACACTAATTGTTTTTACAACAGATACGCCATTTTCACGTAATCCAAACATGTCACTACCGGCGCGGATACACGACAGTGTGGACCCCACAAAGAAAAATGATTCCAATAATATTCTTAAGGTATATCAACATTAAAAAGCATTTGAAACCAAGTGATAATTGCTGTAGAACAGCTCAAACATATCTTACATAATATCCCCCACATACTTGCGAAAAGCAGACAACTGGTAATTAATTACAACATTCATAATGATCAGTTCCATGGAAACTGTTTTGTGTTAATGGCTTACTTTCTCACAAATGATTCTCACAGAGGTCCTCCAAAATATGGTAGAATGTGTTCCATTTTCTACAGAAAACAACAACTGCTTTCCTCTTCTATCACAGAAAGATGATGTTCTGAAAAGCAGGAAATTACTGTAGAAGCAGATATATTCGTTGAGGATTTAATTTTGTTATTTTCGTTGGCAGTGTAATTCAACGAAATTACCGGGGTAAATCCATGACGATATTTTAACCCAAGTATTAATGAATACAAAGAGATTACAATGAAATCAAATGCCAACGAAATCTTATTTGGTTTAAAAACAACGAAATTTTGACCCAACAAAAATATGTGCTTCTGCAGTAGTTTTCAAAAACATAAGGAATATCAAACAACACCCGGATTTGTTTTTTATTTTAACGATTTTTTAATGCTTACTGATATATTTTTAAATGTTGCCCCATATACCCATGTACATTGTAATATAATCTTTCAAAAGATAATGGCATAGGTGTTTATATCATGAATAATGTATCTTAATTTCTGTAAATACATGTGTATATTAAAATATGAACCATGATCACAACTTTTCCCTTGAATGATGTTGATCATGATTTAGTTTTCTGTGATCTATTCTGCTTTATAATGGACAAAGAGCCAATTTGAAAGACAAAGAATACCTTATTAATCATGATAATATTAGAGGTGAAACTGTCCAGATGGTGCTCAATGACTTATTACAGAATATCACAAAATATAAATTTCGTGAATGTTCAAAAAAAATTTCTCATTTTTCAAATGTGCATGTATTTAGTACTGTACTGTATTTATTTAGCCTGAATAAAAAGCATTCAGTGTACAAAGGGTGAGCAATTCTGAACACACTGTTTATTATCTACTCATATTTTTGTCTTTAATGTCCCCTAAACCCATGGTGAACTCCTTTGTTTTAATTTAAGTATCTGATTCAAACTATAAAATATGTAATATATCATAACAAAAATCTCTTCAAAGTGTTTGTTTTCAAAACATCAAAATAAATATCTATGTATATGCTCCACAATCTGTGGCATGCATTTGGATGAGATGCTTTGCAATTAATTTATCTGCTAGAAGACAAAGACGCCTTTTAAGATCATGAAGCAACAGAGCCCCATCCTTGAAAACCACTTAATCTAACATCAAAGTATTACAATTTCTATATAGTACCTACCAGTAGTACTTTTCTCACTCATTCTGTTTGTCACTGTACAAAAGACACACCAGTAATTCTTCTTTCCCATTTTTGCTATGATATTCTAATATTAACTTTCTGATGTTCTTAAACAACTCAGCACTTGGGCAAAAGTTGCTGTAAAACAAGTCAGCTGACAGGGTTAACTTATCCTAGCTCTTTAAAATCTCAGTGTTACTTACAACGAGTTGAGCTCTTGCACAGATCGAAGGAAGTCCGGATATGAGAGATTGGCAAGACATTTCAGAATGGTCAGATGAGACTTCAGTTTGGAATGCACAATTCCGAAGGTCTGCTCTGGATTTGGAATACTACTGCCTTGTCCCATCCTTCTGCAACTACAACCAGCAGGCAATAACAAAAAGGACAACTTTAAAAATTATTGTCATATATATATATCATCACAATATTTTGGTTCAAATATTCAAACACTTAAAAAATAAAATAAAAGGGACAACATGTGTGGATGAACTAAACAAGATTTTATAAGCAAATCATACAATTTGTTATTGTTACTTATTTTCATAAGTACCTGCATTTCAGAATATCATTATTATGTAATTTGAATTAATAATTACCAATAATAATTTCAACTATACATAACATCAACATGTCTAGTAACCTTGAAGAGCAAATTAAATAACAGTCTGTTTCTAATCAATTTTCTTGAAAGTTATCACATACAGCAAGACCCTAATGAAAAACAGAACTAGCACCATTTTTTTTTTATAGATGTCAGTGCCTTTAGTCTTTGCATGATATTTGTTTATTTTTGCCAAATACATATCTGAAATTTAAAGCTCAAATTCTATGATTTAGAGCTATGAGCTATAACAAGTGCTGGTGAGTTATAACTCAACAAAAACTCTGCGAGTCTGCAATGGTTTTTGATGACAGGGACATCAGTTCGATTTATGCTCAAGTTCCCTTCCACACTGACATGATTTCAGGATGATAGTTTAATTTTAATACAAACTGTTTTAGGCAACATCTGTACAATGTATGTACTACAAATGTTGGACACAAGTCTTGGAAACTCGTTGCAAGTCAGGTGCACATTGAGCAGAGATCATATCGGTGTCCTTAGAACTTGCAACACATCTTCTATCATGTCAAACTACTTTTTACACTTTGAGAAGCGCCAACATAATACAAAATATTGCCTACATGCACAAAAGATTTGACAACATCAGCTCAACATGTCTTTACATTTGTTCGATACTTACCGTATACTTTCGCGAATTCAATACGTTTGAATATAAAGGCATAAGACACATCTGTTGTGTATATCTCGTATATATATAGCAACTTATTTTAGGGCGCTCATAAAGAAAGCAATCATGATTAACTGCTTGCAGCAGTGGGAAAATTTTTCTCATAATATTCAAATATATACTAAGCGAAGGTGATTTTGAGGCACTTGTACATAAAAAATATTGATCATGATTTAACCAACATTTGGGGTCCTCGTGAAAGCTATGTACTTGGGCGCTCATAAAATATAATGGGGCGCTCCAAAAAAGAATTTAGGGCACCCTTGCATAGGGCATAATGGCATCTGGGGGAAAGGACCAGAACCAATAAACAGGCAGATAAAAGGGGTATCGGGTGCGTTCGCCCTATCCACATGTTCGCCTTAGTCCGTTTGCTCTAGGTCCCTTCGCTCTAATTATCGTTCGCCCAAATAATCGTTCGCCTTGAACCCGTTCGCTCCTTCTTTATAAATAAACAATATTATAAGTTATTTCATTTACTTTTAACTTAAAACTTTTTATCTATTATTAATTCGCATATAATTACAATATGTTTTTCCTTCATCAAAAATGACGTAATTGGTATACGTTAATTGTAAGCTTTTATTGCCGTACATTGTCGATAACCGTCTTCTTGTTTTTATAATGATTCGCTTGGTGTTTTTAATCAATTAAAGAATTTGAGACTTTAATTGGCTCATTCAGAAGCTTAGCAGATGATTATCATCTATTCTCTCTTTAAAGAATTTATACATAACACAATCCTTTAATCTCTAAATGAGATATATACGGAAATGGAACATGTATAACTGTATCAAACTACATGTACTCAGGGTTGTCTCTAAGACCCGGGAGGCGGGGAATTTCCCCGCCTAAAGTGACGTAATTACCCGGCTATTATTGCATTTCAAACACAATCTAGCTATAAGGTAGACCTCCAGATCCCCTTCTACTTTTTTATTTCTCCCTTCTACTTCAATTTTTAGAGACAACCCTGTGTACTGTTAACCATGGTGATTATTATGTAGAAGTAGAAAAGGCGGTATTGTTTTCATTATCCCCGATAATTATATATGTATCTTTCAAAATGTTTAAATTGACAAGAATACACAAAAATATATAAATTAATTAATCCTATATAAAATTAAGGCGAACGGACACAGTGCGAACGGCTTCAAGAGCGAACGGACCTAAGGCGAACGAAAACTAGAGCGAACGGCGTCAAGGGCGAACGCGTTTTAGAGCGAAATAACAGCCAATCGATAAAAGGCAGATCCAATTTTGTATGTTTCAAATGAACCAAATCAATTTTATTTATTTGCTTTAACTTCCAAACGGTCACATCGTAAAACATCGTCTTAAGGATCAAAAAGGTACAAATATTATATCAAAACAATGTTTAATACCTCTATTAAATTACTGGCTGCTCACATTGCATTGCGCAATTTGTAAATGTACACTAAACTGATAAATAAATACTGATAAGATGCTGAAAGAAGGACATCTTGACGATTGTCTTCAAAGTTTAGTCCCGGCAAATATCAAAACGCTGTCATAGAAACAATATATCACTACAGACTGCATTTATGGCATACAAAAGATTAAATTTACTTACATCATTAGTTTTGGTACTTTATGTACCAAACATATTTTATGTCTCATTAGCTGATTCCAGGGATATTCGGATCATTTCCATTTTGATCCTTTAAAATGAAATTGAGATGATTGTTAATTGTTGTTTCTTTTAATTTTGTGATCTGATAGAAATTAATTTCAAATTTATAACGATACATAAACTTCATATTTCCTTTAAATTTTCTCTTCACTTCTTATCGAAACAGTTCTGATCGAGATGACTTGCACCTGCTCTCCGGAAATATTTGTATAAACAGGAAGTATTTGACTCACCTGTATTGCCTGTAACTAAATCTAGCTTGCCATCGCAGTTTTCCGACTTTTCAAAGAATCAGGTAAGATTTAGACGTAAATATTTACACATTACTTTGTTTATTTCACAGAAGAACACGTTCAAATTCTTACCTTTGAGTTCATATCTTTCAAATAAATTTCTTTGCCCAAAAAGCTCATTGAGACTAAAAAGGTGTGGAGGAAGTTAATATTCTTAAAATATTTTATAGCCTACTTTGTTACGTCTTTCTCTTTTGCTGTACTGGTGAAACTTAAGACACTTGCAGCTATGGTTGTTCCAGATCGAAGCTATTTTATTGTGATGTCAGATCAAACACTTTTTACATTTCATGAATATTGTAACACACAATATGTCTATAAATGATGTGTATAGGCGGAGTAAATGTGAATTCGTCCACTCAGCAATCTAATTAAAATTAGATCCTTCACGCTCTCGTATTTGAAGGATCCAATTTTAATTAGATTGTCCACTCAGTGAATATCGGTCAGTATTCCTATGTGACTGACCATTAATTAAACAGAGCCATGTCCTTTAATGTCTTGAAACTCACTGATGAAATTTGATAAACCCACTCCTTCTCATTAGAAACAAAGTAGGTTGACTCTTTTTTGTCTTTAAAATGATGGGAAATCACAAAGAAATTCATTCATCTACCATTGATTTTCTGTCAGGTCATTTTTTATGAGACTTTGGTCATTTATCCTTTCTTAATTTAAACTGTCTCTTTTTTCTTAAAAATTTTCATCTATCATAAACTAGAGCTAGGAACACAATACATGTACACCATCTTTGTGAAAATGGTGATAAATTTCTTGGGATCTTCTAGTTTTTAAAATTTTAATGGATACAAATTTATATTATTAAGCTGCTTAAGAACACATTGTTGCCTAGCTCACATATACCGATAACCAAGTACATTTTGTATACCGGGTACATTATGATTTTTCATATTAGGAGATCATTCATGCAATCACCTGTAAACATTTTAAAAACAGTTTAAATGAAGTATAAATATACATTCTTTTATAATAATTTTAGTAGTACATATATTGCATGTATTGCTAAATGAAGATCAATAAACACCTTTGACAAGATTGAGATGTGAAGTTTATTTTTTGATTTTAATACATGTAAACAAAATATTTTGGGTTGCAATACATTAAATCCCAAAAAGTACATTTTATTGCTAAATGATATTTTACTGGAACACTGTTAAATTGTTTTACCTATGCATCTGAGGGAGTTAGCTTTCAATATAGCTGCAATAATGTAGCCCGCTCCGATTTTTTTTTATATCTGATGTCCTCCCCCCCCCCCCCCCCCCCCCCCCCCCCCCCCCCCAAAAAAAAAAAAATCGGGAGAGGGCTACTTTTAATATTGTCAATAAAAATTGAACATTTGTTGAATAATTTAGTGAACATTGCATGTACATATATAACTTTTCATATATAGATCTACATGTAAGCCAGATTTTTGTGGCTCAGTGATAGTTATAGATTTATCCATCAGTCCTTGTAATCTTAATAATTATAACTGCATGGTATAATTTTGATTTTATTTATTTTTTTCATTGTAAAGTAAAAATTAGCAACATGATGTATTACACATGTTACAAACAATATGTGTGACATCTGCTAGTTAAAATTGTCACTTCATATACATGCAAATGTATTCCTTAAACTCACACTTTACATTTACACTATTATGCACATTCCAATTGATCGAGGTAGTTGCAATGAAAGGGAGGTAAACCACTAGCATGCCAAATGCTCTAAGAAACTTTGATGTGGACAGACATGTTATGTGGTGATTGCAATTTGATGTCAGGATCAGGGATAATTCACTTCAGGCATTTGCCTTTTGTTAAATTTCTATGTCCATGAATTTAGTTCATGCTTCGTAAATTTTTCATTTAAAAGTACACGTATTGATTATTTAGTAAACTTATTTACTGTCTCTAACACGTCTATCCAAGTATTAACTTAGTTAATTTTTTAAGCATATAAAATTTTATTTTGCAAAGAGGGTCCTGGATATAAATCAAATTAACAATTTAATTAAGTTTATATTATGTAATACCAAAGTTTAATTTTAAAAATAAATATAGAGAATATTATATATAAATAGTTTTTTCCTATGATTCTAAAATTTTGAAAGATTAATCTTCTGGCTTTCTTAATCATATAGTTCATGTGTTTATTAGGAAAAATATTATCCAGTGTATGATGATGTCACTATATGGGATTAGGTCACCTTATCATTCTGATTAGGATTATTCGGCACACTTTCTCAGAGGAGACAATTAAATACTAATTGTAAGTTCTTTAAATATTGACCTCATAAAAGTGTAATCCAATAAAGTGTATCATTGAAGTATGAGGTCATTCCTATTTTTTAGGGAGATTTACTTTTGTTCAGCAGTAATTGAATTAAGGCTTTTAGATTGATTAGTAGTTTAATCCTTGATAAGTTAAACACAGTTGTGTTCGCAAACCATTTTTGGCAGTATTACAAGTTATTACGGGTGGCGTAATATGCAACATTGAATGTGGTTTATTTAATACACTGTGTGCATGAGTAATTGCTTATTAATTTTCTTGCATTTCCTCTGTGGGAATTTAATTGTTGGAGGAATAAGTTGATCCAATGGAAGTATATTCTTTTAATGTTCCAGTAAGTAACCAAAGTCTCATGAATATCCTTGGTGTGAAGTTAGATTTGATTATAGTATCATTTATAAATATATTTATGATTGTCAATCAAGAATAACAACAACGTAATGGTGCTTGATTTCACAGTCGCATAAACATGAGGCCTGCTCCTTTACAAGAGCAGAATTCTCAGTCCATAGCCTTCGCAAGCATTCGCTCTACTGAACAGACATCTAGCTGGTACATGTGCCAAGATATTTGTATCATATGAACTGTAATTATGAAAAATTGAAGTTAGCTTGCTCTTTAAAATAAGTTTTGTCAAATTTAACACAAATAACATTAAATTCAAAGTCATAAACTTCCAAGTATCGGGTAATTGTTGATGAATAAAATGAAGGTGGTTCTTTAAAAATTAAGTGCATTTTTCTGTTATGAAATTTATCAAATGTCATTGAGTTTAACAGCAAATAGTTCTATGTGAATATTTGGTGAAGCTTTTTTGTACCATTAAATTTTTTTTTTAATTTTGAAAAATAGGTCATTTGAATAAGCTAGGTCATTCTTTGCTGTCCCATCCCAGAGAGTCCTTGGGTTGACATAATGGAGGTCAAATAAATGTGTTTAAATCATAGCAGGTCATGCAAGAGATGTCACAATATTTTGAAAGAATGACAACTTGTTTATGAACATGACAGAATGAAATGTTGATGAATAAGATGTGCAGACTGTGCAATACACTACCTGCACTGTGTGACTGAGGGAATGAAGGACAGGGGAAATAACTTTATACTGATATGGTGTGTTTTGGTAAAAATGATTTTTTTTCTTAACATTATTACCCCCCCCCCCTCCCCCTCCAGCATATGGAAACCACTGCACTTAATTGAATACCCTACCTGCATCCATGTATTTTATTGTGGTTGATATTTTGCTCAAACATGGGTGTAAAGATTCAAGATTAGGGAGAGGCGTAATGTGCAATGTAGTGGCTTTACTGCAATTCTTTTTATTCAATGCTGAAATTTTCCTTAAATCTTGAAATGATGTACATGTAGTCATTTGCTTTGACAGATTGTTGCAACTACTGACAGTGCCGCAGTATATATTAAAAGAGAGGGCTTTTTCCTGTATATCAGTCCGACTACTCAGAATATGGGATTCACTAGGGTTTTATTTCCTTTTTAACATTCTTTTGGGATTTTTAATTCCATACTCATGTGCATGTGAAGTTTAAGTATGAACTTCTTTAACTTCTCTTCATGTTATACTATTGGGGAATACATGTCAAAGCTGTCTGGACTTGACTCGTTGAGATTGATAGAGGTGTGGCTAAACATGTACCATATACTCCATGGATATCAATTTAACTCAAGTACACAAAGACAATAATAGTCTCCTCATGCTGACCCCTCCAATGGCTATCAAATTCCTACAATTAGGGGAGTATATTACTTACTCTTGACTTGGGTTTCTACACTATATGTACCCGGTATACTGCGACCTTAAGATGACCTTGAGGCTTTGAACTGAAAGTCACATTCTGCAACGAAGGACAAAATAACACAAAAAGATTCAAAGTGGAAAATAAGATTTATAGGCAGGTAACTTGATACAGACCGAGGACATCAGGTGAATAATAGGTACAGCCATTTTGTCTCTGACAATTTAGCACCTTATAAACTGATATTATTATTAAAGCATCTAGCTATGTAATAAATATATTGGAATATAAGTGAAGCACTAATCTTAGATTAACAGATATGTGTTAATATGGGAATTTCCTGTATGAATGGAGTTTCTAGATTTATCAATCCGTTTCCTTGTGTGAATGAAGAAGTTGTACTTTGCTCTAAATTAAGTTGAAAATTATCAATCCTGAGTGACAATTAATAGATAATTATCTCTTTTAATTGAAATCTGATATCAAATTTGTGGATATATTGACATTGTGGTTTATATGATATACATGCATTCATGCCAGATGTGAAATTGCATCAAGTGTCTTTAAAGCCCCTGTGGGTGATGGATACCGGTATATAATATACATTCCTCTGTATAACTTAAATACCCTTCTTTGAGCCAACCTTTAATGCATTTACTGTTAGTAAAAGATTCATTAACAATTCTTATACTAGATTTAAATTACTGAAATCAAATGCAAACTCAATATAAAAAGCTAGTGTAAAAATTTGTCATAATGGTTGTACAGACTTCCATTGAGTCATTTGAAAGTAATTAACTGCAAAGTTGTTTGCATAGAAAGGAATTGAATTTAGCAAAAATTCCTGTGCAGTGTTAATATAGCATAAGGCTCAGGCTTTGAAACTCTACCAATTGATAAATCGGTAATTTCCATTCCATGAAAGACATAAGAATGCCTTCAAGTTACGGTAAATATTACTTCACAATCAAGCAAGCCTGTTTAATGCAAGTCAGTGAATGATTCATTTGAATTGACTATGCTACATAAGGTAATATTTATTTATTCATTGCCTGAATTAATTCATTTGCTCTTTAAGAGCGTGGTCATGAGTTTCAATTATTGTGTAAAAAAGGTAGCTATAAGTATACTAGTGTAGATAGTAAGTGACTAGTGTTAAGTGTTGGCAATAAATTTCACAGTACGTCCAGATCCTGGTAATACTGTTGACAGTTTGCAATGAATTATACATAATGTCAAGACATGTTTATAGGGGTGTTCACAGAAAAGTTGACTTTGACAAGTCACTGTTTTTTGCAAGGAGCAGTTTTGTGACAGGTGTTTTTTTTACAACGAATAACCCCCCCCCCTTCTTTTTATATTCTTAAGTAGCTAGATACTAACATTTGCCTATAGTTCCAATTTAAGTTTTTGCAAATTTTTGTCATTATATACATAATGGACAAAATTGGTCAATTAACTTTTCTATTGACCTATCTAAAATGTTGGCATTTATTGGTATACAAGTACATGTAATTAATTAATTATACATGCCTCAAATAATTTAACCTTCAATAATTGTTTTTAAATTACGATAGCAGATATTTTTTTCTCTCTCAGTTTACCTATGATGTTCCTTGGATGTACATTTTGAATCAAATATGAAATTAATATTCCCTTGTATCATCCCAATACCATGTGTGTGTAAAATGTATCAGTGTAATTTGTAAAGGAATTTAATACGTATACCAATTTGATATATAGTATTAGTGGGCATTTTGTCTCCATTAGATGACTAAAGTCTGAGGATTTAAGGGGGTTTTCATGTTACTGATAAATACCTTCTAAAAGTTGTTGTCCAGTAAGTGACCAGTGGGGCTAATTATGGTCATCCTGTGACTAATCAGCTATGTACACACAAACATAGTAAAGGCCCTAGGGGACAAGAATTTCACACCGAGACACTTTCGATCAGTGTAGATTTTGTATACACCATCGCCTATACAGAATCAAGACATTGAAATCTTTGGCAGTTTTTCACACAGGATATACATTTACATTGTATTTATAGCATATTGAAAGACAATAAAGAGTATCAAATGTGTTAAATGCATGAAATCAATCAAAGTACTGCTATTGAATGGGGTTTTTTTTTCCTAATGATAGCAGCTATTGATCTTGATAGATTACTGTGTGGACAGATTCTTAATATAGATGGCATAAATGTCCATAAATTCTGGTAGCAGGTGCACATTATAAGACCATACATGTACATTACATGCAAATAAAGAGATAAATTAGATAATGAGATTCCAGGGTAATTCTGTTATGTTGATGCCAGAGGGCAAGGGAAGAAACTGGTCATTTACATTCTGTGGGTATATTGTCAATATTTTGGCAGAGTCCTCGAATTCCGGCTTTATCTGTCAAACTTTTTCTTCTAATCTGTTACAAATACAATTGGTTTCACGTTTGCTTTCAGCGACTTGGAATTGATTTTTCTTTCAGGTATGTCTATTCAATAGGTGTATGTAGATAAGAGAGTCTATTTAGCCATAAAAAAAAAATCAGCGACTCGCAATCAAGTTACATGAATATTGCAGACGGTTTTTGAGTCTTTTTTATGAGCGCGAATGAAATACATCACCAGAAAAGCTTTTTAAATATCAGTTTTTGGTTATGAACATACTGTACAATTCTAAAACCTGAGATTCTTTTAACAATAAAAGGTATGCTAAATAACCTCGTTGAGTGTGAAGCGTAACATGCATTATCTATATTTAAAGTGTGTGTAAAAATATTGTTCCTCGGGGACCCAGATATAAATGTGAACATTATGTGGGTTACTATAAATTAGCCACTGGCATTGAATCATACATGGCTGACCAAAGAGGAGGGGTATGGTGAGAATTAATGACATTGGTTTTTTTGTTGTGGTAAAGAGCTCGTATATGGAGTGGCCTGAACTTCAAGAGAGTGTGCATTAAAAGGATTTCACAGATTTGCAACCCAATTAAGGTATTCGCCTCAGCTTTTGTTGAAGTTAGGAAAGGATATGATAGTACATGGAGTATCTTTAAATCTTTGACACCAATACCAGACAACGCGGTGATTTATGACCAGTGTCTGAGCGGTCCTTGGATATTATTTTCTTCGGACAACACTTAAAGGATAGGAGATAAAACTTTGTTTATTGTTCAGGTTGACAAATGAGATAAGGGGTGTGTGTATTTTAAAATCTCCTTAAAAAAGAAAATCCACCCTTTTCAAAGAAGAGCATTCCAGTTTGATGCCTCTCGATCATGTTTGTTAAGTGGTGAATGTGAAAGAATTTACTGTTCAATGGGATTGAATGATTGCCCCAGATCCTAGATTTTTGTTTTTGTTGTGACAGATTATGTGATCGAGAGTGGGTGATCCTCACTTGTCATTATATAGATCACACACACACACACACACAAATACCGATCAACCTGTGTCAACAAAACAACAAAGTGTATACTTGGCTCCAGTGTCCCAGTGTCCAATGTGTATAAGCCAGGCGGTGGTGTTGTACAGGACTACACACATATATACCTGTGTTTGTTGTTTTTACAGGTAACACAGATCATCAATAATCAGATCATGGTGGTTTGATAGCATCACGGAAAGATCAAGGGGTCTCCAGTTACGAGAGACATGTTCATCCAACACACATAAGGAAAAAACCCTACAGCATTGATCATGGCCCGATGGTACGCAGAGTAATGTTACATCTGTTCGCATTTATGTGCTGTGATTTTTAGCAATTCAACAGGTGAGAATATTAACCTAATTCTTGCGTAGTTTTACTGGCCAAAATTACACAGAGATTATATTCATGCTCCTTTTATTTAAAAAATGAAAAATTGCTGACATTGTACACTCAAGCATAGAAATTTTTGACATTTTGGGGTAATATATGAATATTGGATGAGTAGGTCAAGATGGGAAATAAGTTCACGGTGTATTGTGAAAAGGAGCAATTAGTGTGACCTAGGTGTGCTGGTAATTGTACAACTTTCAGAAGGTTAAATCCCAGCGTAAATTAACCAGAAACGAATGAGGAAAGATGTATAGTGAAACTGTTCAAAGGAGGAAATTATAGTGTAAGATTTTTCTGTACACAAGGTAGTGTGGTCCTATTAGGTTACAAACACAGGTGAGAGAAAAAAAAAACCAGTTAGGTCACGAAGGAATTCAATGTGAAAATTTTTTTTTGTGTGAATTGAAAGAATTATGTAGTATAAAATAGGTCAAGGAGAATGGCAATTTCAAGTTTTAAAAAATGTTACGGTAATTACTGGTAAAATATAAAAGCAAGAAAACAATGGTGTCAGTAGGTGTTTGTTTAGTAGAAACAATCTTTTATTGCTTGCTGAAGCAAGGAGAATGAGGAAGGAAAATCAATCACCACTTTGATATAAGTAAAATCTTTATAGCTAGGTGTAGTATGTTTCAAGGCTTTGAGCTTGGAGCCTTAAGTATTGGAAATTCACCGCCACTAATGAGAATCTCTAGGTGATACATCATGCAGAAATTCTTTTCTGTCAAGTCAGCTTTCTTTTTCTTCTTCAGTAAGAAAATGGATTGTCCTTGTAAGTACATCCATGTAACAATTAATTATTGGTGTATAGTAGCTATCAAAAAGGTTTAATATCCTGTAGAAATAAAGCAGATTATGTATATTTGTTGTAAATGTAATGCATCGGGCTAATTCAGGCGTTTATGGCTTCTGGGATACAGAGGCAGGTTTGAAAAAATAGCGTCCTAAGCTGTCATGAATTTCAGTCTCTCGGCAGATTTAGATTGTGTATTCATTATTTCTTTACTCCGTGTTGAGCAGAAGGTCATTAACTCGGAACTTCTAATTTAAAAAGACAATAGACTGACAGTTAACAGGATTAAAATATTAATGAATGCATGTCCTTCAAGCGTCAGGCATGCATTGCTTTATATTGTCGTTGCGCATACATGCTGTCTGTGAGGAAGATAGAAAATCGGCAGGATTCGGTGATTTCACATTACAGCAAGCCCTGGAAGCCATAAGTGTAAAAGGTTTGGGAAAAAACATGTAATTAATCTGATTGGGAATGTTGATCCTTTGTATTGATGGGATTATATACTGAAATCTGTTGTTATTGGACATCAGAGAAACCCAGCATGGTCTGCAATGGGCCTCGGTCCTCTCTGACTGACAATGGCTTCATCTTGTGGTCTTCTTGGAATTTTCCTTTCTCTTTGGGACTGTGATTTACACCATTCTTTGTTTTTTGACAGAGTTCTATGTAAAACTGGCCGTTGTGTTTAAAGCTCTTTTTTTTCACGGTGGGACGTCCCCTTTATTTGGAACATGGGAATGGTGTCATTATAGGATTTTAAGGAGGCATATGGTGTTTGTATCTAAAGAACTTGAAGCTTTTCTGATAAAAATGGCTTCAAAGCATAGATCATTTCACACTGTTATTCATATATTCATTGAGAGGGTAAGTTTTAGAGAGATTGTTTATTAGGTAATAGTCATGGACAACATGCATACCATATATAAAGTTCAGGGATAAATGATAGCTAGGTTCTGTGGACATCATATATTAGCTGTCAGATTTTTTAACTGACAGTCTAGACTCATGTGTAATCCACAACCTTGCTGCAGTCCATACGTTTTTGAATATATGACAAGTGGTGTGATATTTGAACAGGTAACATAGTGCTATATGGACCGCTAATTAAGGCAGGATAAAATTGCAAAAGCTGATAAAATAATTAAGGTGTCAAGTGGTGTAATTGGACTGTACAGTATTTATGTCAAAAATATAGATTGTGCCCAAGCAAAAGGGAATTATTTAAAGTTCAGGACGTGTAGTAGAGATCAGAAACGATTTTAGGAACATATCCATCTTGGAAAGGTGTTCAGGTATGAGACATTGGGTTTCAGTGAAGGCATTTTTTTTGGTAAATATTTTTTTTATTTTTGATTTATGTAAGATTTATGCTAAGACTTTTCATTGAATCAGACTAAGAGTTATATTGCTATTTAGAAAAGCATATATGCATGGTTAGGCAGTTCACAATAGCCTGTATCTAAGAGGGTAAAGTCAATGTCCATGTTGTCATTTTTCAAGATTATCTTCAGGGAAATAAACAACTTGGTGGGTTTAAATAAATTGTGCAATAAATGTCTCTAAAGTGCTAACTCCATAATGCTATAGGCCTGACATATGATTATCATATGAATTCAATGACTCATAATTTATACATCGAAAGCTTCACTTTGTATTAATGTATTTGAAGTTTGTAGGAAAAACTTAGAATTATCGTAAGATTTTTTAAAAAATAGCCTGGGTGCTTGCAATCATAAAAAAACATGGTATAATATTACAGTTTTCTTTACCTATCTAGGATGTGCTATAAAGGACTGACAACAGAATTAATTGGGGCCCAGCCAGGATAAACTGGTAATAGCCTTATCAGAAACCCAGCAATCGTGTGTCCCATAAACCAAAAATGGCAGAGCTGAAAGTACGTGTGGATGGTGTTTCAAGAGTGGTTTGTGGTGTCACAGAAACCACAAGTTGTCAGGATGTGGTGATTGCTCTGGCACACGCCTTGGGAAGGACCGGGCGTTTTACGTTGATAGAGAAATGGAGGGACAGTGAGCGCCCCCTTCTTCCTTCAGACTTCCCACTACAAGTTTTACATAAATGGGGAGAGTATGCCAGTGAAGTACAGCTTCTTCTGCATCAGTCTGACAAAAAAGAACAGGTTTCTCAACAGCAGCATCAGCTGAACAAGATAGAGGCCGGTTCTCATCCCATCAAGGAGAGAGACAGTGGCATCAGGCGAGTGCTCACATTCAGTGGCGCTCACAACACAGAGGGGTCAAAAAGACCTCCATATAGAACTATGAAACAGCACCAGTCTATGGGCAAAATCAGTGAAGACCCGCATTCTGGGCTATCCAATGAGATTATTAATCCCCCTCATGGTCAAAGGTTAAGGGAAGATGTGCATTACAGATCTGATAATCAGAACTTTCATCCTGCTTTTCGAGACAAGGAGAACGTGTTAGTGAATGGTGGAAATACCTACCAGGATGTGAGAAAAGGTGTTAGGCCTGGACAAAATGGGGTTGTTCATCGATACCCCACTCCTCCTACTGAACAAGTGCAATCACAACCTCATTTGGTTCCAAATGTTAGAAGTGACCCTAGAAACATTAGGCGGATGGAAGCGCGAGTGAATCCCATTCAGAGAATGTCACCAAGAACTACGCATAGTGATCAGTTGAATAAAAACGGAATTCCTCCTCATCTTAAGCAAAGACATAGTGAGGAGAATTTTCATGGAGGGGAGCAAGAGAATCACACGAGGATGCCATCACCCCAAATCGACAATATCAGGGCCTCAGCGTTCCAGCGAGTGGTACCCAACAGACAGACTTCACCGTATCGCTCAAAAGAACCAGAGGCAGTACCGGAGCAGAACGGGGAAGTGGAGGAGTATGATTTAGACAGCAATTTTCCAAATCTTCCCAGGGAGAGAGTCACGCTGGAGGAGTATCGCATGCCAGGGGATGGTCACCATGACAACAGTCACATGGCAAGCGATCAGAAAGAGAGAGTGAAACTTCAGAGACTCGTCAGCATGCAACAGGAGAGGATCAAAATGCAGGAATCCCAGATCTCCATCATAGACACAGGTAACTGATAGGATGGATGGAGGCCATTGCCCTACTTGATATTGGTTAATTGATTAAAAGGACATTCAGTTCATTAGCCACTCTTGAAAACAAAATTGATTCATGTATTAATAGAATATCTCAATTTTGAACACAAGACTAAGCCTATTATGCAGTATATATTCCGATCTGAATACTGAACATGAGACTAGATAATTATGCTATTTAGTAGGTGCAATACTACTGTAGATTCTGTCTTTTACATGAGCACTTAATTCCGCGATTCAACCATTTTCCATCAAATTGCAAGAACATAAAATCACGAATGCAAATTTTTATCATAGTTTTATGTAGCTTATGTCCAAAAATTAACAGCGAGATTTTTAAATTTGCGAGATGTGCTTCTCGCTATTTTCCGCGGATATTATTTCCCTGCGTTTAATTAGGAATTTTATTTCACAGTATATGAAGATCAGTAGAGACAGGTACATTTGTAGTCTTTCACACTTGATCATTAATGTATCTATGAGTATTGAGTAAATAGTTTTCACCTCCTTATTCTTGTTTCTTGTAGAACTCACTTCCTTAGAAGCAAAAGAGAAAGAGGAATCAGAAGAAATAGAGAGAATCACTGGTAAGATAAAAGAACTGGAGGAGGTTACCAAGAAGTATGAGGTGGAAATCAGTGAACTGGACTCCACTTCATGGGTGGATATCATTGAGGCGGAAAAACAAACAGAGAAGAAAATTCACTTAGAGATCAGGACATTGAAGGATAATATCAGTGCAAAAACTACAGAGACGAAAAAACTCAATGAAAAAATCCCTCAACTTCAAAAAGACATTGACAATGAAAAGTCAGGGATGGAGCAAGAAAGAAAGCAAAGAAAAGAGGAGGAAGAAAAAATGATGGTGGAAATTGAATCAGCAAAGGAAAACTTGGACAAAGAGAGCAAGAAGATTGATGCTGGGAACTCAGAGCTGGAGAAGGTGGAAACAGAGCTACGGGAGCTACAGAGTAAGCTGGACCAGCAGAAGGAAGAGGTCACGACCCTGGAAAAGGAGCTCAAAAATGTCAACATGAAGGACTTTCAGGTATCACCAGGTCCAAAGCGGAAAAACAAATCGCTGGAATCTGGAGAGGGTAAGCTCTATCTGTTTCTGTTATTTATTGTTTATTTTTTTCATCAATGTATGAACAAAGTTCATGTTATTGTAATAGAATTTATCATTGATCGTGAATGCTTATTACAAAAGTCCATTTAATCCAATTTCCTGATAGTGTGAAATGAAGGCAAAATGATATTAAAAATAGATTCTATCAAATTTCTGTCATGGTTTTTTCCTTGAAAAGTTTATTCGTAATAATAATTTTTTGGAAGAATTGCTAGCTGATAGACTAAGTATGGCAACTTTCAGATTAATGTCTCGCTTTGCTGTAATATGAAATTATGTCGATATACACAGATGAAAGCTGTATGGTTGTGAAGAACTGTCACATAATTGTCATTTAAATCACTCACTATTCATGTGATTTTTTTGTCATCCTTCATGCATGTGTTTTTATAGGATAACTAAGGTAAATAACTCTTGATGTGGCTTGTAGTAATTTTAGAGTGGTCAGTTTTGAGGTGTGTGTGCAAAAGGGGAAGTTGTCAGTTTTTAAAGAGGAAAAATATTATATTCAAATACATACCGGTATACATTTTTACAATGTATATGATGCCGGTTAAGGTACATCTACAGGTTAGAGTGGTGTTAAATTTGCAGTACTGGGTTTTCCATTACAGTAAAGTAGCAATAGATGTACATGCACATGACACACCCAAATGTTTGACAAGTTGTTTTAAAAATTAGATGCAAAGTTTTAGCCAGTATTTGACCACATTAGAGTGTAAGAGTGAATTTAGCAGACATAATGTTAAAAAGAATGTAGTTGTGTGCATTAAAAGCCAATGTTTTGAGTAGAAACGTAATTGATTAGTATTATCATTTTCATACTAATACTACCGGTTTGTCATTTTATAATCACATTTTGATATTTACATTGCATAAAAATCATTTTTATATGGTACAATAATCTTAGCAATATTTCCTCCTTACAGCTGTGCTTAAGATATTAGAGGGAAGAATGTCCCCTGTGAAAGGCATCAACAGAAAAATAGTTAGTCCTGTGCTGTCCGTAGCTAAGGATCCGGATGGAGTTTGGGTCTAATTATACATGGATCTTATATGGAGTATGGATCTGTGTTCCAAGAATCTTAAAGTACCGATAAAACTGGATCGTGCAGAGCAACAACCAAAAAGAGACAGCACTTTGATATAAACTGTAAAAGGTTCCCCATAAGTATGAGACTTTTAAGTCAGGTAGAAAGATCTGGATCCACTTGGGTCAAATGTCTCCTTGTTCTTGGATCCAGATGGAGTTTGATCCAGATGAGAGTATGAGGATCAAAGAGTAGTGAGGTTCTACAATGTAGTTGTAAATGAATCCTTGCACAACACAAAATTTAACTGTAGAAGCCAGCTTCTGACTTTTTCATATGTTTTTATATATTCATTTATCATTACATCAAACAATTTTTTTTTTCAATTATCAATATCATTATCTTGTTGTCCTAAAACTTCACCCATGTTCAATGCATCTGGAGTCTTTCATGTACAATTGCAAATTTGAAAAGAAAGGAACAAAAAGGTTCTTTGATTTTTTTTTTGTGAAGTAAAATACAATGCACATGTCTCCTTTAAGTTAAATTTTTTTTTAAGAAACTGTCTTTTGTGAAAAAAGCAGGCCTCTGTAAAGTTGAATTGACTACTTTGAAGTCATGTGTCTTTTTGGTAAAGGTGTTTATTTAGAAAGAAAAAATGAAGTCAATCTTTACACTAAACACAATGGTGAAGTTTAAATATTTTTTTGTCCTGATTTTTCTTTTGTCTGTCGTAAAAGCCTGATTGTATGATTGTGCAGTTCATGTCTTTCACTCCGATTTAAAATCATTTGTTTTCTCATCTCGGTGTCATATTTGTGATATGTTTTTTTTTGTTAAAGAATTTCTTTTCCTTTTCTGGTCATATTTTGTAAGATTTTATTTGAGCAAGAACAATCTGATTCAAGAAAACATTTGATAGTGTTCCTTATTTTAATATATTCTCAAAATCAAAGACTTAATAATGGAAATTATTTTTGTACTGAATTTTTGGTATGTTTATTTTTGATGTTTACAAAATATTTTTAACTGTACGTATAACAAAATTTGTCGTATCTCTGTCTTATCTCCACATTGTACGTATTAATTTTTATCTAACTACATTGTTCAACATTATACAATATGATGTCCCAGTCTGATAAAATAGATAAAACATGTAAGTGTATCTGCACCGGGTGTGTTTGAGGTTATATTTGAACCCACTAATTGTTTGCATCACTCTCGGTTTCACTTTATCAGTGTCAATTATCACCCATGAAGCTGTATGCTATTTTTGGCTTGAATGTATTCCGCAGCAAACCAATGTGTGTTCAGATATTAAAACATTCCACAGTGAACTCAACATGAACCAAAGATTGTTTGATTCTTCCTGCTTGGCCATGCACACAATAATATTCTCTTTTTTTTTGTTTCATATTTAGGATATATTGAATCAGGAATATGAATAACAAATGCCCGCCATGTGTTAAGGGAGTTAACTCTTGCTGCAGTCAAGTAGAGTAATTTATTTTGAATTTTGTCCTGCAAAATACATTTGATATTACCGATATGAAATGTCTTTGGCATTTTAACATTGCATAATATGGCACTGAAACGTGTGCATTGCAAAAGGATGGGACCATTATAAATTATTTCATGAATACTGGAATACTGTACATTATATGTTGCACAGAAAATGCGAATTCCGAAAACCATTCCACTGTTGCTTTTTGAATGGGATTTTTTTTTGGTCAGAATAAGACGGAATTATATTTGTCTGTTAGAACTTTTCAAGAAAAGTCTTACATTTTCTTCTTTGTATATTTCTATTTAATTTAGGAAGACTTTAATACTCAGAGTATATTTTAAAGAAAAAAGGTAAAAGATTGTTTTTGTACATGTATGTTGAAGATGGGTATTTTGTCCCCACTGTAGAACATTTGTCCAATTTTTAACTGTATATATATATATATGCATTATCATATTTATCACTTATGATATTCATTAACTAATCAGCTCTTGATGCAGAAAAGAAGAATTGAATGTTTTGTACATAATCAGAAAAGACAGAAGAGAAGCTTACTCCATTTCGATAAAATAGGGGGAAAAATGAAAAGTATTTAGAGAAGATAAGTTTTTGTTTTCAAAAATTTGGGGTAGAGGAAATCATTATAAGAGTAAAGTTTTCATAATACTGCAAATAATGTTACAGATAGCATTAAATCACAAACCGTGTAATGATTAAAAATCTTTTTAATATGATGCTATATTTGTCCTCTTATGCAGAAATGTTGCCGAGATTGGGCACAAGGGCTAAGGCTGTTATGACTATGAAAGCTTTGTATGCTATATATTTCAGTAGCTACAGATCAAACCATGCCTAGCCTCAGATGAACTTATTGTTTATCAATGTTCCAGATAACAGGTGTTTCACCACAATATTTGTACACATGTATGTTTCTTGCCTCAAAGCTGCGAATTGTTATTGAAGGGTTGTGAGAAAATCTTGTTATTTTGTTGACATTCCTAGAATATACTGTTATTTTGGATAATGCATTGTTATTAAATAATATATGTATATTAAATTTTTAAAATGTTACTATCTCATTACACATCTTGTTTGTCACAAATACCCCAGACCTGATGAAGAAATATATTACTGTTGGATTAGACAATGGTATTTCCAACAAACACCTGGTGTTATTTTAACAGTAAAATGCTCTCTTTGGTGATTCATGTGGTACGAAGGTAGGAATTATTGCGGAAAAAATAACACAATCGGGTTAGCAATCAATTTTCTTAAAGAATAGAGTATATACCGTATATGCAGTGGATGTAAATGTGTTGTATATTTTTTATAAACAATATCTACCCCTACATAATTTACTCATATGTATTACCGTAAATAAGAGTGGATATTTTCTGAGGGAATAGGTTATACATTTTCTTTGTTAATAACGGTAATATGTAAGGCCAGGTGCCTGTTACAAGCTTTTGTTGATATACATCGCATCGAGAAGTTTTGGCTCAAATAATAACGTCGGCGAAAACGTCCCTTTACCTGAAAACTTTCAGGGCATAACTTCAGATAAATAAAAAAAATATTCAAAAATAAAAACAGAAACAACAAGTGAAGTATCAACCTTCTTTTATTTGTGTAATACATACAGACGACTACCTACAATAAATAATGAATTGTACAAAACTGATGCAAAGTGAGGGTTGAGAAGGGCCGCTTATGCGCTGAAGACTTCGGGATGCAAATTCAACAAAAAGTTCCAGGTGTTTTTTTTATTTCATTAACTCATTCATTAGATTTGGATTTCGATTTCCTGTTTGTAGAATTTAAATGAGTTTATAAAAATCCGCCGCCGTAATCCTCGTCAAAGTACATGTCGTCTGGTGGCATACACTGGGTGAAAATCTCCAACTGAAAGGAGAACGGGAAAGTAAGTTTATGATATTATACCATAATTGTTTCAGCAGCATTGGATGAAGAAAACTGTTTTTTCTCTAAGTTTATTTTGATTAAGGCGACAAGTAACACCATTGAAATCATTTAAATTTCAATTAAATTTACATGAAATGTTCTGACTGAACATGCAGACAATGCATGCTTGTAAGTGGAAATACAAACATACACACTACACTGTAACTCACATCATCTATGTCTCCCTCGAAGTCGTCTAAATTCTCGCCATGTCCTATTTGTAAAGCACAGGGTCTGGACTGAATTTTGCCTTTACGGAAAATAAATAGTCATTATTCTCGTTAAAACAAATTTGATAATGTTGCTCCTCACTGATGTGAAAGCCTTTATATTTTGCTAATTTAATCAATAAATTATTTTACCTCCACCCGGAATCCATCGAGTGACTTTGTCTGTATTGACTGAACCCTGAAGACGGCCTAGGTTGTACGAGTATTTCACATTTTTCCATTCAGTTTTCTGTAAAACATTAAAACCGAGTTTGACTTTAGAATTTAAATTTTGTCCGGTAAGGGAGATGACTCTTACTCAGCTGATCAGCGCATCATAAATCATTTTCTCCTTACCCATAAATGTCCCAAAGTATTTATTTGAAAACCATGCTAAGCACTTTACTTTTATTTAAAAAATACATACTCAGTATTGAAATAAGAGCAAACAATTTACCCAACAACTTAATTTTCTCTAAACCACAACATATTAGTGACTAGCTACAGAGTTTTTGATCTCACCGGTTTTGGTAGTTCTATTTGGTTGTAACCCCCGTTTTCGGTATGTGCTCCAAAAATAATCCGGTCTTTGTCTTTGGCAATAAGAATGGACGCATTGTTTCCACAATCAGCGTTACTTATCAGCGCCTGAGGTCGCCCGGAACTGTTGGTAGAATCCCGGAAACGGATTCTCAACATCACGGAATCCCCGTAATCAACGTTAGACAGTTGGGGCACGCGCAGACGGCTTTTTCCGGAAAATTTGGCAACGCCCCCAGAAAAGGACACGTTGTTGTTAACAATGTACACCGGTCTTTTGTCTCTTTCATCTTCAAACCCGTCTGAGAAGTTCAGCTTCAGTTTTGATGTGCATTCCGCAGCTGAAGAGAGAAAAATTGCTTTCATCAAATCATTATTAATTTAGTACAGGAGACTAATATTTTTTTGTGAAAAGATAGGAAGTATGGTCAATATAAATAGGTTTTGTTTCACAACTTTTTTATCATTTTAAAATCAAATAGAGAAGCATTCATAGTTAAGAGTTGACAACAATCTTCTTACTGGATCCAAAAAGGATATTTTCAATTAACAACATTTTAACAGTACATCTTCATGGAGTTGTTGGAAACCGTTTAAATGTAAGATAATCATAACTCAGAGGAAGACAAAGTACTGACTTTTGTTGGAGGAGTAAGGCACAGTGGTAGTACATTCACAGTCCGCC
The DNA here is from genome assembly GCF_963853765.1 of Magallana gigas. NCBI lineage: Eukaryota > Metazoa > Mollusca > Bivalvia > Ostreida > Ostreidae > Magallana > Magallana gigas. Next base: position 13,320,837 of record NC_088857.1, read on the forward strand.
TGACTGTACTGGGTCCCGGGGGCACACGGCATCTTGATCCACCCATACCGCTCCACGAACTGCTCAAAGCTGTTAGAGTCTCCACGGACGGCCTTCTTGTCGCAAACTTAGGGAAAATAGCAAAACCACATTTTAAACTTTGTCTTGCTCTACTATAAATATGCTACATGCTCATTTTGCAATAGATCAGGTATAAGGACCATTAGGGATAATAAATGGGCGTACACAAGGACCAATTTTTAACGAAACACCCTAAAAGTTGATTTGTAAAAACGGAAGGAGATAATACATCAAAAAGCTAACCTGGTTTCCGTGGTTTGATGTTTAGTTTGGGTTTTAGACCTGAAATTACAAGAAAATAAAATATATAACATAGAATTCTTCTATTATACTTCAAATATTTCAGTTATTAAAAATAAACTGTTTACATGTATCAATATGTATAATATTTTTTCATCATTTAATTTGGGTTTTAGACCTGGAATTGCAAGAAAAGAAAATAAGATACACAGAATACGTCTATTATATTTCAAATTATTCAGTTATCAAAAGTAAACTGTTATATAATTATACATTTTTCATCATTTTTGGGAGTTGATTTTAATCAACTCTCCTATGCAGTTACTCTGGCAAACCGAAAGTGAAACAGTGTTTGACCTATGCACAAATCATCACCGCTGACAAATCTTAGTTCTTAAAAATAATACAAAAATTCGATGTAATGTATGCTGAAGCATTGTTTTTCAAGGAAACTTATCTATAAACACTTTGAAAATAGTCAGATTTTATATAATACGATCAATTTAGCTATTTTTGTAGTCTCATGTATTCCTACGCCAGAGTTTAATATAGTCTCGTTCAACCAAACGCTCGGCTGTCTCCATAAATCTCCGACAAACAGAGAGGCTCTGCTGCTTGGCGGAGATTAACGGAGACAGCTGAGCGTCTGGTTGAACGAGACTAGAGTTCGATATCAATAGTGCTTGGATCCATATAATTTTAAGAATTGTTTTGATTACTAATACATAGTTTGAAATATATCTTTAAATATTACACAACATGATTCATGTGGGGTTTCTCTAATTTCTTGTCGGAAAAGTCTAATAAAATTTCATATTTTAAAAAAGTGCGTAATTTAGATACAGACTAGAAACTAATTGCCACGCAAGATAAGTTGATTTAAAAATAAATAATTGATAAAATCAACTCCCGTCAGTACCTCAGTACTTTGATTTTCTCTTTGAATCCACGCTTGGATCCCACTCCATTTTGTCAAATGTGAATTACCTGGAAGTGCCATTTCTCTAAGTGGAGCATTCTTTTTAGAATCGATTTTGTCGGACATAATGGCTCTCGGATTAAGGTGTTGGGTTGGTCGAGGCGGACAAGCGTCTTTGCATTTGTTGTCCGGAAGACAACCAATTCCGGAATGATACGACGTGCCGTACGGACAACACATCGGGATCGACTCTCCACCATCACACGCCCAGAAAGAGCGACAACTTCCGGGGAGGTCGTAGGTCAGCACTTCCGGGTCCAGACAGCGGTCTGAAAGAAATAAACTTTTCATTTAGTAGAAGTAAGCTGATACAAATTTTGAATAGAATATCTCGGATTATTGAAGTAAGCCAACTATTAAATTCCAAATATAGTGTATTGTTGTTTTGTTTAATTTATCAGCGATGTTAAACTTTTAATAGCTTACTTCATTCAAATAAAAAGTTTATTTCAGGCATGATAATCGAAAACAAAGTCGCGTGTGTCTTTGTGTCTTAGATTTAATTGATTTCCGGATTGATTATACTGATACATGTACCCTGAAAAGTATATGCATACAATGCAAAACATCGTCACTTTTTGAAAGTGCCATACATAGATAATACAGACAGGTAGTTTTTGACTAGTTATACAGATTCTGGAAGATTGCATTCATTATGGATAATTTTTTTCACAAAACTTTTAAAATATTCAAATTCAAATTTAAACTGAGATCACGTGACTAGTCGCTGATATTACTGGTGTCCTCGCTTTCGCTACTGCTGTCGCTGACGTATTGTGCCCTATAATTTTGCCTATGTCGCTTTTTGTTTGATTGGTTTGCTACCTTTACTCTCTGGTACAGGTAGATATAATTATCTCTCATATTAAGTCTGAACTTCTTGATAAGAGACTGAAACTTTTTGGATTTTAGAAATCCTCTTCGAACACGAATTCTTCGCTCACCGGTCGGGCATTTAACCCTGTGTGCCGGTTGGCAAGTTAAGGATGATTGATCCCAGAAGTTTCCCCACGGGCATTCCTGGTAAGACATCTTCTTCAGTCCGTTGTTTCCGAAGTAACACTGAATAAACTTGGAGCAGTCCGTCGGGTGACGTGTAAACCCTGCGCCATTTGACATTTTGCAACTGTCGCATGGATCTGTGGACGAAATTTCAAAAATGAATAAAATTAAAAGAAAAAGAAACTACAAACGTTTGAATGTTTTTGCTGTATATAACTGTACATGTAATAGGCATGCTAAATTAAAATATCTTTGTACTTTTCGGCTTTTTGGTGGTGGGTGGTAAAGTGGTAGTGGTTTTGGTGGTAGTGGTAGTGGTAGGTGCTGGTGTCGTCGTTGTTGTCGTTGTTGTCGTTGTCGGGCAGACCTGTGAAAGAGAAAAGTCAAAGTCAACGTCTCAAATAGTTACACACATACACTTCAATAACAATTAACACGGAATGACCTCGAAGGAAAAACAAAAGCAACTGTTACATACTTGAACGACAAGTGAAGAGAACACAAGTTTAAGTTGGTCGAAGCTGGTAACAGAGAGAACTCGGGTTCCATTTGAGGCAATTGACTTCAGTTCATTCTCCGCGATAAGATCCGACACACCAACCGCATACAGCTTGACGCCTTCAGATCGGGCCAGCTCGCTCTCTTTGGCAGTGTCTCTGGGGTTTTTGGATATTCCGTCGGTAATGACAACGCCAACCCTTGGAACTCCGGGACGGCCTTGCTGGGAGAACATCTTGCGGAGTGATTTTATACCTTGCAAGTAAATAATGCAAAGAATACTGTACTGCTTTCGTTTTAAAGATGATTGTTGGAACACTGTATATGGGAATGATTGGGAAATATGTACCATATAATAGAATAGACATGTAAAGTTTTTTGTACCTAAGTCAGTTCTTGTCCCATCTCTTGGGTGCCGTAGCCCCATGATTTTACTTTTAAGTTGGCGTCTGTCGGCGCTGAGAGGAATTTCCGCAGCTACATCACTGCTATACAACACGACACCAAATCTCGCCTGGTCCTCCGCCAGTTGTAGTCCATCCATTAAGTCCACAAGGGAACTCTTCAGGGTTTGGAAATCAGGGGAGGTAATACTATCAGAGCCGTCCACCACGGCGACAACATCAAGGAGGTTCCTGCAACCTTAACGGCAACAAATCCTTAACGACAACAAATCCTTAACGACAACAAATCCTCTGAGAGACTTCTTGATCAACAGAGATACAAGCCAATCTCAATATTACAATATCTCAATATTACATTGAACTGCCCTTCAAAGTTCTCTCTCTCTCTCTCTCTCTCTCCATCTCTCTCTCCCCATCTCTCTCTCTCTCTCTCTCTCTCTCTCTCTCTCTCTCTCTCTCTCTCTCTCTCTCTCTCTCTCTCTCTCTCTTACCTAGACATAAAATACATGTTATGTGTTTGTAAACAATGCAGCTATGATTACAAAGTTGTTAGGAAGAACACAAAACAGTCATTACCGTCACACACCTGATACAATCAATAAAACAGGTATGTACAGGTTGTGGGAATCCATGTTTGATGGAAGGGTGAAGGTGCGTGTCTTCAATCCATAGAGAGGTTAACCTGACACTTACATTGTCGGTTACAATCGTCTGTGTTATTATGAACAATAAACAATATTTCTTTTATGTATTGATATGTTTAGCATATACATGGAGTACGGTTCTTTTTTTTTTTTACCTTTTTCAGCATAAGTTTGACTGGGAGAATGACAATATTAGTGTACATGTATATACAGCTCTTGGAGATTGGAATTATATGTTGAAAGCTGAAGACTTGAATACTATGCCGAATTATTTTTTTTAAACTCTATATCTGATACCAATCTACACAACACCAGAAAATGAGTGAGCTCTATCTTGTGTAGTTTTCACGAAGATGAAAAGCGAAATTCTTAGGCAAAAAGCGACATCTTTTAACATCATTCTAAATGTATGTACACTGCTTTCTGATGCAACCATGTCAATTCTATCTTCACCATTTGCTCATAATATAAAACAGATACTTTATCAACATAATATGAAGTTACTAGTAAATAACAAATTATAAGGTTGTAATATATATGTCTTCTTTAAAAAAAACAAACATATTTTTATCTTCAGCAAAATTTAAAATATTCCTACAATCGCGGATGTATTGAAATCGGTTAACTTAGAATAAAACCAAAAAGAAAATTGGCTGTTTCAATGTTCTTTCTAGGTGATCCCTAGCATTCGAGAGAATGCCAAAGCTCCAATACTCTAGCTACACCTTTTCGAGATCTTTTTACTACATTTTAAGCCGCATTTTCCTCCGTCGCGCTAAATCTACATGTATATTATAGGACAACCTAGTGTCTCTGTGAATTATTTACAATTTTCTACAATTATATACATACCTGGATTAATTGCTTTAATGTTTAAAACGAAATCATAAACAAAACTTAACAACTAATGTGCAAAGATAATTCTTTATTTATTTTACGATTTACATTTCTCAAGTAGAAAATTACATATATGTGCATTTTCGTTTCTTTTCGTCAAAGTTCTTATTTTATAGTCAGAAGAAAAATTGTAATTTGAAATTAAATTTTTAAACCATGATTTAGTTTAAATAAGTTTTATTAAGAAGAATGAGAAAAAAATACCTTGTTTTGATTCAAATGTGGGTTTTGCTAGTTCCAGCGTAGATCTGGAAGAGTCTATTCCAGGTACTACAGAGTTTGGTGATTCTATCCTGGATTCTATCCTAGCTTTTGGTGGCTCTATCCTAGCTTTTGGTGGTTGCATCCTAGCTTTTGATGGCTCTATTCTAGCTTTAGGTGGTTGCATCCTAGCTTTTGGTGGTTCCATCCTAGCTTTAGGTGGCTCCAGTCTAGCTCTCACTGGTTCCAATCCAGTCTTCGGTGCCTCGAACCTTGCCTTTGGTGGCTTTATTCTTGACACTGGAGACTCCACATTGATTTTTTGAGGCTCCATATTTATCGTTATTGGCGAATCCGGAAGCTGTACTCGAATACCACCAGGATTCGGAATAGATCGGCAAAAACCAATGAGGCAACAAACTAGCAAAACTAAATTCATTTTTTTGTTCTTATAAGTTTTGTTAGGAAAAATTACACTTCTCCCATAGGCCTCAACCAAACGTGCTTCCTTTCTGAGCCGCGGTGGTAAAATAACGTCCGTCCTAGCACTCCACGCGGGCTTTTTGGTCCGTTGATGTCAACACTTACAACCTAAAGCAATTACCTTTTTACAGGTTTCAGTTATTAATTAATGTTCGTCATAATTAGCGGTCAGAGGTAATGGACACTACAGGTTCGTTAAGCATTGTTTTCAGGACTAGGACGATATTTTGCTGTGTTCCTCGCTTGTTGGACATGGTCTTTGACTCTCGCGCCACAGCGAGTGCTATTAGCGACTCGTGCATTAGTATTGTAAATGTGCGTAATTTGTATCCAGGTTTGTTTCTAAATTGAACAATGGATTTTATTTTGTAATTTTAGGTATAACACGTACGAAAATGAAAAAATATGTGTTGAAAGTTGGCCATCCGAATCGAACTTATAAATAGCTGTTGAAGCTTGTTAATTGTATCTTAAGGTCACGGGTCATTTTCACCATTTCGTTTAAACATGGATATAAGTGTCGTTGTCATATGCATATTTTACACGACATGTTACATAAATACATAGTAGTATATTATCTATGAAATGATTAGAAAATTTTATTTAAAACATATTTAATATGGAGGGTAATCGTGTTCAAAAATCCAGACATGTAAACTTGTAAATCCGAATATGCTATCGTGTTGATGTGTGAGCCTGAGTATGAATGGGTGTAATTTTCATCGTATAACCTAAACAACTCAGGGATAAACACTTTAGAGTTGACCCCACAGACCTTCAATCTAATTTTCCCTACAGATGCTTAGTTGCAGCTGTAAAATGCTGTTTGTTATTTACATGAAACCTGCTACTATAATACACTTTCCATCTGTAATCTCTGCATTTGTATTTCCGTTTTCTGAAATATCACAGCTGACATCTTACAAATAGACAAATGTAAAGTCTACAAGTTTGTCGAATTTTGACATGACCATATATGGAAACAGTGACGTCACTGATAGAAAAAGGCTAGCTGCAGGTAAAGGCATGCCGTAATGCCGGAATAGGGACGGAATAAATTAAAAAAAATATATTAGGTAGGCCTATGATCATATTATCTCTGGATAACAACATTTCATTGGAAGTATTATTTTTCGGAAAATTAAATTATGAGATTGGTGTACATTTTAACACAGAGACTGTTTAAAAGATGCGAGTAAAGAATTTGACCGGCTTCAGATATCCTCTTAAACCTCACCACCACCATCAGGGAATAGGAAATTCATGATTTGGAATTAAAAATTGGGCAGGTAATATTGGGGTTATAGATATACCCCCCCCCCCCCCCCCCCACTGATTAGGATTTTCTTGATTTTGGGAATTCTTGTCAAGATTTTTTATGATTAGTTTAACCCCCCCCCCCCCTTTCAATTTGCTTCCGACGCCACCGTTATTAGAGTACATGCAACGAATTGTTAAAGTAAAGGCCTCGGCTGAACTAAGAGAATATCTCCAAATGCATCCTTATCGCTACCACAAAGTTGTGACAAGACCCCCCCCCCACCCCCCCACCCCCCCCCCCCCCCGACATCCCCGCGAAAATTTACACGGGGTCGGTCAGCTGAATTGCAAAGTTATCGATAAGAAAAACAAACTATTTAAAGACATTGGTTTTGAGATTGTGATTAATATGAGAAGCGACACCTTATTTACAAAAAAAAAATGAATAAAAATTCCAAACATAAGGTTAACTGTCGTGAAATTAAAATGTGTATGAATTATTTTAAGAAAGTTTTCCTTGCATTGTCTGTAATTATTTTAAGAAATGTTACTTTGCATTGTCTGCAATATATAGGGAAAAAAGCCTATCATGCAGGTAAAAATTGGCATTTTTTTTATTATTTCAAGCAATTATTACGGGATATGAGTATGACGTCCTGAATGTCGGTTCAATATAGACTCACTTTGTGAAGTTGGTTGATTAAAATTTTCTGGAGAGCTAAGCTTATTATAATACAGCTTTACAGCCACTTGTGAACTAGCTGCAGGTCTGTATCTCCCGGTCTGAAAAAATTCAGATGGACGATCTGGGAGCTACAGTGCCTCCCATAATAAAACTTCAATTTACGGTGCACAAAAATATGCGCTAGTTTTTTATTAACATTGAAGATTGTGCTATTATTTATCTTTCACTTACACAACAAACAAGAGGCCCAATGAGCCACATCGCTCACCTGAGCAACACTGGCTTTATATGGGCGTTCAAAGGATATTGTGCCATTTGGCTCCTCAGTAGATTAACCAAAAATGAATATCCGAATTTTCACTTGTTTTTGCATAAACTTAATCTTTGAGATATTTACCTTTATGGAATACCATTTTCGTCGAAAATAAGACCATATACAATATATAAAATAACTAAATTTTCGGTTCATGGTTAACTTCCACTTCCCTTTATTTTAGCCCCCCCCCCCATCACTTTATAAAACGATTAAAATACATGAGAGCATAAAGGTACATTTTCTCCCTCCACTACTTACTAGTTATTGTATTTAAAAAAATTCTATATGTAAAAGAAGAAAAGTGTACCCCAATGCACCAGAATGAATGCGCTCAATTCCTCATATTAAAAACATTGAAAAATTTAATTGGCCTTCTCCATTATAGGCGATTGTCATTTACCAGGCATTTAAAATTCATTTCGTATGACGCTTATTCACTTGATTGAAGAATAAACTTAACTGAAAAAAGATGTCACATATGTTAAAGAGCTATAATTCAAATTAATGTATTGGCAGGCATGTCGCTCTATTGTACCAAGGCCCATCCATTATTTTCATCTGTATTTAAAAACAACAAATGTGTACACACAAAGATGATTTTCAATTGCAATAATTTTTTAAGAACAGCGATAATGCTTTTATCCTCATTATAATAATATTATTATGTCAGGACTATGGAAACTGTTTAAAACGCGTCGTTTTCATTTACTTGTGTTCGAAAAACTATCAAAAATTTGTGTAGATTTTATGCAATTCATCGTTGAAGAAGGGGCACCAGAAAGTAGTTACAGCATATCATCCTTTTAGCAAGACATTTCTATTGATCAATCAAAATTTCAGCGTCAATCGTAGAATTATAAGCAAGATACATATATATATATATAGCTTGGTTTGAGTCATGTTTTTGTTCACATGAGTTTATTACATTCAATTTAAGATTTTTAAACTTGTTATTTCCTATTCAGCATAGCTGCATTTAAAATATAAACAAACTAAAGCATGATCTCAGCTTTGTGTACAATCATATAGTAGCATTGTGCGCAAAGCACTGTATCTTGCTTATAATTCGAAGCTTGACTCTCAGGTTAGTAAAATTATAGGAATTTGTAAACAATAAAAACAAGAGAAAACTGCACTAAAACAAAGAAAAAACTCAATTTATTTTTCATCATATATACCGGTATACTTTAGTTGTATATTTCTAGCAGCGAGAATAATCTCTGTTTAGATTGAAGTTGCTGAGCATCTTAATAGAACATGTTGCATTAATCAACCATTACGTAGAGATCGTACCGAATTACACGCACCAACAAAATTTGACCCCCCCCCATGGTGGCCCCACCCTACCCCCTGAAATCATGGTGTGAACAAACTAGAATGAATCAACACTACCTGAGGATGCTTCCACACAAGTTACAGCTTTTCTGGCCAATTGGTATTTGAGAAGAAAGTTTTTTAAAGATTTTTCGCTATGTATTCCTATGTAAAATTAGACCCACCCCTGTAGCCGCACCCTACCCCCAGGATCATGGTTTGAACAAATTTGAATCTACACTACCTGAGGATGCTTCCAAACAAGTTAAAGCTTTCCTGGCCTACTGGTTTTTGTTGAGAAGATTTTTCTCAATGTATTCCTATGTAAAACTTCGACCCCCATTGTGGCCCCACCTTACCCCCGGGGCTCATAATTTGAAAAAAATTGAATCTTCACTACCTGAAGATGCTTCCACACAAGTTACAGCTTTTCTGGCTGACTGTTTTTTGAAAATTTTTAATGATTTTTCTCTATACATTTGTTTCTAAAAATCTGATCCCCCATTGGGGCCCTACCGTACCCCCGGGGATCATGGTTTGGTCAAGCTTGAATCTACACTACTTGAGGATGCTTCCACACAAGTTATAGGTTTTCTGGCCGATTGATTTTTGAGAATAATATTTTTAAAGATATTTCTCTGTATATTTCACCTCAGGTGAGCTAACAATTATTCATGTTTCTGCTACATGTCCACAAACTTAGTATTTCCATCAGTAAAATTAATCTCCGTTTAGACTGAATAGACTAGAGAAAATACTGACAACTAGCCTAAAACACATTGCAGTAATCAACTATTACGCAAAGACCATACCGTATTACCATTAGAATTTATGTTTTAGTTGTTTAAGTACCGTACCTGTTAATGTATCTTATTTTCCGCAAGTAACAGTCAACTGTCTTATTTTCCGATGTCTATATTTGATTGATACGTAAAAATTACAAAATACAGGCGATAGTTTTCCCCAGTTATAAACCGTAATTCATGAAAACGAAACCAAAATCAGAACAAGCTAAACCACCGTCAAAGGTGAAAATGTCAACACATTGGAATATTTAATCTCAATTTACTACACAAAATCGGCATTAATGTATCTTGCATGTTTCAAATATTCCTTTCGCACGCAAACTGTTCCACAACAACCAAATTCATCTTTGTCAGATTGACAGATTCCTCATACGTTCAAAATGGCCGCTTCAAAGTAGTCTCGTTCAACCAGACGCTCGGCTGTCTCCGTAAATCTCCGACGAGCAGAGATTTACGGAGACAGCCGAGCGTCTGGTTGAACGAGACTAGCTTCAAAGAGGTTTTGAGATATGGAATACCGACCCCGAAGTTAAACTGATTGACCCCCATTCTCTCTGTCTTACTATTATTTTCGTAAATTACTCAACTTTGAAACAGAATTAGCCCTTAATATTTGCAATTTATATTTTCCTTCCCATAAGGATAATTTATGCTAAACTACGTTGAATTTGACTCTGTAGTTCTTGAAAAGAAGATTTTAAAAATGCACCCCCCTTTTCCTACAGTTTCGAGGTTTTCTCTGCTTTGGATAAAGATCGGTCTTTCATTTCTGCAATTTATAATTGCCTAACTATAAGGATGCTTTGTGCCAAGTTTGGTTGCAATTGGCCAATCGGTTTTGGAGAAGAAGTTCAAAATGTAAAAAGTTTACAAACGGACAGACAGACGGACGGACGGACGACAGACAAAATGCGATCAGAATAGCTCACTTGAGCTTTCAGCTCAGGTGAGCTAAAAAAAAAAGAAGTATAAATACATGTAAAGTAACATAAATTTTTCCGCGAAAAATTACCAAATCTTTGCAGGTCGTTTATTTTAACTAATTCAGAAAAATAACAAGAGTAAAGCTGTCAATGTGACAGCAAACCGGGTTTTCTTTTGTGTGACAGTATCCATAATCCTGACTTGATAAATACTACCTATCTAAAGAAATGGGGTACTCTTTATGCAATGTTTTTGCCCTAAAATGACTCAATAGCTGATATTTTTTTCATAAATTATCAGAAATCAAAATCCTAGCAATGTGCATACCTCTGATATATGTATAATTGATCTGCAAAAGAACAACTTCCTATCTTGAAAACTGTTCGAGGAGTTATCGGTACAATAAGGGTACCTTTTTGACAGCCACTCGCCCGCCCGCCATTTTTACTATTTCAATAATCGGAAACCCGGTTAAAAATTCTCTCTCAAAATTTTTAGAATTCAGAAGCAATGGAGTTACATGGGACCTCACGGCGGTCTTCGAACCCCATGCCGCTCAAAATATATTTACCCCCTTTGGAAATTCATTTCTCAGTTTAAATTACACGTCAGATTTTTTTTTTTAGAGAAATAAGATATTAGGCATTTCCTTTTATAATACCATGAAAATTATATCACGGAAATTTGCGCATTCGTCACATCGGCAACGATTTTTTTTTCTACATGAACCTCTTCCTGCTTAGTCCAGTTTCAATCATACCTCAAATTTTTTTCTAAAAATAATACCGGTGTTTTCGATAGAAAAGGTGTCGTTCATTAAAAGCTTATTGCAACATTTTAGCTGAATATTATGTTTACTTTTCGTCCATTCCGGCGGTTACGGCATGCCTTTTCCCGCAGCAAGGCGATTGCCATATAAGGTCATGTCAAAATGTCGACAATCTTGTAGACTTTACATTTGTCAATTTGTATCATGCCAGATGTGCTATTGCCGAGCCTGAAGTTACAAATGCAGAAACTACGGATTGAAAGTGTGCAAAGTTGAAGGTTTAATTAACTAATGTAAACAATAAAGTTGCAAAATGTGCATCATGCAAAGGAACTGCGTCAAATCCTGCACGTGTTTTTGCCCGAGTTTTATAGGTTACACGATCGGAATTGCACATATTCATACTCAGGCTCACACATCAACACAATAGCATATTCGGATTTACAAGTTTACATGTCTGGATTTTTAAACACAATTACCCTCCATAATTAAAAAGCTTTTTATATGGTATGCTTCCACTTTTACGTGAAAGATAATTTTCAGGGGGAAATGATTATATAAATTTTCTATATAATCGATTATGGTTATCCAACATTAAATCTAAAAATATGAAAGTCTCTTGCACTTGTTTACAATATTCATATCTCAATTAATTGATTAAAAGTATGATCAGTCGAAAACTTGGCGATAATTCAAAATTTAATAATATTGTTTATGATGCTAGTTATAAAAACTAACTATAATTTATGTGACATTTTAATTAGGGTCGATATATCATAAGGTAGAATAATTTGTATGTCGGGAATATTATTCTTTTTATGCTAGTTCTCTTTTTTTTTTTACCATTCTCTACAGTTTTCAACAATGCAAATAGAAGAAGAAAAAAAATTTGGAAAACTAAAATTTAATTGTAGAGTACTTTATAATTAGTACTAAAATATAACAAGATAATCACAATCAACAATATAAAATGCGATTCATTTTCATTTTCTATTCTCCACTCTGAATCGTTTAAGTAATAATATCATCTACTATCGATAACTGCCATTTTAGTAATTAGTAAATGCACTGCGTTTCGCCGTTGATACAAATACAAAATATCAACTTCCGTCATATATCAAGCCTGGTTTGACCCTAACAGGTACACCTATCCTGAGAAAACTAACCGTTAGATTCACTAAGATCACGAAATATCACAGTTTAATATGACACTATATGACACTCGTCATTCAAAAGGTATGGTTGATCTGTAGCGGACGAGTTGACCGTTTGGCGATTTGGTTCCCGCGGGAAGTGTGGCCAACCAGACGACATCTTTAGCCGCTTCCTCCACAGATTTTGGTTTTACACCTTGACAAGTACCATCATCGTCCATGTAGATGGCGCTGCCCTGTGATGTCATCCATCCTGGACAGCATGCGTTGATTAAAATGTTTCGTCGGACATCCCCGGCCAGTTCTCTGGTCAACACCCGAGCTAATGCCGTCAGAAATATCTTAGCAGTCACACTCGGGGAGTCGGGCCAGCCATAATTCTTGTGGTTCCCATACTTCACCGCTTTCATGTATTCGTCTGTAAGAGTAATAAGTTTATAGAGATCTGCTTTTTCAATGTCCAGTTCTTGTTGCAATTTTTCTCCCAGTTCTTTCCTTTTGCCAATGTATCCATTTGTAAGGATAACGATGCGGCCATGAGGACGCATGCGAGGGAGTAGAATTCTGCAGACGTTAACGGTTCCTTTGAAATCGGTCTCTATGGACAATTGTGCTTGTCGAAATAATGGAACTAGTTCACCTTTCTTGTAGGTGACTGCGGCGTTGTTGATGAGGATATCTATGCCACCATATTCCGACTTAATGAAGTCCTCAAACATACGTATGCTGGCAGCTTGGGTGATATCCAGCTCGTGGAATCGAGGACGAAGGCCTTCGAGTTTCAGATTCTCCAGAGCAGCCTGACCTTTATCCGTCATACGTGACGTCAGGATGACATCTCCGTCAAACTCCGAACACAACTGTTTGACGAGTTCTAGACCGAGTCCTCTATTAGCGCCGGTGACCACTGCTACTTTTCTCCCCATTCTGAAAATTATACAAGTTTACATTGATGGTTCTTAACTCTATTTCAAGAAACACTTCATAAACACATTCATGCAGACATTGTATCTTATCTGATTTACAATCAAAATGTTCATTTTCAAGATATGTAAAAACACAAAAGCATATGCTATAATTATGATTTTATAATTCGTATATAACACGTATATGTACCTACAATTATTGTAAAGTACTGTTAAATTGTATGCTATGGCAATGTATGTAATGTATACGCCAATAAACTACTACTACTACTATAATTGTATTCTCTTTTGAGAAGTGGACAGGCATAGCCTACATCCACTTCTCTTCGCAAGCCCTCATATTTTGATTCTGGAAAACGTGTAAATGTCGGAACCAAAGACGGTTTACGCTTCGACCCATGTTTCGACTCCAGTTTCCCTGAAGTTTCGTGATAGACCTACTATTTCTACATTTTAAACATTATTGCATCCATATATCACAAAAAATCATCACTAACCCGCTGTCAAATCATTTTCTCAACTTCTACATCCCGGGTTTAAATTTTGTGTATCACATTGTTTATCTAGGTCAGCGCAGATTAAATGTTTGTGTTTCGGGTAAAATTGGAAACCTAATAAAGACAATAATGTCAAAAATGTTACTTGATCAACTTAATCAGGTCTAGGCAACCTCCGTTTTTGGAGGATAGCTCAATTTCAAGATGGCTGCTGATTTTTACCATATATGGAAAGTCACTTTGCATTGTGGGTGAAATTATCCTCCATTTTTGGAGGATAGCATGGGTATATTTCAAAGGCTTCGTGCATATCTTTAATGAGAAAATGCAAGCACCAGACCATACGGGAATTAAAGTTAAGGGAATAAACTAATGATTGTATGCGGCGATTTGAAATTCTATGTATAGTATTTTCACAATATGCTTTGAAAGTGTGTACTTCCTGTGTTCAGTTTTACAAATGACATAGACTATTTACATGTTTCATTTAATAAAAATCACAAAATAGTGATGTTTATTACTCATTAAAACATTAAAACTGTTAATCTTACAATGTACAAACCAATACTGAGTCACAAAAATACAAAGTGATATTTCTTCCCTTTTTAAGCATCTCTGATGGTGACAAATTTTGCTCTACAACTGTTTTTAAACATTAAAACGAATTTTGATTAATATAGCATACAAGAAAGATTAAAATGAAGGGTTTTTATTGTTTTATGTGACATGATTATTTATTTAATCGTATGAATTTTGTCTATTTGTCTTAGAATGTAAAACCATTCTTTATACCTCTTTAAATTAAAATAAAAACACCTTTTATCTAATGTCTTCAATCAGAACAATATTTTCCGTTTTTTCCGACTCTAAATGTTATACTTTTTAAACCTCCTATAGCGAGCGATCACATAATTTAAACCCGGAATGAAGAAGTTGAGAAAATGATTTGACAGCGGGTTAGTGTTGATTTGTATGTGATATATGGATGCATTATTGTTTCAAGTGTAGAAATAATAGGTTTGGTACGAAAATTGGGTCGAAGCGTAAACCGTCTTTGGTTCCGACATTTACACGTTTTCCAGAATCAAAATATGAGGGCTTGCGAAGAGAAGTGGATGTAGGCTATGCCTGTCCACTTCTCAAAAGAGAATACTATAATTGCTGTATGTTTTGATAACATCACTGAAATATTAAATTATCTGCCAGGAACATATATATGTTGTTGTGATTAAAGTCGAATTAATATCGAACAGTCAGCAAATTGGTACTGATGTCAAAACCATAACGGCCCGTCTCCTATAACGATTGTTTTAGATGATAACATCTATAGCCACTATGAAGATGACCACCGCTACGTTGTTGCTAATATAAACTAGTTCGAAATTTCTCTGATACTTCACCCATTTTTATCATTAAACCGACGCTTCTATGATCAGATTCTGAATTGCTGTACTTATTTACACTGGTAAAGTGTGCATTCATGCAAACAACGAATTAACTTCTCGCAGATTCATATGTAAATTAATTAAACTTACCTTAATGTCACACAAATAGCAACTTCGGAATTGAATCAGGTCTCGACTTGATACGCTTATAGAATTTAAAGTCCAGGTTCGATTTTTTCCCATGTTTCAATAGCCTCATTATAATCTTGTTGGTTCAGAATGTAAACAAACAAGGTGGCTTGATATCGATATACATGTATGTTGAAGAGCACTTCATGGGAATGTTTGGTCTGCACCCTCAACATACGTCCTTGATGCTTTACATGTAGACAACGTTTTCCTTTAGAGGATTTGGTTGTTTATGGGGAAATGACTCTTATAAAACATTGAATTTGTTGTCATGAACAGATGAATTTACAGTGTAAAATGTATGAAATTGGAAACATAGTTTATAAAAAAAATTGAATTCAGGTATGAATAGTCGATAGAATAGAGAAGATTGGAGTGGGGTTATCTGGAAAAACACAAAAATATATTTATGCTTATGTTACGGAAAAGCGAAGAACCACTTTTGTGCAGGTGTCTAATTTGTGGATGTTTTAAAAATTTCAACTACTGCTAAAATATGTCGTGTTGTCACACTATACCTCTCACAAAATATCACAATAACAATGATTAAACATTTGAAATAAAATTATATCTTTATTGTATATCTCTTTGGAAAAAATATTCAATACAACTCATAGAAGTCATACAAACTGATTTTGTTTAAGTTCGCATCTCTTGCATACAAAAGTTTGTGAGTTTGACATTGTGATCTTTCTGTACAATTTCTTGTAAATGTCTTTGCAATGGTTTCTGAATTCAAGGTCAAAGAACCCGTAGAAGAAGGCATTCATGACATTATTGATGAGATAAAGTCTGAGGGCCATCAAGTAGAAAACGCGACCTTCCTCAGTCAAGTTATCCTTGAACTCTGGCTTGATGGAATAAATCACGAGAACAATGATATAGGGGTAATAGGTCACGATAAAGGTCAAGGTTATGAAGAACAGAAGTTTAGTAATGCGTCTTTCGCGTATGCTTTCTGCTTCCTTAGATTTCTTTCTTTTTCTGAAAATTTTCGTCAGCGGTTTCTTGAACTTTTTCATTGATTTGTTTGAAGATGTTTTGTCCTTTGAGTTTTTAGGATCGACATCGACGTAAAGTTTCGGGTCGTTGTTGCCGGTTGATGTCATGTTTCTGTCCTTTGTTCGATTGCTTTGCCCTTTGCCCAAGATACGTGTAACATTGTTTTTACAGTCGGTGACAATGATATCCGGAATAGCACAAGACTCCTCGGAAGTTCCTCTTCTGTTCAATATTATCCCTTTTAATGCTTCCGGTACTTGAACTACTTTAGTGAAGATGCGCCTGATCGATGACGACTGTTGAAGAGAGTCATTGCACTCACACAACTGACAAGTACTCGAAGTACTTTCAATATTGTTCCTGTTGTCTTCTCCTGGGTTTGTAAACACACTGTCATCTTCATTATAATTTGATAATTTTTTATCCTCCGAAACCTCAAACTGAATTTCTATCTCCACCGATTCTTGGGAATCGCTGGAAGCAGGGATCGGCGAGTCAACGCCCGAATCCCTGTCTGTCTTTATTGATTCAATAGACCCTCTTTGTTGAAGTTTCAGATCCTCTGGGTAATTTTGCGGTTCTTTGACATTTGTAGATTGTTTGGCATGGAATTTAACAATCCTGGTTGATCGCATGCGTTGGTTGTGTGCTCTTAACGCTTTCCCGACAAAAGAGTAAAGAATAGTCAAGCTAACCATACAAGAAATTATTATAAAAAGTTCAACGGCATAATACACATAACCGTAATAGGTTTCTGACGCCTCATCTGTCCATGAACATTCAGTTCCGTTCACGTACTTGGATTCTATGAAAACAGTATGGCGGCCATAAATAAGCAAGGCTGGGGAAGTCGCTATGGACGATCCAATGATAACCGCAATAATGGAACGAATGGCTCTCTTTTCTGTAACTTGCAGTCCATTTGGACGACATATTTTCCGAAATCTTTCGGAAGCAATCACCACAAGCATCAAAGCTGCCGCAATGGCTAGATTGGTATCAAAAAACCTAAAAATCTTACAGGAGATTGCATCAAAAAAGGTATAGGGATGCGTCTCGTCAATAATCTGGAAAGGTATGGAAACAGTACAGCCAAGCATGTCAATGCATCCAAGACCCAGAACAAACACGCGGTAGGTGGACCGCTTGATTTTGGTTCCAAACACATACAGCACGTGCGCGTTAGCGAAAATTCCAACAAACGACAAGATGGAGAGGACCAAGAGAAGAGGCAGGCGGTTGATGCTCTCCTCGGCGTTAAGCTGGGCCAGGAGTTCGGGCCCATGAGTGCTGTGGTTCAGCATTGGAATAAGGTCTTCGTCAACAGGATGAAGCGCCATGGCGCTCGTCTTGTTTTATACACCGTGGTCGATGTGGTGGCTTTAGGATGGTAATGATTCAAACATCCTATGCTCGGGTTCAGTGGTGATTCAAATCGCTCTGACTCGCATCCTTCTTTCTTACACGATGGGTTACGAAGGGGGACACAGGACAGGTCTATTTTTGTCTCCGCGAAACCGATTATTTTGATTGGCAATGTTGTACTTTTGATGAGTTTAAGGGAGAAGTTACGTGACAACAATCTCATGTACTTTATCAGTGCATATTCACGTGTGTACATTTACTTGTTCATACATTTATTTTATGTTAAGATATGAAAATCTAACAAAGAAAACAACAATATACATTAATGAATTTTAAAATTAATAAGGATTAAGTCAACTTCTATACATTGTAGGTATAACAAATTCATTATGAATAAAAGTAAAAGGAGAAAATTAATTGTATTAGGACCACAAATCGTCTCTGTCAAGAGAGAAAAATTAATAGATTTAATCCCTTTCACTTAAATTGTGAAGAAAAAAATATTTGATATTCTATGCATACTAGCTCCAAGAAGAATAAACACGAAAATTTTAAAATATTATTCCTACTAAAATCACAAAAAAATGAAAATTTCTTTTTTACAATTACGATAACGTTCATGTTCATGCAAATACATGTATATTTAATATAGCAATAAATGGTAAAAATAGTAAATTTCAACTTGATTAAAAATCAAATTGCAGTACAGATATGAATGTTTTATACAAAAAGCCATTGATACTGAGAATGCAATGGGTTGTCCAGAAAGATTCATAAAATGGTCAAAGTTTGTCTGATGAAGCGCACTCAGTTACGTTATTATAAAGCGCCATTGTGCTCTTCTCCTTTCAAAGCCTTGGTCTACTGTGTTGAGTCAGTGTCCCATTTGGTTTGTGGTGTTGAAAGTGTTCTGACTGACATCGTTTTGACAACACAGATAAAGTTTAGTCGCATCATTATCGATCATTTTTTTTTATATTGCACTTTTAAGCCCCCCCCCCCTTCAAGTATTACCGGTATGTAACAATAATCACATGCAACTTCAATTTCTAATAAGAAAAATGTAAAATCACATGTTTAAAGTTTAGAGAAACCTAAACATTCGCCGAACGTAAAGATGAATATTTTTATACTATCTACTAGTATCTCTTTTGATAGAAATCAGACTGTATTACATTGTAATTAGATATATATGTACTAGTATTATGCAAATTGAAATTCGAAAGTAATTTGTGTTTGCTACCGCCAAACCCCCGAGAAATAAGAAATCATATATAGTGGTAAAGAAACCTATTTTTGCAAGACATGGTCATATATTTCACTATAAGCTACATTATTGACATAAAAATATGTGGTTTGCAAATTAATTTTACTATTTATCTACATTGATATAGATAATTATTGCGTTAATTCTAAATAGATATTAAGCTTAGTGATACGGTAATAATATATGAACGCTTGTATTGAATTAAATCTACGTTGGATTACAGGTAGCAACAATAATACTTGCGACACGGTAATTGGTTACCGAATACGAACGTGCATATTGTGAATTATACAACGCATTGCAATAGTAAAAAGAAGACAATTTACGGCATATTCTATTGAATCACAGACTCCTGACGTTTTACACTTTTCTCTTACTGAAAAAAAAATCCTTGTGATATTGTGATGTACTTATCATGGAATGAAGATTTTTTAATTAAGAAAATATTGTAAAACGTCGGGTGTCTGTGTATTAATAGACAACCTAAAATGTCAAATAACTTTCAAAATATCAATTTTGATAAAGCAAATTGAATCCGATTGGACATTTCAAACGGAATGCCGTGAAAAACAAAAATATGAAAAAATTATTAATTAAAAGATAACATTAAATCAATTGTGCAATAATAAGTACCTTATTGAAAGACCAACTAATATTGACGCTACTTGTCTGGAAAGCATTTTTGGGCATAACACCAATATCTTTTTTATCGAATAAACATTATTGTTTATTCTTTCCTTCTGTTTCATCATAATTACAGTTTTTAATAGTCGTTCATAATCACATAAATCCTGGTTTCTGGGGACAAAATACCTCTCCTCAGATATGTAATACAAGGACTGAGATTTTCTACGGCGTCATATTTTAGCTTTAATATCCTTAAATTCCCATGTCTCCCGAATTTCCACAATTTGGTCTTATATGATTTCCTGTTAATTATTCCTCTGCTCTTCTAGATTTGTGAGGATCATTCTGTCACTGGAAAAATTCGTTCAAGGTAAAATTATGCAGAATGAGATGGTTATGAAGGGGTTCTTTTCTTCATCTGACGAACACGCAACTAAAAGAGACAATGAGGAATTTCTTGGGGGTAATGACAGTGTTCACTGTATTAACAATGTCAAGAGGTATGTATATTGATGTCTATTCATACCCTTTTGGTTTAAAAACACCTTCAAAACGATGAAGGTACACTTCGTAATGCAAACTAAAACAAAATACTTATATTCAAATATTTTGTATGACATGATATTTTAAAATAAACTGGAATATATATACTGTATACAGGGTTAATTTCGCCCCGTGTAATTTTCGCCCTTATGAAATTCTACACTTGCAAACAGTTTCGCCCAGACTTGAAATCGCCCAGATACAGTTGTGTTTAAAGAGAAATAATTTTGATATTGGACTTCACCCAGTTTTAAATTCGCCCGCTGATAACAAGGGCGAAAGGGACGAAAATAAAAAGGGGGTGAATATTTCCCTGTATACAGTACAAGGATAAAGAGAAAAGAAGAAATTAAATCGTTTGTTAGAGTGATATACAAAGATTATGTTTTCTACAGCTTACAAGAATGAAGACATTGTTCTCTTCGTGAAGCAGGGACAGGATGGGATTTCTATGGATGAATTTCTCTCGGACACAAACTATAACCAGACTCTGAATATCTCTAACATTGTGCAGAACAAATTGAATTACAAAAGCCAATTAATGGATAGAATCTACACAGATCAGTTAGAAAGTGTAAGTCTATCATTTTAAAGGCACACATTTGTTGTCCAAAGAACTTTTCTGCACACTGTTGTGCTTGTTAATTTTTTTTATAATCAAAAAGATTCATTCACTGTGTGACCATATTGAGACAAATGTGCCCTCAGTGAGAAAAAATATAAGTATGTTTTCTTGTTTTTCTGTGGTAGCTTACTTTACAACTTTTGAACGTATTTGGGGATGTGCTCTTTTGGATAACGTACCTACACCCTACAGTGAAGTCGGGATTCAAAATCCAAAGTCAGCTACTGAGCTCCTCGCACAGAATTGACCAATCTAGCTGCGAGATACAACGCAGGTACACGTAGATCTACCCCCCCCCCCCCCAAATAAAAACCTAAAAGAAAAACGAACAAACAATTTTTCATTTCTCAAATCAAGAAAACAACCAAATTACTGTGTATGTATTAGCGTATGTTTATTTCTGGGGGAAAAGATGTCCACGTGCAGCATGCAGTAAATTGTTTTCAGTTTGTTTCGTACTTTCCACGTGGTTTTTCAAATGCACAAACGCATTTTTTTGCAGTTCCTATTACTGGCAATACGCGAAAGACAAAACAGGCATCTGGTATGCCATTTATGAAGGATTTCATCTTGCAAATATCCCAAACTATCCAAAATTTATATTCTCAGGAAGCAAAACCAAGGGAAATGATTTGGTAACAGGTGAATAATGATAACCAAACCCTAACACGGAGTGTCGAAATTTCATCAATTTTGTTTTAATCCAGAAATAATCCAGTAATAACAAAGTTATCAATTGATGTGATATTGTGTGTCCTTTTCAGATTCCTTTGTCTTTTTGGGCTGTTACAACATATCCAGCTTTGTGCCACCTACAATTAAATATGCTTTGCGAATTTGTCAGATGCTATGCGAAACAAGAGGAGAAATCCATATGGCAATAGGGGTAATGCACGGGTGCAAGAGAGAGAGAAAGAGAGAGAGAGAGTAAATCGTTTAGGAATTTAGGAATGGAGAGGGAGAATACACAGTCAGATAGAGAGAGAAAGATTGAGAGATTTAAATGATTAAATCTTGGAACATCCACCTTCAGTTCAACGGGACGTGTCACTGCGGGCAGGTTCAGAGATACACCTTGGCCGACATCGCTAGCTGTCCCGTATGTGAAGAGTTGTCCTCCCTCAGGTGCCCGACGGAGCGAAACATATTCGCCGCGTACCAGTTGAACGGTAAGCACAATTTTACGCCATCAGATTCAGATACATATGTACATGTCTAACTTGTTCTCATATAGTGAGCTCCAATTTTACTATGACCTAAATGCAGAAAAGATGTCGTTAATTGGATTATTGTGAACAGATCTACTTTGTTTAAGACGGTCTTATTGATAATTAAATCAATGTTGCGCTCACTTTACAATAGGTTTTGAAATGATAGGTATAATTAATGATTTTCTTTCCTCTTCACCTTAATGAATGATGTCAATCAATTATAAAAAAACAAACAAACAAAACAAAAATCAAACAAGCAAAAAAAAAAAATCATGCGCGGATCTAAAGGGGGGGGGGGGGGATCACCCCCTTTAGATCCGCGCATGATCTCTTTTTTCGCTTTACATACATGTAGGATTTAATGAATACAGGTATACACACTATTCGCTGCAAGCGTCTTAAACAAAATGGAACTGTTCACAAAAACCTGTTTTTTTTTAGGTAGGAGTACAGAGGCTAATATAGCCAATCAATCCTATAACCTGATATTCAACGCCCGGATAGAAACACCAACAAAAGTATGGAAGGTCGGTACATCTACGTATATACAGACAGTGCTGAATTATAGCTTCAACTGAAATGGTACAAAATGATGTTCGATGTGTAGTTCGATGAATATTGCAATAACGCATAATGAAAGAAAAAGTGAGCAAGCTCACATTCATCACGCCCCCCAATTACTTGAAAATGGTACAGATAATGAATAGCAAGGTATTTGATCAAGGGCATAACTGTAAAAAAAAAAAACCCAGCAGATTTTGATCAACAAAATGTAAAGATATCTTTGACATCAATATATTACCCACGTCAAAAATACATCAGGGGCAACAATGACATAGAATGTAACGTCCGGACCAAGAAACCTGTTGTTTTCATTCGTAGTTAATTCACTTTATAGCGAGTAATCGGATAAGAAAATTTTAGTCTATGGTCGTCGTGACCAAGCAATAGTCGGGTACTCGAATACTCGTTGCTAAGCTACTTTTTCCAAACCAAAAAATAATTAATTTTAAAGGACGATAAGATTTACATATTTTCCGAACTCGATTATTTATTCCTCATCAATCTAAAATAGAATTTGATATTTTCAAGATTTTTTTTGGTAAAATTAACATGTCCATTTCATCTAACCCCTCATGGATCAAGATTGACACCCCCCCCCCCCCCGGTGGAATGAAAAAAAAAAACTAACATGTATATTAATATCGTGATTTATTTCTGTTGAAAGAGTTTTTTTAAATAAAAAATTAAATGTGTTTCTCGAGTTATCATTTATAAATGCATATATTATTTGCAGGCTGCTGAATTATTAGGCAGTGGTGTGACCAATGCCGCACCACTTTACATGACCACAGGGGTATACGTACACACCCCGCAAATTTACTATGGTCAACAACAACTGTACTACAGCCCATGGGAGGACTGTTCCTCATATCAAAAGCTTGAGGTACCGGTACTTACTGCGTCAGAATTAGAACCATTTTAACAAGAGCTTGGACTTTGGGTTGTTGTGTTAAACAGCAATGTGACGTAGGCCTGTCTATTTCATTGTCAGCCACGGCTCTCTGAAATCAACAAGATTTGTCTGGCTTTTGGGCTAAGATTACACAATCTATATAAATGATAACACAAATTCTACATGCTTGCTATGAATTCGACTTTTCAAGACAATTTTACGACATTATTTATGTGCTACTGCTTGATGTTTTAAATAAAAATGTTCATTTTAACCTATCTTCGCTTCAAAATAGTAAACCCACATTCTCTCTCTCTCTTTCTCTCTCTCTCTCTCTCTCTCTCTCTCTCTCTCTCTCTCTCTCTCTCTCTCTCTCTCTCTCTCTCTTACGGATAGCTTATCACTTGGAACAATTCTCAAAAGACATGAATATCACTAGAAAAAATGAAATGTGAATGAATAGACGTTATGGCATTTATAAGGAATAATTAACTCATGAGAATATTTTTAAAGAAATCGATATTCTTTTTTCAGTTAATTAATGAACATTAAAACACTGCTGTAATGTCATTCCCTTGTTCCAGCAGTCAAAATTTTTACTTGTGACAGTCCGATTATTAAAGAGCTTCTTAATAATACTGTTATTCTTTAAAATCGGACTGTCTCAGGAATCAACAATGATATTCAATGGAGTGATTTAAGTACGATATATGCCTCAAACACTTATGTATCAAAAATATCACAGTTCTCGGCCCTATAACGGGCCTCGAAACTGTTTTATATTATTTCATACAGAACTGCTTTCGGCATACTAGTATATCCATTACATATACACAGTCGCTAAAAGGTTTTATTTTTCACTTGAACAGTTCGTGAACGGTGAGCGCACAGTGAGTGCACTCTAAACGAACGCGGTGAGTGCACACTGAGCCGAATTTGGATAGCGCTTATGAACGGTGAACTGTGAGCGAACGCAGAGCGCAAACGCAAGCGCAAAGTGAACGTTGAACGATATATGTACTCTCTGTGAACGCAAGATAAACGATTTATTCGGAGTGCCCTGGGAGGTAATTTTCGTTGGTAATCAGGAAATAATAACAATAAACTACATGTTTGTATTGTTATACGCCTAAATATAATATTATCTGACTAAACAATAAGTGAACACAAAACGAACGCAGTGAGCGCAAGGCGAAATCTTTGTGAACGCACGGTGGGCGTTTTGTGAACGATGAGCGGGAACGGAGCGGAGAGCGCAAGTGAACGCAAGGTGAGCGCACATGAACGCACGGTGATCCCACGGGAAAATGGGAAAATAAAACATTTCAAAGGATTGAACCCTGGCATCTAACTGCTGTAAAGCACCAGGATTGGGTGAAAATATTGAAGCCTTGAAACAAGTAAAATAATCATGAAAATAATGTACACAGACTTTTACAGTAATGCATCAAAATTCGAGATTACATATATCTCTATTAAATTCAATTACCGTATCTCTGTCATATTTATATATTTAATTTTAATAATTTGTTATTACATTGGTAGAATTCAATGATTAATCCTCAGTTATACACTGCGCATCATCAGCATTACTTCAGGCAGTTTCAAATTGCAGAAAAAAAGAACTTTTAACACACCGACATATTTAAATGTACCGCAGTTATATTGACCTTCAGCACTGGTACCTGTAATATTTTTGAAACTTTATTGTAAAAAAGCTTTTCATGGTATTTTCATCAATAAATTGATTTTCATAAATTAATTATAATGTCTACATCATAATTTTATTTGTTTTTTTTGTTTATTTCATTAGATTCAAGTCATACGTAGTTTTATCATTTCGTGACGTTACTTAACAAAAATGACGTCTGTTCTACATTTTTCATCAAAACAATGCCATATTGTAAACTCCGTTCATAAAAAAGTATGATAGATATCGAAAAAAGAAAAACAGTTATGAAAAGCTATGATTCTACCCTATATTATACCAAAATATGGTAATTTTTAATGATAGGGCAATTTTTGATGCTTCGTGGCTCTAGCTCTTTCGCTTGAAGTTGCGTCTTTATTAACTTGTTTTGACGCAAGAAATAGATAGTTACGTCCTACTGAAAGTCCAAGGTCTTGTTAAAATGGTTCTAATGAATTTTAACTGGTAACTTCTCCTTAGAAACAGTTCAGGCTATTCTGTTCAATGCGATTCATTTTTACCTAAATCTATGTTAACATTAAGGAGATACTGCCGGTGAGTTGAATGTCATTACAGTTTAACTATACATGTTACATTTTATATACTTGCATGTTGACACATTTATTATCAGACGTAACTTGTTGCATCTTAAGTGTGTGTTTGGGGGGGGGGGGGGGTGTTAACAACTACTGCATAAGATCAGGTTACCTTACTTATTTCAAATACATGTAACGATACAGTATCAATAAAAATAATCTGATATTACCTCGTCAGTCGGTGATACCAGTTTCCTTGTGTTGCAGTACTTCAACGACCCGAGTGTTGTCGTCCCGGTGTTCTGCCTTAAGTTGACTCACCAGCGCTCTCTGCCGTTTGATCTTACTTTAAGGATACCAGTACCTACCGGTTTGTTTATTTAAATATTGTTTAATGTCCATTTGAGATTATTTCACCTAGTAAAATTGAATCACTCCTTTGACTCTCATTAGAATTAGACTTAAGTTTTATACTTTTACAAGTATTGTTGATGAACAATTTTACAAGTCTAGTTTGAATTTAATTGTCCCCTTTGATATGTGTCCAATGAGGGTTTTTTTTTATCATGTTGTTGCCCCCTATAACACAATCAAACAGCATAATGCAACTTTTACTGCTTGGCTAGATTGAGCGCATTTGTATCATGTGTATACGAAGTAACAATTCCAGTTCATCGAGTCGCTGGCTTCAAAGAGATAAAAATTGCAACTTAAAATTTCTATTTGTTTAAGGTGGAAATTTTTTGGTTGCCCAGAGCATGGTTGTCTCAGGAAAATGGACCAAACAAAGTAAGTTTCTCCAACACAAAGGACTGCATGTATATGCCCAACTTGAAGATTCAAATTAAAAACTGTTCAAAACAGTCTGACCATTACTTTTGACATGCTATAGATACCCAAATAACAGAGGACTCCACGTCCAGTGGACTTGATCTGAGGATGACAACAAGCCATACCATCAATTCAAATACACAGGGAACAATGGAAATATCAAAAACGGCAACCTCAGATTTACCGTCATCATCAATTTCCCTTGGTTTAAATAAAGATAGCACCACAACAGCACAGATCAGTGGAACATCAATAGATCAGAATAGTAACATGGCACCATCTACAACACATTTCAGTTCTCCACAGTATGAAAGGACTGGGAACACAATTCAAACATTTGACAGTGATACAGTACCAACACACCCAACTTCTAAGCAGATGCCATCACAGAAGAGAACAAGTTCACATACTGATATAGTCAGCCCAAAGCCAAGCGGTGAAATTTCCAAACTTCCCTCACAAAGCAATAAATGCAAGTCATGCACTTGTGTGAACATAACCAACCACCTTACACTAAATAATGTAAATATATCTCTTAAAGAAATAAGGAGCAAACTTCTTTTGCCACAGAAAAACCTTTCCTCCTACGTCAGACAAAAGCGGAGTGCAGATGACGACCGCCGGAGTGCCGCTGACATGGGATATGTTGGACTTGCCATTATCATAGCATGCGTCAGTTGGGTAGTGTCGTCGGATGTAGTACACATGTTGTACATCATCAAATGTGTGATGGTGAGACAATTGTGTCAAGCATCAAAAAAAGAACAACGGAAATAAAAACTGGAAGTTGGGTATATCATGTACATAATTATATGCATTGACTATTATGCTTTATATTATGAGACTTGTAGTCTAAATATTGCTTGCCAAACTAAGCCAGATTTTTTGTGTGTGTTGACTTCAAACTTGTTACTTTGAGAAATAAACAGAATGTCTAATATTTACTGTGTGTGTAAAGAGAAAATACAATCTGTGCAAATTGAGAAAGCCTTTTTGTAACAGTCAGCATAAAAACAAACAAAAAATTAGACTATAACTAAAATACGCAGCCACATAAAAAAACACAACTCTTTTCAGCCTGTACAACTGATCTTTGTTACACACATGTGCAGTGCAATCTTGCATGAAATTGTAGTTGACACCAACTTGATAATACCATATCTATGTTTAGATCAATTACCCCAACATAATACATGTACCGCTAAAATCATACATCAATAAGATACATTTAACACAATTACAACAATTTTATTGTATCTCCACGAAAACAATGTCTCTATATTGAACTATCAATATGATATGACAATTCATCCTTGAATTTTTCTTACATGTACAAACATGTATCATGCATACATACATAATTGCATTAAAACCCTTATGTACATTCACTAACATAATTCTAAGAGTATTCACAGAGATATTCATTAATGATCAACAACAAATGTTTTGTATACAATGCTTGACATCATTAAATCATTATTTTGATCATCTTACACAACACTGGTCTCATTTTAAAATTTCTAGTTGTTTAACAACTTCATAGTACAGCAACTGCTTTATCACAATCATGCACACATTCCTTCACTAATGTAACTAAACAAGACCTGCCTCTAATCCATAACAAGATGGGGCATGCTTTCAGTAGTCGAGACCCTGCATGGTCATTCAGTGTCAATCAAACTGGCCTTGACCTTTCACCCGGTCAGACTTTGTAAGTGGAGGAAGAGAATGCATGGAGGTTCCCCATCTGACTGAGTCCACTCTGTATGTGATTGATATGGATTTCTACGTTGTTCTGGAATGCACTGTAAAAATTCATAAATACTATACATGTACATCTACAGGACAAACAAGTGAAATACCACAAAAACAGGAAATGATCTTGACGTCAAGAAATCATCTTGACGCAAGCGTCAAATGGGCCGCAAAAATATAATTGCTGTATTAATCATTGGTTGTTTACATAAAAACACACCACAAAGAAGAAAATAAAAGTTGGTTGTACTAATTTTTATGGTAATTTTAAATATACTTTCAGCAATTTGTTTTGAAGTTTAACATTTTACTATTATCATAAAGAATCGAGTTCGTTACTGTAAGCATTTCTAACGGTAATTGTTTGATCATTGCCATAGTATGAAGTAATGGAAAACACATTGATTTGTACAATACAAAGTTCAACTCATCTTTTTCTCTTGGAGATTATGTATTTCAAACCATTTTTTTTGTTGCATTGTATTGAATGAAAACTTAATGCATTAGTTTATATGATGTCAAGGGACCCCATGATAAAAATAGAAATTGATTAGTTCCAATTTTCCAGTCAATTCAAATTTTCATTTCTGTCATATTTTTGCGTAATTAATTGATATGGATGTCATTTCATGATATTTTCTACCACATTTTACATGGAAATATAAAAAATACACACACAAAGTCATTTTATTTGACGTGGCACATAAAAATTCAAATATATCATTTATATAAAATTTAATGACATTCAGGTCTTAAGTATTTCAGGTCTTTAGTATGTCCCGCATACCAGAATTTTCCGAATAGATGATAGTCTCCATAAAAACGCACCAAACACGACAATCTACTAAGTATGACCTGTTTTTCATTTACGAGTAAAACAAAAAATATGGGATATTTTTTAAAAGGCATCAAACATATTTCAACATGCAAATTTACTTTTAATTCATAAAAATATTCATAATATTAATTCTATTAAAAAAGAACTATCCCACAGAAATGCAGTAACAATATTTAAATGTGTATCAAATAACAGACCGCCTTCTGGCAGCCTGTAATAAAGACTTTCTGGGTATCAGTCTCTTCATATTTGAAAAATATTTTAAATGCAAGACGAATAACATCAAACAAGACAATTTTAAAGGACAGACACTGGACAGGTATGGTACCGGGTACTTACTTTATGCTGTACAGGTATGGTACTTACTTTATGCGGTACAGGTATGGCACTTGCTGTACAGGTATGGTACTTACTTAATACTGTACCGGTATGGTACATGTACTTACTTTATTCTGTACAGGTATGGTACTTACTTTATGCTGTACAGGTATGGTACGTGTACTTACTTTATGCAGTACATGTATGGTACTTACTTTATGCTGTTCCCATCTAGTTTATCTTTTATTTCTTTAAGTGTATCTTGTAGACACTTGAACTCGAAGGAGTTAAATTCTCGTTCAGAAAAAGTCTGAAAAGTATAAAAGTTTCATAGTAAAAGTATTTAGTATTACACATAGTTGAAGCAGATCATTATGGCATTGGCTGGTTAAGATAATACTTTGCTACAATTCTTAGTAAACTACCATAGTAAACATAAAAGTCTCTTCTGAGTCCACTCTTACTTTTATTTGTCATGGCAAATAAAAGCATCTACATTAGGTTTGCCAAAGAAAAAGGAAGTAAATAAGAAAGTCTTACAACAAGTAAATTCTCATTAGCTTTCCTATGTTATTGTTACAAACAGAAAATATTGTGGGTGTAAAATGTCAAAAGCTGTGCAAAGATACAGATTTTTTGGAAATTCTTTTTTGGGAAAAGGTATCAAAAATAATTTTCTTAAAACAACAGTATAATAACACTCCCCTTTCTCCCATTACAAATACATTCATATTGTTATTGATGGTCTATCATGAACATGTATTAACAGTAATAGCCACTTAGAATGGCTGTGTGACTCACCCTAACTTGCAGCATGAGTGAAGTCAAACTTGAGATCAAGTCAATCACTCTGTGATTCTTTGAGGTCCTTTTATGGAACATTCCCTAAAAGAGAAAAATTTCTCATGGTCATAATTTGACAGAAAATACTAGATGTACATCATTCTATATGCACGCACAATGGTACATGTTTAATATCTACGGTATATAATATATGCATGAATGCAATACCTTATCAGACTTTTGTCTAAATCTGTGAAAATATTCAAATACATGTACTTGAATGTATTGATAATTTCAACTTGCAATGAGTTTTTTCTCTTCCCAAGTTACTAATTCACCACAAGTTAATACTATGTTGAAGTATTGTTACTGATAACTAACAGTTGTGCTATTATTGTGACACCCTCTTACACTAATCCTGTTGACAATCTCTGCAGCCTCTTCATCACAGCTGGTCTTGATCTGTGAGGGTTCATCAAGCGGGGTCATACCCATGTCTGGAGCCAGCTGTTACAACATAAGAAACTTATCAGCAATGTGTTAGCAATTACCCTTAGTACAAGACAATAAGAAAGTTAGTGTTCAAATTTCAAAATACAGGTACTTTGTATCCATCCTATTCCACCTAAGTATTCATAATATGATTTTTTTACCAATAAAATATCATCTTAATAAGAAAAATTCAACTGTTTTAGCAAACAAAGCATATTTATACCTTTTTAAGAGCTCCTTTTATGAGGAAGAAAGGCTAAAAATGCTAACCATCTCTTTTTGGAGGAAAAAAATGTTTTCTCAAAGTGTATTTATAACTATTGTAATAACACTTGATCACTTTTTCTGAGCATACTGACCTCTTTGCAGTAGTTCTGCACCCCTCCCAGACAGTCGCTCAGCTGTTTGTTAAGTTGCTCTAGTTCCAGGACAGTGGTCGCATACTTTTTCTGAAAGTCTCGACTGATGGGCTGCTGGAATGATTTCTGATGATAAAACACAGAGTTTCAAGCTAAATCTACTCTACCTGACACACCCTACAGCCACACATGTCAGTCGCTAATTGAGTTTCACTCTGTCTCCAGGATATGTAATAGATTTATGGTTCATGCAGTTCAATACTTGTTGACTTTACATAACCACTTACCGCTTTTTCTGCTTCTGTGTTTAAATTCTTGAGTTGGTTTATCCAGTCTTTCTTCAGTGAAAGGATTTTGGAAAGTCTTGTCTACAATCGAGAAATAATAGATTGTTTTTTTTTAGTCATTTTTTGACAACGTTTTAAAAAAGAGGACATTAACATTTTCAATCTAAACCATGGAATGGTACTCAAGTCATTTGAAGATATTTATTTAATGATAAACAATAAAGTAACATGATATAGGTCAAAGAAAGAGCATGAATGCAAAATTACTCCGGAAATATCTATATTAAAAACCTTTCCAGGAAGACTTGAATAACAAATTAATTTCTTTCTTTTAACAAATTAGTTAGTGTCTAAGACAAAACAGTTCTTTTTAACTTCAAATTATATGTTTAATTTGCAAAAGCCCCACATTCATACATCATTTGATTTTACTTGCATGATATAAAAGTAGATTTCCCATAAGATGACTTCTCAATATACAATTCTGTCTACCTAATATAACTTTAACTTTAAAAGGCCATTTGTGCAGATGTACTTTTTTTAAAAAGAGAGTTTTAAGGGGTTTTTGTACAATAAAATGAATAAATATATCTATAATCTTCACAAACATAACTTTCCATGCTTGCAAACACAAGCATTTACTTTTTGCACTAAAAATGAAACAATTGTCAATGAAAACATGCAACACTGGCCAAACTATGGAAAAAATGAGACTCTTTGTCCTGCTGATATTTAGCAAGATTCTGATGCTGACAGTTGCTATTCAATAGGAGCAGAGCATAAATTTTAAACAAGAAACATGTCCAGTATCAAACCTTGTATTCACATGTAACACCTAATTAACCCCAATTAAGAAGCAGGCATATACAGGTACCAGTACACTAATTAATGTACCTGGGGATTATCAAGGTGCCAGTCATGCCTTCATTATTCTAATTGGTGTGTCAAGACATCTCTGAATTAATCATACATAAAAAGCACTATTAAATTTATGAAACCTGAAACAATGTTCTTCATGCTCAATGCATATAAATGCATATAAATCAAGTACATGTGTATTTGTTAATCTACCTTTCTTACACAGCAATACATAAGGGTTTATCAATGTTTTAAGCTTATGAATCTACTTTAATAACTAAATACTGCAAACAATAAATATGCATTTAAAGTACTTTGACATTAATTCACAACTTTCATTTTTTAATAATTATCATAAGTTATAATGGGCCCCCAATTAGATTTAAAATTAGATTGAAGGTGTGTAATAAATCCAGTAAAGCCTACATATTTCATAGCCTTACTGTTTTCAAACTCATGTTTATCATAACTACTAGATTTATATTTGTATCTCTGACCTATTAAACACCACATAAATGACCTTGAACTTACCACTTGGACCAGGAACTTGATGGGGAATCCCCCGTAGGTGCCGCCCTCCAGACTGAGGAGTTTCCCTGTGAAGGTTGAACCACTCAGCAGCGGGTCGTTATCCTGTAAAAGATATATTCATCCTTTGAATGTGTATGTCTACAGCATTAAAAAGTTGAAATAATGATGGTTGTGAAAATTCTAATACTGTGTACATTCGTAAACACTGATAGAAATTTCTTTAAATATCATAGAATTTTCCCCATGCTACTTAAAAAAGAACCCCCTTGGATGGAGTATCTCACCAGCTCTGGGTTGGGGGAGCCGAGACTAGGAACAAACTTGGGAGGAGAGAACAGAGTGGGCTGCCTGGGTCGGTGTTTCTGCTGAAACGCTGACAGTGGGATAGTCTCCTGGGGCTCCACACTCTGTCACGGGAATTCATAGGTTTTAGTTTTATTTCATAATGAACAATATAACAAACAAAAATTCTTAATATTTCTAACAGTTTATGAAAAACAAGGAAAATCTTTCAATTATCATTGCTTCATGCCATAACATATTATCTCATCATTAGAAAGATTCAAAATTATAAACAAAATCAAATTTGATTTTTTTTTTTTTTGTAAAATAAATGATTCATGTGTCAGAGAAACATCTTATCATGTATGCGTATGAGCACATATGACTCACTCCAAACACTTTTTCTTACCAGAACTTCATAGTCAGGGATAGAGTGGGTGCCGATTCCTGGTCGATCAAACGTGATTCTGTAACTGTTGGTGACCGTGTCTAACGCATCCACCACTCCTGTAAACAACCCGTCCTGGGGTTTTCTCAGACGGGCTAAGATAAAGTAAAATATCTTGTAAACATATTCTTTTTCAAGAAAAAAAAAATAGTTATAACGGTATTTAAATTTTCGTAATAACATCAGATCCTTATAAATATCATTCTAATTTGTTAAATACTGTTCAAAACTCTATCTAATTGAACATTAATGCTAATTAGTGAAATGTTCAGATTTTTTTCTATTTCTACAAGAGATGTTGTTAGAAAATTTCTGTACAAGTCTACCAAACCTCACCTGTAACTTTCGTCCCAATAACGAGGTGCATGGGAATCTCCTCAGGTAAATCTTTGAAGGTTTGTAGCTCTGACATTTTCCTTTGTTGTAGAAGTCTGATCTTGGTACGTCTGGCTTCCAGGGCCCCTCGCTCTTCCTCAAAAAATGCTGGAGAACATCTAAAAAAGGGATACAAAGGCCTCTTGATGCAAGCAGGTTCAAATGTTAAGGGAATATCAAAATTGTTGTCAATGTCATTGTGCAAGTCTGGATGACACTTTCATAATAACTATGGACCAAATACTTTAAAACATTGACCCAGCATAAAATAAAAGCTCACAAAAAAGGTAAAAAGAACAAAGATAAACACTATGAACAAATAAATATCAACTAAAAGCTACAATAACATTAATGTGACCCATCCATACTGATGAATTGAACATGATCCAACATTTTTCAGTATGACAATCAGTTACAGCAATACAGATGTAAACAAAGTATATCGTTCTCCAAATAGTTTATGTAGGGTAAACAACATGCATACTGACATACAGAAAGCTATAAATACCTGCGAGGTTTTCCCATCAAGCGGCGGATCTTACACCACTCCACCCTCCTCAGCTTCTTCATCTTTAGCTGTGGGAAAGACTCCTTCATGCAGATAGAAAAGTCATTCTCCATCAGAAATAGGGGTCTGCGGAATAAGCAAGGAGACATGTATGTAAACATGAAAGAAACAACACACCACATATATTTTTTTTATTTGTTTTTTATGTAATTATATATAAATTGCATCATGTACAAGAAAATCGCTGCATTTTTGCGATTTTGCTGCTACTCACATGTCAAGGTTGGAATAGAACCATTCATAGCAGACCCATTTGTGAGCTTTAGGTAACTTCAGTAGGTTTCGAAGTCGTACTCCAATGGCTTGGGCCATCTTTTTGTCATGAACAGTCAATCCGAGACCCTGAATAAAAGGACACTTGTTGTAGATAAGTAGATATACATACAAAAAAAAGAACACTCTCAAAATACAAATTGTTTATGAAATCTTTTATCATGTGGTGAAACCCCTTAACCTGTCAAAGACAACATTAAACCTACAGGTTTACGCTCTCTCTTTTTGGGGGCTCGTGGCCGCAGCGAGAATGAAGTGTCTTCATCTTCATTGTAAAACTTTGTGTTTTTCTTTCTGATACGAGTTGGCTACAAAGAAAACAGCATTTTAGTGTAAACTAATCATTAAAAAAAAAAAGATGGTAATGGCAACCAATTGACCTCATAGACCAAAACATTAAAGGCTTATATACAGACACCATGGCAATTAACTTCAAACACATTTTTACTTACATTTCTCTGCCTTGATGGAGATTTGTAGTCAGTGCTACCTGAAGACAAAAGAAAAAAATATATATAGTGACAAAATATTTTGCTATAATTCACCAAGTGAATTAATCAACAAAGAATATTCAACATGCTTTAATATTAGAATAGACCACATGTATATTTTTACAATCCTTTAAAATAGTGGATACTCATATAATTTCTTCATCAATACTAATTTACACAGTTTTGCCTCAATTTTTTTCCGATGCATGCAATCCCTCGGCTGTCTTTATCTAGGGCCATAGAAAGACCCTGTTCCAAATATGAAAAGGGAACCTCTATTTAATTACCCAGGTACCCATAAACCAGAAAAATACATGCACATGTATCCATGTATTGAAAAAGTTAAATTTAAAGCTTTATATGATGCATTATAGTAGCCTATACAAGATTTTCCTTAGAGTAAGCTGCTAATTTTCCAAATGTTAATGGTCCCAGCACCAAAATGTGCTTTAAAAGGCTGAGCCCTGTCTATATTAAAAATAATTTATGATCTGTATTGTAAGTGCTTGTATAGGCCCTGCCATGATTTCTATGCATAACCCACAACCTATAAGGGATAAAAATATCACATCAGAAAGCCAAAGTCAGGAAATCAAATTTTCATGCAACCTACTTCAGGTATTCCACGTAAAACAAAAACCGGTATTGGATTGGTACACCACCAGAATATAAATGGATTTAATGCTTATATCATGCTAGCAGATTCAAAGCCAGAATTAAGGAAAAGTAATACAGATGTAACTAAAGGTTCTTGTTCGCTGCTGCATTGTGAAAGAATGCCAAGGTTTTTGTGCAGCTACAGCACTTACCCTCTCTGAAACTTATCAGAGCTTCAGCAGATGAGCCTAACAAAGATGAATAACAATTAACATAATGATTATGTGTACTGAAAGCTATAATAATAGATCACACATCGCATTTGTTACAAACTCAATGGAAGTCATTCACCTTTGAACACAGTTAAACCCTACTAGCTGCAGGTCTGTAGCTCCCGGTCTGAAAAAAAAATCTGAGACTTGGGAGCTACAGTTCTATGTGTGACAAAAAGTTGCGATTTACTGCACAAAAACTTATGCTACTTTTGGACTTGGTAAATTAAATTCCACATAAATTCTGTGGAAACGATGAGTACCATTAAAATCTTTAGACTATTTACTACTTACGTCATCGCTTTACTTGACTCAGACTTTCTTTTACAGAATTTATGAGGAAAAAAGAACTATTAAAACACTCTTTAAAAGTAATATGTTGAAATCAAAATATTATTGTCAATTATATAATACCATAGACGATTAGTGTAGCTAAAAATTATTGAGTACATGTATATTAATTATGCAGAATTGATTTGCTTATTTCTGGCAATATAATAAATTGATTTACAGACCCTTTTATCTGTCTGCTTCCCCATTTACATACGCAATATACAACATGCGCCCAATAATATGCACGAAATCGCAATTCAAAATATGTAAAAAGAAAATCTATTTGAACATTTCATTTATAACCCAAGTTTACATAAAACTTTATATTCTAAAACAGTATAAGATTTATAGGCAATTTCTTATGGTAAAAGAAAATGTATATTTTTCTCACTTTCTAAATCATCCGCCATCTTTTTGAAATAGGACAGGAAATATATAAAATGGAAAACCAAACATGATTGGAACGTAACATTCCGTCAAGATACATTTACTTCATATTATTACGAGGGCTAAATGTTTGTGACCATTTTTAAGTAATATTTAACTCCTTATGAAGAAGAACTCTATATAAAGATAAAGGAAAATGCTTAGATTTTAAGGCTAAACCTTTTGGATTTGTTTACTTTACAGTGTGGCCAAAATTATAACATGTAAAAGTTGAAGGTAGATCTGATGGTTAATTTGTTGAGCACTCAGCCTCCTTAATCTTGAGAATTCAACTTGTTTATTTTTAAGTCGATCGATTTAGATAACATTTTTGATGAGATGTACCCATCCCTTTTATGAAGCGGATCGGAGAGAACGCAGGCGCGGACGTAGAATTTTATCGGGGTTCGGGGGTGGGGGGTGCATGTAGGGTGGATGCAACCTTACCCCTACACCTCCACAAAAAAATATTTTAAGTCGCAAAATAGTATTCGATTTATTTTTTTTTAATGAGGAAAGATAAACAAAATATCATCGGCTAGTGTAGATTCAAAGTTGTGAAAATCATGACCTCCATGGGTAGGGTGGGGCCACAATGGGGGAAGGGGGGTCGACACATGTTCCTGGTACAGCCAAAATATATCGATATTATGAATAAATAATAGAACCATTTTAAAAAGAGCTTGGACTTTGAGAAGTTGTGTCAAATAACAATATGACATAAGCCTGTTTATTTCATCGTTGGCCACTCGGTCACTGCTCTTTGAAATCAATAAGATTTGTCTGTCTTTCGGGCTAAGACTACGCAATCAGTGTATATTTCGCTTGAAACCAGCGTTATTTTAACTTGTTTTTACGCAAAAAACAGATAGTTACATCCTACTGAAAGTCCAAGGCCATTTTAAAATGGTTCTATTTGATTATGCTACATAATTTATCAACGAGATGTGTTTGAACGTGCACGCCCGTGATTGAAATTAAAACAAACCACGCTGAGAGGAGTAATATATTTCAGAAATTTTCTAAATCGCTAGATATCATAGCTTGCCAGCTACATAGAGTTCTCCCCGTCAATTTGATAACCAACCCCCCCCCCCCCCCTCCGAAGAAAAGTACTTGAAGATTTTGAAAACAATCATCAATAGAAACGTTATATTTTAAGTACTAGGCACATGTATACAAACACCATAATTATTATATATTTGTCATCCGAAAACGCCTAACAGTTTAAGACAGGACACAGGTTTTCCTTTTTTATAACGAATAACAGGGATTTCATTTCGTTTTTCTTTCTTGGATGCATTTGTTTTAAAATGAACTAATCAGCCACTTAAATGACACTCTTTTTTTAATTTGGAGTAAATTACTTATTTGATTAATTGCTTACCATGAAATGCGAGCTGATTATTACCATCAGCTATTCAATCTAAAATTATTATTCAATGAATAATAATTATTTAATGGACCATTAGGTGAAAAAACGATGACCACCCCCTCCCCCAAACTCTCACAAATTGAAAAAATACTGTAGAGTATTTAGATACGTTCAGGTCGTACAGAACAAAAGGAACTTTGAATAGTAAAAAATGTATGAGGAACAATTATTGGATTTCAACCCAATAATGATTTTAAAGAGTAAGATTAACATTTGTTCATTTATTCTTGAGGGCAAAAAAGTATCTAGCGTGGTTTAGTACGGTTGTCAATAAAAAAAATCCATACAACTTATGTAATAAATACATGCAGTCATTCAAAACTGAGACACCGTTATTGTATTCAATTCAATTTTTCTGCTGCTATAAAGGTTGTTTCTAGCTGTCACGTTTTTTTTTTCTATAAAGGGTATCCATGACATGGATCGAATCAATAAAGTTATATTTTCAGTAAAACCACTTCAGACAAAAGAAATACTATAATACCTGAATGAAAGAACACGCTCAAACACACGAACCGTACCCGTGCAATAAACACGCCCGATCTCGTTAAGCTAATCCGATTTATTTTCGTAGAAATTTTCACGCGTTCAATTTTGCCATGGTCCGATAGTATTACAAACCATTTACCTACAGACATTACTCAAGATTAAAGGATAGATTTTGTTTTTTATACATTACATGGATTCGTCTGATCTTTCGATTCGATTCGAGGACGAAGGACAGTTTAACTCCACGGGAAGGTATATGTGAACTGTTTCAACAGACAGGGTTGGATTGTTATTTCACTTTGATGAAACTGGCATTTTCCAGGTAAGTGTTATTTAACTGCAGGGTAAAATAGATTGCAATTCAATTTCAATTTTTCTCAGTTCAGATTTGAAACGATAAAAATAAATTTCTGTCATCGATGATATCTTGATTGACGTGTTAACGAATTTTTTTTCTATGCTGAAGACAAGTTAAACCAGTTTTTTCAATAAAACTTGAAATTAAAATATATATTAAAAGATTATTGATACATTGCAATTATGTATGACAATATGCATAATATATTTTGGAGAGGGTATTTTAAGTTTTTCTATTTTAAATAACGTTTTTACCATACTGATTAATATTCTAAACAATATTATTACCGGTACCCCCCCCCCAAAAAAAATCAAAAACCCAAACCCCAAACTTCCCAAAGTAACCCCCGCCCCGCAAAGAAAAAAATATTTACCAATATTTTTCTATTTACCTTTTTTGTAGAACTTAAATTAATTAAACAAACGTGATTAATAACATAAAAAATAAATTTAAAAAATACATATGAAATATGCATAGTCTTGTCCTTATGAGGAATAACATCTTGTCCAGTTTGCACCGATCTGTTTGTTCGTGACAAAACACCAATTTTCTCACATTCCAGGTGATAAAACAGGAATAATTAACTGAGATATTCATCCAAATTTCCCGTCTAGTTGACACAGACAATGCCTATCGGAGTATATCCCAATTATTTCCTCTGGTCAAAAAAGCTCCTTTCTTGAGCTGCTACCTAAAAACAGGTCGTTAATTAATAGACGTGCGAAAATTTGCGCTGATTACCTGTATTCAGCCCGGTAAATGCTATGAGTATTTGACAGGTTGGTTGAGTATGTGTGTCTGAGTAGGGTATATACGGGGTATATAAAGAACTGTCAGATCGGGGCATTTCATATCACTCCCTCTGCTACACAAACTTAGATGTTCAGTTTTCTTAGAAAGTTAACGTATTCGTCATGATATAATTCTTTTCTTCAAACATTTTGTTAACCAGGTGTAGAGACATCGAACAAAATGGAATTTTCCTATCAAAAACCAGCAAATGTAAGTACATGTATACTATTCAAGCTAAGTTTTACAAAATCTTTTTCATTGATCTTATAAATAATATTAAATAAAAAGGATATTTAAGTTAAATGACTGGGATTTGAATTTGATGGGTCATTTTGCAGTTACCTCCCTTTGGCCAGCTCTGTTTCGATGACAGCGATGAGGATATGGAGGTCGACATTGCTGACGTCATGACCCCCTCCAGGTTGCGGGGAACCAAACAGCCCCTGACGCCTCTGATGGACGACGACTCCGGGATTGGAATGGACAGTGACGATTCTGACAATGTAAGGAATGTCACGTAATTTTACGCGAAAAACGGCACATATACCAAATGTTTTCAAAGAGTTATTAATAATCGCATTAATTTACAGATTTCACTTGAATCCTCCTTTAACGGTCTGAAGAGTACACCTAAATTCTCAATGCAGAGAGACGTAAGTATATCATTATCTAGAATTCCTTAATTTTTACTTTGTCATCAGATCTAAGTTAATGTATAAAATATGTTTAGGTTTAAAACGATAAAGTATTTTGTGAGATCTATATATCAACATGTAATTTTGATAAACAAAAAGAAAAAAAACACTACATGTGCAGTGTATAATTTACAAATGAAGTTTTGAAATATAACTCACTATCCCTAATTTGTCTTAAAAAGAACCAGAATTCTGAAGCAAAGACGATTACCAGACGCACCCTATTTGGACAGATTTCCCAGTCCCAGCTAGAAGACCCTGGGTCGTACTGCAAAACCAGGCAAGGGAGAGCAAACCAGCGTCGGGGCCGGGGACCAGTCCTCAAAAAGTCTTTGTCGTTTGGGGTAGGTGTAGGTGAAAGTAAGAATCAGACCCGTCCTTGAATACATTCCAAGTTTGCAACAGATCTGAAACTTATCTGTGAAAAATTACCCCTTCCTAAAAATATACATAAGAGCAATGCCAAATCAGGCTCTATGTCAGTAGTCTATGATAATAAAAGTTTTGAATATTTTGAATTATTATTGAAAATTGTTTAAAAAGTTGCAATTTTGTATAATTTACAAATACAATATACAAGCATGACTAATGATTAATTGTCGTAATTATTTTCAAAGTTACACTTTTGAAATTTTGACTTAGAGTCTGTTCTCAGGTTTTAGATATTGAGGCCAAATACTGAAATTGGCAAAATAATTTTATTATCATCATAAAATTATTTCCTTTTGGAATTCTTAAAAATTGAATACCGACATTTTAAACTCAATTTTAACAAAATTAAAACAATTCATACAGGACTCTCCCCAATTCTCGACGTCAGGGGAAATGGACGTGAAGACCGCAGTGGCCCGGCTAACTGACGAAGAAAATCTGATAGGGGACGGAAGTCAGGAGTGTGCACTGCCTACTATCCGGGGGAAACACAGCGACCTTAAATCCATAACAGGAGACACTGTAAGTCAGTTAAAATAAAATTGTGGTCGAGACTTTTGAAAGTATAATCTATAAGTAATAGTGGATTTGATTTTTTATGCTTCGTCTATTCAAACACCCTTAGAAAACATCTAAATGTTCTAGTTCATGGTTTATACGTAAACACAAACTGATAAATTCAAAATTTGAAATTTCTCTAAATTACTAAACAATATTTTATGTCGAAAATAGAATAAGTACCTATAAATGCCGATATTTAAATAGTTATTTGTAATAATTTTGATGCCGATTATTTTCTTAGGTGGTTGATTTGATTTCCGGGCGATATGATGACGTCATTTCAAGTTTCCGCCTCATCGACTGCAGATATCCGTATGAGTATGAAGGGGGTCATGTTATGGTAAGAACTGTGAGCATGAGTACTTATAACAAACATTTTAAAATACAAAAACAATTAAAAAAAAAAGAAAAGTAACTATATATACTCGATTGATTTTTGTTTTCTCTTTTTCATTCTTGAACAAATGAATTTTTATAACCTTTTTATTCAAATCTGCTATTTTAGAAGTCGGAGAATATTTATAAGCAGGAAGATATTTCCGGTATTTTGGACAGCGTGAAATGTGATGGAGGACGTCACATTCTTGTTTTCTATTGTGAATTTTCATCAGAGCGTGGGCCTAAAATGTAAGCAGATCAAGATAACGAAAACTCGTAAATTTGTTTTATTTTTTGCAACCAGTTTGATCATGACAATCTTATCTTTCCTCTAATTTTAGGTACCGGAAGTTACGCAATGCTGACCGCGAAGTTAACAAAGATAATTATCCTCATCTATTCTACCCAGAAATATATTTAATGCACGAGGGTTATAAATCATTTTATCAACATCACCAGGTAAATTAAAACAAAATCTTTTCATCATTTTTAACTCATATAACAAGATTTTTACAATGTAAGCTGCTGATGTTTATTGTAAATTCAAATCTTTACATACAATTATTTAAGTAATATATGCGTTTTTCAATTTTCAGAACTTTTGCACGCCACAGGATTACAAACCAATGCTTCATAAAGACCACTCAAATGAATTACGTCACTTCCGTATCAAATCAAAGTCGTGGTCCGGAAGTGAGAAGAATGTGCCACATCGATTGTTGTTTTGAATACCGTAAACATGAAAGAATATAAATGTGATAACCCCATTGAACCTTACACTTTAATGATTGTTTTGTTATTGCTCTGTGATATGTGTTCTGTGTCTCTTGTTTTTGTAAGACGGTTGATTTATTTAAAATGTTTTTTGATGTGTTCATAAGAATTCTTGTTAAACAGTATTTATTGTTGACATGTATTGGAAATACATTGCGTTGTCTTGGTAACGATTATATAATTTTGTTGTGATTTATAAATGTTTATTAATTTTGATATTTTCTTTTTACAGGTTGATAATTTAATATGTAATTTATAAATTTTATTGTTATTGATCGATCGTAATAAAGTATATAATATATGTTACTTGTATGTCGTTATAAATGCAATGGAGTACCTAAGAGACCTGACAATACCAGGGCTGAAACAAGCCAAATTATGATTGGTCAGTAGTTTTACCTGACAGTGTATAGTATTTGGCATTGATTTGACTTGGAATGGGCAATTTTTTAAAACAAAAATTATCATTAACTTTTTCATAAAATTTGAATGAAGTTTTCGTTCTGTAACGTTTGGGACCAAGCCTTTTTAAACTAAAAAAAAAAATAACTATACCAGTCCTGCCCAGGTAATAAATATTGAATGGCTCCTCAGAGAATAACGCTGCTTTTAATTAAAGACCAAACTAAACACAAAAATATTAAATTGAGTTTTAAGGAATATTTTGATATAGTTCTCGGTTAAATCAGTACCTTTGAAACAAAAATGGGTAAATCCAGAAACTCATGCTGTGAAGCAATTTCTAGAAATTATGTAAATATAAATTGTGACACCAAGGCTACATAAAAATACAGAGTACATGTAGATATATGCCTATCTATGCTATCTATGATACCGAATGTACAATCACACATATAGTAGGTTAAATAAACATGAGCGAGTAAGATGCGTAGGTTCATTCATAAAAATAATTTACAACTTTCATTCATCCCATGGAAGATAAAACTACAGGCC
This sequence comes from Magallana gigas, assembly GCF_963853765.1. Lineage (NCBI taxonomy): Eukaryota > Metazoa > Mollusca > Bivalvia > Ostreida > Ostreidae > Magallana > Magallana gigas. The sequence goes on from NC_088857.1 coordinate 13,364,777, forward strand.
GATAAACTTAATCGCACGACAGTCCTTACAATTTAGATATTGATAATTTAAATAAGGAAGTTTTATGTTTATAAAGATACGTTTGCAAAATGTATGCTCATTAGCAAATGTGAATTAAACGAAAAGCACATAATCAAAGAAATGAAAGTACTGAAGGGGTCGATTTTGGAAAGTTGAAGATGCATAGTTGCATGTACATTCACTTTGTATTTCATCACTTCTCAGAGAATAATTTATGAAAAGCTTATTCTCTACCAAATATAAAACAACAACCATGCATGGCACTGGTTATTAATCATCTACATCCCCGACTACTCACATTTGTCAGAAATAATTTTTTTTAAACTCCCCAAAATTGAATAACTATTTGTTTTTTTATTGTTTGCTTATTTCTGTTAGTTTTTACTTGTTTTCTTTACATACATATACTTTAAATTATATAAATATATTACATGATGTGCACGAAAAAATCATGCATATAGGCTAAACAACTACAAAATTGGCATTTTGGCAATCAAAATAAAAGTCGATTAACGTCCGTTCATTCTTTTATGAGCATATATACCGTACATGGAAATCGTTCATTTGAAGAAAATAAATCACGGCCTGTTTCCCTGGCCTACCCATAATGATCCGCATCAGAAGTGGTGCGGAGCATTATGGGTAGGCCAGGGAAACAGGCTAAAGAAATCACTCCTGAAAAATTATAGCATATAGTAACCTACAAGATGGTTGATATCGTTAAACAATCAGACGATACACAACGCGATGGAGAGAAACAGAACAGTAAAGGAATGGATGGAAATTTCACGATTTTAAAAAATATTTTTATTATAAAGATGAAAAGTGAAGTGCATAAAATGCGTACCATCACATTTCTGACTTTAATAGAATTGAACATTCATAAACGTCAAGTATTGTGTAGGTTATATAAACACATTAGTGATAAACAAGCCGTTCATATAAAATACATGTGTTAGGCATTTCCGGAAATTATGAGGACATTTCGTCAGTTACACCGGTTCATTAAAGGGGTTGTAATGAATTGGATGTTTGATAATGCAAATTTTTTACAAAGACTTTGAAATTACAACAACTTAGACATATCTTAAACAAATAGCAATAAATAAAAAAATAGGAATAACTAAACTAAGTGCACGAGTTAATGGTAAATATTTATAATATAAGAATATTAAAATTGCCTAAAGTGGGTGAAGGGGGGGATGGGGGGGGGGAGGAGAGGAGGTGGGGGGGGGGGGGGGGTTGCAAAAACACTTGCTCAGAAAAAAAAAGCCCAGACAGAAAAAAGGGAAAGAATTTGACAGGGAAAAGTGTACACTAACCCTGATTTATCAGTATTTTGGCTAATATCGCCATATTATGTTAATTCCTCGTCTAATAATGCCACGGATCTTGCATGCAAACTGTTTTGGTAAATGGAGACAAATCAGAAGAGTTGTAAAACACACTCTAGGTTCAATATCTACCTTACTTATTTCCTTACAATAAAAAAGGCTTGTAAAACGAGAAAATTGTTCATAATAAATGATATGATGTACAAAGATTATACGCTATAGTTGATAAAATGAATTTATTAAGAAATATCTATAAAATACAACTTTGAAGTACAAAAAAATTAGATTTTAACAAAATGTAGAAAATGGCATCAAGAAAGTAATTTGGCCAATTCAAGTAAAAAATTATACATTTCCGAAAGAGAAACATTAAAGAAGTACATTTACATTGTGTGGGTAACACAAGCTTAGAATATGTTGCAGCTTAAAACTATATTGGCGTTTTATTCAACGAATAAAAAGGGATTTCAAAAGTAATGCCAAAAATGTATCCAGATCCGGAAGGACGAGCTCTAGGATCGTTAATCTTAAAAATTCATAACTTGAAAGATTTCTCTCTTTCGAATTTTTTTACAGCTGTGTTGCAGCAGTTAATGATTACTGTAGTTGGGTTTAGGGTTATTAACATTCTCACTCATTGGACCAAGTTCAGAATCGCGTTATATACGGCATTTCGAATTCCTTAGAACTCACAAATTAGTACCGTTATTAGCTATGCAAGGAGAATGTGGATGGGCACCTGTCAGTTCTCCACACAAAACAAGCATAGGTTAATAAAAATGGATGACAACAAAATTAAGAAACAAATTTTTATCTGGGCTAAAAATTTACAGTTTCATTAAAACACATATGACACACAGTTCAAGTGAAATCATTTACATGTACAGGCCACCCATATATATTATAGCCACATTTGATAGAAATTAAAAAAAACCCACTTGCGTGAATAAAAGTAAGTTACATTTGATGGTCCACTTTACAAGTGATTTTAAAATGCTACAAAATATATAGATTGTTGATCAATGTTTTTTCGGAGAAATGGTATCTCTTAATTACTTAAAGTACGAAAATGTAACCAAAAGATAAGTCTTTTACCATGCAAAAAGTTTTCAAAATATTCACAATCTACGAAATTGAAGAAACACCGGACAAACACAACTATTATTCGAATGTTCCAGACTACGCAAAGTTTAGACAAAGTGATTTCTTGTACCTCTCTTTAAATATAGACACAGCTCAAATGACATGCAGGAGCACAAAGTCCATCGTAAAGACAAACGCCTGTACAGCGATATGTGTGTTGACCAACTACACCTATATAACGCAATTCGTATATAAATATTTAGAGTATTATGTTACCGCTGGACGTATGTCAAGGGGGAATTATTAGCCCCTAGTTATTTATATATAGAAAGAATTCCATCTTCTATATAAAGTTTTAAAATGACAAAAATATCTTACAATGCATGTTTATAATCGTTAAAATTATATTAATATTATGATAAATAAAACTTTTAAAATACATTTAAGTTTAAATTTTGAATTAAAAACCCCCCATAAATAATGGCAATTCCGGAGCTTCTCTATATAAAAAAGATATATGCCATGTCTTTGCAAAAGTTTTATTATTTCAAACAAATTTAGTCACAAAAAAGAATAACAGTATAAAAAGAAACACACCACTATAAAAAAAATGAAAGTACATATAGCACGAAATATTATGATAAAATGGCAGGGTAGTCGTTTGTATACAGTTAATGCACGATAAAAAAAAAACAGAAACGGGGAATCAAATATTATGCAACAGATGAGAGGTAGTGTTGTATAAATATTTTCGGGAAGAAATCAAGAATGACAAAATTGAGATTTTTTGTATGAGAACAGTTCAAACAAGATGTTGTCAATTTTTTTATTCGCCATTTTTAACCCATCCTGCCCGTCCGTCAATGGAATGTTGTTCTCGGAACACACTCCGCTGCTACCGGTAAGGGCCGACAAACTTTTTTGAATGTTGGTTATGACGTCATCTAGAGCACCTGTTTGTCTCGTTTTGATTCCTGTGGATTCTGTTGCTCTCTGAACGGTTTTTACGTCCGATAATACGCCACATAAGATTTGTATGGTATCATTCCATTCATAACGAATCTGAAAAAAAACCAAGAATATGATAAAACGATACTCAAAATAAATTATCAGTGTTTTAGTTATTCAGTTGTTCTAAACTTTTCATTTAAATTTGACAAATTTTATTCTTACCGTTTGGTTGAAAGTTACAGTTGTTTCATGAGGGGGAGTGGAGAAATGGTTGCTCTGTAATTATATAAACAGTGTTTGCTTAATTTAGTGTCCCTGTCACACTTATTTTACTATGGATCCCTCATTCTTCGTTTAAATTCACATTTGAAAGTATTTTAACTGAATAAGCGAAGAGAAGAAAATTACTTACATTAGGTATAAGATTTTTGGCCCGACTTAAAAGAGTCATAAGTATATCCACTGTTTCACAGTCATTTAAAGTGCGGTTCACACCTGATACAAAATCTTTCAAATTTTGAACGATTTGTCGTGTTTCCTTCACAATATCGAAATTCAGATATTGTTGAAAAGGTTCTTGCGTTGTCGAGTGCTCACATTGGCTTGTTCTTCTGCTTTTAATTGAGAAATCAACAAAATTTTGTAAAGTTTTCAATTGGAACTGGACGACTTGAAAGCGACCGACGATTTCCGATGCTACGTTCTCTTGTCCATTAACAACACCTCGGATTTTTAGGCCTTTGCTGATGGTTTGTAAAACCCGACTCTCTATGCAAGTTAATTCCAGCGACGTAGAAAGAATGTCTTCAAGCTGAAAGGAAAACAAATGATTATCAAAATTAATAAATAGCTCTTACTAGCAAACCTTTGAGGTTATTGCCTGTTTTTCATCGTTCAATTTTACTAAATAAATAATAAAAAAACCCTTACATTTGAAAAAACCACGTCTTTTGTTTCCAATTTATTTCCAAGGTGTTCAGCTGCTGAATATAATACTGAGTTTTCCTATAAAAACATATATTCGTAAAATTTTATTAACTCGTTTTTTTTTAAAATTATTAAAATGGGGACGATTTCAATATAGAGCTTTGCTTACATATTCTTGAAGAGCGATATCGGCAGAATAAATGACTCGCGTTGCTAAAGTCATTATTTTCTTCATGTTTTCTAAATCGGCATCGGAAAATTTGGAAAACTGTTTCACGGGCCCAAGATTTGTTGTCGTAAGTAGACTTTGTTGCGTTGTGCCTTGGTCAGCAATAAGGAAACTCGTGACCGTGGCAACGCACATGTAAAAAACACTGAGTTTTGTTCCTAAGGTAAAAAAAGAGTGTACACAATATTTATTGAATTGAAATAAGGTTAAAATCATACCAGTAAATGATAGAACTTAAAAAGAAATATTGTGATTTTTAAAGCATCTTGCCAAACAAACCTAATGCCATGTTCTTTTCCAAAGGCTCACTATATCTCTGTAATTTTTCTTAGTCTCTAAACTCGATCGTGTAGTCTAATAAGTAATTTCAGAAGGGTTTACTAAATATGGTTGAATAGGTCCCTTATATAGTGTAATAGCGAAAGTAGGTAGAATGCCCATCGTCTGGATTTGTACTTCGGGAATTTCAATTATCGTTTGAGTCCAGACTCCGAACTGGTCCGATTTGCAGAGTGAATCATGTAAATCTATATTTAGTATCAAAATCTGGAATAGGTCAAACATGAAATAGAACTGGGCCATGATGAAACTTTTGAATCGGAAATATGGAGTGCTCGCTGAAAGACATTGGTCATGAAGAACTCACTAAGATTGTTTTTACCAATCAGGCCGTGTTTGTGTTTTATCGTTATACAAATGTATGTGTTTATTCGCACCACAGGTGTAGTAGCCTTCAGTTGATAAGTTATTTTATTATCAAATGTTCATATTAAGTATAACAATGCCTATGATTATACCCAAAACTAAATGTCTAGCAGCATTCTTTTAAATTCAGACGAATCTCTGTGGAAATTCGACAAACGGTATTCATTTAAAAGAATTTAAAAGTTAGAGGGGGAGGTGTTGGGGCCAAGTGTTTTTCTGTATTTAAACGGTTGTATGCACCAAGAAAATCATTAACGTGTTAAAGTGATAAAATGATATTTTTTTGGATTAAAAATGCAGTCTAAAGATGTTTTACGCGCAATGGGTGTAAGGGGTGGGGGAGTAAGATACGAAGTCGCGGTTGTTATCGGAAAAGCCAGCTGCAGGTCTTTAGTTTCCGGGTTGAAAATGTCAGAGGTCGTCCATCCTAATTTTTTCAAACCGGGTGCGGTATGGCCAACTTTGCATGAAAAAAAACCTGTACTACTGTACTGTAATTATTCCATTGTTTTGAAGATATGTTGATTAGAGGTTAGTTATCGTTTTTCTGCTTAGCTTTAATGCTTTACTAGAGATTGTTTATTTGCTTTTGTTTGCTGTTTGTTCAATATCTTTTGGGAGTGTATAGGATCATAACCCCCCCCCCCCCCCCCTTCAAACAAAAATGGCTTTTTGGTCTTCATATCGAATAAGAGGCTTGTTCAGCATGATGTTTGCTTACCCGCTTCATATTATGCTTTTATATTTAAAACTTGTGTTTGCTTTCAATCAGTATTCATGTTTTTTTTGGTTTAGGTAACATTACCGATAACTAACATATATACAAAGTTCCATGCATTTAAGTCGCCCCACTTTTTTTAGCCTTATAGGTGCTTTGTCACTGAATCGGTGGTTTTCAAGCCTCGTTTTAAGTTGTCCGTCAAACAAGAATTATAGTTTGAGAGTATAAAGATTAGGTCAATTAGTTTGGTCTTCATGTATGTTTTGATGACAACAAGATGCAAGTTAACAATTCTTTTTTAAGAAGCTTTCTAACATTCTATATTTGTTTGTAGGAACGTTATAATTGTGAATCATAAAACAAAAAAATTACTTTCAATACACTTTATTTCCCCCAATCAAAGGTCATTAATATATCAGATGGCCTAGCTTATAGACTGTGCAAACAGAAAAAAAGGAATGGTGAATAGGTAACAGATAAAACGTCACAAAATTCCCACGGAAATGAGCTGATTAATAATTTCATTCATGATTTCAAATATATCTGGTACATAGTAGATTTTTATCTTTCATTATTATCATTGTACTAGTATTTGATAACTAAATGTGTGCCAGACAGATAAAGTCAAGTACACAAAACAAACCATGTACAATTGAAAACGAAATATTTGTGACACATGTTTAATTGCTCTCTACAAATTAGAGATCAGAGCAACACTTGACAATGTTTCCGGCAAAACTGACACAAAAATGCCTCTATCAAAAAGTAAGGTTATGGTCAAATTAAATTCATGCGGCCTGTTCAACAACATATCGTATTTTTATCAAGATACATACAAGGAAAGAAATAATAAAACCAAGTAAATATAAAAAAAAGTTGAAGACTTTCGAGAAAAGTCATACTATTTCTTTCAGCTTATCTGTTTGTTAATTTTTTTTTTTAAATATTTTATAAAATTCATGTTCACAGGGATAAAACAGCATTTTCTTCCCGCAATGGTCATGTTGAAGACGGGCTAGATTCTTCAGGGTCGCTATCAAATAGCTCTAGCAATCCCGAATCGTTGCTGATAATGTCCGCCGCGTTGGGTAAGGATGGCATATTAAGGAAAGACACATATTTAGGTGAAGGTCCCTCGTTTTCGGCCTCTTCGTCACTTCCGTCACTTGCTGACGTCACCTCGGATTGTCCGTCTCTTTCACTTTCGGGTTGAATATTCAAGGCATTGAAGTCAGACAAGGATAGCCCGCCGGGTGAGGCGGGTACCGGGTTATCTGTGTCAGTCTGGCTTTCTAACCAATATGTGGTCATCGTCCCTTTACCCTGCAATATGACATGGAGAAATTATGAAACGTTAAGGGCTTAACTTGTCTTACTTTATTTAATAGCTGCAGAGTATATAAATATATATATCACTTAATTCTCTAAAACTGGACAACGAAACCTTAAAGTATTAAAGAAACCCAGTGAATTATGTCAGAAATAACAACTTCCTGTCAACTACGCATATGTTTGTTTAGTTTATCTTCCAGTTGACCGCGTATCTATATCAATAATCGATATACTCCGTTAGTGCACCGTCTAACATCCTCGTATTTGACATTACTATAGTAATATTTTTTAAAGGAATTCCGGGTAAAAAGAATAAAAAAAATTCCAATACTGTCGTCTAGTCCAATACCTTCACTTCTAGTTTCCCTCTCTCCACTATTCTGTAACAATTCTCTGTCTGCAACAGTTCCGCTGTGGTCGAACTTATATGAATTTTCAAAGCTAAACAAAAAAACACGAAAAAATATATTTTTTTTCAATCAGACCATAAAGCTAACTTTAGTAAATAATATTTAGTAAGTATTTTATGATATTTAATTAATATATTAAAGAAATATAAACCAACAACTTGTTTTGCACCTAAGCCATTAGATTCCATCCTTGAGGCTGTATTAACGGTGTCTCCAAAAAGACAATACCGGGGCATTGTAAGACCTACAACGCCTGCGCAGACAGGACCGGAATGTAGACCTGAAAGTAATTCATATTATGTTTTTGTAGCATATATGTAAAAAGAAAGAACGTTTTATCAACTTGAAGAAAATAACCCTTACATCGAAATTTTAAAAAAAATCTACTCAGATATATGATTTTGAATAGATGCACGAAAAAGCCCTTTAATATTACCTATTCTTATTTGAAGTTTTTCATCGGGTTTATGTGGAATCTGGAAACGGTTGACGCCATCCAAGAGCTCCAGCGCCACCTTTGCAATTTCGTTGGCATGGTTATTTCCGTTTCTTTCCGGAAGTCCGCTCACTATCATGTAAGCATCGCCAATTGTTTCTACCTATCACAAAACGGGACAAAATTTACAGTAGAGATAGTAAGGATATTTACAGAAGTGTGCCGTTTGGTTTCAGTCTTTGTTAATTTGGTTTTTACCTTATATACGTCATAATGTTCGATGATGTCGTCAAATAGTGTATACAACGTATTCAGCAAGTCAACAACCTGTGAAAAAACCCACAGGATACATATAATGACAAGTAAAATGTGGAAGAAAACTGACTTTTTCTTTGATATATATAAATTTAAAAATTTTATTTCATATTTTGTTCTGAACCTGTGGTAGCAGATTCATCTAATTTTAAAAAGATCGCAAAAAACAAGTTCAACAAATGGCATCTACTTCTAGAATTAAAAAAAATAATTTAAGATAATAGAAAGGTATCAAGGAGAAATAGTATTATATGTAATAATAATTTATATTCTTCTAGAACTATGAGAGTTGTAGAAACAAAAAAAAACGCGTAAAAAATACGAATCCTAAATAGATTTCACAAGGCATAGTTAATATTTCCTTTTGCAGTTTTATCATTTTTTGTTTGCTTGCCTGTATGGGGGTGCTTCCTCCAGCGAGATTGGTAAAGCCAACGATATCAGAGAAATAAATCGTCACGCACTCAAAATTCTCAGCTTCCACCGGCCTTCCCAACTTTAATTCCTCTGCCACTTTTCTACATGAAAAATCTCAAATTATCAATGTTTCGAAAAGCGATGTTAATTGAAAAAAAAACCCAAATCAAACTACACGAGTATTTTTTCCACGGATACCTGGGAAGCATACGAAACAAAAGAGCATCCGTCTTTCTCTTTTCTTCCTGCAGTTGCTCGGTTCTTTCTGCTACAATCTCCTCCAACTGCGTTGAATATTTCTCCATCATCACAACCATGTTTTCTATCACATTCGAATTCCTACAAGTGAGTGAATCATAATTGAAATATTAGATTTACATGACAATGTATACTATTAAACACTTCCATAAAACTACATGTAATATCAAGCAATGATGTGTAACATGAAGGTATTTCTAGTGAATCTCATTGCTTTTTTTTTTAAGTTTGGCTAAAGGTGACTGGAAAATACGACAACCCTTTTGAATAACCTTGTAATCAGTAAAGACATTCATATACTACTGAAGAAATAGGTACAGGCGTACTTGTACGGGTTTATCCTGTTTAGTGCTTTTAATATGGTTTTGATTGTGGGCCTCATCATGGGGTCCTCGATCCAGCAGCTCTGTATCAGCTTCCTGATGGCGTAGCTCTGTTTAGCCGTCTGTATGCCGTCCAGTTCCGGGGGGAAGGCCGGTCTGAACCGCTTAACCTCGTTATCACTCATCACCTTACTGATGATTTCTACATAAAAATGAGTATTTTATCGCTAAAGATCGAGGTAAAGTATTGTAAGCAAAAATTTAAGCTGTATAATAATAGTCAACGAATTGTTTTATTTTGATTTATTCATATACTTGTTTATCGATCCGATTCAAATACTTGTTGTTACCATTTGTCATACTAGTATCTAAAATTCAGAAAGCTTCTCCAGAAACGCCAGGTCTTCAACCACTCCATGATCATTCATGCAATCATGCATCATTCTTATAATCACACAGGACTGGAAATTATTTTTGCAGATTTAGCAAACTAAACTGTAAAACTAACCTTCATCAGTAAGATGGCTCTCCATAGAGTATGGCTTATCCCTGCAGATCAGTTCTTTTGCAATAATGGCAAAGGCATATACGTCACCGGCTGGCGACCCGAATCTCTTTCCAGTGGGAATTATTTTTCGGAGTAGCTCTGGGGCCGTCCAAAGCAAGGCTGTATAAGGATATGCGATTATAAGACTATCTATACAAAAAATGCAACATGCGCATTCATTTTTAAAAATCAATTTAAGTCACTTATCAAATAAATAAAACACGTTCGTTTGATTTTTAAAAATGAACTTTGGTTACAAAGGCAGAAAAAGTGCCCATAGACAGAAAGAGAAGAGAGTGAAAAAAATGAATACGGCTGTATTCTTTTAGAAATCTCAAAGATAACTTCGATGATAAACCAGTGCTTCGGTACTTGTATATCAGGTATGATTGAAAAAGAAAAGAATCGAATCACAACAGCTTGTAACAATGACCCACTTTTCATTAAAAACAAAATGTGCAAGAAATCGTTATTTTAATAAAATTAATTGTAGTCCGCAAAAACATCGATTATTCTGACTTGAATTTAACCTTTCATTGTGTAGCGCGTTAGTTTAACGGCTCATTGTGTTACGCGTTAGTTTAACGGCTCATTGTGTAGCGCGTTAGTTTAACGGCTCATTGTGTTGCGCGTTAGTTTAACGGCTCATTGTGTAGCGCGTTAGTTTAACGGCTTAATGTGTTGCGCGTTAGTTTAACGGCTCATTGTGTTGCGCGTTAGATTAACGGCTCATCTTGTTGCGCGCTAGTTTAACGGATCATTGTGTAGCGCGTTAGTTTAACGGCTCATTGTGTAGCGCGTTAGTTTAACGGCTCATTGTGTTGCGTGTTAGATTAACGGCTCATTGTGTAGCGCGTTAGTTTAATGGCTCATTGTGTTGCGCGTTAGATTAACGGCTCATCTTGTTGCGCGCTAGTTTAACGGATCATTGTGTAGCGCGTTAGTTTAACGGCTCATTGTGTAGCGCGTTAGTTTAACGGCTCATTGTGTTGCGTGTTAGATTAACGGCTCATTGTGTAGCGCGTTAGTTTAATGGCTCATTGTGTTGCGCGTTAGATTAACGGCTCATTGTGTTGCGCGTTAGTTTAACGGCTCATTGTGTTGCGCGTTAGTTTAATGGCTTGTCGGGTTGCGCGTTAGAGAAAAGATTGAGTAATATTTTATTATATACCTGCATATTTTTCATCCTCCCCCTCTTTGTCATCAATATCTTCTCCTTGAAGATGACGAGGTGCAAAGTCCGTCAGCTTACACACCCACCGACTGTCAATCAAACAGTTTGAACTTTTCAGGTTACCATGGAAACGAAGGTCACTTTTATGGAGGTAGGCCAGTCCCTTGTAACAAAACCAAAACAATCATGTCTCAGTCTATTGATAATGCAGCATAGAATATAATGAAGAATTTTGTGGCATAGCGCTACGAACAATTCCATTACCTTGCATATGTCGACTGCAATTGATATTTTGAACATAGTATCCAATTTTATGTCATCATGTTCTATCACATCCTGTCAAAATGTTATAAAATAACATGCAAATTCGTAATGGCCAATTGTTCTCAAAGGTTATGTTTTCCGGATTGATAATGCTGTAGAGTCTCTTAGTGAAGAAAATGACGAAAAGCATATTGAATTAAGTGCAATATGGCATTGTTAGAGTGTCTCTACACGCAATTCATCTTTAACAATGCATAAAGCTGTCAAGTTTTTTGGCATTTAGAAAAAAAAAGTTTTATTAGGATTTGAATTGTCACATCGAATGACAAAGTGCGGAGTCAATTAATGAACATGTAATATGATCATAGATTCTGATTTTACCGTTTACAGCTGATTTGAATCAACATTTACTCGGCGCTTTTTACGAAGAATTAAGTTAATGAAAAACAGCAAGATTTTAACTATGGCATTTCATCCCACGACAATTTTTCACACACATTATTCGCTTTAATTGCTGTATTAATTGGTATATCAAATATATGAAAAATGAAAACAGTCAATAAAAAAAGCAATCTGACCTGTACACTCCCCTTGCTGCAGTACTCCCAGATAACACAGGGTGTGTCGGCATCAGTACAGATACCGAGCATAGAGGCGATGTTTCCGTGCTTAAACTCAATCACCTTTAAGATAAAAAATGAATATACAATTATACGTTTTGTTAAAATCAAAGGAATGAAAACTCTTACGAGAGTTGTTGTACCTTAACATTACAGTGAAATCACGTTAAGGATAATCTCAAAGGTAATGATGAGCACGATTTTAGCAATACTTTGTCTTTCTACTTAAAGTAAGTATATCTTTAATTTATTGCTTGCTTGTTAGATAATTAGTAAATGAATTGAACGGACGGAATAAACATTTTGCTTTTATCTTGGTTTTAATTAGGTGAACTCTCTTTTCAAGGACATTGAAAATTTTAAGAAATGAGTGAAAAAGTTCACGTCTTGTAAGATAGTACAAAGTCATGTACATCCACAGAATCTGATTGCATAAATTGTGCAGTTCCTTTATCAATATGTATAATTATTCATATAATATATATTAAGGTTTTTCTTCTCATACAAATAGAAATAATTGATATATATACAACAAAACACGATTAATTGGGTTTTGTCCTCAAGCACGGTGTGCACACTATACATATGAGACAGAAGCGAATGCAAAGTCAATTATATGCATATTTAATAAACGGTATTTTGGAAATGAACGCAGTTTCAAATCAATCCCTATGTAATACAATCAATAATCAAAACAAACTTCAGCAGTGCATACTACATTATTTTCGTGCAATTTCATGGTAAAGAAATCCAATATTAAAAACATATATAATAGATGAAATTTTAGAGTTCAATAATTAAATAGCGCTAAATATACTATGGTAACATTACATTTACAAATTACGACCATCAAAGCAAGCCACGGTTTTGCATCCACCCTACTTCCCAAATGGAAATGGACACAAAGCTAGTGTAATGCGACGATGCATGCAGTATTGTGACTTACACATCATGTTTAAGACATCCGTACAAAATAAAATGCATTTTCCCAGACTCCATTAACAAAAGAGTGAATGGTATCTGTTTCCGGCCCTGATCACTTTTTTGCTGAAGTAACCAGCATAAGGTGAAACTATGGATTTAATGTGTTTATCATATAATTTGACCATCCATAATGGATAACAATCTATCGAAAATCATTATTCAGGATAATAAATTTTTAAAGTAAAATTATATGTTCCGATCATCTTCAATAACACATAAAAAGCATGACAGATCCTACTAAACACCTTTTATCGTATATTTTTATTGATTTTATTGCAAAGATATGAGCAAACTAAGCCACCGATACAAACCCTTTCAATGAACAAGACCGCACCTGTTTCATTTCTTTCAGGAACTTGACCCCGTCCGTTTTCAGTTTCTTCTTCCTGAGTGACTTGATGGCGACCATGCGGCCCCTGTAGCGGGCCACCGTGATGTAAGTACTCTGTACCACATTGTTGTCCATGGACAGGGTGTCGGCGTTCGTCGTCCCGCAGTTGTACTCCGTTTCCTTGTCCGAGCGACTCCCAAGGCTCGGCCGTCTGTGACGTAATGGTGACTCCCCGGCGCTGCCCTTCCGGGTGGCTAGCTCACTGCTGGTGTCATGGCGAGAAAGATTCTGTAGTTCATATGCAGAGAGGAAGGGAAGTTTTGTAAGTATCAATGAATATATCGAATATACATCGCTTTTTAAATTTCTAAGTAATGAAAAGAAAAAACATTGGCAGCAAAGGCAAGTTGCAAGAATACAAGTAGCAGATTTGAATATGGGTTTTAATATTTCAGCAATCGTGTTTTCTCTTTTTCTACATTTTCAATTTCTCTTTACCTAAAAAATCCTTCCAACCAGTTTTTTTGGCCTATCTAACTGCTACTGACGGGTAAGATTTAGAAGGAAACGATTTTTAGCGCCAAGCTAGTATCATTTTATTTACATACCATAAAAGAGCGGACCTGTTTTCCCACCAAAAAATCAATGTCTCTGAAGTGAATTTTCCAGGCAACATTTTGCAGATCTTTTTCTCTTTTCCATATTCTGTCTCAAAGGAACAAATAATTTAAATGCAAAAAGTGAAAAAACCGTTTAGTTTAAATTCTCAAATTTAAGAAAAGGACAAACTTTCCTTTTGAGACTTTTTGTTGTTGCTTTTCATTATGGTCTATTCTTCTCCGAGAATCTATTACATTATTGTATTTTCCTTTTTCGTCAAGTACACATGAGTCTAATGAACATACCTGCTCAGGTGAAAAAGCACGAGTAACACAGAAAACATTCCGCTCAGGTGTGTGATTTACCTGTATGCCAAAAACATCATCAAAGCAAGAACCATGACTGCTAGCGATACACCAATGTATACAGCGAGGTCGTCGGATGAAGCTACAATAAGTAAATACCCGGCTATTATTATCCAACGAAGCCGTCTTTATAAGCACTTGAAAGTTTAACGGGACACAGGCTGAAGGATCGATAAAATTTCCAATATTGATTTCCTTGCAATTCTACATTGGAGACTGCAGACAATTAGAATTTTGTTGGTATTCTAAATGCTGCAAATATCGGATACATGCATGCTAAAAATCGGGTGGCTTGCTGTTGTTTATAAAACAGGTAACCTCTGTCTTGAAAGTGCAGCACAATGTATATACAAACTTATCTGCAGGTCCTTTTTTGTAGGATATGTTATATCTTGATTATTTCAATGAAACTGCGACTAAATGATGAAAAATTTACGAGAGCAAATATTGATTGTTCTTTGGAAATTTAAACAGACAGGCGAATTTTATTTCGTCAAGCAACATAAACAATTCATTGAATATCGAAATAAGAAATGAAAATTTCGTCATGAGATATAATTAATTAATATATTTTAATTCAAAAACAAGATAGACAGACCTACTTAAAACCACAACACTATTCTAATTTAATGCACCATTTCCAGGAACTTATCACGGAGATAAGGAACTCTGTAGGAGAGTTCCACTTAAAAAAGGGATATTTTTCAACGGCATTTTTAAAAAATACCCTTTTTAGGAAAAATTGAGCGTCATTTTATGCAGCAAACTTTGTTTTTGCGTATTGTAAGGTACATCAAATTGGTATAACAATTCTCATTAACATTTGAAACATATGTGTAATCTTAGAGGTCCGCTGAAATTGATAAATCCGGATTTCATCTTTACAAACTCTTCTTTCTTCTTTTGTACATGGATGGGTTGGTTTTTGCTTTTTTCCTGCATATATATGGACAAACTCGATGAACGTTTTGTGAAAATCACGTGACCTACCATGCCAAAATCGGGATCAACACACTATGCCATCTACTTTGAAGTGCAACTAATTATGGAGAACTTGAGTACAATTTTGTAACATTTCATGGACCATGGTTGTTATTACTGTTCTGCGCCTGGTAAATAAACAGAACGTTAAATTTTAATAACCATTAACATGAGTTTTAAAAAATGTCCATGCTTTGCCCTCTGTCGAGATCTTTTTGAAAACCAATATTGAATATAATTTATTTGATTTGGATACTTATAATATTTTCATTAGGACTGAATTATTTATCTTAATTCAAAACCTGGCCATATAATCTCCCATAAAATGAAGCACTAAATTAATAGATTGTATTTTACAAAATCACATGATAAGGAAAACCGGAAAATCAATCCTTTTTATATAACTTATTTAACTTATAAGTTAAAACAATCACCATTGTTTTGTTAAGTTTTGAAAATTTTGTTGCGTCTTATGTGTTCATATTTTTCTAGCATGTTGACTTTATTCATTTATGTTGCATTAAGTCAAAATTAAGTCAAAATTATGCAACCATAGATTTCATTTCAAAGCTAAGATCAGTATATTTGAGGTTGAAAATGCATCAACATAATTATTGACAATATCTTGCATGTCGACATAAATATACTGTATTCTGTAGGCATATGAATTGCGCGTAATGGGGCAAAATTTAACCACCATAGGTTTTACCTGAGGCTGGTGGGCATTTTTCATTGAAAAAGCCACATCTGGGTGTGTCCTCGGGGATCCGATCATCGCTAGTGGTCCCGTCCCCCCAACGGAAGTAGGTCAGATCACTCTCCTAGAGAGAAAATAATGGTTATTCGCTCAGCGCGATTCAACTGGACATGGTTGATTTATAAAAGAGTAAAACTTGCATTGCTAACCACATACTATGATTTGAATATGAAGGATTACGCATTTGGATAGGATAATATTTTACATATACAGGATAATTTACCGGGAATATAGTGCCATTGACTATTGCCATCCGGTAGTAAGCCACGGTGGTAAAATTGCCCGACTCTGTGAGATCGAACACGGTGATTGAAGCGTATCGATCGGCATCATTCGACATGATGACATCCCCTGAGAGACCTAAAATAACAGCACTGACAATGTCCCCCGACAGGCCTAAACAGTCGCTAGAACATCATTGACAACATCCCCCAACAGACTTGAAACAGTCGCTAGAACATCGTTGTCAACATTTTCCGACAGAATTAAACAGTTGCTAGAACAACATTGGTAAAATGTCCCGACAGACTTGAAACAGTCGATAGAACGACACTGTCAACATTTCCCGACAAAATTGAAACAGTTGCTAGAATATTAAACAGTCGTTAGAACATTACTGATATCAAACTGGTGATAAATATAAGACTGCTTTACGATGATTTTATTTCATTTTTTCAGCATTTTTTGTATAATGTATAGCTTTTTATGCACATTTTATTTCTATGTTGTACCTTTGAAGTGCGTGTTTTCTACGGCCTGTTTTATCAGTGAGCCGTTGACATTTGCAGGATCTCCTCCATTGTCTCTCAGAGCATGAGCATATAAATACACGGCGTCATGCAGGGCCGGCGAGTAGATGTCCGGCTTAAATCATAAACAAACAAATAAAACACCAATATATTTTTTAAAAAATCAATTAATAGAATTATCGCGTGAGTATTCAAAGCTCCTTTCATACATGGATGTATTTATAGCAGTATGAACAACATTTGGTACCTCTGCCCAGTCGGGGAGGGACGGGAATGATAACTTGAGGGACAGGTAGGCGGAGTAAGCGTCATTGATCCAGGAAGATGTCGCGTTTCCCTGCAGTGTGTCTCCAAATGACAGCTAAGCAATAAAACAGTTTATTATTTATTGATTAAGCTTATCTATTATGGAATGACGGATGAATTCCTGCTGGGTTTGGGTTTTTTTTTGTGGGGGGGGGGGGGTTATAAAAAAATCGCCGTTAAATAAAAAACGTAGAGTAACTATTTAAGTTATTTTTTCTGTAACTTTAAACAGTTACATTTCTTTATTTACATATCTATTCTTATATTTACCTTTAAAAAAAAAGAAGGTAAAATTGAAATATCAAAGCAATTAAAAAATTACCCAAAATGAATTTTTAAGATTCCCACCAATAATAATAATACCTCGGGCATCGTCCTGCAAATTTGTAATATTTTTAAATTTCAATATTTTAACATTTCTTACGTAGAGGAGGTTTTCAAAGCCTTGCCTGGCCCCCTCGTCATCAGGAAGTCCTCGTTCCCACAATGCCGTGCTCTCTAAGTCTGCTAACTCCTCGCTGGTCACTAGAGTCGTCTTGATAAAAAGGAATTGGTATCCTCCGCCATCCATGCCTTGAGCATGCGCTCTGACCATGTAAGAGCGAAGCTCAGACTCGGGAACAATTATTATGATGACTGAAATTTTTAGAAGAATTTTTGATTAGTCAAACATTTAATTCTTAAGTTTTCTTTCTGTTATATGAAATTATGTTCAAACGTATTCAACTGGTTTTCTGGTACATGTAGTTGAGATCTTTTGGATAGTATACAAATTTATAGGTGTTATAGCCGAGAAACAAAAACAAATTAAACTGATAATTTGTTTAATTAAGACAAAACGGAACATACTTCTGCCTTCATATTTGATGGCGGAATACATAGTATCAATGGTGGAGTCAGTTGCGTTAAGTTCCACGCGTGCGTAGTGATGAGCAAGAAAGAATCCATAAGAGGCCCAGTATGGAGTCTCGATTTCCGAAATAAACGCACTGGCGTACGCTTCACATTCGGAATCCGCCGAGGATATCACAATCAGCCGAAGCCAGAAAAAGCCAGACAGGAAGATGCTGAGGATGCTTCCTGTTTCAAAATAAAGCGTAAACTTATGGCATGTTTTATTGCAAAAGGACAATAATGATTCAAAACGTAACATTGTCCCGCCTAAAGTCAATCGCAGCTTCTCGGGCCTTTCCGGCAAGCTCGGAAAAACACCTCGAATGTATTAACATCACCGGATGTTAGAATTTTATACAAAATGGAGTCGCTTCCCATTAAAATATGTATCGGCTAGACAGTCTTGTATGTCGCTTCTGTGTTATATTTTAGTGTATATCGTTTACTTTAATGAAGTATAGCTCACATCTCAACAGATCGTAAAATGTGTTATATTTATTTCAAGTTTTACAAAAAGGGGGGTTGTCATGGACGCCTAGTTAATACATTCGAGGTGTTTTTCCGAGCCTGCCGGAAAGGCCCGAGAAGTTTTTTCCGAGCCTGCCGGAAAGGACCGAGAAGTTGCGATTGGCCTAAAGTGTGCTTGAAGAAATCGGAAATCTTTTTCGAAAGTCTCTCATGTAACATTTGAGTGCTCTCATGTAACATTTGAGTGCTCTCATGATGAGCAAGGTCTCGTGTTACCTATGGCGGAGAGAGGAGCGATGGATCTGACCAGAGTCTGCAGTTTATTTTTGTCGTCTAGAGACTCTTCATTGGACAGCCAACCAAATACTGGGATGTCTCTGTAGGCCGCCAGCTCTGCGATGGGAATCATGGCTACCGAAGAAACCAACCAACACAATCAGGATAAAGAGTACATTAAACACTTCACTTGTTTGATTTAGTAAAATTTAATACACAGGCTTGTTTAAATATTAGTAAAATTTGATACACTATCTTGTTTAAATTAGTAAAATTTGATACTCAGAATCTTTCGACAAACACAGGTTTCTACAATTTATTGCAGCTACTATAGAATGCGAGATAATTACAACACACGAAATAGAACTATCCTCGGGTTTTCTCCCTTTTTGCGAATTTAACAGAAGTCAAGAACGTTTCTACATAATATCGGTTAAGGATGAATGGGACATCTCCATGTTGTGACGTATTATTTATCGAAATAAACAATAAAATCAAGTACAATTTTTTAAACAGTTTTTCCCTAAAAATGTCATCTAACTGCGTAGCTGCAGTGGGCTACGGAGTTTTCTACGGATCTGTAAGTCATGAGTTCGAATCTCGCTGGGGATTTTTAAAAATGTTACTTCCCAAAATTTTGGGGTTCAATATTGTAAAATTTAAAAATTCTACACCGGAGAAAGTATTTTAATCATAGTGTACTGTAAACCAAATTAGTATCGACAGATGTCCCATACCACCTTGATTTTTTTATTTGAACCTTTTGTACAGGGTGGTCCGAAAATGACGTCGACTCTGTTGTTGAACAAGAAGTCCGTGAACTCGCCGATACTCTGTTTGCTATCACATCCTGAGTCTATCCAATTGATTCTACAAAAAAAAATATATCTGAGATTCTGATGTGTTTAAAGGCATTTTAATATAGTTTTGGAGAACATTTATTCCAAGGATATAATTAAACTAATACATAATTTTGAAATTTTACTTAACCATATTAATTAGCCCCGCAAACAGCCCATTTATCGTGATACAATTCATACTGCTAAGAATGTATCGTTTTCAAACTTTATTTGCTACTCTGGTCGATAAACATAAATATATGTTGATGATTTGAAATGGTATGGATTAATCATGCGCGAAATTTTTAACTTCATAATCAGCTTTGACTTAGAAAATTTTGCTGTTCATCTGTGACGTGTATCGGAAATTTAAAAAATATTTTTTTTCTGAATTGATGCTCGCAGACAGGACCGTGCACTACCCTCCCCCTTGTCCAAAAGATATTCCTTAATCTATATTTTTTTTTCATTTCTCAGGACCCAGCTAATTAAGACGGACTTTTGCAATAACGTCACACAATGAATAACCATTCATAAGATGGTCACCAAAATCAGAGAAGGGTCTTGTTTTTTGGATTAAGAGTTTGGGAAGTCCAGTTTTACATAGAATTGATGAAGAAGCAGATTTGAGCTAAGAGGGTGCTTTAAAAAAAAAAGATGACTACGAATCATGAAGGGGCTACGACGGAGCAAACTTATACATGAAGTCAGGGTTTATTTTATTTCTCAAACAATAATCTCCGAGTGGTTGAAAGGGTACACATATGAAAATTCAAATTTTAACCAAAAAATACACTTTTTGCTGTTGTAGTGAACAACTTACACTACATCCCCGATGGATAAGAGTAAAACCATAATGGGGGATCCATGAAATTTTAGACAAAAAGAATTTTTTTTTATAAATTGTTCTGTAGCATAATTTATAAAACTAATATTTGAACAAAATTTGAGTGTTTTAGAATATTTAGCCTTTTAAACAGATCCTAAATATTTAGAAATTTAAGCTCAGATGTGAACCTCATTGCACGATAGTTTATGTTAGATGTGATGGATGTATAAACACAACATTGCCATGTTTAGAGACATGTTTTGTTTAATATGCAAATATCTTTTTTTTAAAATTATTTAAAGAATTTTACAAAAAAAGGCAATTACTCCCTTTATTTTCATAAAAGAATCATTTTAAAAAAATAAGTATGAGATTTTTCACCAACCTTTTTAATTATTATACATGTACTATTCTACAACACTGTACATACTGGAAGATCCCGTTGGCCAGGATGCCGTTTCTGTAGATGCTATCCACTGCATATGCCAAGGCCCCCACGGATGTCGAGGCATTCACCGCGAGGGCTGATCCCGGGGGCGTGACCCTAGGGGCCATCCAAACCGCCTGGACATTCCCGGAAAAAGCCCTGGTCACAAAAACATTGAACATCAGCGTTCCCAAAACCTCTTTGAATGTCATTCCGCGCTTGTATCAAGCAACGATGTCTTTACATTGGTTTCATTTTCTTACTACATGAATGTATCGGGGGATGGACTTTTTCTTTTTCGCGGAGAGAGTTTTTACTCTGGCGAGTGCGCAAACAAGTATGGAAATTTTAGCTCAAATGTGACTCTTCTTAAACGTTATTTGAAATTAGTTCCATTGGATAAATCAAACACGACTGCTAAGATTTTGATTATTCGCTGTTTGTTTTGGTGAATGATGATCCGGTATGTCAACAGACGCCATGACAGAATGTATCGCGTTAATGGTACGGGTACAACCATTGTCAAATTGATGAATCGTTCTCTCAAGCAAAACAAATAAGTCCCGTCTCATGTTAAGCAGGGCATCAGAACATGTAGATATGATCCGATTGTACACCCTAATGCCATAGCGAGAGTTTAAAAAATGCGATCAAAATTTGGCTTTGTCATCAAGGTCTTACATAATTGTGGTGAACAGTGTAGAATGATATAAGCGAAAAAATTTTCTTCAAATGCTCTAATCCGTATCATTTAATTATTATTTTTTGGGTATTCATCATCATTAAAAGTTCTATTAAGTTTAAATGAAAAATTGAAGAAAAATATACTTACATTTTTTAATTTTTTTTAGGACATAAAATTGTTCTTTTATTTCAAATTCATGTACATGTATTACGTACAAAATTGTTGTAAAATTTATTTAGGTAAAAAGGCGATGAAAAGAGTAATATCATTATACCTTCAAATCACTTTACATCAGAATGGATATAGTTTATTTGAAGCATGTAGCCCCATCTTTTTTTGTAGTAATTTTGTCAAGGCTTTGTAAAATTAAGAAAATAAAATAAGTTTTTTGGTGTCATTATTCACAGTAAAAAGAATCAAGTTAATTAGCATCTGATCTATCAAACATTGAAATTCATTAACACTGCACAAATTGAACATGCTTATTCAAGGGCTTGGGCTTGAACTTGAGGGCAGTTTGTCATACGTATCCCTTACTGCGTAAAGCGTAAAAGAATGCGTTTCACTATTTACATGCATACGTGTACCGAAGGCTTTGCTGAGTGTTACAATACCCCTTTCCTCAAAATAAATATTCTATTAGACTTTCTTGAAAAAAAATATGCAAATCTGGTTCTAATGTTTAAAATATCGTTTCCCCCACCCCCATTCCCTAGTGTTTTTCAAAAATAGCCATAAAGAGGAGAAATAAAATTTAGATGAACGGTATGAGTTAGACGTGATTAGAGTTGTTCCGCTTGAAGTGGAATAAAATTTCAACATATTCCAACAGTCTGGTTATCCTATTTCGTGTGTTGATCGAGGTTTTAATATACCTGTTTGAGCACATATTGGAGAATTTAGTAAAAAGGTGTTAATTTCGTGTTTGTTTCTTTGACCTTAAAAAAATGAGCAAACGTTGGTGTGTGTATTACAGTAGCGAAGTCTCAGAAGACTTGGGTTAAAAATGAGCTATGTAATCATCGTCAATATTTACTTAACAACTAATGTTAATAACAAAAGCATGTACATGTAAAATTACTTGAATTCTATTAAATTATACATGTAATAAAATTCCTCATCATATGTTGATGAAAATCATCACTTAACTCTAATTTTTCCAAAGGTAAGATAAATGGAATAAAATGCATATGGCCACCGACCTAATATACTAGCATCTTCCTTAACCAATGATTTCACAGAACGTAATGTTTACCAAAAATCAATGTAATTGACCTGATGTGTAAATATATTGTAACTTGTTTGTGAGCTAAACATGAATTTATGGCGTTTATGTTCCTAGTTAATGAAAGTGAAAATCCTAGTCCTAAATTACAACTAAATCTCCAAAGAGCGTCGCCACGCACCAAACATTGCCCCGTTCGCCGCCATTCAAATTAGCCTTGATGTAATTTTTCTTGGATATCATCGAAAAAATCAATTCAATGCACCAAGAATATTACTGCATCAACATGCATGTAGTTTTTGGTAGTGATTGTAAAATTTTAAGCATGGCAATTCTATATTTTGACGAATTGTGCGAATTGTGCTCTGCAGCAATAAAATAAAAGTTTAACAGACGTTAGCTTGCAACCATGAACGGTGCAGTATTAAGTAGTGCAATGTTCAGGTATATATAATGTATCACATGCAGTTTTATTCCCAGTGAACTATATTTATTAAATATCAGCAAAATATAAGACCTTTTGAGACATAATTATCATCTTAATAATTCTAAACTACCCCCTCCCCCCCCCCAAAAAAAAATCACACACAAAATAACAACAATTAAGTCAGTATGAAAACTTCCAAATTGCAATTTATTCACACTGTAAAAGTATCACAAACAATTAAATTCTAAAACTCATCATACAAACAAACAAACAAGAAACGGATGCATTTCAGAACGAACAAAAAAATTGCATATAACGAATAAAATCACGTTTCGTCGATAATAAACAACAGTGCCGGAGAAACGAAATCCTCCATCAGGATTCCCGAAACTAGTTCCGGGGAAATGGAAAAGTTTCCTGTAATATAATTTGACAGCGCCTGTCATGTCAAACAAGCATAGGATACATTTCGGATCCTCCAATCCTCATATCCGTCGACCAATTATTGGAAAGATTGGCGTTTTATCAAGCAAATTCTCTCGGCTTGTTAGGGAGTTTGCCTCTCTCCGTAGCAAGAATTATCCTTTTAGCCATTTGTGTATTGGAATGACCAATCCTGACCCCATCCAAATGCCTTCTTCAACACCGATAAATGTTTTTTGTTTCCCTTGTCACTCTATTGATTTATCACATGCTTTCTCCTCTATACTTTCGTTCGATTCGTTGTGCTTGATTGAATTTCCGTTCCAACACTTGAAACCCTGTAAATCTAGAGACGGAATGGAAGGTCTAGGGGAGCGATCACGTGACTGGTCACTCAGGAGAGGAGACATAGAAGAGGCATCCAGGCGCACTTTACCTTTTCGTTTTCCAAACGTCGCTGCCAAGACAAAAATGAAATCAAAATATATCATCATTGATGATCTACATGATGAACTAAATTGACCAACACTTAACGATTCTTAGAAACATTGTTGCTAACTTTTGTAGCATTGTTGAGCATTCAGAAATTCAGAAAACGTTTTAAAATAAGCAATATAAAAATGTAATACCAGAATTATTAATTTTTCAATGAAAATATAATTCTAAGCAAATTCATAAAATGTGTTTCCATGTCTTCAACCAACCAGTCTGACATTCAGGAGCTAAGAATATTTGATGAGGTTATTTCTTTTTATTTGCACAGAAGATTAAATTTTCTTTCGACAGACCAGTTTCGGATTATCACTGAATCTTGCATTATTTCATTTTTGTATGATCAAAGTGAATAATCAACTGTTTGATCTTTTTAGATTTAGATGACAAAAAATATAAGTATTTTGAAAAATGGTCCGACATTAATTGTATATACTGGAATTTTACATGTAATATCTACAAAAAATATTTTATAACTTTCTGTTCATTAAATTTCATCATTCGAACTGTGCACAGTGAAATTAACATAAAGTTCTTTTTCATATTACTGCATATTAATCATGGTCTCTGCAGGGAGAATATTTGTGACCCTGAGAATGAGCCAAAAACCCAGCGGGTCAAAGTGATCCGAGAACAAGTACACGCGAATAACAAAGTGATTATTGATTGAGGTAATTAAATATAAAATTATAGAAGTGAAATTGTGAATAAATGATCTACATAAACACTAGGGAGCAGGGAGCACAGTCTCTCAGGAATCGACGACTTTCTGTTCATTTCTTTCACTCAATTTCAGCTAATTAGCTTACTTACACTGGTATTTTTGTTCCGCTTTTACACACTGATCAATTTTCCATTCATCGAGTCCCTCCGATAAACACAATCGCCGTAGTGCATTGCATTGATACTGTAATTACAAGAGACAGGAGTTATCATGGGGAAATCTCAGTAGATACTGCGAAAGGGACGGGCGCCACCACTGAGAAATTAATAAATTTGAAACTTAAACAAAACTACGGAACGCCGTTGCTGCGTGCTCCAATGATTTTTTTTTTCTACTTTGAGATTAAGCGCAAAGGCTAAAAGTGTTTTTCTTAGAGTTCAAAGAAATGATACAAATATTTATCCAGAAATTAGACAAAGTCTGATTTACTATTTTACAAATGCTTCCACACAATTCCATAAGTTAAAAAAGCAATAAATCAAGTAATTTCAATTTAACTGCTAGACATTTTTTGTTCCCTTAATTTTTATTACTTCCAAATAGGTTATATTGCAACTGATTTAAATCCAAGAATCTCTCGTACCCCAAACCTATAAATTCTTTACTTATTATAGCCAATTAAACCTTAAAAGCTCATTTTCTACTTTGAAACAAAATAATCAAGCTTTAATTTATACCAAATTGAAATAATTCAACAAATTTCTAAAATGTCTAATACATCCAGTGAATTATTGACTTCTTTAACAGGATACGACACAATTCATCTAGAGAACTTGAGAGTCAGTGTATCATTACCTGGAATATTTGTGCTTTCACCTCCATTTCTCTCAAGTTGCTTTGAATTTTCTTTTTCCGTTTATACACAAGTTTTAAACGGAAATGTTCGTGGTCTTTCACGGCCACTACTAAACCTGAGAAATTTTAAAGAAAATTTAAAAAAAATTAATAATTTCAAAAGAAAAAAAAATTAAATGATTACTAGTAATAACTATTAAAAAAACCAAATCACTGTAAGGAAATTTGATTATTCGAATTAGAGCACGTACTGTCTACAACCCGTATAACTCTCCATGGCAACAGAAAAGCCAGGATGAAAACAAAGTCCCTCGTGTTGTAATCTGGGAGCAGCAGGAGTAAGCAAAGGTCCGCCACAAAGGAAGTGATGACAATGAAGGCGTCAAAGACCTGGAATATCAATACACCACAATCACTCCGCCATCCCGTCATCAAACAAGTCTCACATTTCTGGCATTTGACTCTCGGAACAAACAGTCTTAAGGGGATGTAGCCAGGCATTTGGCAACAGAAATATGCTGCTATTAGTCTAATTATGAAACTTTTATGGGTTTGTTGACTATGCCGACTAAACCTTTCTTGATTTATAATACTTTAGTCTATACCCTGAGTTTATAAGAAGATAAATACAGATGACCAACATTATGTATTTTGTATTTTATATACAGTTAGAATCATTTTAACAAGACCTTGGACTTTCGGTAGGATGTAACTATCTATTTCTTGCGTCAAAACAAGTTTAAAATGACGCTAGTTTCAAGTGAAATATACACATATTGCCTGGTCTTAGCTAAAAACCAGACAAATTTGTTGATTTCCAAGAGCAATGGCCGAGTGGCGAGCAATGAAATAGACAGGCCTCCGTCACTTTGCCGTTTGACACAACTACCCAAAGTCCAAGTTCTTGTATTCTATTATATCATATCATATATCATATCATATATCATATCATATTAATTCTATTGGTGGGACGTCTATAAATTCTCAGAAGCTTGCAGATTTGACAGCTTGTGTAAATAATTCACGTATATTGGAAATATTTTTTTACATAATCTGATTCAATCTCATTGTCCGCGACCTACTCGCAGTACAAGATAATTCTAATGTAAAATCAATCCTTCAAAGGCAGGAAATAATGCGATTACTCTAGGAAAAACTCACACGGTTTTCTCGGTTTACGAACAGTCGCTTCTAGTTAATTGATTAGTTTATGTCTGAATAAGAAATCTTTTCGAACACTATTTGATGAATGTATACATCATTTAGGACTTAATTACACATCTTTGCGAACAATGTTGCTTTGTTTCGTTTTATTTTGAACTTATTCGGATTTTGGAACGTACGAGTATATTGATTTTGCATATAAAATAGTGTGTAGATCTAGATTAGATTTTAAAGGAAAACTTTATTGAATGAAATAAAGAGACTATATAGCATTTTCTGAACACTGAATGGAAACCTGTGAAATCGTTAACATACCTCAAGCTTTCTGTGGAAAAACTGTCTTCCTGCACAAACAGCCTTCAACAGAGTCTGCAAAAATAAACACAATTTCATAGATAATTTAATCTCAAATACTTGTAAAAGTAACATATTCTCCATTGTTGTGCATGAATAAATAAGTTCAGTTCAAAGCGACAAATTACCACTCTTTCAGATGGCCCGGCTATAACGGGGTTATCAGTAGCTGCAAGTCTGTAGCTCCCGGTCTGAAAAAATTCGGATGGACGACCTAGGAGCTACAGTGCCTACCATAGTTAAAAACTGCAATTTACGGCGCACAAAAAACTGCGCTAGTTTTGGACTGATTAACCTTATTTTCACACAAATTCTGGCAAAACAATTAGTACCATCAAATTCTTCAGACAATTTACTACTGATATTTCTACTTTACTTGCCTCAGACTTTCTTTGAAACATGCTAACCGACCTCGGAAAATAAAGTATATTAATTCACGTCGAGATCGAGAGTCGCCATTTTTACATGTAAACAAACTGCACCACTTCACTTCACAGGGCTGGTGATCGTGTTAAGAAGAATATCAGAGGCAAGTGAAGTGACGATATCTGTAGTAAATTGTCCGAGGAATTTTTTGGAATCAAATATTTGTACAGAATATGTTCGGAAATGAGATTAATCAGTCCAAAACTAGCGCAATTTTTTGTGCGCCGTAAATTGCAGTTTTTTACTATGGGAGGCACTGTAGCTCCCAGGTCGTCCATCCGAATTTTTTCAGACCGGGAGCTACAGACCTGCAGCTAGGTTATCAGAATAGCGGAAAACCATTATGTGCAAGATAAGAAACATTCTCAATCGGAAAATTGTTATATGAAGCTTGATTTTTACAATAAAATTAGCTAAAAAAATAACTTCAATGATCTTTGTCTTGAACGTTTTGAGAGGACGTTTTTTGTTCAGGAAACCAAAATTAACTTATACAACCATATGCATACTTGTGCTTAACTGTTTTCATGTGAAATCATTCATGTATAGCTGACATATGGCGAGTTTGATTAATAATTAAGTTTATAACATATAATTAATAACATATGGCCCTCCTTTCACAATGGTAAATAAAAATGGATTTTTCTATCAAAAATCAACATTGTAACAGAATTTTCAAGATTGGTGTTTTTTCCTCTGGAAAATAAAGAGAATTAACGAAATCTGAAATTTCGCTTTCTCTCTCTGTTTATATGATTTCCTCTAAAAGCCCACTATACCTCTAGCAATATAATTCCTAGAAGTGAAATACTTCCAAGGTGTAGCGCATGCGCGATCTTTTCCTCGATGCTATACTCTTTTTCAGGAATGCCAATATGGCTGGAGTTTATGTAGCTTTTGTTGTGTACTTCCGCGCTTCTCGGGTTCCTGGACGACACTAAATCTTGAATTGTCGCCTCGTCGTTGAGCTGATAATGTTCTTTCAACTCGCTCTCCGATTGCAAACTCCATCTTATATCCGCTGTTAATATCATATCAAAAACTTGTTCATATTCTTTATTGCTCAGAACTGTGGGATTCTGCTGCCTCATTCTTAGGAGAAACATCATGGTGTGATTTGTGAATTTTTCGTTGTCTTCTAATGTCACTGTAAAAATCCAATAAAAAGCAATATTAGACAGACTGTGAACACAGTTACAACATACAAACACTATGTATCGAATACATTGTACAAAAGATATGCACCACAATTCAAGACATGGTTGAAAGCTGTATCTTACAAATATGCAAGTGTATTTAGCTGGAGACATTCAAATTAAGGCAGTGAGAATCAGAGAACGAACGAATGAGCCGAGTTGAAGGCAGATGTAGCAGATATAGATATGCTTTGATTGCAACCAATTTAACACCAAAGCCGATGAGTTAGAGCAATGAATTCCCATTTTTACGCTGCTTGAACAGAGAGCATGTGAGTCATCCGACCTTAATTTTAGATGTAGCATTGATCACCAAACTGACTCACTGCTGAGACTGATTGAAATCAAGGTGAATTGTAAATCAATAAGAATACTGAAAACATAAAATCATAAAAATGTAGTGATAAAAAGGTTTCTTAAATTTAACTCGAATAAATGTGTGTGTATGTGTATGTCTGTAATATGGAGAGAGAGAGAGAGAGAGAGAGAGAGAGAGAGAGAGAGAGAGAGAGAGAGAGAGAGAGAGAGAGAGAGAGAGAGAGAGAGAGAGAATCATAAATTATATTTATTGTTTAAATGATTTTAAATATATTTTTAAAGACTTCCTTTATATCAAATAGAAATTAATAACGAAATATTTGAAAGATGTGTCCAATAAATATTTCCAATAGACAGGTGTTTGTCCAGAAATCTCTTTGATCCAATACAACTTGATATAACCGAGACAATAGATTTAGTAATTGTTATCATGTCTCGTAAAAAAAATAAATTATTTACAAAATGCACCATCTGCTTGGTCTAGACAGTCACGTGTCATTATGAAAAAATTAGCGACTCTCCCTGGAAAAAAATATCATATCCCCAACCATTAGGATATCCTTGGATTTTATACAGAAGGTATCAAAATATTTACATTTCAGATATTTTATGATTAAGTACTAAAGTTCTTCCAATCCATGACCATATATTGATGCTTCTTGATTTTTCTATTACGTTACCAAACTTCGCAAATGCTTGTTTCCATCAACTACTGTTTCCCATGATCTGTATTACGTTTTCAACGTTTCTGAATGTCAGTAAAAATAAAAATCTTTGTATTATATCGACTAAAAGACTGAAATATTCTCGAAACGATAGTTAACAACAATTTCCAAATCAATCGATCAGCTGAATTTCTACGTTCATGGTATTTGTTACATTTTTTACAACCAATGATAGACATGTACAATAGTTTGTCAAGTTCTGACATTTCTGCATTGATTCTATTGTACAGTAGGCTTTCAGTTTCATAAAATGTTCAATATATCGATAGAGAGTTAAGATTTTCGCCGCATTTGTTACGCTTATTTCACATTTGTTATTTCTGCAAATGAAAAGTGCTCTTTTTATGAAGTCGTATATATATAATGGTGTTACAAACCTCTGAACTTTGACTCTCAATATAAATGGCACCTTTCTATCGGCAATGCGATATCTTGATAGATGGCACTGATTCATCATTCCATGGGAAATGTTTTATTGTAAAGTATTCTCTCGCTTTATTCCATCATAAAAATAAATGCCAAATTAGT
Organism: Magallana gigas; assembly: GCF_963853765.1. Taxonomy (NCBI): domain Eukaryota; kingdom Metazoa; phylum Mollusca; class Bivalvia; order Ostreida; family Ostreidae; genus Magallana; species Magallana gigas. The sequence continues at coordinate 13,395,132 of NC_088857.1, forward strand.
TCCAAAACATTAAACTTTATTGCAGCATCGCTAAGTGCTCGGTGTAGAAATTAAATCACTTCAGATAACGTACAGATTTAAGATTGATTCTGAACGGGTTAAGGTGCTTGGATATGGTTGTTCCGATTATTTGCACGTCCACTTATATTGGAAATCTTTCACCCGGTCCCAAACAAAACAAAACATCTTTTCTCCAAACAAACCCCCAACCCCCCCCCCCCCAAATATCAAACAGAACAACGAACAATATACTAATACAAGTAGACCAATCTTCAAATACGTGCACTAGTGTCGCTCTGTCGACACCATCCGAATAAAAAAAAACCTAGGAAGCTTCATGAAAAACTCGCGATCTAATTCTATCACTTAAATAAAATTCTCCCCAGGACTAAATGCGACTTCATTTAATAAACCGTAGATATATGTAACTAAATGAGGTACTGGATTGTGTAATGAATTAATTATATTAATTAAATGTGTTTATTGCAATAGAAAACATCTGAAGGAATAAAACATATCATATGCTGGCAAGCTTTGGCGTGTATTGATAAGTATAGATATGGTAAAATGTATGATTAAAGACCTTCAATATAGGCATCTAGAGATATAAATAATTTAGATACAATTGATTTGTATGCAAAATGTGCACGTGTGCTGATTGAAGTAGCTTTAGATCCTGTCTGATTACATACATAATATATACGTCTAATTGTTTCATGAGGCGATTTAGCTGTGCTGAAATTATGATCCTTTTTGATACCATTACAGAATGACAACGGACGACCAGACATGAGCCATAGATAGTTGATAATATCAACAAGGACTCCATGCAATTCAAACATCGTAATAGCTAGGGAAAAAGGCAGATGCCACCTTAAACGCATTGCGATATAGACCAAGGGAAAGTAAACGATACAGACACAAATATCTCCAAAGAACCCATACAATATAGACCAGAAATAATATTGACCATTGAGACGCAAATATTACCAAGGAACCCATGTAATGTAGATCAGAGAAAGAGGCAAACATCACCAAAGACACGAGAAACACAAACCTTCAACCATCGATAGAAGCTTATACCATCGTCAGAGGAAACATTGGAAAAGACTCTATGTGATGTAAACGAATCATTGTTAAACGTTACCTTTGATTTCAAGTAATCTAACGTTGTTTTTGTTCTTTGGGAAAAGGTGTCAATTCTTCATGTTTGTTTATCTCTGACTTGGTTTCTCTTGATTTACATGTGGTATATTAAGTTTTATTTGTGTATTCTTTCGACGTTTTTTTCGGGGTGGGGGTATTGTATTGGTGTCAGTACTACATGTACACGTGAGTTTACCTTTGACTTTATAGAGATCCAGGGTGAGCTCTCCTAACACCAGGGCACAGTCCACGATACACAGGATGACCACTGTCAACAACACGGCCTTACTCTTAAAGAAGGAGTAGCCCTTTCTTCTCCACCTACAAACAGAAACGCAAAATCATTCTTTGTACATGTAGTTCAATTACTAATAGAGTGTATTTTTATTCTCTTTAATATTTATATATAAGATCTACTGTAAAATTGATAATTTTCATGGTAATGAATAATTATGGTACACTTTTAGCTCACCTGAACCGAAGGTTCAAGTGAGCTTTTCTGATCACCTGTTGTCCATCGTCCGTCCGTCCGTAAACTTTTTACATTTTTGACTTCTTCTCTAGAACCACTGAGTCAAATTTAACCAAACTTGGTACAAAGCATCCTTATGGGAAGGGGATTTCAAATTGTTAAAATGAAGGGCACAACCCTTTTTAAAAGGAAGATAATTGCGAAACTGCGAAAATTAGGTGGGTGTCTTAAAAAATCTTCTTCTTAAGAACCACTGCACCAGATATGCCAATATTTACACCAAAGCTTGTATATATAGTGAAGATTCTAAATTGTAAAAATCGCGATCCCCGGGTCAATACTGGGGTCCCAAGAAGGGTTCAAAGTTGATTAAAAAGGACAAATTTAACATAGAAATATATGGGGAAAATGTTTTTAAAAATGTATTCTCAAGGACTAAAGTGCTAAAATTAGTGAGATTACTAAACAAGTACCCTAAGACAGTGTAGATTCTAAATTGTGAAAACCGTGATCCCCGGACTAATACTACGTACGGTTCCAAAATATGTTCAAAGTTTAACATAGACTTATATAATGAGAAAATGTTTTAAACTCTTCTTTTTAAGAATTACAATGCTACAGTTTGTGAGATTACAGTGCAATCATTCTAAGATAGTGCAGATTCTAAATTGTTTAAATCATTTTTTATTAAAAGAAGTATTAAAAAAAAAAGAAATTTCCATTATAAGTTTATCATAGTTAAATTATCTGGAAATACATGTGTATGTTTATCGACTAGTTTTTCTTTGGGTTTTTTTGGAATTTCGATCCCGACATCAATTACTCACATATCGGGATCCAAGTGATCGGGATCAACGATCATAAATTCAAACAACTTCAAAAAGGTGTGGATCTTAGTTTTTACGAAGTTTTGATTCACAAACACACAGTTAGGAAAGGTAAAGGAACAAAAAATAAAAAATGGTTTTGGAAAAAAGTAGGAATCATTGATAGACTTTATCAACTATATATAGACTTTCCATGTTTTTTGAGTTTAGTCTTTAAGACAGATGATCAATGAGAATGCAAAATCTAACATGCTTAATGTCCTCATCCCACCTGCAATATTTCTATTTGATGAATCGATAAAGAAGCTTTTAATGATTGAAATACAAAACAGATGCCAATATCATCTTTTAATTATTTAACGAATATTTTTCAATTTTTTCAGTGAAATTGGATTTCCATTTACTGCAAATGGGAATTTTAGAGCTTGAAATTCAGGCTCATTTGATGTGTAAAATAACTATGAATAAAAACATGACAAAGATAAAATTGTTTCTTCTTTTTATGTATTGTTTAATATATGGCAAAATCTTGAAATATATGAGTTTTACGATATTTATTCAGAGTTCACTTCATAATAAACCCTTTCGAAATAAAATGATACAAGGACTATTGTTTAGGTGAGCGATTTGTGGCCCACGGGCCTCTTGTTTAGATATTGTTTTTATAATCTATATAACCCTTCATTAAGTTAAACGGTAAATATAACATTGAATAAACAATGTTATTTAAAAATTCGTAATGAATTCGCATGTCCTAATTTAGATATTTCAACATAAAGAAAAAGAAGCATTTCAGAGCTTATAAAAATTTAAATTGATGATTGTTTAATCTAGATTAAAAGCGTGTTTAGAACGTTTCTTTAAATCGATTTGATTTATTTAATATGAAATTGGACGATTTTGTAAAGGTGTTCCCTCGCTACGAAATAGCATTGCTAGGTAGCAAATTGCAGAGGAAAGCCGAAATGTGACATACAAGTTAATCAAAGAAACAAATCAATATATATTCATAATTCTTAGAGTGAATTACTATGCATGTACTATTATTGTACATGTATTTTTTAAATGCATTGTACCAGAGTGCTTTCTGATGATCAATATTATATTAAACTACTTGAAAAGGCGTTCCGAACGGTTCGGAAATACTTGTAAAATTTCTACTCTCTGTTTTGTACGAAAGACGAATAGGACCACATATAAAAATATTTTTATCTCGTAATTACGAGAAAAGATCTCGTTATTACGAATTGATTATCTCGTAATAAAGAGAAAAGATCTCGTAATAACGGTAAAAGATCTAGTAATAACGAGAAAAGATCTCGTTATTATGAGTTAATTTTCTCGTAATTACGAGAAAAGATCTTGTTATTACGAGAAAAGATCTCGTTATTACGAGATAATTATCTCGTAATTACGAGAAAAGATTTCGTTTAACGAGTTAATTATCTCGTTATTACAAGAAAAGATTTATATAAAATAGTACTTCTGAAAAGACCTTCGAGTCAAATGGTTCACCCTTTCATTCTATTTTTTTCTTTCCAGAAACGTAAATTCAATTTTGATTAATTTCTAAATAACAACGGTCATTATTCATTAATTCATACATAAAATGATCGGATTTGACATGTTTTCTTATATGAATAAGTGGAAAGAACTTCCTGTAACTTATTTTGACCGGTGTAAAATATCGATTTTAGGAGATTTGAATATGCAAAGTGTGGAATTATGGCGATTATGTTTTTCTTTAAGCATTAAATATTAAAGAGCTAAATATATACATGTATCTACACGTAATTACTTTTGGCAATTATGGTATTCATCTCAAAAACTGTCAAATAATCATCACCCCATTAAAATTCACGAGCAGCATGGCGATGAGTGATGACGCAATGTCTTTATTTGCCCATGCGATTTTTTTATTCCTCAAGTTAAAAAAGAAAAACAGTTGACACCTATTGATTGAATGTTGCATCATGCTGTCGTTTCAATAGTTCAATAGTGGGTGTTTTTACTGCTTGTCTGTACAATTAAATTACAATGTAGTAGTGCATTATTTCATCCGAAAAAAATAAATTTTGATTCAAAGTATCAATCTAAAAGTAACTGGAATTGAATAGTCAACCGTCTATAAGTAGAGAAGTGAACTCAAGAGTTATAGATACGCATACATGCACATACAATGTTCATTCATTTTGAGTTAATACTTTTTTACTTAGCTTTATATCAGATATCTTTCACCACAATTAAATGACTTTAATTTTCATATCGTGTTTACAAAACATTGATTTCGAAATATTTGCTTTTCTTTTGATTACCCAGGAAGGACATCAACGGGCAACTTCATGACAAATTTATTACAGTTCTACGTGAATGTCACATCTGATCCGATCGTAAGGGTCTTTCACTCACTGCATACTAGCGATTGCATCATTTTAGTGAGCACGACTAAAATATGTCCAGAATGTTGCACAATTTAAGTAATCATCTCGACAAGACATAGTGATGGATCAATATACATTGCCATTATGGGGGTACAAATGTAGCCCGCTGAAGCCTCATAGAATCGGGAGATTTCAGAATCTGCAAAAAATGTGCCATAATCTGCGAAAGAGATATTAGATTAACGGACAACTTCAGTCATTTACTGTGTTAAATTGTTTACATTGCAGACGTTGTCACGAGACGAGACGAAGGATCAATAGAAATTATTTCCCCCTTCTCTTGAAACGAAGACAAAAGAACATAGCTGGAATACATGCAGACGGACAAAAACGAAACTCATCACTCTTTTCACCTACATTAGAGCCGAAAAGTTGAACACGAATTCATGGTGATTACTTTTCCGCACAAAGGCTATAATCCATCACCGTCTAACTTTCTTTAGAAAGTTTTCACGCTTTTAGCTTATTAAGTTTCTGATTGAATAAATTGACAAAGTTTCCCTACCGGCCTAAATAACAGAACCGATGTCTAAATACCAATGACATTTGCAAGAAACCCATTGCAGTCCTCACCTTACAAGATCCTCTTTTGGGAGGTAGGTTTCCTGTAATATCTCCTCCTCGAGTTCGTTTTCTATCTTTTCCACATATCCATGAGTCTTAGCCAATACCAATGTCTCTGCTACCAAAGTCTGAAACATACACACAAAGGAGATGTTGGAAGTTTTTTTAAAACTGCAATGGGGAAAATAAGGAAACTATTGGCGAAATCTCAATGCATGCCACTTTATTGTTATATCTGTACTGTATATTATATAAAAAGGAAAATAACTAGTATATGAACACAACACTTACTTTGTATTTGTGTTCAGATCAACAAATGAAAATTTGTATTATAAACTAATTTTACCGTTTGTTTCTGTATAGCATTTTAGCTATTCTGTTTTGGTTACGTTTAGACTTCATAAACACTATTAAAAATACATTTATGTAGTAACAGTTTCAGCGTTTTGTGATATTTTGTTTGTTCTAACGCAGATCTGTAAACTTTTGAGATCGTACCCGGGAGATTAATTCCAACAGCATTTGAGACAAGGAAAAGGTTAAGAACATAAAAATCTTACAGTTTATGTAGAATTGCGATTCATGTTTGGACCCTCAGGCCTTTTTAAAACCATAATTATGAATCCCTCCTACATAATATACATTTTATTAGAGTAAGAAACTTTCAGTCGAACCTCTTGTCATTTGAATTGCTATTACAGTATGTGGGATCTATTCAATTACATTTATGAAATCGATGAATTTGAAGAAGCTGAAAAGACTATGGATTTTTATGAACTATTGTGAATACAATTACATGTACAACAAGTAAAATGAAGCCGATTCATATAAGTTCAACTTGAATCATGTTCAAGCAAATTGTTCGAGGATTAAAAGATAATAATCATCTGATAGGCTTCCTTGGACAGGGACTTGCTATTGCTCTGCACAATAGCAAATAAGCTAAAATTCTTCAGGAATCATCTCCACAAAAGAGATATAAACAGAAAAGAAATATGGTCTATGTTATAAAAAAAATTGGCATGACAATCTGGAAATGGACACACACAAACAGACAACGGGACTGAAGCATTTTTGCTTTAGAAATCTGGATCTGTGTGCAGTAGATGCCTACGATGCCAACAATTTAAACAACAGAATAGCATTATTACGTGTATTCGACAGTCTATTGAAAAGCCCAAATGTGCAATTCGTTTGGCGTAATTGACAGTTCTTGCTATGACACGTATAATGTTATTTGTCTGCATTGCGTTAACAGTTCCCTAGATGTGGGCAAGAATATCAACTCGAAAAAACAATGCCGTCCCTCCCTTTTGATGCGAATCATTTTTTTGTAATAAAAGAAATGAATTATATAATTTGACAAATACAACTTCATTGAAAAATAAGTCTTGCAATATTTTTGGGATAACTAATTTACTTGTTGGCCGTCTAGGTGCGAAAACTGACATTTTCTGTTTCTTGATCATAAAGATTGACATTTCGCCTCTCTATGAATCAATACAATAAGCTAGAACCGGTGATGGATAAAAGAAATCATCGACCTTTGGACAAGGAGTCATAACTGATAATGCGACTTAATCTTATAATCCTTCGGTATGACAGAGAACAAATATTATTACCGTTTTCCTTATCAAATAAAACATCGCCCTCATTACGTATCCTAGCTGGACCGGATCTAATCTCCGGAGACCCGGAAACGCTCGTTACCAGATACCGGGCGCTGTTATGTAGATTAAAAATACATCTGAATTAAAGAAAGGAAAACAAGCTACATTGTAGCAAAAAAAAACCAACCCAAAAAACAAAGGATTTTTTCTTTCCATTTCAACATGTTACTGAAAATAGCCTCCGAGTGACTTGTCATTGGTGTGACTGATTAAGTGACTGGTTTAGTCCAGTTACCTTAACAATGGTTTACAAAGAAATAAAAAAAACCAAGTTGACCTTGATGACCCCAATATCTTTACTAATTTTGTTTTGAAAGCACAGTCAAGCGATTCTTCTCCCTCAAAAGGCTCGAAATCCTGTAAACAGCTCTATTTTTGTCTAATCACACTTGTGGCAAACAATTTATCTCATTTTAAGTTCGCCAAATTAAAGAAACATATTACCGTTTCAAAATCGCCCATCAAGAATGAGGGCTTATGGGACAAATATAAAAAATAGAGGCAAATAATTTCCTATATATTTGAATCGATGACGACACTTAATATGGCCTTTAATATCCAGAGTTGATTTTCTATATTACACAGAAGATAAAAATTGTGTATACAGAATGTATAACTAATAAATAGGTATCATGTATTTTGGTTACTATGTCTTTTCGATTTTGGATGATAACACTTAATATTATACGTATATCATTAAATGAATAGGCTATGTCAGTGTTGGAAAGAATTTGTTTTAAATTTCAACATCAATTTCCGCAATAATCTTTTTTTTTTAATTCCTTATAATGACCAGCTAGGATATGTACCATTCCTGTCAGGTGTCAGGGGATGCATTATAACATACATAATAATGTATATTAATCGATAAATCACCTGATATTTAATGACTTTAGTCTGATTTTTACATGTATTATTAATTTATAATTTTTGAAAAATAATTTGGTTCGAACTAATCGCAAGGGACACGTGTTTCCACAAACATCAAGAAGTTGTAGACAGTATTAGAAACTGAATTAAATAAGTACAGCGAATGAAAAACAGAATCGATCTAAAAACCTTGGCCTTAGTTTTGCATTTTATTCCATTTTCTAGATAAAATATCAATAGTACTGAAGTACCACACAATGTGCTCTTCTACCCTCACAGCAAATCAAAGTACATGTAATCTATAACAATTCAAGTCCATGAAATAACCATTTTAACCCAATTATAAGTTTTTTTTTTTTTTTTTTTTAACTATAAATCTGTTCATCTATGCTACATGTATATCTACAATGTATATATGTTTCTATACTAAAATATCAGTCTTAGATGTTTGTCTTGAATATGTGTCAATTTACTTTTAACATTTGATTAATCTGCATGACCCGATATATTCATCAGCTCATGTTGTAAATTTTGTATTCACTGCCACCCGGTAAATTCAAAATTTACAACATGACAACACAATGATGACGAAAGATCGGCAAGAGTTATTAATATCAATGGCCGCGACCAATTCAGGCAGGTCATGAAAATAAGATCATTTTTATATTCGCAGAACCGATTTCAAACATCAATTGCTGTAACGAAGAGGTTGATGATTAATTATCAGCATCGAAATGCATTCAAATCTTCCATGTGAACTTAATACCCAATCATTTCAAAAAATGGTTTTATGGTTAGTAAGGGATGAACAGCGGCTTTATTGTTCGTTTCCCCTAGAGAAAAAAAATGACAATAAAGTCTGGGGAAGACAAAGCACATAGCCAGATTTTTGACGAGGACACCCCGTATGGAGCGTAATAGAGCCCGAATGATGAAGATTCTATTTGTCCTTTTATTTTCCGGTTTTTTTTTTAAATTGACCTTATTTTACAGCTTGAACGTGATAATAAACAAGAGGCTCGTGGGCCTTCACGGTCACCTACGGTACAATCAAAGAAATATTAGTATACGGTTGGCAGATCTTAACTTTATTAAGAATATTGTATAATTTGAGAAACACCAAATGAGGTGTCGGGGATGTAATGAAACGAGACATTGCTTTTTTGCATTATCACATTATAAAATTGTTCGTAATGATTTATTCAAAATGTATGGGTTAATTCAGGGGGTCTGAAGAGTATTAAAAAAAACCCAAGGCATTTGACGATTTATGAAAAAGAAGTGATGGAACTTTGGTAGATGACACGATACTTGTAAAACTTTCTCGCTGCTGTTGAGTTTTCTTTACATAATCACAGAAAGAATAAAAGGGAACCATTGTAATGTTTGAATACGTACTTTCTCTGCACAATCAATAGTTAAAGTAACTTTTGTTGATCTTTTAATGTTTTTTTCGTACAAATATTTTATGATAGATCCGAATCTTAATGCTTCAGGCAAAAAAATAAATAAATAAAACCCCACCCCCACCCCCCAAAAAGACAGATAAAGGCTGTGATGGGCGCTGACTTACCCTGATGGCACTGTCCTTTCTTCTGTACTTGGACACTGTGTTGATGCCATGACTGGGGGCCTGGCCGCCATGTAAACCTAGGCTAGGAAACATGTAGAGTGTTTTCGTACATGTAAGCCTTCAAGCTCACAGCCGGGTGGATAGACATTCAGTCACCTTGAAGGACAAAGACTAAGCTTAGAACATAAAAAAGTAAAGAAGCATATAACTGTCACCAAGTCTTATGATAACCAGTAAAATTCTTCACCGAGTACAAGCGTTCAATAAGCAAACTTCAACAGGTCAGACTAGAGTATAAATTGATAGCAAAAACAGAAAAGCAAGAATGTTTATAAAGATATTTTAAATCAGAATTCTGATCATTCATAAGAAATTTTAGCAATTGAAAGCAAATACGCATTCACCATGAAATAAAATGACAATTCTAGAGTTTTCAGATTCGAAAAATATGAAGCTGTTTTCTGCCACTTTTATGTAAAGAATGCAAACCACTTCACGTTTTATGAACCATTATTCAAACGTAAATCCTTATATCTCTGACTCAATCAGTGTGTGACGTACACCTGCCTCTGACGTCACTCGGTAACTGCTAGAAGGTGAATTCCTGATTTCCTGTAATTAACCTTCTAAGTATTCACTAAATAGCTGGCAACTATGTAGGGTTATTCTATGTGGCCTACATGCTATTTTAAGAAAAAAGTGATTGATTTATAAATGCAAGTGATTTTTTTTTTGCTTAACTGTGGGTTTCAAACGTATTTTATGGGTCAGGGCACTTTATGGTTAAAAAAAAGATCAAAAAAGCTAAAATTAAAAAAATCAAACGGTTACTTCCTCCAAGGATTACTTCCCACTTGAAAAACAAAATACTAGGAATGATTCTGCATGCGGTGATTGCATAAAGCATGTATCCTTTTCGTTTAATTGTCTGACTGATGAAGCAAGGTTTTGAAAATGCCTCCAAATGTGATCCTTCAAAGGGCTGGAAAAATACACTTACTCGTTGATCAATGATATGGGGATAAAATTCCTATAGAGAAAATTGGTTTTTTTTATTCTTCATAAAAGGCATGATAATTGACCCTGACCCTTTTGATATATTACGCAACATCGAGTTAATAAAGAAGGTATTATCTTGACGTATATGAAAAAGAATGAATGACGAAATTGGCACATTTCAGTCTATATCACCCCAATCTCGACAATACAAATGAATCTGTAAAATCCAAAGCCATTAACTTGTCTTTAAATTTAATTAAGTCTAATTAATTTAGGTATTAGAATCAATTTATTCATCAGCCTTACAAATTTCTCGATTTTTCAAAAACAAAAGTTTAGAAGTTTGAAAATTTCATTTTTACTTGAACAAGCGCACAGAGAGAGAGAGAGAGAGAGAGAGAGAGAGAGAGAGAGAGAATTTAAAGCTGAACACCGCTCGTAAATAGGCACCGTCACACATGTACCTGGTATATAAACCCTTCGATTTCGTTACACCCGATTGCACATCTGAAACTCGTGGCCGACGTGTAGTGTTCCTTTCGTTGTCTTTGGATTTTTATGCATTTAATTGTTATTTATGTGCATATTATGTCTGTAAATAATGCAATGACCAGTTCATTTGATGTTAGTACTCTCCTGGTTTGAAAAAAGTGCGTAAAACTTGACAATTTCATCGCGACCGAGTAACATGGCGAGGCAAGATGTACGTCCACACAGGTGAGACCTCTACAGTGATATACTTTGAACTGTTAAGAGGTCTATGGCTTATATAGGGGTGTAGGAAGAGCGGTGCTGAAAGAGAAATATGGCGGACAGTGCCTATTTACGAGCGGTGTTCAGCTTTAATGAGAGAGAATTTAATGACTACTGAAAATGAGATGTGCACATCCTTGAATCATCCCCACGGTACTTGGCACAATAAGAGTATCAAAGACGCACCATGGTGATTGTCTAGAATATCATTTTCTCTTAAAATTCCATCGGTGGGCGAACCATGAAAAGGACGCTCAAGAGCCGTGATGTTTGAATAAAAGCCGTCGTGAAAATTGAATAATAACAACAATGGACTGTGTTGAAGAACACCGCTTGTCACTCGGCTTAGGAGAACTATGTATATCATATTCTTTATTGACTCTTCCGCCGCCAGGGGTAGCTCGCAATAAACCTCGTTAATACACTTTTATGATGGAATAATTTTCACGCAAATGAACTGACGTTATTGTGATGTCGATGGGAATCTGCTACGTGATTTGCAATATCAAAAAGCATATGATAGCAATCAGAGCATTTTCTCCATTTCTTCGCCAATTTTATGATGTGTAAAAAGGTGTAAAAATATACATTGTAATTGTCGATTTTATCCTTTAAACATTTGAATTACATTCGATACTCACTATTTCTATACGCAATTCACATTTTTAATCCAATGATAAATGATTTAGTATTTAAAGGAGGGATTCTTTCTCCAAGCTAATTGAAGAAGCTTTCATGTTCAATCGTTTTTTTTTATACATTTAACGTTAACATCTCTTCGTTTCGTCACAATACGTTAGTACAGGTCAAAAAAACCCAACAGATTTTATGATGATTAAAAACTCAAATCAACATGAGACCTAAATACAACCTTAAGCATAGTTATGTTTGGTAATGAAAAAACACAAATCATGGAAAATGCCAAGTTTTCGACTTTTCTTTAATTCTTCTTACGTGGAACAGATCATAATGCAATAAAATGCAATAATTCCTTTAAAAAAACCCCAAAACAACATCGAACATACGTAAGATCGATTGTGAAAAAGTGGGAATATATGTTAGGCTAATGTCTTGATATACCACGGCCGACGTCCTGGTTATTTGATTTTGGGAGACGAGACTCTCCGTATTAGTATTAGTAGATTTTTTAATGATTTCTTGGCATCAGGGCAAGCTATGGATCTTACATCAGTGTATTTATATGCAAATGTTGCACAAGAAACACACCAGATTTAAAACAGCTAGTACTGTATGATTTTTTCTTCTTCTGAAGACAGAGGGAGACAAACGGAAAAAAACACCTCACCACGTAGTTTGATATATAAATGTTGCGTGGATTAGATGTAAAATAATAAATTTTTATCATAAAAATAACTGTCTGTAGGAAAACGGTCAAACTCTATATTTTGTTTTACCAATAAAAAGCAATATTTCTCATTGTTTGGGGTCTGTGTTATTTCCATTGATTTTTGGTAATTGATAAAAAGAATAGTATATCCTCTACTCCGTGTCCCGTAATCAAGACATTCAATTTCCTGATGAATCTTGCATCATCAGACGTAGCGTGCCATGATGACGTGAAGGTTGATTTCTGAGCAAATTGTGTTTACGGGCGGTAACGACCACCGTATTTAGGGTCAGTGTTGTATATTAGAGTCTATAACATATCAAAGAACTTCAAGAATTATTCAGACAAATTATTTTTCTAAAGACACGAATTGCAAATATTGAACGGTGAAGAACACGGCCTTATGTACTAACCAGCACGAAGAGGACTAGGTAAGTAAGTAAGTAAGTAAGTTACTGTAACGGTGAAGAACAGTGCAGCTGCTTGGTATCTTAGGTTTAAGAAAGTTGCCTATTGTACCCACACAAGTCATCTAGCTTTAACCAAAAATGTTTCTAATCAAAGACTGTATTGTAAATTGTGATCGCTGTAACAAATCGTTAGAGTTTTCATGTTTAATCATTTTGTCCGCACTTAATTCAGTGCTTGTCATGATCAAGCAACAAATTGAAGTTAATGGGATAGTTAGCGCAACCTTCGCACATCCTCTGACTTTGATTACAATGCAGAAAAAATTCTTTTTGATAATCACGATGCAGATATAAATAAATGTTGATAGTAGAGATTTATATATCAAACAGAGAAAACCCCCACTGAATTTAGAAAGAAAGTTTCAAAATATTTTTTATTGATGTATGTTGTGGGTATTTTATTTTAACTTTTATGATACCTATAGGAATGTAAGTGTCATTAAAGTTTATTTGCCGGTTTAAAACAAAAGTACAAAATATTTACCTTAACGTGTGACAAATTCCCATGAAATGAAACTAAAAATCCGAATGACGAAACGATGAAATCATCTGTGTACAGTGCACGCACTTTCAGTATTCCGAGCCGTGAGTTCCCGTACGGAATGTGTTTTGACTGTGTGCTATCGACGTTTTTGCTGTTCACGTTCTCGCCCTCCTCGTCGGCTTTACTCCAGTACTATGCTGTGATGGTCCAGGCCGTGTAGTTCCGAGGTTTAGTCACAAAGTCAAATAGCACAGATCATGAATGAAGCGTCTTATGGAAATGATCAGAGATTATATTATTTACGATACGTTTAACGATTGTGTCTGATGACTCTCGCTCTCTCCGCTCCCTTTACTCCAGTACTACGCTACTTGTTCCAAAGTAGTATCGACAAATAAAGTTTGTCTCACAGAGCTGATAAAAAAATAAGACATTTTATGGAAATGATCAGAGATTTTTTTCTTTACGTTGGAAGATCTGTATGCTGACTGTCTTACTCACAGCATCTGGGGATTCATTATATCCATCTTAAATCAAACTGTAAAACTCATAATATGGATCAATCGCTTCCGGAATTTTTCATTTCATACCGATATTTTAACCCATACTTTAGACTGTGGGCTGAAAGATATATTCATTATTAACACACCATCAGCCGATCAACTTGGTAACTGCAGATTAACGTGATAACAACATCACTAATTTGTACAACAGAAAACCCACGGTTATCGTTAATTCTTTGTTCAATGCTTGATGGATTGCTGAAAAACTGTTTTGAGCAATCTTTGCAAGAAAACGTCTAATTATGATATTTGTACCGAGGGTAGGCGGGAGTGAGATTTTTTAACAAAACGAAGTTGGGTACAGCGAAGAAAACTCCATAATCATTCAAACACTGACATCAGATCTGTTATTCAGCTTATTTTGTTTTCTGTTTTTTTTGTACCTCGGCCGTTCAGCAGTGAATGTGTACAGTAAGAAAGTGCACGTGCGCATATGTAATAACTTGCACAGCGCATGTGTGTGTTGATAATGATAAATATGAGATAATAAATACATACAAGTTGCTGGCCTTTAAAAAAGGACTACAATACGTGGACCATTTGCATGTGTTTCAAAACGAAAACGTGAAAGCCTTAAAATTATCAGAGATTCCACAGAATCCAGCCCTCTGCTTTTAACCACTTGTACGTTGTATTGCGTATACATGCATGTATAGCCCTGACTTTTTATCTCAGAATTTAAAGGATTCATACTTCTAAAATAATTATCATTTATCTATGAATGAAGTTTGCATGTATGGTATCAGGCATTCGGTGAATTCTGCTATTTGTACACACATTACGATTCGCTTTACTTTATTAACTACGCAGTGACAACTTTGTGTAAATTAAAAAATTTCATATTTTGATGCATTTTTCTTGAGATTCAAACTTTTATAGTGACATAATTATTCAATCATACTTAAATGATTAAAAAATTTAATCGGGAATTTCTCTAGCCTCGCCTACTATAAATGTAAAGTTAAGTTACATGTGTATTCGGAAAACACCAAAACATTGTAAATTATGCTATTTAATGCATGTTGTAGTTTCGGCATAACATTAACTTATTTCATAATACTGATAGTTCATATCACATGCCAATCATTTCTTTAAAAGGAATACCTTGTCTGTACCGTTTACCGACAACTTTACAATTACAGCGCCTTTGAACTTATATGTGTCATATGGCACGGAATCCCGATCCCGATTCAGATAAACTTGTGCTAGCCTGGTTCCCTGAGCTACCCATTACGCACAGGAACCAGGTTAGCTCATGCGCAGGCTGAATTTTCCCCATAGCATCCGGTTTAACCTCGCTTATATATTTTCTGCGTGGACCTCAGGGTCCACGCAATTAACCAATAAATGTTTAACTTTAAGGAAATGATAATGATGATGATAATGCAATACATATCAACCAATAAATGTAGAACTAACTATAAAATGAAGTTCATTAACCACTACTGTATACAGGGTTATTTTTATCCCGTGTTATTTTCGCCCTTTTTTACTTGCAAACGGTTTCGCCCCGTACATTTTTTACTCAGGTTTGAGTTCTCAAATTCGGATTGTTACAAAGTTCAATGTCATGAGTAAAATTTGTTCTTAACACTAAACGTATTTATGAAATGATTTTTTTTGACAAACCATTCGATATGTTTACTATGTTATGGATTTTGGCTCAAACAAAGTTGGACCTTTAGCAAAACAGAGGAAATTCAGACTAAAATTTTTAGATTTTGTTTTTCAATGAAATATTTTTGGTAGTACTGTAATATTCAAAGTTCAGATTTTATTTGTTTGTTATCATTATTTTGCATATTTTCTGTTAGTTTTATCTCACTTTTTCGTTTAGATATTCGAATGGCACACACTACAAAAATATTGAAAAATGCTTAAAAACGATCAAAGACACCATATCTCAAAATTTTGATCATTGACCTTATATAACGTTTATGCCTGCAGAGTAAGGTCAATATACCTAGTTTAATGCTATAAATGTCTGAGTATTATCATCATTCAGTTTTTTGTAAAATTTAATCAAAAAAGGGTAGGAATTTGAAAAATGATACAGGAAATTCGGACTGGAATATTTATAAAAATTGTGAATTAAAACTTAATGCTTTCTGTCTGTTTAGTGTCACTGCTATTCATAAACTGTATTTCATTTTTAAAAGAGTTAAGCAATTATTATTATTTTCACAATTAAGAAAAACTCAATCATAGTGTAAAATTTTTAGGGACTTTTCTTCAATTTTCAAAAAATATTCAATGGCCATTATCTCAAAAAGTTGGTCATTGACCGGCTTTTTTGAAAGTGAAAAATAGCACTACCACGATAGGTCTTTTACACACAAAAGATGATTTTTCATTATCATCAGTGGAATTTTTTTCATTCTTAGTAAACATATACCTTAATATAAATTCGCCTTAATATAGTTGATTTTAAGAGATACAATTTGAGACATCACACTGGCGTCGGAAGTAAATTGAAAGTGGGGGGGGGGCTAGACTAATCCTCAGAAATATTGAGATAAAAGTAATTCCCTAAATCATGGAAATCCTAATCCGTGGGGGGGGGGGGGGGGGGGGTATACCTATTCTTCCAAAAAAAAAAATTACTTACCCAAATTTCTTTTCCAAAATCATAAAATTCCTAATCCGTGGGGGGGGGGGGGGGAGGGGGGGGGGGGGGGAGTATGCTTCTGAATCCAACTTCTCAATCTTTCAAGGTAAATTTAGGAACAATAATCTTTCCTGCGAGAAAAAGTGGGGGGCTGAACCCTCTATCATGCTATGTTTCTAATGGTTAGGTAAAACTTTGCAAAAAAAGTGGGGGGGCTAAGCCCCCCTAGCCCCCCCCCCCCCCCCCCCCCCCCCCCCCCCCCCCCCCGGTTCCGACGCCTATGCATCAGAACTCGCCCAGTTCATCCGCCGACAACGAGGGCGAAAGGGATGAAAGTAAAACAGGGGCGAATATTTCCCTGTATACAGTATTCAACCCAATCTTGAGGAGAACATAGGGAACTTGAAAAAAAGAGGACCCCCTCCCAATAACGTTCAATGATCTATCAGTTCAGGGAAACTTTTTCCAGTTTCCAGGGTTCTGTTTTGGAGCCAATTATGGTGAATGTCTGATGGCTCAGGAACATGTCCTTTTTATGTTTTTTGATGCATGAATCATGTTCAGTGCTGTAAGGGCGTTGCTGGTTTTTAAGTCGTTGGTTATTGATTTATGTATTCCGAGAGGAAACGTTGCTTTGAAGGTAAATTAATATCGTACGTTAAAAACCAAGTTTGAATTTCTAATTATCTGAATTGGGTTAATACTTTGAGCTTGAGTATGGAAATAGCTAGCTTGAAGTAAAATTCTTGAATCGAACGTTGGCCGGGCTAGCAATTGATATTAAATATTAATGCTAGAATATTTGAAAGTAAAAAAAAAAAATCAAATGTATTTAAGATTAATGAGAAAAAATTAAATGTATTTAAGATTAATGAGACTTTGGAGAGATTTGGAAAAGGAAGTCGGCATTCTATGCATTAAAACCCCCCAATATATACATCATAGATTGATTACAATGTAGGATACAGATAACTTAAAATAGAACGTATAAACCATATATTTCTGGATCATGCTGTCTTAGAGAAGGAACAGCTCCAGATGATGTTATTATGTGTTATAAGTCTGATTTAATTACTGATTGCATGTGATCTATTTATATTATGATATTTTCCATTTCGTTTGCTACGAAACAATTTCCCCTAGAATTTTACCAAATCGTTCATACCAAAAAATTAAATTGTATTTGCGAACTGTTAGATGTAAGAGGGGCAGTCGGCTTTCGGATGGGTGGGTGTGTGTGTGTGGGTGGGGGGTTGAAGTGGTGTCCCCCTTCTATATAGGATGGAATGGGTCTTCCAAAGATTTATGATACCTTTTATAATATATACGTTAGTGTGTTTTTTTAAATTTGCATTATAGACTATTCAAGAACTGCAAGTTTTACAATGTAGTTATTCGATGTTTCAGATATAATACATACGTATATAAAAAATCATTTATCGAAGGAAAAGATGGGGCGTTCGTAAGTATTTTCTGTTTAAGATAACATATAGTGTACATTATTTATATGACCTACATACAAGTCATTTTATTTGCACCGACTCCTTAGAACACCGTTGACCCTTCGCCCCTCGAAACTATTGTGCTAAATACATTAAAGTCCATAGCACGCAGGTAATTTTGAGCAAAAGTAGGTTCGGATAAGTAACGATGATTGAAAAAGAAGTATTTTCGCTGCTTTTTAAAAAAGGAATTTGATATCTCCACTCCGTTCTAATTTAACAGCGATGAATTTCAATTCTTTCGGCGATAATGATTTATGAAACGATGGGGAAGATAAATTTTGGATTGAAAAATTTGATATCATACATTGAATTTCAAACGTGTTTATAACAAAAAACATTTTATTCTCAATTAACGCGTAAATGTAAAATGTTTGTTGTTCAAGATGTTTTGTTTCAGAATATTTTAGACCTTTTTTGGGTACTAAATGTCATGGAACATTGCAAGGTTCTTCATCGTACTAATACCTACCGGAACCTCGGTATTGAGATATATATATTCACGTAGATACACGTAATTCACGTGGTTTCTTAGAAAATTGTCGCACCTCACTACAAATACGAACAAGGCTTTGTTTATAGTCCTATCAAGAATATTTAGGCTATGATCACTATATACACTGTAGATCAGGGTATAGTACAAATCATAAACCACTATTTACTGCGTGACCGTAAAAACGGGGGAATTTAAGGAAGCCAACTTTGTTTTTCATTGCGCATGCTTGTAAAATACCGTGTAACTGCAGTTTTTATGCAAAATAAGTCGGCCTTAAGCCGCGGTCCGGAGTACGCGCATAGCTCCTTCCAAAATGGAAAACTCTTATATAGAAGCATTGATCGTGGTTTATGGTTTGCGATTTGATTTTGATTTTGAAAATGGTAACACCCCACTGTATAAAACAGGATAGTTCACAATATACTACAGCATAATAGGGCATTGTATAGGTCAGAGTAATCTATTTAAAGTTACATTACATGACGTCGAAGGCATAACAGAATATTTGCCCTAAGATAACAGGGAAGCTTTGGAGATTTATATCGTCCGATGTCGAAGACAGGGGGCGATATAACATCCAATGCTTTTCTTGTTTTTGTATTGTCACCGAGAAGCCATGATACATGTACATATGTATAATGCAATTTTCTTGTCAAATAAATTATCCTTGGCTTTCGAAATCAAATAACATTGTCCCGACAAATTAAAAATTGAATACGATTGCTTTGAAACTGGCTCTTCAAATTTAAACCCAACTTAATTAATGTGCATTTTAATTGCACGCGAGGGTGACATTACTGGTTTGGGAGGGCAGTACGCTGATAAAAGGTAAAATCTTTAATTTTTTCGAAAAGTTCAATGAAGGCCAAAATCCACCGTCATTTTATAAAAAAAATGATCTTGGGCATCGAACATTATAGTAAGTACAAACGAACTCTTCGCTCCTGTGGGTAAAGAAATCTCAAGGAGAATAAAACAATAAATCAATTAAGGAAATATGTAAATGTATAGACATTTGGATAAATCAATTACATGCACACAGAAGAGCGGTTTGTCTCTTCCTGATTCCTACCGGGAACTAACACAAACAAAGTAAAATAAATTAACTAAATAAATCGTCAACAGGAATTTAAGGGCGAATTATGTACGTGACATAGATTTGTATGCATCATGTTTATATAAATCAATATAGAGGAAATGTTCAAGGTTAAGGCAATGTGAGAGAGAGAGAGAGAGAGAGAGAGAGAGAGAGAGAGAGAGAGAGAGAGAGAGAGAGAGAGAGCTTACACTTGTCCTAATTATTTAAAATTACAATGGGAAACCTTAGTGTACCAGTTGCAATTTTTTATTCGATATATTTATGTTTTTTAACTTGTCTATAGGTTCCCTTCTACAATCTATGTACTTTTCTGTCCATGTAGTGTCTATTCGCTCATAGATCTAATTTTAGTCTGCAACATGCTGTAACACACACAAGTAAAAGAAGATCCATATGATAATACTTCAAGAAGCTATATACATGTAGAACACACGTTAAAACACATAATTGAGGGTGTGCTGCAGTTTAAACTTATGTCATGTTGTAAATTTTGAATTTACCGGGTGGAAGTAAATTACAAAATTTACATCATGTTGTAAATTTTGTATTTATTGCCACCCGGTAAATTCAAAATTTACAACATTGCACTTAGTGCTAACTTAACTTAGAATTATGGAACTTTTATTGGAAATAAAATTTGGAGATTATTGCGTTTTGTAATATAGCGTCCACATATGAAGAGCAATCTTTATAGAATGATAAAAAAACATTTTGCATAAAGATAGATGGTGTAATATTTTTGAATTTGTTAATCGACCTGACAGAACATTTATTACAACCATATTTTCTTCACTTACTGAAAAATGCCCTACGTAATGTATTTTAAAACACTGGCCACGTAGAAAAAGACTGTGTTAAATGAAATGAAATTAAAACAAACTGTAAAACTGAAAGAAAAAAAACAGTCTGGTTCTCTCACAAGAACCAGACTGTTCATGTTTTACACATTATTGATTTTGAGCTTTTTACTGGGATTTCACACTAGGGTATAGCAATTCATTTACTGCACAGCACTGCCAAAGGTGAATTTCCAATTAATACGAGAACGGGTTAGAGAAGCATGAAATGACCGGTAATTGGCAATTAGTAAGCGAACTAGGCAAAATGTGGAACACGATTCCCATAGTTTTGAACCACCTCAATCAATGACATGAGAAATACAAGGATGCATATCTACAGTTGCAGATATTTTTTCCTTATATCGAAGAGCATGCAAAACATTCATTTCTGTGTGAACTAATTCAGGGGTCAAAATGTCATTTTTATGACATCACAATGACCGTTGCAGGAACTCTTGGTACTTCTGTATTAATAAAATAGGTTCATGTTTTAGAAGATACTTGTATATTTTCCTTTACAACTGCAGATATTTTCCTTATATCGAAAAGCATGCAAAACATTCATTTCTGTGTGAACTAATTCAAGGGTCAAAATGTCATTTTTATGACATCACAATGACCGTTGCAGGAGCTTTAAGTATTCTGTATTAGTAAAAATAGGTTTAAGTTTTAGAAGATTCTTGTACATTTTCCTTTACAGTTGCAGATATTTTCCTTATATTGAAGAACATGCATAACTTTCATTTCTGTGTGAACTAATTCAGGGGTCAAAATGTCATTTTTATGACATCACAATGACCGTTGCAGGAGCTTTTAGAACTTCTGTATTAGTAAAAATAGGTTCATGTTTTAAACGATACTTGTATATTTTCCTCAAACGTAATTATAAGAAATAACAATATCAACATGTTACCTAGATATTATTAAGAACGTGGTTTAATCACATGGAGAAATCTAGGAGCTCCAGAGGATTTCGTCACGTTAGCTATCAATGTCTTATCCCTGTGAACTTTATTAATAAAAATAGGTTATTTGACTACAGCAAACATATACAGTTGGTATTTATTGTAATAGATGATTGAACTGATTGCTGAAATCAAGGGATGATTTGTTTTTCAGTGTAATGGAATTGAAGTGTTAATTGTGTCATTTTTGTATTTTTGCTTATCGTTGAACGTTTTAGCGGAAATTTTGATAAAATGGGTAGGAATTTCATGTCATTTCTCAAATATAGGACTGGAGGAATATGAATAATGAAACAGAACTCACCCATCACAGAAAACTTCGTTATAACCCTAATGGTCAGATGTCAGAGGTTGTTAATTCAAATCTCCCGAGAAAATCACCGAAATCATGCAAGGAAATTCTACCCTTTCAATCATTTTGTCGGTTTTATAAATTATAAACTTCAGAACAATATCATTTCAGTTCGACCCAACACTGAAGACTTCTTGTATTGAATTGTGCATTTCATTAATTGATGGATTTTTGGTTATAATTGGCAAAATTTCGATAAGGAAACAACGCAGTGATCAATTATTAACACACAGACAGCGTTCATATCGCATATATAATAGTGAAGATGTACTTTATTTCTATATCCCATTTTCAAAGAATGGAAAACGTATGGTGCATGCATTGAATTATTTATTGATATCCTTTTGTTTAAACTTTGACATATTCTTTTTAAGAATTGTTGCTATAGAATGCAGAAGTCTTATTGATCTCGTATTGTCAGATTCAAAATGGTTGAGCTCATCTCGTTTGTGAACGTTACCTTTCAAGAACAAATGCCTGTCTGTCTGTGTAGAGTTTTGTGATAGTCCACAAACTTTCTTATGTATTGAAACACATCTGAGACAATGTAACATGATATGTAATAATCCTTCCTCAAGGTCGTTCAAAAAGGTTAGTGTCATATTCCATGCATTAATTAATGTTGTATGAAGTACAAAGTAAAAAAGTAAGAAAAAGAGTAAAGCAATATGAGCTGCAATTTTCATGATCAAATTTTTTTCTCTGAAAATGTTATTTTCTACTAAAATGACAAAAAAAAAATCATGGTTTTTAAATTTCTGTTAGCCATATTTTTGTGGGAAAAGCTGTAAAGAAGCCTAAAATGAAGCAAAATTGAAATTATTGTCGTCCTGTATAAAAATTGATCTGCTATATATTCCTTAGAAGAGAAACCTTTCTTCTGTTAAAAATTCGTGATTTTTTAAAATCTTATTTATCATAAAATTTAAGTTACATGCAGCATTATCACTCTAGCAGGTGATTGCAAAATAAAGGTCTAAAAAATACAACATATACACCAAATACACAGTTATTTTTATCTAGGTTCTTCGCAGTCCACTGTGCTATTAAAACCGGATGAATATTTATGGCTGAATAGAAATTACCATTGAATTTTTCGATTCCGTTTTCATTTTAGGTTTATTTTGGATGAAATCACATTTTAATAGAAGGATGTTTATGCGAGTTACATCAGATCAATGAAAGCTTTAGCAACAAAATAAGTTAAACCGATTTACTATAGTAGTTCCGTTTTGACAACGCGAGTCTATATATAATGAAGCCTGTTGGGATCGGGCTTGGTGTTCTAGATATATTCTAATCAGATTTCAAGATATATAATGAAATAATTGAAAAAAAACACAACCAATATGATTGATTACTTTTTTGTACAAATGGCCAGAGAGATGTTTTAATGCGTTTGATAATAATTAACAATGTACATGTATATTGATAAGATTGCAAAATGCATCTTTTAGACTTAGGTGGTATTGGACACCCGTCGATATTAATGTGGATAGAAGTACAAAGGCCTAATATACTTTCGCCGATTTAAAATTTTCGAATTTTACAATACTTGACCAAGAAAAATGTTTTAAATACTTTTTGGAAAGGTGAAAATTATACAAGGCCCATCTGGATTCGAACTCCAGACTTAAAAATCCGTAGTTAACTCTTTTAGATGAAATTAAAAAAATATCCCAGAAAAACCAAGATACATGTATACAACTATTGTAAAATGCAAATATGCTGCTAACGGCTTTAATAAAATTATATTTTTGTTTGTAAAAGATAAGAATCTGCGGTTGATATAACCATAATTATGTTTTTAATTTAACACTGTTTTCGATATCATTGTTTCAACATATAGCATTGAATTCTTCCTTTTTTCATGCAAACAAAACATTTCTCTGTCTTTTATATACTTTTTGTTTATCACTAAAAGGAAAGGAAAATATAACATCTTTGAGTTAAAAATGAATAGATGTTCTGACAAAAGCCAAGCTCTTGATGTTCTATATCTGTAAAAAATATCACAAAAAACAAGCAAGGACAGAAAAAGTTGTTTTCCGATGAAAACGTGCACGTCCAATTGTTTTTCAAGGCAACCATCAGATCTTCCTTCGAGAGCAGTGACAGGGCCTGCCGCTACGGAGAATGAGGGTGAAACTTACAGCGCTTAGAATAGATACACAGAATTCCAGGTATCCAGTTCCAGCTATTTTCGAAACAATTGTTATTTATGACGCTTTTTTCCGACACCTCATCATTATATTCAGGCGTCTTTCAATACAACGGAATGATTGTCATCTAAACTCCTGATCATCCCCTCGTCAAAAAAAGACTTATCGTTTCCGAAATCATAGTGCGAATATTTGGGAATTAGGCTATAATAGTAGACTTCCGTGAAATTTGAGTAAGTTATATTGGATATTTTCATTTCCTGCTGTGGTCATGGAATTCCAGGGTTTTAGGGGGAAAAGATAAATGAATGGGTTTGCAACAATGTAAACAGTCCCAAGGCCATTCACATGTCAATCATATAATAGATTGATTATTGAGTCATATAGTGCTGATGCAGCATCTTTGAAAAAAGGTTTCCTTGAAATAAGTACGTGTATTCAGATAAAAGAAATCATTCAAAAGTATGTAACTTAATTAAACATTTATTCTAAAAAAAAAAGTAAAAAAAAAAAACAAAACAAACAAAACAAAAACAAAAAAAAAATAAAAAAAACACCAAAAAAAAAAACCACCAAACAAACAAATAAATAAAAACAAAACAGGGAACGTTCAGTTCATCTGCATTGAATTGATCACGGGCGAAGCTGACCAAAATTATTTCTATATACCGTAGGGTATATTCTGGCTTTATTTATAATATTCGTCGACATCAATCATACACAGATTCAGAGAGAGTCAAGGGAGGGGGGGGGGGGGGAGTTCTCGACACCCATCTAAATTTTAAAATGAAAAATTAATTTTACATACAATACTTACGGAAATAGAAACTGGACCCCACTCTGCTTAACGGATAACACAGTTTCCCGAAATTAAGTTTATTTTCATGAACAAAAAATTGAGAGGAGGTAGTTGTAAGGACATGCACGAGCGGGCATTTCTTTAAAAAAATCCTTTACCCTTCTCAAGGATATGTAAAATTGATGCTGCAGACTAATAATATTTGTCCATGTTTAATTCTATGAATTATCCATAACACACTAACATCTATATTTAGAAGAGAATTCGCTTCCATGATTTAAAGAAACATCTAGAAATAATATAGGAAGTGTAATGGTCGGTAATACATGTAAGTGGTGCGTTATTGGTTACAAAAACTCAGACGGAAGGAAATGCGAATTCACTGATATTATGTACCGGTGTTTATTGAACTGGTGCATGTATAGGGGCTTTCTAGAGCAGATGTTTAATAAAGAAATCATAATTAAAAACTAAACCTCTGGGGAAGATATCACAGCAGGTAGCTTCACGATTAGGTGGAAATAAACATCAAACAGGAACACCTGAATCTAATAGCGCACAATCACTTACCTGACGGGGAATAGAGTTATTTGCGGTGAAGAATATGCTATTAATGCATTTCATTTTCAAATTTACAACCAGTTTTGACTCTCTGGGTGCCATATACACCCCCTCAAATGAACTTTTATGAAGCAGTACAATTGTGCTAAAATCAAGCGGTGGTATTTTAAATTGCAATTTTCTTTAAGAAATATTTCTAAGTTATATTTCTAGGTTATGAAAAATGTTGTGTTCGGGATTTATAACAATTCACGGCAATGAACTTTCAAGAGCAGTATGAAAAAGGCTGGTCTTCAGCAAACCTTATAACGTTAAGCAATTGCTTATGGAACAGGGAATATGCTTGCATTCTGTTAAAATACTGATCAAGTTCCGTATTTTTCATTATTCTATTTGGTCAAAAGGTCGAGAAATACTAAAAAAATAACCATGACCAACCAGCTTAAAGTTAATGACAATTTATCATGTTTAGAGCCAACCCCTTAAAAAAACCCCAAAACCCTCTTAAACACTGAAAGGGACGTGGTCACGATCTTGGTCAAAAATTATTTTTTCGATTTTAATGTTTACAATGCTTCAGTAAGGAAGTTTTAACAAACAACCTAAATTTGAGTGTCATTCGTTGAGTTAAAAGCGAGTTACAGAGCTTACAATTCTTGCTATGTAAACCAAAGCTTTTGTTTACATTTTGAATGTTGAAATGCAAAAATTCAAGTTTTAGACCTAAAATGAATGTGTTAAACGTTAGGAACTGTTTATTTATGCTTGATATGAACTACATAGACAAAGCAAGTTGAAAACGATTTTTTACTAGTATATTAAACCTATGTAAACAAAAACAGGACACAAGCCTTGTTTACATGACAAAGAATTGTGAGCCATGTGTCTTGCTAATAACTCTACGACTGACTCTCAAATTTCATTTGATCATTAGAAATGCATCCCTAAAGCATTGTAAATAATAGAAACAGAAAAAATAGAATTTGACCATAATCGTGACCATGCCCCTTTAAACTCAGGAAGTATGATATAATACAGAGCCGGTTAGTTTGATCATTAAAACTATAACTACTTACGCTGTTTGATTAACATTACATGTCATTTGTGTCTGCTAGTGTGTCGCTATCAGCCCTGTTTCTGCTCCGTTTTGCGTTCCATTTCCGTTTCAATTCTATATTTGTTGCTGGTATGTTTGCCCCCCCCCCCCTCCCACGATTTACCATTGTTATAGAGGTACAGTAAGAAAGTCGAGTCATTTCCTACTCTCCGCTTCACATTTGTTTCAAGTGATAGACAAGATAAGTACTGTGTTATCCAAAAGTACAAAAGTACACCCCCCCCCAAAAAAAATGTGTTTGATAATGATATACACACGTGTGCTTCTTATCTTTTATGTGCGAAATTATGTCTGCTTTCAAAATTATATATAGCAATAAGTATCGAAAGAAAAAAATAACAGATTTGCAGATATTAAGTTACTTTCAAAACTCAGCAATTTTGCATGCTCTGCAGATAAACAAGTGCCGATTGCTTTATCCAACAAGGTGAACTTCTTTGAACCGTTCCCCACAAATCCCCAAGGAGCCTGGTCAGTCCATACCTTGCGTGCTTTTCCCGACTCAAGAGCGATGGTTAATTACGAAAACTTTCATAAAAACATGCCTTTGAACGCTGGTATGTTAAGAAGAAGAGGTAAATAAGAGATAGTGATATCATGAAAGCAACTAAAAATCCAGATCCTCCGAAGACAGGGGGTTTAACAATGTGTTGATTGGTCTTTGGTTTTTTGTTCATGACTCTCTAAAGATAAGATCCATACATCGATGATAGGTAGTAATTAATTCGAACGCGTTTTTCTTTCGTAGCTCACGTGGATTTTCTGTTTTATACTAATAACACCTTTACTTGCAAATGAAACTGGAACAATGCAATAAAAATCGTAGATGTTTACAAACATTCTTTAAACACATGAGAAATCAATGCTATTTCGCTTTCATTGAGGCCGACTTTATGGAAATGTGGTGTTAGCAAAAGCATTCTTAACAGTAGCAAAACGGTCTAAAGAGTTCTGTCTTCCAAAGTGGTTGGACTGTGATATCATGTCAGTTACAGTTATTTTTTTGTCTTTTTTGCCCTTTATTTATTTCTTATTTAAGAGAGAGAGAGAGAGAGAGAGAGAGAGAGAGAGAGAGAGAGAGAGAGAGAGAGAGAGAGAGAGAAAATAAGCGTCTTTTTTGCGACGTGTACTTGCTTCTCATTTCAACATGGACCAGAGAAAAAAAGAGATACCATAATTTTTCGTCACTGTTATGTCTGGGTCACCGACAAATGTTACATAACCCAGGCAACATGGGTACGTTATGATCGCATGTCAGATAGGAGACATTTATCTTGCTCACTAATTAAAAGATGCAAATTCCTTGTCATATTATAATGGATGCGCGGGATGATGGTATAAGCGATATGCATTGGCGTTGTTGCTTTTTCTGCTAACGTTACATCACGGTTCGGTTGCTTTTGGGTGCACTTTACTGCTTTATTTTGCAGGGATATGGTGAGGCGAGGAAAGGGAAGGTTTGTCATCGATTACAAACAAGATTAAAGTGTTCTCATTGCCAAAGGTATGCATCAAAAGAATAATATACTGTTGAATTATACTAATGGTAAGCGGTTTAAGAAACTTGTAAGCGTGTTACGTAATAAGTGACCGATCGTTATTCATGAATCAGTTACAGTCAGGTTTAGGGCACATGCATGTATTAATATGAGAAAACAATTACAATAAGACCAATTCTATATTTCTGTTGGGTATATGACTAATAAGGAATTTTTGATCTTAATTCTTAGATAAAATAGTGCATGTTACCTTGAGACAGAGTATAAGAAAAACAAGCAAAAACAGTCATGAAATCGCCGATCGGAGAGGATTATGTAGTAGTTAATATGCATCATATTGCCTTATTAGACGATCGATGCCTAGTTTCAGCTGTTATCAAACAATATGTTTTAACTGTGGAACAACTCATATCCAAATATATTTATAACATTACGAATCAGTTTTGAAGACTATAACCCAATAATTTCATAAAAAGCTGAGCGACACAAAATCATACATGCCAACTATCCCGATTTTTGCGGGATTCTCCCGATTTCACGTCGTCAAAAATAGAAATCCCGATATCCCGATCGGGATTGTCAAAATACCCCGAAATCCCGATTCTCAAAAAATCCAACCCGTTTTACGACAATAAGTCCCGATTTCCATCTAAAATTTCAAATCCCGCGCTGTTTGTCTACGCTAACCAATCAAAAAGCGGGATTATGACCGCCATTGCTGTTTACCTGTATCGCGTGTGTGTATATCGGGATGTGTGAATTGATGTAATTATATGTACGCTACCTGTGTCTGGGTGTTTACAAACCTAATGAGGAGCATGTTATGATAGCCTAGTAATTAATCGGGAAGTATCGGGGTGAACAGCAAAATGCCACACTTTAAGTTTTTACACAAACTTCGACAAGAATGGGGTTACACCACCAAAGAAAACGAAACTTTTATCCCAATATCGGGAGGCAGATTCCCGATTTTCGGGATGACTATCGGGATCGTAATTGGATGACAACCATGTGTATTGCCGTGTAATAGGTATGTTTAACCTATATATAGTACAACTGAATATATTTATTGACAGTGTACATTCTATTGTGTACACATGCCACTAGGCGAGAACATTATCTACAAGAAGAATAGATATGTTAAACTTTATGAGTAACAATTTATTTTTATTTTGAGGGATTTTAGGGTAGACAATGATGGAATGAATGATGTTACAAAGAACACGAAAACAGCCATCCATCAAGCCACCTGCTGCTACCAACTTCTTTGTGAAATCAAAATTGGAGCAAGTTGAAGGTAACTAAAATTTTTAATAAGCTAATATATAATATCTATAAAGAATTTTAAGTCAGGAAACAATTATAAATACTTCTTTTCACTTTTTATAGCAACTTGACCCATAAATGCTTTTTAATATTTAATTTAATTAATTATTCATTTTATTTTGTAGATGTCACAAGAGCAGAGGTCCTGTTTGCCAACTGCATTGCAGAACTTAGTGCTTTTTGAACTGCTATACCATTCTATTTATTGTTTGTTGAGATTTTAAAGATTGATTTAATAAAGGTTGATTTAATATATGAAAATAAAGTTATGTACTTTATTTATGATTTCATTTGAAAGAGGAGATTGTTTGATAAACACATTAGGATAATGTTAATTTAATTTAATTTAATAGGAAAATGTCGTCGCGCGTAAAATCCCCCATGGAGATTTTCAAAAGTTGGCATGTATGCACAAAATGGGCGTGTCTTATAACGTAATCGAAAAACGGCATTGGCATGGCCGCGTAGTAATGCATACCATGTGCTACATCTAAAAAATAGTTATTTTAAAATGCTGTTTTAAAATGTTGAAATTTGAAATAATATAACTATAAGTAATAAGAAATCATTCTTTGAATATTATGAGGTGATAATTTTGGTCGGAGCGTGGTCAAATCTATCATAAAGCCCTTCGGGCTTTATTGGATTTGACCACGCCCCGACCAAAATTATCACCTCATAATACTAAAAGAATGATTGATTCCTTAAATAAACACACGATTAAAAAAGAATGTAGATTTAACCACGTTAAACTAGTTATTCTAAATATTTCACTATGCTTCGAGGAATTTTGTTCTCGTTAGATGTTCACAAGGATAACAAGCTGTAGTAAGTACAGAGCACCAGATCGATTTATCTACATCAGCGTCAACTGATTGTTGTGATTCGTTTGATCTTGAAATTGTCCACTGAAGTAATGTTATTTTGCTAATATCTGCTGATGCACATGGTATAGTTATTAACATATTATTCACTGAATTATTTCATTAATGTATTCTCAAGCCAGTGAATCGGAGTCTTTATTTTTTTTTGTATGACATGTACTTTCGGGCGTTAGATGGCGCATAATGAATACAAGTACTGGTGCATTTGCTGGAAGTAACTGTTATCACCAAACTGGCAAATCTTAAGGTGAATCTTCTATCCAATACAAACATTTTTAAGGCGTGCTAGTAAGAAAATGCTAAATTAAACACGTGAAATATATATGCACGTGTTCACAAAACAACTCTAAAACAGCTCACGTTGAATCCTATGTGTAACTACATTGTAAGAAATAAACTAGTATACAGCATGTTTGAGATTAATATTATGGTTATAAAAATTGCAAAAACAGTCTCTAATGATATAGATTTGACCCGACGAATATACAAATTCAAAATGTTCACGTATGTTAATAACAGGTAAACCAAAAAAAAAAAACCCCCAACACTTGATATAGAAATAGAGCCCAAGAACGCTAAAATAATCCAGCTTTGTTTTAAACTGTTTCATTGTAGTAGGGCAAGGAATTCTGCAGAAGTGTGGGAGTTCATTTCTATACAATTTGTGAACTGAGTTTCCTTTTCCATGACGTCACTAGAATCATTGGATCTTATCAGTTCACAAAATACAGCAGAAATGCAATTGCTTGATTTTTCATTCATTACTTTTCAGCCGTAGTCTTAATCAATAGCGCCAAGAGAAAAGTGCATGAGCATGATGCAAATCTTTAATCGATTTTTTCAGAACACGATCTCTAAATATTTGTGTACACAAGATAAGAACTGTTTAAAAATAATATAGTGCATACAATTAATTATGATTAACTTTTGAAGTTTTTAATAACGCTGCTAAACATACAGATTTTTGGATTATTTTTCATACCAGGAATTTAATTGATGTTTCTAAATTTATTAATTTTACAGACAGATTGGAATCTTGAAATAAACTACAAAATCGTTTTGAAATTAATATTTTAACATATGTAAGAGCAAATACCACAGAATATACACCTAGAGAAAATTTAACATTGGTTTTTTTTTTACCGGGTACATTGCATGGAACGAGTTTCTTGAATACTTATATTTTATTTGTAGATTACAAGGTTACTATACAGGTCCCTAGACTTTCCCTGACAGAATTTACAAATGCTGTAAATAATTATAGCGATTTGACATTTTACTTTACTTATAGCATTAAAATATCCAATCTTCGGGTATCAGGAAAGACACATTTAGCATGAAGTTCACAGTTTTGAATTCTAACAATAAAACGTAAATTAAAAATAATTTTACAACACAACCATTAGGTACAAACATAATAAAAAAAATAAGTGTTGCTTAATATTCATTTCATCGCTAAAGGATCTTAAACATATTATGATCGATTAATTATTGTGTTATTGTGTTTTATGTAAACAACAAAGGGCAAGATAAAAAAAAATAAATACAGAATATATCGAGAGTGAAAATATATTGCGCGTG
This sequence comes from Magallana gigas, assembly GCF_963853765.1. Taxonomy (NCBI): domain Eukaryota; kingdom Metazoa; phylum Mollusca; class Bivalvia; order Ostreida; family Ostreidae; genus Magallana; species Magallana gigas. Next base: position 13,427,102 of record NC_088857.1, read on the forward strand.
GGAGTTCTGATGTCCAATTAGTCAAGGTTCTTTACCGCTGGCCTTTGGTGAGTCCAACATGACATTTTCCATAGAGTAATTAATATTAGTCACTGTGTATGATGTTAATTTTTCACCATTGATGTCGGCTAGGAGCTCATCTACGGATTTACTGAAACAGGAAACAATACAAACATTAATATCCGACCTTTTTTCCTTCAAAGGAGGCATATTTGTGTTGTTTTAGTATCCTATTGAATGTCAAGGTTTCAAAGAGAAAAAAACCCGCCAAAGAATGATAATATTAAGAATATTTACAACGAGAATTTAGCGTCGAAAGTACCCTCTGATATTTGCATTTTTCACTTTCAAAGTCTAAACAAACAACACTACATGTACATTTAAAACCATAGTCTCATAAAGAAGAATTCGAGAAAATGATGAAAAATATTTTTTGGTATCGAAAGATGTTTATTTTAATCGAAACTATGGGTTTCACTCAAAACGACATATTACATGTAATTTATTTGCAGTAAGATACAGTTGAAAAGTTTAGAAACAATCAGTGGTTCTATTTTCCAATCAGAAAACACCAAATTAAGGAGTATGTCATACGATAAAACGAAAAACAATTCATAAATATATTCAAATCCAAATATCTACAAACATTTTAGTTAAAAAAAATAACATTGTTATTATTTTGTGAGAATCGATTAATATAAAGATATCTCCACAAATGTTGTAGAGATCATTTAAATTCATCTACAGATAACAAACCTGATAAAATCCTCACGGAATTGTTGAAGAAGAGCCATAGTATATAGCCCGGATTCCAATGGTTCATCGGCTGATGGTGATTGCACTTTACATAAAGCAAAGGAAATGATGAAATTATCTCCCCTTGGTTCTAATAAGGTCCGAGGGGGATCTGAAAAAAGTAAACTTGAATTTATTTTAAAAATGTGTTACATAGTGGTTTATGTTATTATGTGACAAAATTAACCACGGTAAAACTCATTCGCCTATCTATTAGATTCAATTTTTTCTCTGTTCACTTTATCAGTCTGAGAATAAACCCTATCTATTTACATTTTGACGTTATGTTAAAATTCCTTAAAATTCATTTTTTTACTAAGTGAAGTTTACATTTAATTATAAAATGTGTTCAGATTTCGGTTTATAGAATTTGAATTTATCGAATTTAATATAGAAATGGTGACATTATTTATAGGGTGCAATTGCACATGTACAAACTACATGTAAACCTTCTTTGTTTGAAATATCTTGAACACAATACAGAAATTGCCGATTACATTCAAATCTACTTACGTGGCATAGATACATGTAGGTTATTTCCTCAGACCTATTAAAATTCGTTTAAATCGCACGTATTAACCCTACGTGGTTTCATAGCTCAAGGAATTCATTGCACTCACTAATGTTTTGTGGATTATTTTGAACTTATATTACGGTTAATCTTTTTATTTACCGGGAAAACTATTGATCTGTTGATACTTTTCATGAAAAATAAAAAAAAAACCCGAGTATATGTACCGCTTTTGGTTTTGACCTTTATCACTGTTGGAGCGTACTTCCGTTTTCCATCAACCAGTGTGAAGCACTTGACAACGTAAGATGTCGATGACCATAGACCTCCAAACTCGCATTTGAACCTGGAAGATTTTTTGTGAAACGTGGCTTTCTTCTTTATTTTGTCCCCGTCCTCTCGTTCCAGCACAACCTGGTACTGCAACGATCCGGAAAAGTCTTTTGGAACTGGCGGGTTTTGCCAGGCGAGATGAATCTCCGAGGAGTTCACTTGGTGTACCAAATTAGCCGGCCCTTTAAAGATATACGCTCTTCTTAATGAAGATAAATGGCATGCATCAATGATGGATAGAACTTTGTGCACGTAAAACTTTATTACAAAAACTTTTGATTAAAGGAAGAAAACAACCCAAAACCACTTCGATGTATAAGTAAAAAAACACACGCATGAATGTCTAATATTGAATATCTTGAGTAAAAGTCATTGGAAAAAAAAGAATGCCAGGGTTTATTCTTAATAATCTTACCGAATTGAGGCGTTGTGAAGGATTTAACAGAGGGGTCGCCCTTATCCTGGTTACGGACTGATACTTCATATTGGAGATCGGGATGCAAGTCTGTCAGGTGCACAGAATAACCCGGTACCCGCTTCCGTATTGGGGTTTTCATGATCTTTGGGTCACATTTATACTCCACAATGTAAGTATTCTCCGTTTCCTCCGATATATAACTCTCCGACCAGTTGACAAGCACCTCAAAAGATGAGATAATTGTGATGGTCAGGTTTTCTGGGTTACCTGTAAAACCATTCATATATTTATTTTTTTATAATTATAACTAATGAATACCGAAAAAATGCAGGGAAGCATCATGCATTCATTCCAAGAGTATGAACGACAACTCGGTTTGGTCTAATTACTGTTGCAGCGAGAGTGATTTACCTTTTGGTAATGTCTTTACTTTGACTTGTTGTGTGTACATCCTACTTTGCTTGTAAATTGAAACACTGTAATTAGTATTGCTTTCAAGCTTCACAATCTCGTGAACTTGACGGCATTCGGGTCCCAGTTTGAGAGGTACCGGTTTGAACCTCTTCTTTCTCGGGTCCAGGGGCTTGCAGTGGGCGGTGTAAGTAGAGGCCATGTCTCTATCTTGAATGTCTACCCACCATATCAACTCGCAAGAGTTACTCGTTTTGGAGGAGACAAAAAGTCTCATCGCCTTATCTAAAAATATGTATCGAATCCTTTAAAATAGCTATCCAATCAATCCACTTCGAAATCCAGTGGCTGAATTTTTTATAAAAATAATGATTATATTTTTACAAGTAGTTCAGCATGATTAAAATTGAGTCAGATAGAAAAGCTATCTTTTAATTCAAATGTTGATTGATTGACTATTTCCGCACTAAATGGTTAATATATTATATAAAATACGTGCATAATACTTGTTTGTTACACTGTACAGTCATCATTGGATTTTAATTAATTATTATAATTTAAGACGGCGATGCATTGTCTCTTAAGTCAATATCATCTTAATAGACGACGTGGCCATATATTTACATGATGTAACGTGTGCAAAATGTCATTAGTTAAAAGTCAAATATTAGATACTTATGTAGAATCTTTTGAAGAAAAGCGAGGTCATTTGGTGATTATATGTCATCATAACTATATTTAATAAATCATATTTATAATGTTAATACTTATTACCACACCATTGCAAATTCATTTTTTTAGAAAACAGAGTGTGGTTATTCAAAAACTAATGTTCGATACATCTACATGTGACTGGATAAGTATGTAAAAGTCTAGTCAATAAATAAAAGTCTTTTTTCAGCACATACACTTGATAAAGTCTTTAAACTGATCAGCAGGAGTCTTGTTTGTGACGTTTTATTTGAGGTTTATTTCTTTTTACCAGTTCTCACCTGTTTCAATGCGAGCGATGATGGACTCGTCAAGCTTCTCATCTGGACTTTCAGGATCTGAAATATAATGCAACAACAATTTCATGACCAAACAAAGAGAATTCTAAAATGTTATTGGCCGACGCTTCGCCTGCTAATTTTGACATTTCATATTATGAAATACAGAAACCGGATGCCGGAATTTCTTAAAGATTTTGGGGTAGTTGTCCTTTAAATTTTTTTTAAATTTGGAATAGTTGCCCTTTGAATATAAACGTTAGATTGTTGTGTCTGGAGCAGAACAAAATAGCAGCGTCGAGATTTGCTCAAATCTTTGCAGAGGAGAAGGAAGAACATTTAAAATTGAGTATAACATTATAATTAAACATTTTCAAAGAGTATTTGAAAGGTAAGATTAATAATTCTGAAGAGTTTAAATGACTGAAATTGGACAGGATGTTAGGCAGTTCGTACATGAATTTGCGTAGATCATCACTTTTGTGAATAAATTTGTCAATTCATAGTCCCCAGGGAAACAAAACAGTAATTAGGTTTGTTACTGACTGACTTCAGTAATATATCGGGTTGATCAATATCATAGATGTTGAGGCGAAAGTATTGTGCATGTTTTTAAGAAAGTTTCTCACTCAAGGTACTTTTTCGTTTTAGATATATACTTTAATCGACGTACATATAAGTAATTGTGCCTGACGTTATTTCATATGATTTTTTTTTCACTTGAAATTTCATGTATAATTCATATGAGGCATATTTTTTCATGATATGAAATGTTAAATTTGATGAATACTTTACACTAAGGTTGTCACGGACATTCCTTGTTGACCTTATTACCCGAAGTATCTCATGATTTTGGAATAAATCAAAAGATGTCATTTGGGACATTTTTTTCTACATCAAATGTTCTAATAGGAATTGTCTATGAGTAATTTGTAGTTGATTTTTGTGCTCTTAATTACAAGACAGTTTGAAAATTTGATCACATTTTAAAGGACAATGACATTTGATAAGCAGACAGAGTGCATTATGTAATTCTAAATTTAATTTCTGTATTTGTGTGTTTGTACTAACCTAGGGATCAGAACATTGTACCAGACGTATAGTTGCATTTAAAACCAGACGACTGATCGCACTACAGACACGCCAATTAATGCAAAAATAGACAGGTCTCTCTTTTCTCTTTAACTATGTCAATTGCTCTTCAAGATGGAAGTAATTGGAGACCATCACCTTTTAGATAGCCGTATTGAAGTCTTTATCTTAAAATACCAAGACCCAATGTATGTAAACAAGGAATTTCTTTAAATGTTTTTGTTACATGTATTTTCGTTTTAACTTCAATAGATAAATTACTGGTAATTGTAAATGTATATAGTCGGACTTTGAAGCCAAGCATATGAAACGTCTTGTGTATTAGAAACTTACTCTGCATAGCAATAGGAATTACTTTCACGTAGGCATATGGTATTTCAGGTATGTAATTCACCGGTAAACATCTCAGTTCTTTTGCAACATCAAAGGTCGTTGTCCTGTTATTCCGAAAAGACAAACAATCGGAGCAGACGACAACGAACTTTTCTAGCACCCCCTGTTTATCTACCGGAAACTGCCAGTCAACCCAAAACCCAGAGTGCGATTCCGACATAGCAGTGACATGAACCGGTCTCAGTACATCTGAAAGAAAAATATATGATCATGAATAAAGCCATATCATATTTATAGGCATATAAAATCTTAGATATTAAAGGTAACTTTGCACTAAAGAATTGAAAAACGAATTGGAAAGGTGTCCTATGAAAGTTCTTTCTCTTCTTAATTTTAAAAAATTAAAGATCTTCAAAACCTAAATATGGTCCCACGTGGTAGCTGACGGGAAAGAAAACGTCATCGTATGACCTGATTGTTACTTTCACAACGTGTTCCGTATCCGGTCGGACATCTGTGATTGTGAATGATGTTTTCTTAGTTTCTTTTTCTGACCGTTTGGAAAGGGTAACATTGGCGTGGTCTGTCCAGGTCACAATATACGACAAATGGTTTGTTTTTCTTATCTCTGGAGGTTCCCAGAACACAAATATTTCTGTGTCCGATATCCTTTGCGCACAGAGACTTCGAACTGCTAATACATCCGTATCTGCGACGAAATATTACATGCTAACGTTTACGATAATGCAAAATAGAAACTGCAAAATAATTTCGGGTTTTTTAAAACTAAAATATTCGATTATACCTTTGACGATTGCTCTGGTTCTTATGTTTGCATAAACTAGATGTCCGTGTTGTTTTCGTTCCTTTCCAATAACTGGTGTTACCTGGAATCTATACTGTGTATTAGGTTCTAGGTTGGCAAATTCTATTCGAGAATTTGATTGGAATACTTCTTTCACTTTTTGAGAGCCTTTGAAACACTCCACGTGAAACTGAACCTGGTCTTCTTCGTGATAACGCGGCGGTGTCCATTCAAGAATAACTTCTCTGGACGAATTCTCTGTCACCCGAACACTTCCATTTGTCATGGAAGGAACTAAAATTGTTTAAATTTAATGAATTAATCGTTGGCGCAAGAGCAAACTATTTTTTCTACCAAATTGGCGACATATTTGGTAAACAGTTTTAAATATATTTCAATTCGTGTCCTGTATACGCGAACTTGCAATCCAAACCAAATGTTTGATAATTTAAAATGACGAAAAAGATAAAATTTGTTTTAGAAATTTATAATAGTTAATTAAGGTCCGACCCCCCCCCCCCTCCTCCGAAATATGCTTAGATAATGTAAAAAAAAAAACCCTGAATAAAATGAGAAAGTGATACCTCTGTTTACGTGGACGTGTATGATGTCAACAAAAATAACTTTGGGTTTGTTTCCAAACTTGTCTTTGGTATGTTTGTAAATTTCGATGAAGGGAATAAACTCTTCGTCACTCCCGTAAAAGCCGTAATAATCTCCAAAGCCGATGATGACACACACGAACATTTCGAATCCTTCAAACACTTTACTTCTATCTAGTGCCTTAAACCATTCACGAATTTTCTCCCTTGGCTGATTCTCAAGCTTGACAACAGTTTTAAAACGCAATGTTTTGTCATAAAAGTCAAATATTTCCCCTGAAAACAATATTTCAAGTTTAATTATATTCTAAGCAGCTAATTACCAGATAACGCATATAGATTTAAGAAAAGATGATTTTATTATCAAACGAGAAAACTTCATATGGATGTTTTGGTGATTTTTGATGTAGGAATTGATTTTCTGCCTGATATTCGAAAACATAAACCAACAATTTAAAGATTTTTTTCTTTTACTGAATGGTACGAATAAAAGAAATAAAAGTTCTTACTCGTTTTCACGCTTTGCTCAGTATGCATTCCGTCTTTATAGTCATTTACTATGATAACACACAGTTCTACAATTTAAGCAAAAATAAATTGTAAACGACGAAATAAAAAAAATTAGATTTGTGTCACTTTATGGTATTCAGCATTTAGACTTCTATACTTCTCTGGTCATATACAACGGGGGAATGTGGAGGGGAAAGAAATTCACTTTCTTCAACGAATTCAAGACGTCTATCTACATTTAAATTTGAACAAACAAGAATATATATATATATATATATATATATATATATATATATATATATATATATATATATATATATATATATATATATATGTTGAGGCAAGAACGCATTTGTGTTTCTAGAACTGAATGCACTACTTCCTGAAGTGTGGGGAGCGTACCTGTGCAAGCATGCGTTTGTTCTGCAGGAGAAATGACTTTGTCGCACAGTGCAGACACTTTCACCTCGTAGTCTGTCTCGGGCGTCAGGTTCTTGATGATATAGACTTGCTTACTGCTCTCACCCCTCCGCCATCCTTTCTGTTCGCCTTTCTTTCTCCATTGTATTATGTACTGTATTCCGTCGAATTCATCCTTAAGTAACGTGTCCCACGTGACCTTCATCTCTTTACATCCTGGTGTCACGTTTAACTTGTGGACTCTTGGAATCTTGTAGTTGTTTTTCCGTATTGGTTTCCTTTCTGTTGGGATTAAAAAAAAGGTCTTTGTTAAAGACCACTTTTTTGAATTATTGATATTGCTAAGTCCGTTTGATTCACAATAGAAGCTCACCCTGAACTGTTCTTGGGGAAGGGAGTACAAAAGTCTTTTGATGGCGGTCTGGCTGGTCAGTGACTTTCACTCCCCCTTCCTTTCCTTGCATCTCGAGACCCCCTTCTTCTTTTTCCAAGGAATCTTATTGATAAATTAAACTACATGTAGTTGATTTTGATACAATACACTGATTTAATAATATCATGAGGGTTTTGTACTGTGCTACATAAAGATGATACATATGAAGCTATGCCAAAGAATTCATTTATAATATTGCACGTATTATTTTGCAAAGTAAGATCATGTAAAAATTCGTATTTGATATCAGTGATAACAACGTTATCAATGACAAACGACACGCACGATTCTGATACACGAACGATCGCGCACTATACACGAACGATCGCGCACGACACACGAACGATCACGCAGAATACATGGACAATCTTTAACTTACTAAATTATCACGATACACAAACGATAAGGATAAAAAACGCAAACGAATGATTTTACACCATTGAACACGCAAAATGAAAAATATTTTTTAAGATTAGAATTAAGAAAACGTATCGATTTAATATGTTTTACAATGCCTGTGTTTTATTGAAAAGCGGCATGTACAATATCTATGCACTAATTTATTTTTACGAAATAAGCGATAAGATAGGATTCACATACAAATTAAATTGTTTTGTCCCTATAACGAATTAATGTAAAGTTTTATCATAAGGTGAAGAAAAGTAAGTGTAGAAGTAAAGATACTGCATAATCTTCACGAATTAATTTTAAATTACACACGAGTTGATGTTTATGTAAATCTAAAGTAGTGGTTTTTAAGAGAGATGGAGTAGTTGCAGGTACAGAAAAATGGACGTTCATTAGGAAACCTATGGGTGTGGAGACTTATTACAAGTATCTTGGTCTCATATTTTCCTGTAGACTGAAATGGGTCAAATGTTGTAAGTCACTTGCACCACGGGCACAAAAAGCATTAGATATGTTTTAAAAACTCCTTTAAAATCCTGAATAACCGTGAACCTAGAGTGTGTTTTAAAATTTTTGATAGTATTATTGTTCCTATTCTAACATAGAGATCAGAAGTGTGGGGAACTGATATCATTGAAGAGGCTGAAGCTGAACAGAGTGACTTCTGTAAATGGATATTAAGAATAAACATAAAAGCTACTAATATAATGGCTTGGGGAGAATTTACGTTATAGACATGATAAAACAAGTGAAATACTGGTTGAAAATACCAAACAAGAGGCCAATAGGCCTGAACGGTCACCTGAGTACCATAGCCCAAACCCAAAGTTGTGGAGGAGTGTCATAAATGCATTTAATTGAGTTCACTCCCTGCCTGCATTCTCTTAATCCTATATGTTTTCAAAGATAAACTATAACAAGTATACTACTTATTACTTTACTATTATAAAGTCTACATGTTTATTTTAAGAAATTTAAAAACTGGTTTTGTTTCAAATGATAAAAAACTTGCATCACTATTTTGATCATACACCTTCTTTATTACATTATTATCTAATGATTAATTACTGAATATGAACAAGCCAAGGAAGATAACTCCATTTTGAAGAAGCAAGGGAAGATAACTTCATTAACTGTTATACTCCTTTTCCCTGAACTCCTTTCAAATGCTTTCACAATATAATATCAATAACTTTGATGGACAGCTTCATTATTTTTCTGTTCTAAACATGTGAATTAACTCATTTCTTTTATTGAAATTCCTGAGCAGAATAAAATAAGACAAATACATAACCCTCTTCCCAGCCATAACCCTTGCCTTACATGCTGGTGACAAAAAATATTATTAAAGATGACAGGATAATTTTTTCCTAAATATGCAGCTAGTTTTTATTCCATGATCTGTGTATGTAGATAAGATTTTTAAACATTATGTGTATTAACACTATATGGCCATATTGCACCCCCCCCCCCCTCCGACTTGAACCCCTGACCCAGGGGCCATGAATTTCACAATTTAAGTAGATGAGTTTGTGGACATCATAATCATGCATTCAGTTTTTTCCCAACATATGTGAATAGAGAATGTTTTCTAAGATATAATACATTTTCACTATATGGCTTAATCGGCTCCGCCCATGGGCCTCAAATCCTGTCCCAGGGGTCATGAATTTCACTATATAAGTAGAATAGTCAGTGGACATCATAACCATGCACTCAGGTTTTTTCAAATATATATGGGATTAGAGAAGACGATTTTCTAATAATTAATACATTTTCACTATATGACCAAAGTGACCCCACCCTATAGCCTGAACCCCTGATCCAGGGCCTATAAATTTCACAATTTTAGTAGAGGGCTTCATGGACATCATAATCATTCCTCACATATGTGGGAGTAGAGAAAAGGATTTTTGAAAATTTAGCTTTTTTGCACATTTTGCCCCTTCTGTGCCCCCCCCCCCCCCCCCCCCAGGAAAGGTAGAGCCATAAATTTCATAATTAAGAACCCTCTTACCATAGAGATGCTTCACACAAAAATGGTAACAATTGGCCTTGTGGTTTTCAAGAAGAAGTTAAAAATGTAAAGTTGTTACTCACAACGCACAAACGCACGACGATAGACGAAGACCAACTGCAATAGGTCACCTGAGTGACTCAGGTGACCTGCAAATGAAAACTTCAAGATACCCAAGACAGTGTTTTGAGATGCTTTATAATTTGGATTTGTGCAGCAGTCGTTCAGCTCCAAACTGGGTATCTGAACTGAAATCAGTCTCAAATCACTACGGCTTTGGGAACGTGTTGTTAATTGGTGGACCTGGAGATCCAAAGGCCTTTCTGTCAGAATTGAACCAAAGGATGAGAGACTGTGCCTCTCAGAAATGGAAATGACAGTTAGCAAATTCACCAAAGTGTGCTTTCTATGTTATATCAAAAAAAAACCCAGCTTACATGTGAGAGTTGCCTCTCTTTCCTATGCTACCCCTTAAAACAGGCATTGGCTTCTTTTAGGTGTTCCTTACACAAACTACGTATCGAAGAGGCTAGATTTGAGGGAATTGATAGTGTAGATGAATTATATCAGCTTTGCAACTTAAGACAAATTGTCAATGAAATACATTTTCAATTTCACTGTCTAAAGTTGGATGACTTAAGAAAGAATTTTCTAAAAGAAACAGCCAAATCGTCTCCTATGAGACGTTGAGTCTGACATCATCATGATTATTCACGCAGTCCGTGATTTTTCTTAAGCGGCTGAAGGTTACGACCAATTTCAAAATATTTCAGTCCTGTCAGTTTCTTGTCAGTTTCAGCCGCTGTAGATTTCGACCAATCGATGAAGGGGCGCGTAGAATTCAGTTTGGCCGTTTCTAAAGAGCTATGAATTTACGAAAGTTTCCGTAAGAAATAGAGGAAATCATACTCGGTAGATTTAAATATATGAATATGATGCCTAAAGGAACAGTGGGCAATGGCCTTTAAGTACCAAATAAACATCTTATCCCTCTGGTATTTATTTAGTCCGATTTTCTACGTACGATTTAATTATGCAAATTGGTAAGTTTGTTACCTTGTTTCAAAGACTTTCGATTTTACACATTCCATTATCAATTGATTGAATTCTATTTATTTTAGATTTGAAAGCGTCTTAGTTTTAAATTATAATTAATGGTTAAACAATGTAACAGAGGTATACTTGACCGCTTTCATTTAACGCGTCTCTCTTGCTCTACGCAGACTGATAATAATTAAATGCATGTGTCAAGATACAAGGGGTGCTTTATTTATACTAATAACAAAATCATGCAAAATTGAATCGACCGATCAAACGGTTAATGAGCTGTTGAAATACTTACTAAGAGATAAAAATTAAAAAGGGTTAGTGCCAACGTGATACATAAATGTAAACAATTGTCAATATTCTTCTATACAAGTTCGAAATCACATTTTTGCATTGTTTAAAAAACTACTCGTTTTTTTTTAAGGATAAATCCTGGCATTCCGTAGAAAAGGTACAAAACGAAAATAAACCACACGATCACGCACGGAAAAACGCAAACTTATTTTTCTGATAAATTGATCATCCCGCACGATACCGGAACGACCCCCCCCCCCCCCCCCCCCCGGTACACGAACTTTTTAACACGATTTGTTTTTCAACAATCACGTTGTTACCACTGTATCCATTTACCTGTTTTAAAAAATTAGTAATCATTCGTATACTTTCAAAACAGGTAAAATATATTGGTTGTTTAATTAGTCATTGCTTAAAGAGTGTCTAAATAGCATGATAAAGGATTTTATTTGTATTACTGATTGGTGCAATTATCGCAATTTACTGCGTTGAAAGTCAACAGTTTTAAAGGTTTATTGGGACACAGCCTATCTGAACGCAAAACATGACATTTCAACAAATGAGTGATTGGGAGAAACCAGCAATGCACAGGGATGTACATGTACATGTACATGTTGGACGGCCATGCAACTTTGTTTCGAAAATCATGGGCCAGGTTACAAAGCTGTCCTAAGATTCACCCTGAGATATGTCTTAAGACTATCCAAAGGTTAGACAAATGAAAACCTTTTACAATACCGTGGACCCGGATCCCGTATTTTCCGCGCACACTTGCGGTCCAAATTGCAACGCTGTTTAAACATCTGTCTCAGGTAAAAACCGCGTGCCCCCGCGGTTCAATCGTCCATTGATAATTTTTTTTGATAATTTTTTTGATAAAAAAATTATAATTTTGTCATGTTGTAAATTTTGAATTTACTGGGTGGGTGTAAATACAAAATTTACAACATGACAAGTTGTCATGTTTTAAATTTTTATTTACACCCACCCAGTAAATTCAAAATTTACAACATGACAATTTGTTCGACAAATTGATTTCAACCAGCTCTATAGAATGACTAGTTGTAGCTTTATATAAAAAAACAATGTGGCATGACGTCGACGTTGTCTCACAAGTATCACAAATCTATTCAAACTTAGACTTATTTTAATAAAAAATGATTTTTACGATTTTTTTGGATATATTTAAAATTTTAAAATGCACTGGTAACGGGTTTAATTATACATTAGTTGTGTTAACGATATTAATGAATAAAAAAAAATATACTTATATCGTGTCTAACACTCTAACGAATTAAATTTTGAAACCGGTGAAAAATAAGACTGAAATATCTGATGTTTTCCTGTTTTTCTTAAACGGTTTTGATATATTACTTGTACTAACTTATAAAACGTTAGAACCGGCGCCATTAAATAAACTGGAAATTCGCCATTTCCTCTGTGATTTCACTTCTGTAAAAAGACTTCGAAGATAAAATAAAGAGTATACCTTATTAGTACATTCAGTTTTGCGGTTGTGGTTAGTCAGAAACATTGTATTTTATACGCATGCCCAGATCGCATTTTCCATTATTATACAGCTTGTGGAAAGAGAGAAAAAAATGCTTAAAGCTTACGACCAATTTTGAAATCAATATAGAAATCGTACATAGATATAGCTAACATAAATTTAAATCTTTATCAAATGTTTCTCAATTTCATGATCTTAATGATAATGATTTTAACTCTTTGTCCGGGGATTTAAGAAACCCACCATTGCTGTTATAGTCAAATTATTTCATGCGCTTTGTCTTTAAATATCTGTTAATCTGAGCATCTTGTGCATGCAATGAGTTTAAAGGGACATGGGGATAATAGGTGCAGAAACCCCGTGTCCATCAGACACATCACAGTACATTTGATAACAAATGATTTAATAACAGGAATTTGTTGTATATGCATTAAGGTATTACGTTAATAATTTTGGTAGGTTAATTTTGTAAGTTTTAGCGTCTCTTACATTGTCATCTGTCAAGGTTTGTTAATGTACTAACTAACCTATTTCTGATACATCATATTTTGATTTAACATCATAAAACATACCAGATTTTTCTCTAGTTGTCTCGAGGTCCATTACAGATGGTTTACTAGAGAAATACATAAATCTCTATAAATTCGATCGCAATAGCATTAGCATACTTTATTGGTTATCACTTTTTTGTTTCGAATAAAAATCAAATCTTTAGACAGAAATGAAATAATATTAACTTACTTAGTACATTTTAGAAAGAGCTATCGCATCCAAATTAATCCGGGCCTCTTTCCAAATGAGGATGGATATTGAGCCTAGCTTCATTTAATATCCAAATCTGTTTGTGATTGGTCGATTTACTGGCCTGATTACCAATATCTATATATCAAATTTCAATTATCTTAAAGTGGCCATTGTGTGTGCTTCCCGCTTTTTATACAACCACGAAGCGGTTTAAACCTTTAAGAGATAAATGTAGCATACGCCATGATTCTATATTTCGAGGTAGAAGGGAAAATAAAAGGAGACTTTAGTACTCTTCTATCTAGAAGCATTAGATTTACTTTGTGGCAATTGATAGATCCAACAGTGATGGTACATGGCACATAAACAATGTATTGCATATGTTACTATCCTTTTGTGTTGTGGGAATAAGAGATATGTTTTATAGAGAGGCATGCATATTGAAAATAACGACCAAAAATAGAATAGACTAGATCTCGTTACGAGTAACGAGTAGGTCTTCCGTCCGATTTTGGTTTATATGATACAATGAAATATCGATACTCTCTGCCAAATCTGGGATCCTGGTGAAACTAGGTTTTTTGTCTCGAGACCGGAAGCGGACGAACAAAAGTGATTCATGAAAACATAAGCTGTTTTTTTTATACATTTGCTTAGTGCACATAACTGTTTATCATGCTAGATGAAACACCAAAGACTATCGGTTAAACTTGTCAAAAACATGAACTGTTTGAACTCTTCTGGTGAGTACCGGAAGTGACAATTGACAGAATAAAACCCGTTAAACACATCTTCAATCAATTGTCTATAATTCATAAAAGTTCGTGTTCATTCACTTACAGTGACTAAAATCTCGCGGGTATCAAATTTGTAAAAAGGAAAGGTACCTAAGATATTTGATAAATCTCACCGGAAGTGGAATATGTTTGTTTATTTAGCATATATAAGATCGTGTAATTATAGAGCGATATTTATTCCATGTAAAAAAAAATAAGGAAAAAAAGGTATTTTAAGTGCTTCCGGTGACGACTGGAAGTGACGACGATTTAAACAAAATAATGTAAACACGGATACATACTTAGGGTTATCATCCTACAAAGTTTGGTTGTTCATCACCGTTTTTTAGATCTCGTGGAGTCATTGTTTTTTTGTCTCTTGACAGGAAACGGACAAACGGAAATGCTCAGTGAAAATAAAAAGTTAGTACTTCTTAAACATTAGACACTTGTACTTTATTGTTTATAAATTTTACTAAAATTGTCAAAGAAAAACAGTTAAAAACAGTTAAAACTTTCAAACAGCTTGATTTGTTTGAACCCTTCCGGTGAGGACCGGAAGTGACGGTTGAATGAAATGCTATTAAAATGAAAGCTATTAAACGCATTTTCTACCGAATGTCTATTATCTACATAAGTTTCGTGTATTAATCACTTGACTGTCTTAGATCTCGTGGGTAAAACATTTATTAAAAAAAACGCTTTCTGAGATATTTGAGATATTTCACCGGAAGTAGAATTTTTTGTTTTTATTTAACATCGGATACATGGCATATGTAAGGATTATTACTTATATTTCAATTCTATATGAACCAAATTAAATGCAAAAGAAACAATAATTTTTGAAGGGCTTCTGGTGACGACCGGTTATTATGACGAACAAAACAAAATAGTTTAAAGACATCTACAACTATAGGTCTATAATCCTACAAAGTCTGAATGCTCAAGTTCTTATCATTTTTAAGATCTAAATGTCACAAGCTTTTGTCGCGGGACAGGAAACAGAAGACAGGAAATGAACTTTGAAAAAATGACAAAAGGATACTTGAGATATAATTTTGTTCTATTACTCCTGAAAGTTTCAAGAAAATCTATCGAGCCATCTCTGAAAAATCGTGTGTACAAAAATGGGTAACAAAATTCGTACCTAATTTTCGAGCCACAGTGGGCTCTTAAGAATGACGCTATTGGCTTAAAACAAAAACAATAGGGACAACTACAAACTATGGTCTACCTATCCTGAAAATTTCAAAGTCATATCTCTGATAGTTTTTGAGATCAGCTCTGCACAAATAAGTCGTAAAAAATGACAAAATCGGCCGTCAATCAGGACAAGAAGTGACGACAACAAAAAATTCAAAAACATATAAAATTCAGGTAGTGTCCCATCAACTTTGAAAAAATTGTTGAGATCGGTCGAATAGTTTTCGAGAAATCGCGTGCACAAAATTTGAATGAAAAAATAAACAGTAAGAAAACAAAAAGGTCTTCCGCTGGAAACGGAAGACCTTAATAAGAGAATGTACGAAAACTATAAGGTCTTCCGTTGGAACCAGAAGACCTAAAATATATGGTTGCTAAACAACGCACGAGAAAATACTGCGAACAACAGACCGATTTTTAATTACAGAACTTTGAAGCAAGTTTCAAGTCAGTCACCCACACATATACATATGTTTTGGATGTTGTTTTGAAAAGCAATACAGATCTCTTGTTTTTCCATAAAAAATAGGACATGTGCTTAAACAAATGCCTTATTAATTATCACCCGACGATTGGTTTTTAGCATATATCTTTTTAAATATTTTAGACTTCCGTTCTACTTTTCAAAAGGTATTGAACTGATATGTCTGCAACCGTTGTACTTTTCATATAATGACTTCTTGCCATATGTAAGTTGTTATTAGAGATACAACAAGGTTGAGGACTTTGTGATTCTATAAAATTGTATAAACATTCAATTCAGACAGCTTTGTTCAAATCACCGAAGAAGGTTTTTAAAGCACCTCTAGGTGATTGCATCTCCTACTTTATATATCAACGTTACAAATTATTTAAATGTAACTAATCGAGGGCATGTCCATTTGAATATTATA
The DNA here is from genome assembly GCF_963853765.1 of Magallana gigas. Taxonomy (NCBI): domain Eukaryota; kingdom Metazoa; phylum Mollusca; class Bivalvia; order Ostreida; family Ostreidae; genus Magallana; species Magallana gigas. Next base: position 13,443,646 of record NC_088857.1, read on the forward strand.
TGAAATTGTGTAAGTGTATACTCCTGAGTTACATGTTGAACAAGAGAGTTTCGAAGTGCAGTGTCTATGTTTAAAAAAAACACGGTTTATGAAATAATACTTACACTTAAAAACCGTTGAGGTCTGTGGAAATCTTGCATGTTGTTGCCATGACAACAAGAAGAGAATAAGCATTGGGGCTCTTATTTGAATATCTGTTTTACTTCATACGCAAAATCTACAACCCCTCGCGGAAAAAAGAACTCTGTACTTTTGTTAGTGATTATCTGTTTTACTTATTAAGTAACATTTTGGTATGAAAAAGATGTACAAGATTTATATGTATATCAAGTGTGCTTTTTAAGCTTTTAAATGGAATGAAGAATAAAATGAGACTGTTTATTGTTCATTTGGCTAAATGGTGACACATTATCACTTTTTTCTAATTGTAATTTGAAAAGTCGTACCCATTTGTCGCTGAATATTTAAAAAAAAAAATTGCAATTTTGTTTGATAAAAGAAAACATTTAGCTACACTCGATTTGAAAAACTCAGAATCAACCTTGTCCTTTGGGCTCGGTGAAAATTATACCCCAGGATAGCTAATCATTGCAATATTATTCTTTTCAGATAAACAGGACTTAACAGCATAATCTGAACAAAATACCTCATGCAAATATCCATATATTGCGTTATATAACCGACATACTTGCTACATACACAGTAAAGTTTCCAGTGTTTACCATGTATATGTGTATCTGAACATTCAGCTTTTGAGCAAAACACTCTCAGAATATTGCAAGGTGAAATGCTGGAAATAATCTTATCAGATAAATTGTGCATATATACTCACCAAATTCTTTAAGATAGAGGGACATTTCTTCATCTCGATCTTTAATAAAATGGCAATATTTTACGTTATCGATTATTATGTAATATAGAACATGTTGCTTAAAAAAATTGAATTGAGGATAGATAATAGTAGAATGATAAATTTTTGCAAACATACAATTGTAAACAGTTGGCAATAAAATATGTAAATATCTATGTATCCTTCGTGGGTCATTAAAAGGTCGTTGAATACAATATTAATATTTTTAATAAATATAATTCGAAATTGAAATATACATCCAATATAATGATATTATTACTGTAATTTCACAAGACAAACAAAAGTGGAACTTTGTGTCTGGAACGTTTCCTACATGATGTCTGAAGTTATCTCTTAAGAAAATGCATATATATAATTATATATATATATATCAACCCCCCACAAAACATCATGGGTAGGTTTGTTTTATAATGCTTCGTACTGTGCTGGCCTTGTGGCCGATCGGTCGGGAATCAGTAATTAGCCTGCTCCAAATTAAGATAAAAATGTTTTATTTGTAGAAAAAAAACATGAAAATTTATTTTATACTTGATATAGTTTTCAAAATACCATTTTTCATACGTACTTTTATATAAATCTGGCAGACTTCCTGCATGACCAATGAAGGAACCTGCAATAAAAATGAAAATGCCGGTGAAGACACTGAACAAATCATCATGATTATCACAGGTCAATCGTTAAATAACTGTTATATGTTCAAACAAACGAATGCGATATCAGATCAACCCGACTAAAGGTTTATGCAAACATCAAACTGTACGTAGTTACCAACATGTAAAATCATTTTCACACGCCATGTTACACACACGGTGAATTGTCAAAACTCTTCTTAATTCTTGTTTTTCTAGATCTAGTGAATGGATCTTTTTGAATCTTGTGAATCATTTTTATTGTTTATTTCAGCTCTGCATAAACTGAAGTGAATTCATTTTAAGCCAGCCAGTTGATACAGCTTGTGCTACTAAATGCTTCTTCGTGTGTAATGAAATTAATTTCCGGTCCTTCTCATATTCATTTAATCTATTTCTTTCTTCGGGGATTCCACCATAAAAAATTAAGAAATTTGTATCTTTTGCCTTAAAAAATGAGTTACTTTGTGCCTTTCAAATTTAATTAGAGTTATTGTCTTTTGAATTTGTGTGCACTATTAGGAACTTCCATTTTGAAATAATGATGATCTTTTTTGACATTAATTCAAACTAGATATTTATTGGATGTAGGATTAACATATCCGAAGACTAAATAGGGTGTTCCAAGGATATGACTAATATACATGTATAAGAATGAGTTAAATATTCCCTATGCCTTTTGGGACCAACATGGAATAAACCAATATGGACAGTTCTGAAGAGTCTCTTTGTCTATTCATAAAAAAGAAAAGAAGTCCCAATTTTTCCAGTTTAGAAATACTTGAGATAGAGAGAAACCCAGACATACATACATACATGTGTATTGCTTTTTATAAATTGTCAGACATTGTTACAAATGACAAAGAAGAGGGCTTGAAAGACTGCCTGTGGAAATAAATAATCCTGCAATGCAACCTCTTATACATATAATCGGGTCTGTTGACAAGATAAAGAAGAAATAATCGATTGTCATATACTAGTCTAATTTTTCAAAAGTTGCAGAAATCTGTGAGTACAACAGGGAGTCCCTGAAGGCAATGCACGATAAGGTTGTTGGAAAGAAAACCTGCCGAAGATGGAAAACTGAGAGAACACGGTAATCCGAACGAAGAAACGCATATTTTCCATGAACTAAATGCTTTCTTATTCAATATAATATATTGAACGCATTGACATTGTTATAAAAAGAACTTAATAGGAATATATATTACATACCATTTATGGTATAAATACCTTCTGAATATATTTCTTTTAGACGAAAGGGGCCATTGAGTTGAAAATACTGGTAAAGTAAGAAGATCATTTTAAAGAACCCGCATAAATTACGTGTAGACAGTTTTGATTCCATACTTGGAATATTAACAAATATCTTAATATTTTACTTAATCCATGAACCATATCAAGAGGAGAGAAAGCCATCGCGAGAAAAAAAAAAGAAAACACGCTTATCATGAGATGAACATTACATGCAACAACTGCCGCACACAGAAAGTTCATCATTGGATATGCAAGCCTATAGAAAGGATATCTTACTTAGGCACAAAGTTGTTTTTCTTGTTTCTTGTTTTCTTGTTGCTCTTCTTGTTTCTTGTTTTCGTGTTTTTAGACCGTAGAGAAGGTTACAACAAATCAAAAACTTGAAATAATTCGTTACATTAATTCGCATAGTTTTGCTATTACTATAAACATTACAGACATACTACCAATTCCAAACACACCTGTGGTTAACCAGTAGGCGTGGTCAAGTTCTCAAAAAAAAAAAGGATATGACTTGCAATGTTAAAGAATTAGTGAAATAGTATTCCTTATGCCTCTTGATTTCTTAAAAGTATCACAGTCTTATCATTAGAGAGAGAAAATCCATTTTTTTTTATATGTAATAATACAAGTGCTTTTGAATGAAATGAGAAGATACCCATCAATCAAAACAAGATATTTGATTATTTGTCAGACAATGATAAAGATGATGTTAAAGAGAGATAAGGAAAGTGTTGTTGGAAAACTAAATCCTGCAGGATATCCGCTCATTAAAATTGTTGTACTAGTTTCTTAATGATTGCATAAATCTGTGAATACAAGTAGGGGGAGGGAGGGGTCAAGCACCTTTAAATTTAAGACAATGAATGATAGGACAGGTTGTTGGCATCTTGGAAAACTTTGCCCAAAGATGGAAAATTGGGTGACCATTTGAATCCAAACGAAAGAAACGCATATAATGAAAAAACTAAATGGTTTGCTTTTCGATCTGAAATTTTGAGCGCACTGACATTGTCATAAACAAGCGGCCCATGGGCCACATCGCTAACATGAGCAACATGAGACATAATAGAATTAGCTTTATGAAGTCATATATAAAATATTGGGACAATGAATGAGAAAAATAAACCCTGTCTTCAAAATTTCTCCAGATGTTCTTATGTATAGTCCCGTTTGTAACTTGATGATTTCATAGTTTTATCACATATTGAGTATTGTCATTCTATGTTTTAAAGATTTTTCTCTACATATTTATATGTAAAATTCGACTATCCCTCCAATTGCGACCCCACCCTACCCAGGGATCATGATTTAAACAAATGGAATCTACACAAGTTACAGCTTTTCTAGTCCATGTTTCTCTGTATAATTCTTATGTAAAAAATCGACCCCCGTTGTTGTCCAATTCTACCAATTCTAAAGTTACAGCTTTTCTGGCCAATAAATAATTTTCTCCATATATATTCCAATGTAAAAATTCGACCCAAATTGTGGCTCCACCGTATCCCCGGAAAACATCATATGACCATATTTGAATCTACATTACTTTATGATGCTTCTATAAAAGTAACAGCGTTTTAGACCAATTTGTTTTTGAGAAGTACATTTGTAATTATATAAACAATTTTTCATAATTCTTAATTATGTCTCTTTAAAAGATAGCATGGTCCTTCATTTTAACAAACTTGTATCCCCTTTACCTGAGGATGCTTTTTGCAATATTTGGTTAAAATCGACTCTATGATTCTGAAGAAGTCCGAAATTAAAAAAAACCTGACGGATGGACAGAAAGGCAGACTGACGGATGCCCGACTAAAAGTGATAAGTTCACTTGAGCTTTCGGCTCATGGGAGCTAAAAAAAATCTCTGAATTGTAATTTCAATACCCTTTTAAAGTATATAATATACCCCAGACTACATTTATTGTAGAGGAAAGAGACCACTAACTCGCAAAATACTGGTAAAGGTAGGAATATCATTTTAAAGAATATGAATAAATTAGACCGTTTTGATTCCATTTTCAACATTTATTTTTCTTGATTCAGACACTGAACCAACTCTAAGAGAGAGAGAGAGAGAGAGAGAGAGAGAGAGAGAGAGAGAGAGAGAGAGAGAGAGAGAGAGAGAGAGAGATTCTGACGAAGCACTAAAACTGTTTATCTTTCATAAAGACTGTGTATAGAAGAGTTACTCTATTAAAATGAATCAAGTGTCCCGCCAATCAATTCAACATCGTACGTCTAAGAATATTAAATATGCGCGTCCTATCAATAGCCTCTACCGTGTTTATTGAAACAGGCATTTTTCTGAAGTAAAGCATAATTTTAGATGTGTTCTGTTATCTGAAGATACCTGCAAAAGAAAACTAATCGTAATGTTTTTGACTGGTCTTAAACGTACTTAACATTATATAAATTATGTATATATTGTATATGTCCCCACGTGAGAGTGTTAAAGCAAAGAACCTTTAATTTATTAGGAGGGCTGAATGGTCGCCGCCATTTTTAGACCTAATTAGCCAGAAAGTTGCTTTTTTTGTTTAAATTATGTTTTCAGACTCTAAATAAGATACCTATAAATCATTAATTCTAAATAATTCGTTACATTAATGCACATAGTTTTGCTAACACTATGAATATAAAGGAAATACTGCCAATTCCAATCACATCCACGTATCCTTCATGGTGAAAGGTAAGTTGTTTTTTGATAAAAAAAATCCTTAATTTCAATAATACAGTTTTTGGTTTCTGGTAATCTTTTGTTTACTAAAGTATTTTATTTATTTATATAATATACACATTTTCATAATAAATCCTATATGAACTATGCGCGGATTTTTTACCGGTTCTGAGGTCCATTTTCGGTAACTTAAATATATTAACTTAAAAAGTTTGTTTTTCCTAAAAAGGGACATGGGTCCCATCCCTTCTAACGAACCCCCTCAAGGTCCGCGCATGTGAAAGAACCATGTTAAATATATGTATTTTAATGTTTCCTTCCCTGAGACAATGTTTAGATAATGAAAACCTTTTTCCTTACCTTCGGGAACAAGTTCTATTCTTTTAAATTTTCTGGCTGAAAAGAGATGTTTCGAATATATACATGTACTATAGCAAAAAACCCGTATATATACCAATGTGAAAGAATAAACATGAGTTATTAACCTCATAAAGTAAAAAATAATAACGCGTTTAAGAGGTTGCTGTGAGGATGTACATTATTTTAAGTGATATGAACATACGCACTTATTCGATTTTGGAATCCACTAAGTAAAACAAAAATGTTAGGAATGTTAACGAAGTTGACTGTTAAACACTGAAATTATAATAGATATTAAAATTGTAGAAAGAGTGATGAATATATTATTAATAACGTAATGCATAGCAAGACTCGCTAGCTAATAAATAGACCGTTCAAAAATATCGACACAGCAGGAGTTATGACACCATATCATTAGAGTTGTTCATGTAGTCCTAAGGCGTAGGGAGGACAAGATGCAATGCAATGATTTACAATGGATTTGAAAATAAAACATCAGTTTTTCTTATATGAACAGTGCTTTTAATAATTCAAATTGTAAGTTTTGTCATATTTCAGCGTATATGTACATGTAACTGTAAGAGTTAACACTAATAATCCTTTACGTGTATAAAATCTAAAAACTTATCCCACAAACCCATTTTCAAGTCTTTGTATGGTTTTCTCCAACGTTAAGAGGAACACTGTCGTTTTCTTTTAGTCTGTAAGTAACGTTTTAGAAAAATGAATTCCTCAAAACAACAAAAAGGAACAGAAGGTATTATGATTTAGTCCTATTTTTCTAAATTTGAAGAAAGCTTGAACGTCAAAAAGAGAAGTAAATTTGAAAATAAACAGAAATTTTATCATCATCAAGACATCTACCTTGACAAATGTGCTATTTTTCTCCATATTTCATCCGTTACTCAAACGCAAAGTTCACAGGAGACACAATCTCTCTGGCACATACTCATTTTGTGTGACATTTTGTCCAGTGTGTATTCTGTAACGCTATTTAAAGGACAACACGTTCGGCAGATCCAGCCTTTTGATACTTTATCGTTAAAGCATTGGCTTGAATGAAAAGAATTAAGACAGATCCCAGATCAACATTGCCATTGTTCTAACAACCGTCACATACAACATCTCAGGAGTCCATTTAAATCTGTGTTGAAACAGACGGAAAGGATTCTTTTTTAAATTATAATTAATGGTGGATGATGGACTAAACATTTAATATGGCGTCTACTAGCGAGGATATAGAAGAAAACATAGATGAAAACGAGAACACTGAGAAAGACCCCAATGAACAAGAGAGCGAAGAGAAAGACCCCAATGAACAAGAGAGCGCAGAGAAGGACCCTAATGAACAAGAGAACACAGAGGAAGGGCTAAATGGTGGAAATCATGAAGAAATTACGCCTAGGGTAAAGTTTTATGAATTGTATTTGGCCGATAATTACATTTTTCACCCTGATTCATTCTGCTATATGTAATTAAATGTTTTTGTCTTTCAACTTTAAGACTCTGGAGACATTACCCGAAGAACCAAGCGATCTTAAAAACCCAGGTAACAAAAATCAAATAGTAGTAATTGCGATTATAATTTAGGATACTTAGGATCCCCTGACGACTTTAGTCATTAACAGAATACTAAACAATTAATCGAGCCAATTCTGTATTATTTTGCTGCCAATTAGCTTGAATAGGGGTTTGAAATTAATTCTGGATCTCACATCAGGCGTTTTTGTTTAATTTCGTTTAACCCGCTCTGTTCACAATTTTATATCAAACAAAAGGTTAAGTGCATCGATGATTTTAGTTATTGAAACTTTTATAAATCACATTTTCAACTGTTAAATTTGTAGTAATGTTAATTACAAATATGTAAAATAATGTTAAATATGTTAAAATATAGGGGAGATAAACAGTTCTACAATGAATGAAAAATAAACATTTAAATGCACGTTTTCGAAATAATTTTTAAAACCAGATGAAGTTCTTGTGCCAACTGACCTAAAAGCTGAAATAGCCGCCAACGAAATCTTACTGACATGGGGGCCACCAGCGGGTCTATCTAAACACCAGGTCTCTTATGAGGTAGAATGGAAGAAACAATCCGATTCACAATGGACTAAGGCAATCACCCGGGACCACAAATATCTGATAAAGAACCTGGCTACAGAGACTGATTACGACATGAAAGTTTCGGCGTACGAGAAAATCATCGATCCACAGGAACCAGAAGACTCGGAGCCCGAACCAGAAAAAGAGAAAAGTAAATAATAAGAATCTTAATGTGATATCAAAACAGTGATTGCACGCTTCAAGTAAGAGTGCAAAGTTTTGTTACATGTATTTTCATGGTATGTTTTTGAAATATTTTTTTTTATTCAGAGTTATTTGAACATATGACAATTTTTCCTGAAAGTAAGTATATTTTCTTTTACAAGAACTAAATAAAACCAAATTATTTCTTTGATAACTCATCTATAATAGCTTCTATTTTTAGAAGTGTATATTGTTCAATTTTGTTTCATTTTTTCCCCTAAAGATTCGACCGTTAGTCAAGTCGGAAGTGAGGTAGAGGCATTCACACGTAAGAAATAACTTTATTTTGAATATTATAGAGAACAAAATCCGATCTTGTATGAAAAAATATAACTGCATTTTAAAAAGATAAATTTTCGTATGTATTTTTTCCAATTGATAACTACGATTGATATAATTTGAAAAATCTCATTTTGATTCTCAAATTTTATTTTAGGAAAACTTGCCTGAAATATATAATTATTTTTTTTGTGTTTCAAAATCTTTCAAGCTTTGGCTTTGGTAATAACTTCTAAATATCTTATAAAATTAATTAATCAAAATTCAACTGTAAACAAGTTAAATTCAAAATTAATATAAATAAATTAGTATTGAAGTAAAGTCGGTTACATGTATTCTTCTATTTTCTATTTGTGATATCCTTTAACTGAAAATTAAAGTAAAACACATAACTAGGTCACTGAGTAAATGCATCTATTGAAAACAGAGAGAACCAAGGAACTAGCAAAGATCGTAGCTGAACTAGAAAGAACTCTGGAGTATCAAAAGCGTAAGTAAATAAACCAAAATGAATTTGTTAAAATGAATATCCACAAATGATTTTAATAAATTGAATATATTTTTATCAGTTATATTAATTACTTGCATAATTTATACTCTTGACGAAAACGTATTCATATGATTATGTATAAAATCAGGTCTCAACAAAGGTGAAAAAATACCAAAAAGGCTTGAGTCTAAACTAAATATGGGTAAGTTGTGATTTTAAACACTTAAGTCTACTATTTTCTCGTAGGATAAAATACTTTCATTTATCAATCCTTTTTAACATACTTGAGTTGAAATACCAAATGAAAATTGAAGGGTTGTTAAATTTAGAAAAATATAAATTTAAGACGCATTTTAGCTAACAATTAAAATAGATGAAGATATCGATGTGACAGCAAAAAAGAGTTAAGATCCAGAGTTGCAAAAAATATAATGAAATGTTGAAATACGTGTATTAAATAGGAACTCTCACAGAGTGGAACGTTGTGATTTTCATATACCTTTTGTTTCAAATAGAAATTCTGAAACCAGTCAGAAGGAAAGATTGTCCAAAAAGTAAGAAAATATGATTGAGATAATAGAAAACGGAAAAATTATGATCCATATCTTAGTTCAAGAAGATAGAAAAACTCATATTTTATTGTATTCAAGTATTAATATTTTGTTTTAAGAATGTAATAGAATTTATCTTACACAGTATACATTATTAATGTTACTGTTAAAAAAAGGAATTCTCTCAAATGTCGACGTTTTTTGAACAGGAATTCTTTTCATTATTACTAATGATATGTTTGCAAGATCTCCACAACTAAAAGCTTCCGCCAGAATGCAAAGTAAGTTTTATGTTTATTTTAAAACAATGATACCTTAAAGAATTCGTAAAAGGTATTAGAATTTTAGAGAATTTGAAGAAAACATCTTATATAGTATCTTAATTTCGGTAAAACATCTGGATAAAACTATGTTTATCATTAGACACAATATTTCTTTCTATAGCTGAAATTACCCGACTTTTTGAGCGCGATTGGAAAGGAGAAGGTGATATTGTTAGAAGAATCAGAAATGGCACTCGAGCACAAATCTTGAATGAATTCGAAAAACTACGACAAAGATTGGACTTTGACAGCCATAAAATGTTCATCTGCATAATTCTCAGTTACGGAAACGTGGAGGGGTTCAGGACAATGGATGAGGAAATGATCGAGTATCAAGAGATCTTCTCTATGTTCAATGGATCTAATTGGTTGCATTTCAGTGAAAAACCAAAATTTTTCTTTATTGATGTTCAACCAATGAAAATGGAAAGAACAGGTTTGTATTGAAATCATAAGGAAATACCACTATGAGGAATCTTGCTTGATTAAAGAGATGTCTTCGATCCATGTTATTTAAATAAAACGATCAAATTATGATTGAATTATTACTCTTCATCTTAGGTGATTATCCTCAAGACCTTCGTGTGAAGGAACTTTCAGAGGACGAAGTTGAGATCCGGTGGAAGCCACCGAAAATGTTTCAGAGCAGCCAGCTTAATTACTTAGTACACTGCTATAGGTTAAATGATCAAAAGGTTCATACTAAAACCCATGAACTCATTGCGAAGAAAACCAGTTGTGTTCTCGATGAAATGCAAAAGGACGTGACTTATAAAATAAGTGTATGGTCCATTCAGGCAACAACCCAGAAAAAGAGAGGGCTTCCAAGTCAAACCAAATATACTTTGAGAGAAAAGGGTATATATTCTTAAAGAGTGACAGTCGTTTGCTCTTTGAATTCCAATTAAATTTAAAAATGTGCATATTGATAGCCAATGTTGCTGTTTTTAATTTCTTGAATATCTTAATTTTTTAACATTTGGTTAAATTGTAGTTTTAGCTCCAGTATCTGAAAGGTTAACAGCGAAATCAACAACATACGACACAATAACAATTTATTGGCCTTTACCGTTGGAGAATAGAAAACCGCCGTATTTCGCGAAATACAAAGAAAAAACAGCTGATAGTTTTAAAAGAACACTTTTACCTCCCAATGAGACTGAAGTGAATCAGGGCCACGTTTTGAACTTTTTAAAGAGTAACACTGAATATATTATACGACTTTTTGCTGGAAACTCTAGAATTCTCAACGAAGTGAAAATTAAGACACTGGCAAAACGTAAGTACCATTAAACACATATTAAGACTTTGCATCAATGCACTGGATTTAAAACCCTATTTACACGATGTGAATTACATAATCTCTTGAACAATCTTCTGAGTTGGATATACCTCTATTGATTAGTCGGACATGAAGATGCTATAGAATAAGTATATTTACTATTTTTAAAATACAATAAGAAAACTGTCAATTTGATCTAGAGAATCTTGGTTCTATTTCTTTCCTGTCATTCTGACATAATGGATGGAATAAAAAAACTACCTTGCTATCTTCTTAATATTATTAAAACTAACCGTTTGTTTATTTATCGGAAGATCAGAGGATTGACGTCATTTAACTTCATATACAGATTAGAATATTTCAATTTTCATGTGGTTCGATCAAACTTAACATATCCTTAATTATCTTTATTTAATAATTTTGTGATGATTTTCTCATTAGATTTGAAATTGCAAATTTGAATGTTTCTCGTAATGCCTTTTTAAGATCAACCCAAAGACCTTAAAGCAAAACACATAACACCTTTTGAGATTGAGTTAACATGGGCAACCCCAAGCGTATATCTTCGCGGAAGCTACAGGTACCACGTGTTTTATCAGATGAAGAACTCCACAGAGAATAGTGTTGTTACGCTCGTTGAACAACACACATTGACTGACTTAATACCAGATGTTGTTTACACTATATGGGTAACAGCTGAAAAGGACAAATTTATGGGAGATCCGTCGGACTCAATAGAGTGCCACACACCAAGATGTGGTAAGTTACAACGATGGTTTACTGCCTTTTAAGTTTCTAATTTGTTTAAAAATTTCAGTCGAAGTGAAGATTACTAAAAAGAGAGTGAAGATAATTGTTTTGTTGTTGGTATATTTGATAATTTTTTATAGATTCTCGAGGTCTTGAAAAATTGCTTATGTTTCTTCTATGCAAGGTTAATTAATTATAGAACTAAAAGCAAATTAATTTTTTTGAGAATTCAATTAAAGGTATACATCGAATTTCTCTAACGAATAATTGCAATCAGGTCCCCAGAATTTACAAGTAGATGCCCATGAACGGAGTATACGTGTGTATTGGGACGAGGCTGTTGTTCCAGCCGAGACAGAAAGCTTAAGTTATAGAGCTCGTCTTCAAAATGATAATATCCGTCCAATAGTTGGAGAGGTGCTTCCTACGCCCGATGCCAAGTACAATTACGCCTGTTATTTTCGGGATCTATGGACGGACACGCAATACACTCTAGTCATAACCACAGTGATTGACGAGGGAGACTGGGACCCACCCACCGAAGTACCAATCAAAACGAGGCGAGGTCAGGCTATTTTAATGTGATGATGCTATGATATCTTTACACGATTTAAAATTCTTCATCAGTGGTAAATGAGAGAGAGAGAGAGAGAGAGAGAGAGAGAGAGAGAGAGAGAGAGAGAGATTAATATCATTCTGCATTTTTCTCTTAGATCCCCTTGTGAGTGATCTTGAACCACATGCTAATAATTTCCTGGTTGCATATTCTAACACTCTCGGTATTGAAGTTGGAGAGAAGAGATTAGGGGGAATATTCGTTCCGACTCTTTTAGAATTGCTAAGAGATTACTACGAAACGTAAGTAGTATTAGGGTCAGAGTTTTAAATGATAAAAATATTTTATCGGATATTATGTGGAATGTAAAATTGATTTTGGTACATATAAATTACACATATAAAATGATGATTTGATTACAAACTAGCTTTAATGTACTTCCATTATGATTTATCGCCAAAGTTTAGTAACTTATATCTATAAAATAAAATTGAATCGTTTTTTGATATATTTGTAGAAAAAACATTGTTGAAATAATGGATATTGTTGAAGACGAGGTTCAGATTCGAAGTGCAGTAACAGGAAAGATACGGAAAGTTATATCAATAAATACATTACTCTCTCGTCCAATGTTTTGACACCTAATTTGTTTAAGAGTGAAAATAAATTAGCAGAAAATGTCATATCTTTAGATCTCAAGATCATGTATGCAAAAAATTTGATCGTATGTTGCACAAATAAACAAATATACAAACAAAAAGAAAAAAATATACATTCTGTTTTTCACTATTTGAACGCACTTTTGTTTATTTAAGGGATCTTAATTGTTACAATGCACATTAAAAATCAAGCTCTTTGAAAAAATCAAAGCGCGTAAACTTGGTTATCAAGTTTAACAACTTTGAAAAAATATTCCAAAGTTGTTTGAAAAATGTCTTGCAGGGCTAACAATAATTTTCAATGCTTAAGTTATGCAATACAAATTTTTAGTTTCAGTCGAAGAGTTATGGGAAATATAGTTCATTTTTTTTGGTTATAAAGAAACAAAGATCGTGCAATGTTTTTGTTTACATGGGAGCAATATCCCGGACAAAATTATTTTCAAGCTGATTTTTTATCTACTAATTTTTTTAAATATTAATAAACAGTTCCTAACGTTTGTCACATTTGCTTTAGGTCTAAACCTGGAATTTTCTATTCAAAATTAAAACAAAAACATGACCTGGGCTGCTTTGTTTACGTAGTAAAGAATTGCGAGGTCTGAATCTCGCTTTTAATTCTACGACTGACACTATTTTGTCTATTTGACTATTAAATGGCCTATTAGGCTACTGAAGCACTGTAAACAATAAAATTTGAATGATAAATTTTGACCAAAATCGTGACCATGCTCCTTGAAATAACAAAACCCTTCCATTTATTCTCTTTTGAATTTACTGTGTTTTGTTTAGCACACACAGTAGTAGTATATAGATTAAGGGTTTTCGAGGTATTACGAAATAAATGTTAATATTCAAAGTGTTATTACGATATTTCTTACAAGTTCAATCTATTTAAGCTTATATTATAAACTTTTATTAGGTTCTTAAAATGCAGCGTCTTTTTCTTAACTCATTATAGACGGACTACGACGAAAAAAATGAAAACAGGCTTATTTTCTAAAGTGAATGGAGCTTAGTGGAAGACTTAATAATACATCAATGAACTGCTTAAATAAAATTGTGCATTATGCGTAGTTAACAGGTTTAGCGGGCTCACAAACAGACTTCCGGTATTAAACACGAATGAAATTAAAGGAATCACAAAAAAACATTTTGCATAATAAACGAGTGTCAGGCGAAAAAAGTCCCAGGTGTAATATGCCTCTTATTATTTTATCCATATCATGGCGATTTTATTTTATTTGTTTTAAAAAACCAAAATATTTTTCAGGTATTTTGTCCTTAACTCGATAAGTACAAGTATCAGAACATTGTCATATCCTCTTACGCACGTCGCATATATTTTAACCCCTGAAATAGGACAATATATTGTTATGGAGAAAAAAGTACACATACAAGATTCATCGTCATCCAATAACATGCGGAAAATTGTTGCAGGGGATTATATACCTCTCTCAGTCTTCGCTTGACAGCCAATATTAACATTTATCATTTTGAATACATTATCAACTATATCTTGATTAAAAGTGGACATATGCAACACGCCTTATATCTTCAAAATCAATCATTACCTCAAAAAAGGTAAATTAAAACTATCTATGATGTTTGTATTTATGATACTCCTTCAGACACCAAAGTTAGCATCCATTATTCCAGAATGATTGGTCCACACTTTCTCAAAACATGCAGCTGCTGTTTCTTTTCTATTTTCTTTGGTATTGTAAATTGTAGTGCTAGATTTTGTTCTCTTTGTTTTCTCAAATGATAATTTAGAATCGCTACTTATAGTCAAAATTTATATCGTCGGGTCATGTACAAATGAGTATTTTCATAATAAAAACATGTTACAAAACTTACTATAAAATTTATTATCACAATACCTTTTTATGATACACGTGTATGGATAAACAAGCGATATTTGAGCACTGAATGCATTTTTTTTATGTCGTCGGTCCTATAAAACACCAAGCGGTGCAGACAATGTGAATACTGCGCGTTAGCGCTTGTATGCTTATCAATATTCATATTGATGTCTATTTGTAAGAAATATTTGTGTATTGTCGCATTAAAGCCATTATACACGCTCTTAGTCAGGGATATGAAATATGGATGGAACAGTCATAATTGTCTGCGACAAAAAATAAAGTGCAAGAAACTTTGTCGATTTTTTTTTGCATTGACAAATATATATGATTTAACGATTATTTTCATTTAGTACGTATCAATTTGGTTATGTAAGTTTGAACGTTTCATTTAATCTTAAAATAATAAATTTACTCAAAACACGTGATGACGTTATATTAGTGCTCATGGCGCATGAATTAGCCAAGAGTATTGAAAGGAAATTGAACATCGCAAATTTTTAATGAGAATATTAGAAATATACCCTGAATGTAAATATTGAGGTTTGAAAAATACGTGAGAAATATGAGCAGTAACCACATATTCAGAGGATACAGAACATGATGGTTTTTATTGTTCATAAATTTTCATTTTTGGTCGGAGTTGGTATAAGCTAAAAACCAAGCTTATCTTTAAAAAAAAAAAGATATGTGAGCTAGCGCTGAAGCACTTTTTACACATATAAAGCAAGGTTCTTGATTAACTTGGTTATTTTGTTGATTCTTTAAGTAAACAGTGGACAGTACTGCGCGGTGGAGGGAATTATCATACGTCAATGTACATTTTCATTTCTAAACTTTTAAAGAGGCGTGATTTACTCAGATTATTTTGTATTAACTATATAATTGTCCATATCCTACAGCTGATGCTGATAACAGTTTGATTGGCTTGATTTGGCAGCCAAATTGACCAAGAGAAATCTTTGTTTGTGCTTCGATGTAAAATTTACCTGCTTGAATGTCGTTTCTTTGTAAATAACAATCGGGCTTTTCCGACCGAAAAGTTGTGGATGCGTATTCCAGAAATAAAGAAAAACGATGTATTTTTGTGCTCGACAGCGCCATCAATAAGTCTGATTGAAAATCCAAAGCGAAATGAATTAGATATTTATTCCTTTCCGTAGGTGTAAGGTCTTGAATTATTGCATAAAGGCTAAAATTTAAGATTAATGGAAATCAAGGGGAATCTATTATAACTCACTTGTAAGAGTTTTTAAATCTATTGGCTGTTATTTTAAAACAGCTTAGCATTTCTTCTGTTTTTGTAGAGCCTCAAAGTTGAAGTTTTCAATGCAGTTTAAAGTTATTAGGTGGAATAACACAGTAAATTATTTGATTATGAAAGACATAGTGATAAATAAACTGTAAATATGTACAATAAGCGAAAAATTTGCAGTTCAGTGATAAAAAATCAATATCTAAAAAACTTCAACTCAGTAAGTAACAACAAAAACCCCTTTGAGATTCGAACTCGGGGTGTACGGATCACTGCTATTGAGTAAGTTACATGTTGCCATAGATAAAATTGTTTTCATAAAACGGATTGTCATTTGGATCAGATGTCAGCCATTTTGCAATAATGTGTTTTTCAACCTTAACGTGAGCATTTTTGAGATGTTTCCTTAAACTGTGGTTAAGTTCCGGTTAGTTGCCACTCTCATGATCTAGGCATAATTGATAAAAAACCCAAAGGGAATGAGTAGATAACAGAAAAAAAGAACGTATAAAAGAAGAGAGAAAATATCCTTCAGACGATTAAATTGTCCTAAATTGTACCCTACCGGAATATACCCTCTTTATCAGCCATATTTAACCGAACACGACGCATAATTTCTTTCAGTTTTAGTATACGTTTCCTTATTGCAGTTTAATTGAGAGTGTTGTTCACGTTTTGATAAAAACATTCCCAAAACTCCTATAAATGGTTATGTTTTTGAAATCGAAAGGATATCAAATAACGGCAACTCTGATGTGATTGTGGCCATTACGACGGTACTCGGATGTGTGACAAATCTAGTCCGAGGAACATCGCAGGTCGGGTATTTAACACGAGTTATAACGGCAAGCCCTGTAAATGATTTTGATCATTTGATATCTTTGTTAAGGTTTTACAGAAATAATGACAACCTCTCATGCTGCTAAATCAAGACTTTAAAATTCAGAGATAAACATCTTAAAATCACACTGAGTGAACATATACGATCTGGAATTCTACAAACAGAATGATATATGTTATTGGGATAACGAGTTTATTATGAAATGATATTATTTAATGATGTGTCGGTTACATTATCTTTTGGAAAATGATGAAGGTAAGACTAGTTCAATTCTATTACCAATTGATGTTTCTGTTATGATGTGTATTTCTTATTACATTTGTAATTTTATAAACACAATGGCGGTCAATTTTGTTTGTTTACTGTTAGATTATCATATTTTCAGAGAACCGCCGACCGGTCGAAAAGAAATCGTCGAAAACCAGGTACTAGAATCTACGTTCATTTTTAGTTATTCAGTTTGTTTAAAGTAGGGCCGTTATTGAACGGTTTTGGGCCATTATATTGTATTTTGAATATTTTCCTTACTAATTTTTTAAGTATAAAGTATATATATATATATATATATATATATATATATATATATATATATATATATATATATATATATATATATATATATATGATAGAAGAATTACTTATAAAGTTGTGTGCATCAAACATATAATAGGTATTAGGATATACTTTTCTCCTTATCCCGATCTGCCTTCCTTAAAAAAAAAAGACAAAAGAAGAAATTATCAATTGGAAAACATTATACAAACATGCTAATGAATCTCTGTTTGGTCCTGTCTAGATTTATAGATTTATGATTAATCCGTCTCGAATAAATAAATTCATTTAACAATTACCAACTTGAAAAAGGAGGTTATAATATTTTATCCAAATAAAAGTGGCAATGATCTTTATAACTAGTATATGACATTCAATTTAGATGGGATTGTTGATGGGTTCGTTCAACCAACCACAATCAAAGCTTTTCTACGAGCAAAGGAAATAAAATTAACATGGCAACCCCCTCTTCATACCAAACGAGGAAAAATGATGTATCGCATAGAATGGCGTGAAAAACTTAAACCAGCAGCCGAAACAAAGAAAGCTGAAACAAAGGTTCACATCTTCACCATTAAAAAACTCAAACCGAACACGGAATACGATGTCCGGGTTCTAGCATTCGTGCCCGGAACTTTACCCCCAGAACCCGGAGAGGAAGAAGTATCGGAAGGTATTTTTCAAAATGATAAAAGAAACAGCGTTCACTGGTATAACAACTGAATATGAAAGCATACGGAAAGGATATCTGTGTGACTATGAAAAATATCTTAACTTTGTGACTAAATACATTTAGATATGTTTTTTTTTAAATTAATTTCCCTCATTGAGAGATATCTATAAGGTACTCACAATTAAACACATGTACGTTTAACATTTTTCATAATATCTGATCAATTTGAAAAAATATCATTATTTTTTATATAAATCTCAGTATCACGTATTGCAATACTATAACTATGTGACATATCTTGTGCTTTTCAGCAGTTTTACCTGATATAGATGAACATGGACCCCATCTTCCAAAAATTCCAGAAGGTAGTCTATTCTGAGTATCCTTTTTCTTAATTCTCATACAATATACGTGTATTTTTTCTTAGGTCATGCGCAAAATAGGATTAAAAAAGACATTTTAAAAAATACCTATTTTTCCCAATCATTATATGTGCATAGAACCAGGTTAATGTCCTCAAAACATTTTGTAGGGTCTATCATAGCACAGGCAGGAACCGAATACGCTTTGATGACTTGTAAGTAGAATTGAATCTTGTTTTCATTGTTTTTATAGATTGTTTTACATATAGTTTTGACAATACATTTATATAGTCCAGAGACACTCATTCTTCACCTTTTTAACCGTGAACGTTTTTGTTTCAATAGCTTAAATTATTGTAAAGATAAAAAATAGATTCGTTTTATTGATAACGTTGTCTAACAAAGTCGTTTCTTGACTCACTATAAAAATGATGTTGTGTTAACAAAAACAGAAATTGCAGCTAACTTCGGAGAATCTTTTTAAATTATATCGGTACCTATATAAACTTTGGCGTACAATCAATTTTGGAAAAAAATATCAAATTAGGCCATTGTTTTGTACATTTATGTATTATCTTTTTCATCATTCATTTTTATACTGTCATTACAGCCAAAATAAAGGAGGCAGAAACAATAATTGAGATGCATCCTCCATTGGAAGAACTAGATGAACAAGGTGAAAATAGACCTTTTCAAATTTATTGATGGCATTCAATAATACCCCTTTTATTAAATAACAAAGCTTAATAAGCAATCGCCCTCTCTTTTACTATATTCATCAAAGAAATAAATAAAATGTAAAACCCCAATTTTTAAGCTGATTTAATATACTGTACAATGTACATTTATCAGTTTATAAACATAATTATGCATATTTTTCTAAAAAAGACGATTGAATATTGCTGATAGAAGCATTTGAATTCAACGCGAAATTTATTTGGGCAAAGTTCTAATCAATTGTTCAGAAACTGTATATTGTAAACCTTACCGTTATGTGATACCTTTTCATGTTGTTTTTACAGCTTTAATGGAAGATCGGAATGCAGAACCAGGTAAATAGTGATCCATTCATAAAGAAGCCTAGTTGGTCGTAGATATATTTCGGCTATATTAATCTTCTTTAGAAGGAGGACTTTGTATAGAGATAAAAAATATCCAAATTTTAAAACTAAAATTAAGGAATTCTTCTTAACTATTTAATGGGTTAAGACCAAGAAAGCATATGAAATTGTGTCTCACAATAAAATCACATTTTTTAATGTGTAGAACAAACCCCTTTGTGTTAAAATGTATGGACTATTGACTAATATGCACATGTTGCATCAGCAGTGTGGTAAAAGGACTTCAGTGCACAAAAACACTGAGACTGAAGTTTTTAGTAGCGACGATACTGACATTATATATAAAAATTTAGAAGATTTATTCCTTATTCAAAGAACGTTATTCGATTCAACTTTATATATTTATCTGAACATTCTGATTTTTCAAAATAATATGCTTAATAAATAAGTTCTAGAAATACATGGAAATGAAATGAGATCAAATAAATAGATTCTTTCTTAAAAACGTGTTCACTAAAATATGAAAAATACTGTTTTGTGAGGCGTTCTGTTGGCAAAGATATCTTGTAAGACAATCATAATCTTTAACCAAAACTAAAAAATTCCAAATCTAAATTTCTTAGTTTTGAAATTGTAAGACTTTAATCCGAAAAAGTGAGGATTTTTTGAATTTTTTCTTTTGTATCACTTTAAGAAAGGCTTGGTGACACTTCAAATACTGCCTGTTTTCAAGGCATACTATTCCGACGGTTGACTGACGCTTCACCGCCCTATTTAAATAATACAATGACCTAAAACCGTAACAGTGAAGTTCAGATTTCGCACTGGGGTATATACTTTTATTTATTTGATATTATGCTTAATATTATAAAGAAAGTCCCACTGACAAACATGTCTCTAAATGTTTTCAAACAGACCATGCTTGGATGATCTTTTCGCGAAAATATTACAATCTTTTCGTTTGAACGGGTAACTGTCGGTGTTTAAAAAGGGGTGAGATCGCAGTGTTTAGAGGATTTATTCTTTGAACCTTCCGTTAGCTGTGCATGGTACCTTAGACCATTCATATTTCTATATTAATAAAACTTTTGATACTAACAGGTAACGGATGTAAAACCCAAACATTTAACGGAATCCTACAATTTTAACCTTATAGCGAAAATGAAAATGAAGTCAATATCACATTGTTCATAACCTGTATGTTCATTATAAAGTTGATTTTTTTTTCTACTGTGCCAAACCTCCCACTAATTTTAACTTTTTCTGTAGATACCACACCACCTATCTTGACGCCAAAAAGAAGGGAACCAAAAAGTACACTATACGTTATTTCAGGAGTGGTTTTTAAAAGAAAATATAATAACTGTATAGAAAGACCGAAATTACTATCTACATTAAACTGCGATCAAATATTATAAAGGATTTATGATTAGTTACATTAAAATTCAATAGTTTACTTAATCAAAAAATAGGTTAATTGCATACAACGATATTATCAGAACTTTCCAAATATTTAATACATTTGTACATTGATATTGTAGAGGTTGTTTTTATCATTATAAATGATTTGTTCAAGAAAAGCAAGCCACTACCTGTCCTGAAGAAGACTTTTGGTAATACACTAATGTATCATCCAATATATAAAACAATTTTTGATATGGCAAACAAGATGTAATTAAAAATATTCAATAAAATATGAAAAATATATAGCATTTGATCCTTTCTAATAATAGAATAGGTGAACACAAAATTGTTTAAACATGTATTTAAAATGCTGATTTTTTTCCTATGTAATTTAAAGCACTTATAATTTATAACGTTTTTTCTGTCTAATTAAACGAAAGTTCTGGTTTTTAAATTTTTTTATTACAGCTAACTTAATGCGACTTTTTGAAAGAGACATGATTGTTAAAGACGATCTTATACTAAAAATTCACAATGGTGGCAAAAACTTCATACTTAACGAGCTTCATAAGATCACTTCAAGGAAGGACTTTTTCAGTTATAGCATGTTTATGTGCTTTATTGCAACGCACGGGAATCAAGAGGGGTTCAATACGAGTGACGAAAGCACAATTTCTTACCACGAACTCTTTAGATTAGTTTCTCAAAAGGAATGGAAAGATTTCACGGATAAACCCAAAATTTTCTTCATTGACACTTGTCGAACGAAAATGGATAAAAGAGGTAATTCAAATGTTTTTATGAATTTTTATAAAAACTAAAGAAATAGGTTTTGAATTAATTGTAAATATGTCGTTTCAATCAAACGGATCGGTGAATATTCCACTTCAACATAAAGGAGTTTAATATGATTCCGTGCATGAAATTATGAGTATGGCATGGCATATCATTCTGAAAAATAAATATCGTTTATCGATGTTGAAATGTGTGCATTTTACAGATATATATATTCATGTATAAATTGTAAACATCAAATAAATTATTATAAATATGTTAATATGCAAATACTTATCCATATCACTACATGTAATGGTGAACAATCTTTTAATGTCCTTCAGTATGCGCCCAAACCGCTATTTGAATAGAATGGACTCAAATCCGTAACCTATGAAACAGAAATAATTGATTTTCAATACTGAAAACGAATTTGATTTTCTTTTATTTTGAAGGTTTATATCCTAAAGACCTTCAGATCGAGGAACTGCCTTCTCATGAATTAGCAGTGTCTTGGAGTCCCCCTGAGTTATTCGATCATTATGAGCTGAACTATATAGTCAATGTTTATGAAATAGATCAGAACAAAATCTGTGTGAAAAGGCGTGAGCTGCTATCTTTAACACCAAGCTGTCTTTTACGGGACCTCAATTCGAAAACTATCTACAAAATAAGTGTCTGGCCAGTATTAGCCAAAACACAGAAAAAGAAAGGATGGCCGAATCACACCAAATACATGATTCAGGACATTGGTATGTATTTTTGAATAGATTATAATTGACTTCACTTAGTCTCGTAACATTATGTAGAATTTTTTTTTCATCTCATATCAAAATTGTTATTGTTATAATAGCTTTAGTAGTAATAGGTTTGATGGTAATTACAGGCCTAAAGACTGCAAACCAATATAATCAAAAGTAGGGTTTCCTTTCAAAATTTAATAAATCTTAATTTTTGCTATATTGTTCCTAAAATAGGGACTTAAAGTCTTTATGATTAATGTGATTCATAGGAAACAATGGATAATTTGTGTTAGCAGAATGTTTTAACATAAAGATATGTTTAAAATAATATCATATTATATAAAACTTGATAAGATTTACACTAAAAAATATATTAAAGTATATTAAGGTCAGAACAAGTGAAGACCAAGGACAATTTTTTTACGAAATTAAACGATCCAGTGTATTTTTTTAAATTATAGACACTTTTAAATTGTAGTACGGAAAACGCTTCAAATAAAAACAAACAGGTAAAATGCATCAAAATTCATTATTTCAAGTAAATTAGATCTCTCGAAAATTGAATTTAAAAAAGAAAAGAGAAAAGTGGCAATATAAGGACATATACCTTTGGTTAAGAAATTTTTAAAAATCTTTGAAAAAATCTTAAAGCTATAGAATACTGACAAAGACAACTAAAAGAAGATGGTAGATATTTGTAAAACTATTTTTATCTCAGCTTTCAATTTTCTATTTTATTTCTACTTTCTCAAGAGTTAATTTCCAACTATAACCTTGAGGCACACAAAGAGGTGTAAAACATGGTTGACTTGGCATTTCAATGGCGTGTTAATGCAACAGGAGTCAAATACCATAAACAACTGAAAACATTCATCAGTTTTTTGGGAAATGTTAAAGCTGTATCAATCAAACTCACTGATTTCGTATATTTTCCCCTCGAGTGTCATTTTCTGGATCCTCCATTGTTTCTGCGTTCCTTCAGTACATGATTCACATATAGTGTTTGTCAGTAACTTATGAATCATAAAATTGAAATTTAGTTATATGCTATTATGAATACAATATATTGCTTTCTAATTTTGCAATATTCTGTTTGTACCCAATCCCAAATTACTAACTGTGAAATATCCGGAAAACACTCGCCATGTTACTCAGTCGCGATGAAATTATCATGTTTTACGCACCTTTTTTAAACCAGGAGAGTACTAACATTAAATGAACTGGTCAATGCATTATTACAAACATAATATGCGCATAAAATAAGAATTAAATGCAGAAAAATTCAAGACAATGAAAGGAACACTACACATTGGACAATCTTAAGGTTATAGATGTGCAATCGAGTGTAGAGAAATCGAAGGGTTATACATCAGGTACCTGTGTGACTGTGCTTATTTACGAGCGGTGTTCAGCTAAAATAATCGCTTGAAGTTAGAGAAATCTTATTTACTGAAGACTGACATGATGAAGAACTCTTTTGTATTAAAATTTTTTAAAAATAATTATTTTACGTAACACCATCTATTCCGGTATGATGTATATACATGTATGTACAGAGTGCTCTGAATAAAACGCCAGTTTTAAGCCTTCCTGTTATTCAAGTAACTGACTGAACAACGTTAACAATGTTTAAGTTAACTCATCAATCTAAAGAATTAATACATGTATGCATAAATATATGCATTTTTTATTAAATAAATGTCAGTTGTTATCCTCTTTGTACTTTCATTCAAAGTTGAAAATGATATCGTCAAAATTTTTATTCCAAGTCAAGTTCTTCATTAACTGAATAAGTATGTTATAATGGTAATTGGGATGTTTAAAATACATTCTGTATAGTCGGATTCACCATGTCGAAATAACGACGGCATGCAATTTCTACGATACTTGGCGTTAGTTTACATATATACGAAAAATAACCCTTAGCGAGATTTTAAATCCGCGGGATATGGTTATCGCGACTTATCTCGGGTAATTATCAGTTTCTCGCGTTAAATTACGAGACTACAGCACAACTTACCGTGACTCGCCACCGTATTTTAACAGTCTTGAATTTAGTTTCCTGCTGCTGAAACCCAGGGGATAAAGTCTTATTTGGAGGGTCATTCTGTCTCGACTTCGTTTTTGTCATTGTTTAGGAAGTTGATACGTTACGTTCTGTGAAGCTTTATAAAGAGAAAGTACAAATCAAGTGTAAGTTTTGTTAAGATCGGTCAACAATGTTGAAGATATTAATTTTAAACAAGTCACTTTTTATTTCTATCCGGGGTTGTCTTAAAAACATTTTCACTAAATTTTCTAGAAACTTAAAGCAACCAAAACAATATTTCTATTAAAACTAGGGTAGGGGCCGCAGGCCAGGGGCAGTTGAGGACATATTGCTTATGCAATATTTCCAGAACCATAATTACATTTGATATCCAATTATCAATGGATATCACTAAACATTTCTTAATTGCATAAGAAAGTAAAAAAAAAGCAAAGAAAATCCATACTTTAATATTATTGTTTACATGAAGAATAATCAAACAAAAACACCTTCTTTTTCAAAATTTTGCCTTTCTAAGTGATAGTCAGAAAGGGGGAAACTCTTGTAAGTCTAGAGATAAAATAAATGGTGTGTCTAGAGAAAACATAAATGGTGCGATTTAAAATAGATTAAACAAAAGTTTATAAGTATACTTTGCATTGGCTATTATGAGACTTTTTCTCTCTCGTATTTTTAATTTTTACTTGCTAAAAGAAACTATTTGATTTAATGAAACTTTTTGCACTAAGCGGAAAGGAACCAGATCCAAATGGTTGCTTCTTCGACAAGTTCTATAACCATATCATGGTGGCTGAATGAGGAAGTGGCCGATGAAAGCTTTACAGCTAAATGCAGGAAGAAGGGCGGAGGGGACGAAATATCAGAGGAGCTAGAAATCGTGTCGGGTAAACAACAAACCCATATGATAGGTTACCTCGACAGCAACACAACCTATTTGGTTGGAATCTACATCGGTTCTAATGTTTATCTTCCGGAGGTCGAACTCAAAACAAAAGCTAAACGTACGCAATTTATAGTACTAGTCATGGCACATGTATTTTTAACTGTTGTTTGTTTTAAAATATAAAGTGTATTTCAAATGTATATCATTTAAGATTTGCAATATTAAATCTTGCCTTTGAAAAGGCATTTTCATATTCTAATAAACAAACTGTTCATGAATTTTACTGATATTCTTACTGTATTTCGAAACCCTTGTCGAAGAATATATGAATACCGCTTTCAAACTGTTTATAAATAACAATTACTGGGTTTTTTTAGTTCAACCAGAAAATTTGAAGGTAGTGGATGTACAGTCTTTTGAAATAACCGTATCGTGGGATCCACCTTCGCAAGATTACTATGGCATATCACACTATTTAGTAGAGTTTCGCTCGAAATACCTCATCGACTTTGTGCAAGTTTCTTCAGTACCTACTTTAAAACACTACAAATACATACTTACTGGCATGGAACCGGATGTGATATACAAAATAAGAGTGTTCGCAGAGAAAAACAAAGGAAAGGGGGATCCAACAAATTTCGTTAAATGCAGAACTCCAAAAGTCGGTGAGTATTCAGAATATTAAATCAACTTAGAAAATGAGTACATGTATATAGAGAAAACATTTAGAAACACCTACACTATAAATGCTGAATAATATTACCTATAAAAAAAATCTTTGAAAATACAGGAAAAGGTATGAAATCGATCTTATTAATAGTTCAACAGTATCATAATTCAAATGCAATCGTTCTTGAATTATTTTCTGGTTTGATTCCAATTTAAGGCCCAACAGACCTTGAAATAAAATCGGAAACTACGTCGATAACGATATTCTGGAACGACGCCACACTTCCGGACGAGGACGCTAAAATTGCATACAAACTTTCATTACGTTACGAAGGAATCCATATAGCAAATGGTGCTGTCGTCAAGTCCAAAGAAGAGGATCCGGAACACAAATACAGCTGTTACTTTTCTAACCTGTGGACCGGAACTACGTTTAAGTTAACAATTCTGACGATTAGCAATGATCAAATTTGGGATCCACCAATAGAAATGGAAGTTAAGACAAAGAAAGGTATCTTTCATTGACATTTGCGCTTTGTTATTTTCTTGGAATCTACAGACAAAAGACATGCATACAACAATTTAATAGAAAAAATTCTTTTAGATAGGTTTAGATGGTAGGAATTGGCAAATTGTTCTTATCATTTTTTTTTTAAATTTGACTTTGTTTACTTTCTTGTTATGATCATGGACCTTTTTAAACTGAAAAATTTTGAGTTATTTAGCACATAAATTATAGGACTACAAAATATTTTACCGAGTGGTCTATTCTTTGGGCTAACTTGTTTTATTTTAAATATGTTTTTTCCTTGAAACTCAACACCAAAAAAAGTTATGGTAGATTTACAATAAAATGGTTTTTAAATTAGCTATGTTTAAAAATATATATATTTTTTATTCAGTTTTCTTGCTTTTATTAATATGAAAATACATACACCTTATATATGTCAACTAAAATGATTAGAGTAAATAATTTATCAAATTCATGTTACATCATTTCATCATGTTCTTCATGCATAATTTTAAGAAATGCATTTAACACCCACTAATGCAACGTTCAATTTTGTCATTATTAAAATACGTATCATGGTTTTTAAATTTTATTTGTTGTAGTTTGATCTTTGTCTTCACCATAGCAAAACAAAGATACTAAAAACTCTTTTTGCAGCACATGTTTATTTCTTTAAGATGTAGCCAAGATATTGCCAAAATAAATGCCAAAGATGTATAAAAACGCCAAAGATGTATCAAGAGGACTATCAAATAACTAATCCAATGCAAAACAGTTGAATATCATGTTTTAACCCAATCTTATGGTAAATTTAAATAGATATGAACAGATCCGGTTTGGAGCCGAGAGACAACAACTTCATCGTCGCCTATAACGACTCCGTGACAACCACAGGCAAAGGAACGAATGGATGGTTCATGTCCTCCATTATCAAGAACCTTCGAAACAAATATTTACAGTAAGCTGTGACTCATACGATTTGCAGTCTTTGATATTTATGTTTTTGCTCTTTTTTTCATACTTTTAACATGTTTTAGCTCACCTGAGCCGAAGGCTGAAGTGAGATTTTCTAATCAAGATTTGTCCGTTGTCTGTCGTTGTTGTCATCGTCGTTGTCGTTTCACATTTTCAACTTCTTTTCTGGAACCTCTAGATCTGAGCCAATTTTAACTAAGCTTGGCACAAAGCGAAGGGAATTCAAATTTGTGTAAATGAACGGCCACACCCTCTTTATAAAGGAGATAATTTAGAATTATTGAGATTTTTTTTTTGGGGGGGGGGGTATTTTTCAACAGTTTTCTTTCATAAACCATTGGGCCAGAAAAGCATCAGTGGAAACATCCTCAAGTAGTGTAGTTTCAAAATTGTTCAAATCATGATCCCCGGGGGCAGAATGAGCAACAATAGGGTGATCAACTTTTAAATAGGAATATAAAGAGAAAACCTTTTGGATTAAAAAGCTCAAATTTTTGAAAAAGAATTCTCAAGTATTGTAGATTCAAGTTTTTTAAAATCATGGGCTCAGGGGGAAGGGTTGGGCCACAATGGGGGAATCGAGTTTAACGTATGAATTAAAAAAAACCCAAACAAAAACAAAACACTTCATGTATAAAATTGGTGATTAATTTGAAATTGCGTATCACATGTATAATTTGTAATACCTATTGTATATTTCAGACATGATTTGGAAGATATTCTGGGATTTGTTCTGGAAGATGTTCCAAAAAGACAACAGAAAAAAGAACGAAGTCCAATTATTATTTCCTCACTTAATTCGAAAGTTTCCATATAACAAACAACAGAAATTTGTATATCAGTATTTATCTTAAAATCTAAAGTATATATAGCGGGGATACAGTGATAAAAAAGATAAAACTTTTATGAAGTTTTATTCTCGGTGAAATAGATTCAGTATGTAGTGGATCGATAAAATATCATAACTCTGGTGCTGTACTGGTTTTTTGTCATATAGAATAACGTATTTGTTTCTGGTCACACTTTTTTCTAATACTTTCTATATCTATACCGTAATGATGTTTTAGTAATGTATTAATTGCAGTAATACTCGTTACATATTATTTTTTTGAATGTGTTTTATGTAACAAAATTTTCTATGCATGTTAGTTCAAATGAAAATACTTGAAAATGTTCTTATATTGCAAAGAAACAATGTTTATCTAAATTTAAATTGAAGTATTTTACCCCTCCTTATTTAAAAGGACTTTATGCGGTATAATGCATTTTTTGCCCCCAAAATTAACGTTTTTTTTAGCTCACCTGAGCTGAAAGCTCAAGTGAGCTTTTCTGATCACTTTTTGTCCGGCGTCCGTCTGTCCGTCCGTCTGTCTGTCTGTAAACCTTTTACATTTTCGACTTCTTCTCCTGAACCACTTGGCGAGTTTCAACCAAACTTGGCACAAAGCATCATTTGGTAAAGGCGATTCAGGTTGCTTACAATAAAGGGACACGCCCTATTTAAAGGGGAAATAATTAGCATTTATTGAAAATTTGGTGATATTTTTCAAAAATCTTCTTCTCAAAAACCATTTTTAAAACTTGTGTGGAAGCATTCTCAGATGAGATTCAAGTCTGTTCAAATCATGGTCCTCATGGTTAAGATGGGGCACAATGTGGGCTCGAAGCTTTACATAGGAGTACAATAGAGTTAAACTTTAAAAATTTACTTCTCAAAAACCAATAGGACAGTAAAGCTGAAACCTGTGTGGAAGCATCCTCAGATAGTGTAGATTCACGTTTGTTCAACTTGTGGTCCCCGGGGGTAAGATGGGGCCACAATGGGGGGGGGGGGGGGTCGAAGTTTTACATAGAAATATTTAGGGTTTATCTTTGAAAATCTTCTACTCACAAAAAAAAGCTGAACCTTGCATGGAAGCATCCTCAAATAGTGCAAATTCAAGTTTATTCAAACCATGGTCCCTGGGGGTAAGGTGGGGCCACAATGGGGGGGGGTCAAATTTTTACATAGGAATATAAAGAGAAATTTTATTTGAAATCTTCTACTCAAAACACGACTGGCCAGAGAAGCTGTAACTTGTGTGAAGTATCATCAGGTAGGGTAGATTTAAGTTCGGTTAAGGTGCAACATTAATAGTGAAAGCAACCTTAGATAGTGTAGATTCAAATTTGTCAAAATCATCATACTTTTCAGGAGTAGGATGGAGCCACATGGGTGGGTGGGTGGGGGGGGGGGGGGAAGAGGGTCCAATTTTACCAAGAAAAACATTTTATATTCACCAAAACTCGCATGTTATAATATATGGATTTACTTATATGCAAGCATTTTGACATATTTTTGGTTCTTTAAAATTGTTTAGACTTTGATTTAGACCTTCTTGAGAACTGTAATGCTCAATATGTGAAATGACTATACTGTGACAAAAAGGGATCAATAATAAACAGAATATCCAGGGAAAAAATTATTTTTAAAATACAGGATCTGTTAGACTACATTGTCCATAATTTTTTTTGTGGGTATATTACTCCGTATAGCTGATTTTATAATGTCGATTGTTGCTCATGTGAGCAATGTGGCCCATTGGCCTCTTGTTTAAAAAGCTTTAAATATAAGGTGGATGCTGATCCAAATGTAACGCATATCCCGCAATCATCGTTATCAAAGAACACTAAGAAAACACACACAACTGCCCTGCATGCATTTCACTGCTTCCCAAACTTCATTCGTTGAACCTTACTTGGCCCCCTCCTCCAAGTAATCTAGTACAATTTGTGGCATACACGTCATTAAGACATATCTCACCCAGCTCTGTTAAGTCCTACATTGCAAGAATATCATTTTATTCTCGTGTTCACAACCTTTATGACACAACTCAGATATTCATGTTAAAAAAAGCTATGATTGGCTTAGGTCGGCTGGATCAGCGCAAAGACAATCGTAAACCTGTTACTCTTGATAGTTCACGTCTTACCATCGGCCTGTCGCTCAATTTATGAAGGAACCTTGTTTACAGCCAATTTGTAACAGCTTTCTATGGTTATACTTTAGGATTGGGAAATTGGTTCAGAATTCAATGACTGACATTGGTCATGCCGTCCAGTTGCAGGATATTACATTCAACACTGATAACAAGTCAGTAGTCATTAACCTAAAACATTCTAAGACAGACCAGGAGGGGAGGGGTGCTGTAGTTAATATTAAATCTGTCGACAAACATCTATGTCCAGTGTTTCTCTTCGCAAATTCTTTAGATTAAGACCAAAAGCCCTGGGTTCTCTATTTTGTCATGTTAATGGGGCACCAGTAACGCGTTACCAAACAGCGCTAGTTTTCAACCAATCCCTCGTAAGGTTAGGGTTAGATACACAAACTTATAAGCTGCACTCATTTCTTATAAGGGTAAGGAGCAGATTGCTCAAGATAGTAGATGGACCTCAAATTGTCTTTTTAGGTATATCCGCAAATAAACCTCTCTTTTTTGGTTAGTTTACATGTACCTTAACTTTGTAAACCCATTTCAGAAATTGTATGTCTCAACCTAAGATCTTTTGTAGAATTACCTTTAAATATATGTAAACTTGTAAACTGGTGGTGATGTGAAGTAAAGAAATGTCTGCATCTCAGAACAAATATTCCATCTTTGTGAAGTTCGTTTGATTGCGAACAACGCAAAACCTTAATAGTCTTTTAATTTTTGTTGTATTTCACACAGATCATAATATAACTAGCGTCACATTAGGTCGCTTCTTTTCCTTAGTTAGCGAATAGGGTATAATCGTATATTACATAATTCACTTTATCACAAGTATCACTAGCAACAAACCATAAGCAGCTATGAGATTTAAAGATTAAACATTTACATGGTATATTAAAGCTACTGATATAGATTAGGAATAAAATGGTTATTTTGAAATCCATTTTAGCAAACTATTACAAAAGAAAGAGAATCAATAATTGCGTTACACACACTTTGTTTATTCTGCTTTTATATAACGCTTTCTCTTAAATATAAACTACTTGGACTGTTTCTCCCTTGTAAAGTTTAGAAAATGTACGAAAAAAATCATCTTCATTTATAATATTGGTTGTGTTGCTATTCGTTTTATAAAGTACCACAATAGAATAAAAACCATCAACATATGATATTCCAATAACAATAGAATTGACATTTTAATCATATTTAAAGAAATATATATTTTATATCTTTACGATCTATAGATACATTTGTTTTCTATATGATTTAAATTTTTAACATTTCACATATCGTGGAAGATGAAAAAAGTAAAATATTAATTTGTTTTAACAATTTGAACTCCATATTAGGCAGACAATATGTTACCTTCTGAAATAAACTCGAATGATTAGATGCTAATATGAAGAGACGGTTTCCATTGCAAATAGCAAACATTCAAAACAAACAATTTGTCTCTACGCTGACTTGAATAACGTTATAGACCCGTCCAGCATAGCTAGGACTTAGAATACGAGATAGGATTGGTTGGCAAAATACCATATTTGGATTGATGAAAAGTGCTCGAAACGGATTGTCCAAATACATATGATTTATCATTTGCCCTTTTATATTCATGTAGGAATTCAGAAGAGTTAAGAGAGGAGTTGGATTACAAGTCGACGATGTCTGTGACCTACTGGAAATTAACAGATTGTACATTATAATAGCTTTTACTCTATATGCCTTTATTGCATGGTGTATTTAACTTAAAAGAATTAGGAAAATGTAAAAAAAAAAATAAATAAATAAATAAATAAAAAATAAACAGTCACAAATCTATGATATTTTGAATATTCTCTATTGCTACGTTCTGAATACAACATACTTTTGCTCAGACGACCTTAACAATTTTATTTTCAGAGAGCGTATAGGTTTGGAACCATGTTTGCTATGACCACTTAATTCATTAGTATTAAGCCAAATTGAAACGTTGAACCATTCAGAGGCACAGTGTTTGGGAGAAGGTCAAAGAGGTTTGATATGGATTAATGAAGGGACACAAGTAAACATTTTACAACTCATTTCTTATGATTTACGCTTAATTAAAGGATAGTTATACAAGTAAATAGAAATATTTTCCCGATGATATTGATTAAAAGACGTCTGGCGAATACAATCAGCTAATCCAACGTCAGAAGGTTGGTTTGGTGATAATTGTTGATTATTCAAACATCAATGACATTGGTGATAATGAACAGTATTTAAAATCAAAAGGTCAAAGGAAAACTACAAAACAGGAGTCGTCATATTGTAAGTTTCATGACTGATAGAGCGACCTTGTCAGCAAATACAATCTTCCACTGGGTCGCATGCTGAAATTTTTTTAAAAAAACATTACGAATCGTTTCAGCCATTGACTTGAGCTAAATACAGGATTAAAAAAATCTAACAAGTGGGAATTAATTGAAGTGTTTGCGAAAGAACCAGTCCAGTTAATTTTTAAAAATAAACTGCCATCGACTACTAGTGGTTTAGTATCTAAATCGGTAATGAATGGCATTTAAAGTTATATTTATCTCGTGGAACAGAAAAATACAAATGCCAACATCATTTTATGTAGTGCATGATAATGAAACGAAATATCGAACTGTGTGCTAAATAAAAACTTCAAAGGAAAAAAATACAAAACTTGAGCACATTACAAAAATTAGAAGTAGGATCAGGTGCCATGGAGGAGTTAGCATCCTCTGCTGACCGGTCACACCCGCCGTGTGCTCATTGTCGTAATCAGGAAAACAGGATATTCCGTAGACAATTCGGGGATTGATAATGGCCAAACAATAAGTAAGAAAATTGTCAGTCAGCACACGACTTAGGGGGAGATTGGTTTTGCTGATAAGATCGTTGTATTGACCATCAAATTTACGAAATGATGACATCAGTCGAGACTGTTGGTAATCGTGTTTTATCAATGACTTGTTTTACAATTGTACTGAGATATGTAAAATCTAGCATCTAAATTCTAGGTAATTTGTTTTGTTTTAAATAGACATATTTAGAGATGTTTGTCAAACGTTTTGGTGTTTTTATCAGTATTTTTTTGTAACCAGTATTTCGATAAGTTAACATGTGGTAAAAATTATCATGATTATGGTTTTTTTTATCTGTTAAACTCAGTTTGTTTATACTTCAACTCAATGAAGGCAGCATATTATTTGCTAAAAGCTTATAAAATCGCATTGTTTAATTATCGCTTGTCCGTGTTTATTTTTAACTTTGTGATTGTATATACGAAGTGTCTATTGTTTTGACTTCCCTTCTTACATTTTCTATTAAGTATTGGCAGGAGGTTGAAAGCTACACAAGGTATGTGAAGCAGAGGACACTCACTTTGAAGAAGCTACACAAGGTATGCGGAACATAGGACACTCACTTTAAAGAAGCAATTATTATAATCTGACTAATCACAAATCGCAAAACATCCGGCTTCGGAAGATGTTGTTTGACGTAAACGCCGTTTGTACAAACACAGATTACAAGTAACAGGTGCATATCAGTGGCGGCAGAGACAACAAACATTTTTCTTTGATTTACATATATAGGACATTTGATTTCCAAGAACCCTCCATCTTCCCTAACCTTTTAGTAGCAGGTAACAATAGGGATATAAACAAAACTTACCTTTAAAAGTTTTGGGCATCAAATGATATTGAAACGAGGATGTGGTAACTTTATATGCTTCGCACAAGCCTAATAACCTGCTCATCATAAACACAAACTAATGCAATGTTTCTTTATTAATAATTATTTAAACATGACTGTCATTTAAAACGTTTTAAACCCATCAATATGCCTAGTAAAACTGAAAAAAATATACCTAATAACAACACAAAGTAAAACCGCGTATATATTTTTGTATTTGATCTTGCTGTCTTGCAGAGAGCGAAAAGGAAAAAACTAGACATTATGACTTTGGAATGAAAGTTATCTGGAATCAAGTCCGTCTTAGCAGTGACCACACTGCGGTGATTCTGATCTCCATCTTCGTCTTACTTCTCTTGAATAATATGAAATACTAAATATTGCTAACTGTTAAAGAATTAAGAGCAATTTGTTTCACTAAGGAATAGAAACGGTTATTAAATACAGAAGAAAATAGGACGTTTGGAGACAAGATTTTTTATGAAAATCATTTTACTCTTCCCATTTTATTGTCACTTTTTCAATATGAAGACAGGACTCCATAAAATTCTCACACAACATTGCATCTATGACCTACCTTTTTACGAATACGATGCTGTGGTGCAAATATAGCCGTCGCCCCTTCCTGGGAATTAATTACTTCTCTTTGGTACATGTATTTTTAAATCATGCGCATTCAATGGGGGTCCCCTTTTCTGTTTTACCACTTGAACAAAGCGGTTAGTGCCATAATTCAATCCAAAATTTCTCCTTAGAAAGGATTCAACAAAATAATATCTTTGCTTAATTTAGCCATATTATATTATACGATCTTGGAAGGTCACATGAATCCAATTCACGATTTTTTGGGGGTCACCATGTTGTCTCGCTATAATAATTTTTTTTATCTATTTCCATGCTTCATCTCTGTCTCAATCCATCACATATTTGAAGTATGTCTGAGTTATCCAGAATCTCGTATTTTAAAATTTAACGTTATATTTAATATCTATAATGCAAGGTTTATCTTATTATACTTTAGCCTTGGATTTTGCTTTAATTTTCATAACGGGCCAAAGGGACAAACCGTTTGAATTCTATTCTGTGTCAGACTGTTAAAATGTTATCATGTATCAAATGTATAAAATCATAGTACATGTAAATACATCTAACGTTAACACATTATTAATGTATTCATTTCCCGACAATATTGTTATATTATTTTTGTGTTGATACCGTTATACTTTTACCTCAGGGTCCACGCAGAAAATATATAAGCGAGGTTAAACCGGATGCTATGGGGAAAATTCAGCCTGCGCATGAGCTAGCCTGGTTCCTGTGCCTAATGGGTAGCTCAGGGAACCAGGCTAGCACAAGTTTATCTGAATCGGGATTCCATGCCATATGCACACATAAGTTCAAAGGGGCTGTAATTGTAAAGTTGTCGGTAAAAAGTAGTCAGTACAGAAACAAAGTATTTCTTTTAAAGAAATAATCGGCATGTGATATGAACTGTCAGTATTATGAAAAATGTTAATGTTATGCCGAAACTACAACATGCATCAAATAGCATAATTTGCAATGTTTTGTTGTTTATAGAAGATACGTTTTTCAAAAGGACTCGATTCGATCAATTCCCCATCTTTAACTAATTGTAAAAAACATAAAAACAATTAGGAATAATCCGATGCATGTCTGCCCAAGAACCTTCAAAGTCCGTTGGCGTGGTCCAAGCAGAGCACGGTTCACAACTGCTTTGTTTCCTTTCACAAAAGTTGCTGTATTTATTTTTAACCTTTAAAAATGAAGTCCTAAACAATAAAACAGCTTTTCCTAATTCATAATTTCTTCACAGATCGCTAGATTTTTTCCTGCACCTCCTAGGATTAAGATTTCAAATCCGATGTGTTTTGTTTTAAAGCATTTGTGCATACACACTTTTATACTTATTTATGTAATAAAAGTGAATCATTTATTCTGCTTAAGTTTTTCGTACTTCATGTTTGTGTTCACAAATGGAAGGGAAAGTAGACCCTGTCACTATTTGAAAAATTACCAGAAACGTTACGTACAAGCAGAGGTCTCACCGTTTGAATAATGAACAAGAACATGTATCAGTTAATAAAAAATGAGCAAAGAAAGGTCGAAACAATATGGAGAGTGGAAAAGTCAGAATAATCGAACTAATGGTAACAGAACTTGGTAATAAAAGTAAAATGAAAACATCTTTCAATCGTTAATTGGTTTGGGTTTCATTTTAATTTGCAATACCTAATTTATTCAAGTTTTTTCTGATATACATTATTTTACTTAAGGTAACTCCATACTCGTAAAATTCTCTGATGAAAGTTGAAAAACCGAACTGATTTCAACTTAAGGATGACGTTTACTTAGAATGAAAAAAAATTCCACTGATGATAATGAAAAACCAACTACTGTGTGTTGTAGACCTTACATGGTTCTGTTATTCTTCACTTTCAAATAAGTAGATCAATGACCTACTTTTTGAGTTAATGGCCATTGAATATTTTTTGAAAATTTAAGAAAAATCCATAAAAAATTTACCCTATAATTGAGATTTTCTTAATTGTGAAAATAATACAAATTGCTTAATTCTTTGACAAATGAAATACACTTTATGATTGGTAGTGGCATTAAATAGATACAAAGAATTTTAAAAAGTTTTCATTCACAATTTTTTAGGGTATTCTAGTCCGAATTTCCTCTATCAGTTTTCAAATTACTACCCATTTTTGATTCAATATAACAAAAAACTGAATGATGATAATGCTAAAACATTTATAGTATTAAACTAAGTATAATGACCTTTCTCTCCTGGCATAAAATTTATATGAGGTCAATGATCAAAATTTTGAGATATGGTGTCTTTTACCATTTTTTAGGCATTTTTCAATATTTTTGTAGTGTGTGCCATACGATTATCTTAACGAAAAAGCAAGATAAAACAAACAGAAAATATGCAAAATTATGTTGACTAACAAATAAAATCTTAACTTCAAATATTATAGAACTATCAAAAATATTTCAGTGAAAAACAAAATCTGAAAAATTTAATCCGAATTTCCTCTGCTTTGCTAAAAGTCAAACTTTGTCAGAGCCTAATTCCATAATTTAGTAAAAATATCGATTGTTATGTCAATAATAGTTCATTTCATAAATACTTTTTGTATTTAAAACAAATTTTACTCATTAAATTGAACTTTTTAACAATCCGGATTTGAGAACTCAAACCCTGAGTAAACAACGTCCTTAATAGACTTTAATTTCATCAATTGTTAGAAAAAATATACATGTCATCATACTTTTTGAGATGCCAGATAAACATAAACTAAAGCATATTTTAGCATCAGAAAACCGTATTTTTTTGGTTAAAAGTAAAATTTATGTAGGCGGAAATTTGTTTATCTTGTTTAATGTTATTGTCACCTTTATCAGAAAACAAAAACTACAAAAATATTTTAAAATTAATCGTTGGGATCAGAAAAACTATGGCATTTAGTCATACAACAGATAGAAAAGTCACAAAAAGAGTTATTTCCCCTTAGCATCGATAAAATGTATACGAAATTGGAAATTCAGGATACAATTAAGCTGCGAAAATATCTCGAACCTACCAATAAATCTAGTTACTTCTGTGCGATTATATTCGCATAAAATATAAAATTTTCTTGCACAAAATTTAAAGAACTCAAAGTTTTACAAAAAAGTATGACATCACAGAACACTGGATCTACTTTAAAGTTCATTTTTTCAGATGTTCCTTTTTTAATTACTTAAGAAAAAAAATTATTTGGCATATTATATTTTTTGTAATTAATTTCTAGCGAAAATAAAAGCTTGCTCAGAGAAGGCGTTGCCATTTCCAAAAGGATAATTTGTCCAAATTAATATAATGTATTATTTACTCACCTAATTTTCATTGAACAAAAATTTCGTCATTGTCACATTTATAAATAGTTTTATTACATGTAATACGCATAAAACATTATGATAATATATATGGACATAATATCGTTGTATGATACTGTTATCAATAAAAGTTACATTAACTCATTCCTTTGAAACAAATTTTCATTGGCTTCAGAATCTCCCACAGTTTACGCTACTTTTCCTCAGAGCAATTTGTAAGTCTTTTCATTCACAACTGGCTATCTTAAACTCGTCTTCAGTCCAAGCATGCAAATATTTTTTCTTGGGTTTTTTTTTTGGCTACCTGATTAGAAAAAAAACCATATATAAGCTTAAAAATTAAGATATTTAATAGTAATTAATGCATAAATTATACAGTTGCGTTAATAAAAATGACTATTTGAATTATTTAAATTTATACTTTTTACAAACCTTTTCTTTCCATAGTTCGGTGACTTGCATCTCCGGCAGGCCCCGGCTATTAAACAAACTCTTAATGAAAATACACAAGTTCGTGGACATCGGCAATCTAAAACAAGTTTGAAAAAAATATCATATTTTTTTAATTATTCCATCAATGTTTCAAAATGAACATTTTCGAAAAAACAGATATAGATATGTACGATAGGAACATTTCAAGAAAAAATCCAAAATTATATATCAAATTTACATTTCCGAAAAATGAAATAAAATCATTCAAAATGTTTATTTCCGAGATATTCTATACATAAATACAAAATGTATATTTTCAAAAAAATTCAGTAAAATAAAATTACTTTTCTTAAAATTTCTGAAAAGATATATTAGTTGTGCTCAGATTCTGAAAAATTCCGAAATGAATTTTGAATAAATGCGATTGCTTACACAAACCAAGTTGAGTTTTTATTGAATTATTAAACTTTTTGACAAACAACTCTTACCATGAATAATTTTCAAGATATGAGGCGGGGATGTCTGTAAACTGGAATCGAAGCAAACTGAAATCAGCAGTACAACCACAAATGTGCTTGCAAGGTTCCTCATCTTAGTTTGATATTGTTTTTAACATTTTCAAAACCGATCGTCTTATATAACAAAGCTTTTCTGCGCCGAAAGAAAAACAGTCCTGATTGGTCCATTATATTAGGAGGAGGGATTTTCATTGACTGTCATTCAATAAATCGTTGAGATATCAAATTGCATATTAAAAACAATTATCAGGTAAGTTACAGTTAAAAGTAATTTCTTTAGGATTAGAAAATTGTGATGGTACATATGTATGTAAGCTTGGAATTTTTATTTTTAAACGAATTCCATTCTGGATACTAATTGACAAATTACTTGGATAAAAATAGCAAAATGTAACACAAATTGACTTAAAGGGGCATTGTCACGATTTTGGCCAAAAATGATTTTTCCGATTTTAATATATACAATGCTTCAGAAAAGCATTTTGAATAGGCAACCAAAATTTGAGTGTTATTTGTTGAGTAAAAAGAGAGTAACAGAACTTGAAATTCTTCGTTTACATTTTGAAGTTGAAGTAAATTTCAGTTTTAAACATAAAACGAATGTGTTAAACGCTAGAAACTGTGCATCTATGCTTAAAATAAATAAAAAGATAGAGAAATAGGCTGTAAAAAGATTTTTATTGGTATATTGAACCTATGTAAACAAAAACAGGGCATGGGCCTTGTTTACAAGACAAAGAAGTGTGAGCCCTGTATCTTGCTTACAACTCTACGAATGACTATCAAATTTTATTCCATAATTAGAAATGCATCTCTAAAGCATTGTAAATAATGAAAACATCAAAGTAGAATTTGACCAAAATAGTGACCATGTACCTTTAATGTCTTTAACATTAAATTTGCATTTAAGTTTGTATTTACGTCAAATCATACAATTATAATTGTTATGACGAAAACATGCTTCCTATATCAATAATGTAATAATTCTATTATTAAACTTTTAATATTTTTTAATATAATATCATAACTATTTGTTGCCACCTGTTGTTTAAAAGCAATATCACAAAACTGGGATAGAAATATTCATACTTGTCGCGTGCGAAATCTGTCTGCGCACTATTCGAAATATGTTGATAATAATAGTTAACGTCTTAAGGCTCTCAATCTACATCCACAATTCGCACTAAAGTAAAAATAAGTAATAAAAGTATTCTTTGTTACAACTATGGGTCAAACACAAAAGATTCATGCACCTAGAAACATTCCTATCGTTAAAGGGGCATGATCACAATTTTGATTTAAAAAAATTTTCCCGTTTTAAATGTTTAAAATGTTTTAGTAAATGCAACTATAAATGTTTCAGTGGTAGGGTTATAAGCGAGATACAAAGCCCACAATTCTTTGTCATGTAAAGATATCTAGAGTCATGTTTTTGCTTACGTTTTGAATTTTGAAGTGGAAGATCTGGTTGTAGACTTAAATTATGTGTGGTAAACGAAGAGAATTAATTAGAAGAGAGAAAAATCAGAATTGAAAAATAACATCTACCAATAAATTGTACTCATGTAAACAATTAAGGGCATGAGCCTTGTTTGCATGGCAAAGAGTCGATAGCTCTTTTATGACTTTTAGACAGACGCTCAAATATTGATTAATTATTAGAAATGCGATTTCAAAGTATTGTGAACAACAGAAATAGAACAATAAAATTTGATAAATAAATCGCACCCGTTTGAACAGCTAAAATAAATCTTTTGATTTTAGATAACTGATCACACCATTTAGTTTATGTAACAGAATAAGAGAATAAGCTGATAATATTCAAATTAAGAAAAAAAATTCAAACAATCATAACTTACGATCACCAAACTTTAATTAACCTTCAATACAAGGTTGTGTGAAATGTCCTGCTCCCCCTTTCCGGCACACCATTGAGGAGTTTTCACATCATTAAAAAAAGTAAGCAAAGATTAGTGTCTCATCTTATATTCATTTCAAAATATAATTTAGATAAGTATGTTTCTTTATTTTTGAATGGTCTTTTTATAAGGCGAATGCAGATAATTTACAAAAGATACATGTAACAACAGGGACCCGTTTCTCAAAAAGGCGTAAGTTAGTCCGACTAACGAAGTTACGCCAATATTTAGTCGGGTCTAAGTTGCGTTTCTGAAAGAGGCGTAAGTTAGGGTTTAAATGTCGAGGAACTTAGACATCTCCGCAGAGTACTAAGCATGCACATATCGTATTTCGTTTTGCTTTGAGGCTATGATTATATGTGGTGGATCAATTTTCCAATTCATAGTACATGTAGTACTCGAAAGTACGCATGTTATACTTTACCACTGAATGTGCAAAGTTCAAGTTGTTTATAACATTTTATATTATTGAAATTGGAACAAATGCCTATACACTTCATAACATAATGAAATAGAGAAAAACAGTTGATATGAAAGCAGCATATATAAGAGGTTTAAGAAACCAAATATGTGACAATTAAATGCATTGTAGATGATCTTGAGGCACAATCGTACATATTAATTGAACGAAACAATACAACGAAATTAACTTCAATGTTCGTGTAAACTTCAAATATTTATAGCATACAAGTACATGATACAGTAGATATGCCCGCATACGTCTGCAGAATCAGTAATAAGTATATGTTTCATGTAGATATTTATACACTTTCAGATGCTGGGATAAGGCTTGATTCTTTTTTATCAATTCATTATATCATTTATAGAAAATGATATGACTATGAGTTAAACAGCAACAAACTTAAATCGAAAATTCTCGTATCTACTGTATAAATAACATGTAAATGAACCTTGTCTATGTCTAAGAAGGAAAAAAAGTTACATCCTCTGCTCGAATTCCAATATTGAAAGAATGTAGACAATGACATGGAAATGATTCTTGATTTTATGAGATTCAAATGATAATAGTTTTAGAAGATATCAAAATATATTTAAAAGACAAGAATTATCAACATTTGAGGCCGGGGTTCTTGTGGTGGGGCTGTATATAATTGTTTATATAATAAGTATGACAAATGCAAGCTGTTTAAAATTGTAAGTAATGCACACTATTGTAAAACTGCTAAAACAACGCTTTTGTATTGACGTCGTGCACGATACTGGTGTTACATAACGTTAACGCTTATAACGTCAAACGACGCACAAACGCAACGTCGCATTTTAAAGAAATTCAATTTCTTAATAGCCCTTGATACACATACTGTAACATCTCAAATATGATGGAACAAAACTATCATGAATTCAAAAAATTAAAGTTCAATTCAGTTAAATGAGTACAAATAAACAATGCATATGAATATGCACGAAGATCTTTGATAGTACATGTAAACCATACCTATTTTAAAAGAATTACGATCGATGTTAAATATGAACGCAATTGATCACTTCATCCTAGAATGAATAAGATTAATGAATTTGATTTCCGAAAATTGAAGGTGTTCATGTGAAATTTTAGAATCTTCAAGAACCTTGACAAACGCTTGTCAACAGATCTAAAATTGATGAACACTCTGCACGCTTCTAAAACATATTTTAAGTAATATTTTAACAAACAAAAATTGATTGCAGATTGATGTATATAAGTACGAATAGATTATTGATTTTTAAATCAATAATCAGTAAGCATAGACTAGAATTTAATGTTTCTAATCAAATTTGAACCTATGAAACGAAACTGATTTCAAAATATTGAGAATACTCCTTTGAATAGGAGCAACTCAAAACGTTTACAGTTGTAATTTGTCCTTGTCTGTGTGGTTGTTTGTTCTTTACTTATATTACTTACAACTTTACAACACGTGTGCATTCTCATTTTTTTTACTCCTTGTATCTTAAAGTTTACAAAACCGTATGAAAGCTACATGTATTTTGAATGTTTATGAACTCACATTTAGATTTGTCGGGGAATACATCTTTAATTTAGAATTATAGCATCTTTTTAATTATTGTGTTTATATCAGTTACCGGGGTATACCCATCTTTGATTCTTCATACTTAAGGTAAATTTCATTAACGAGTAGTAATGTTTATTACATATGTTTAATAACTTAAAGGTAAGCCCATTATTTATCAAATTGATTTAATCTTAATTTATTTAGAAATAGGAACAGTTATCGAACAATAGGTATTTGTTTAAAGTTATACGTACATGTACAAATATTTCAATCAATTTGAATGGTTTCCTTAATAACACGTAAAACAAACCAAAAAATAAAATTCTGTTTATTTTGCATTAGAAACGAACCACTTGCCATTTTTGTGCACAGACGAAGGACTTACGCCTACCCACTAGCAGGCGTAGATTTAAACCCAAATTTATTCCCGACTAAGTTTCCTCCTTTTTGTGAAACGCAACTTGGTCTGGTGTTGATGTTTAGTCCCTGATTTAGTCCATACTACGCTTACGCCTGGACGTAAGCCTTTTTGAGAAACGGGCCCAGGAGTTTATTTTTTCCGATATTTTATTTTGTTTTTTTATTTGAATTTTTTTGGAAATGTGCGTTTTGTATTTATGTATAGAATTTTTCGGAAATAAATATTTTCAATGAATTTATTTGACTTTGCGGATATGTAAATTTGATATAATTATGGATTTTTTTCTTGAAATGTTCATTTCGCACTTACCTATTTCGAAAATGTTCATTTTTAAACGTTGATGGAATACTTCGAAAATTATGCTATTTTTACTTACATTTTTTAGATTGCCGATGTCCACGAACTTGTGTACTTTCATAAAGAGTTTGTCTAATAGCCGGGGCCTCTCGGAGATGCAAGTCACCGAACTAT
This sequence comes from Magallana gigas, assembly GCF_963853765.1. Taxonomy (NCBI): domain Eukaryota; kingdom Metazoa; phylum Mollusca; class Bivalvia; order Ostreida; family Ostreidae; genus Magallana; species Magallana gigas. The sequence continues at coordinate 13,487,601 of NC_088857.1, forward strand.
GGAAAGAAAAGGTTTGTCAAAAGTATAAATTAAAATGATTTAGATAATCATTCTTATAAACATAGTTATATAATTCATGTATTATTTACTTTTACATATTTATATTTAAGCTTCAATATTTTTTTCTAAGCAGGTAGCCAAAAAAAAAACCCAGAATGATTGGACTGAAGACGAGTTAAAGGTAGTCAGTTGCGAATGAAAAGTTTTACAATTTGCTATGAAGAAAAGTAGCGTAAACTGTTGGAGATTCTGAAGTCAATGGAATTTTTTTTCAAAGGAATGATTTTATGTTACTCTCATTGATATTATTATCAAACAACGATATTTTTCTATATATCTCATCATACATGTATTGTTTTATGCGTATTACATGTTATAAAACTATTTATAAATATATGACAATAACGAAATTTTTGTTAAATAATATGGTGAAAAATAATAGATTGTTCAATTGGACAAATATATGTAATCCTTTAAGAAATGGGAAGGCCCTATCTGAACAAGTTTTTTTTCGTTATGGATTAATTTGTATTATCAAAAAGAAAATATATTATTATTATTACTATTATTGTGTAAGAAATAGCGATTTCTATGTTTAAAATCTAAATCTAAATCTATTTAAACTTTTTGGTTGTTAACAACTTTATTAAGATTATTCTCCTTGGAGTTCATTATCATTGTTTTAAAGTTAAGTAGGATTTAATGGGTTGAATAAATTAAACAGGCTAGTCATGGATTGCATTGAAAACGTTAATGCAAATGTATTATTATGTATTTAATTATTATCGCAAATACGAGCGGTTTTTAATTACTTATTTTGTTTTTAATAAAAACTACGGAGACAAGGCACATCTGCTGTGTCGGATGTATCATCTTATTCAATTATTATTAATTTTTATTAAAGGTCTTTTCAAATCATCTTGTTAAATTTAATTGTCCAAAGTATTCATGCAGTTGATGTCATTAACCGCCCTCCCATTTTCCATATTATCCTATCTCTAATTTTTGCTATCCAGGAGTCTGCAATGCGAGGACGTTGACAAATCAAATGGTAAAGTAAGTATATATAACATGTAATGGGCTGAAGCTTTCTTCAGTTACAGCCTATCTCTAATTTTTGCTATCCAGGAGTCTGCAATGCGAGGACGTTGACAAATCAAATGGTAAAGTAAGTACATATAACATGTAATGGGCTGAAGCTTTCTTCAGTTACAGCCTATCTCTAATTTTTGCTATCCAGGAGTCTGCAATGCGAGGACGTTGACAAATCAAATGGTAAAGTAAGTACATATAACATGTAATGGGCTGAAACTTTCTTCAGTTACAGCTTCCCATCCGACAAAGCGTCTGAACTCAGATAACGTAGATTTACTTTCATAACTTTCCCAACATCAACGAAAATTCTGGTCTCATTTTCTACATTTTGGATAGCTTTTCATCAGGTTTTTTTAAAATTTGAGTTATATTAATCACTTGGTTATTATTATATCTTTATGAAATTAAATCAAAGACTCTCGAACGACATTGCTTATATCCGATTCCGGGTTGCTCCCGTAAATTTTAGGAGAGCCGGACACTTTATATTTTATATAAAATAAAAGGACGTATTCATATGATCCCTTATAGAGTTTAATATTCTCAAAAGAGAATACGATCTTGTGTTGTTAAAAAAGTTGATCTGCCAATTAAAAAAATACATTTAAAACCATTAAATAAAAGGGGAACAGAATCATTCTTCTAATTCTTAACAAAGTATATAAGGTTAATGAGATTTTTTAGAACCCTCAAACAAACACAGGTTAACGTTCCTGCACTTTTAAGCATCAAGTGATGTACTTACGAAAGTACCTCAGATAAACAAGTTTTGCATATTGTTAAGAATTTATTACCCTAGACGACGTAGATGACGACTGTTTATTTTTTAATATATTACATATATATTAGAATTGATAATACAATATACTTTTAAACCTGTTTTGAGATTCATTTAGAATAGAAACAGCACCATGTTTAGATGAAATGTCACAGATTCATGAAAAAAATATAATTATTGGTTCTGAAAAGTATTTTTTATTTAGTTTGACCATAAGATTACGGCTTTTTTAAAGCTTAAAATCATTTAATTAATCCATCATGATTGCTTTGATTATTCACATAAAAACAAAAGAAACATTTCTCTTTGTATACTGACAAAGCTTTTTTGAGTAAAGCATGCATGTTAGAAGTCAGTATCTGCTGAGCAAGAACCACATTTTCTGAAAGTAAATTTTTAAATTGATAATCTTAAAACTGTTCAACCAATTTATCTTCTTGTTTTAAGACCATCATTGATAATGCAGGAAAATAATATTTTGTACTAATGTTTAATATAATCTTGGTTAATATTAGCCATATGAATGCACAAGCAGTTTCATGCTTTTACTATGCACTAGACCTTCCTATGTGCCCACATTGATTCGATATTCTAAATACATGTATGTCTCTGCTTGAAGTCACCACCAATGGTCAATGATAACTTTGTAAACGATGACATTTTTCAAAATTGCATTTTGAAATGGGTCTTAGTTTTCTTAATATATCAACCAAACATTAAAACGCGAGAGAATTCAAATTGAGTTGTACAATGAAATCATCAGTACTTTGGTTTATAGAGACATAAAATACGCAAATAAATAAAAAGTGCACCTGGGAGTCTTGATTATATCTTTATGTTGTTTGTATGGTTTTTTTTTTTTTGGTAATTATCATTCTGATGATTTTTTTTAAAAACCAACTATTTTATGTCCATATTTAAATATTCAGCTTATTATAAAGATTTTATATCATCTGTAATGTGTATCAAAATACAATAAATGAAAGAGAGTGCAGAATGTTTTAAATATTTACTAAAGTTAAATTGACTGCTGAGGGTCATTACCCACAACACATGGTTCAATATTTAAAAAAAAAGGTATTTAACAAATTATTATTTCTATAATTTATAAAAAAAAATGATTGGAGAGCTGAAACAATCAAACTTTATCAAACTTGTATCTCAGAGAGATGACTTATAAATCACAACCCTGACAATATAACCTACTACGATCTCGGTGCAAAATTTCTGCATCAGAAATTCTTACTTTCATACTGTAAAATACAAGTTGCAATTTAATATGGAATAAAAGTACACGTGCTTTCATCTCTTTATGTTATTTACTAGTGTATTTTAAAGTTTTTATAACATAAATGCTTAATATCAAGATATGTATCATTCTAATGAAATCACCAAATAACCTTTGCACTTCCAAATCAAAATGTTTAGCGGTTAAACCGCAAAGCATTATAAGGCAAACGAGGGATTTCATAACAGAAGTTGCAGTCAAATATAAAATTTAAGTACATGTGTTTTCATCATTTTATTTTATTTACTGGTTTTTATTTACGTTTTCACAATATAAAAATAAATATAAGAATACGTGTATTTAATGAAATCACCAAATAACATTAGCAAATACCCAATCAAAATATCTCTAGTGTTAAGCGGATAAACTAGTAAAGCAATATAAGGCACACGAGTGATTTGAAAATGTTAAAATAATACAAAACTTTTCTAAAATGAGGAAAGTGACCAACGTCGTTTTGGTTGTGCTGATGATTTCAGTATGCTTCAAATTAAGCGTTCAGGCCCCACAACCTAAGATCTTGACGCTTTTACGTGGTAAGTCTTTGTTGAACGTTTTTGTAACGATTAGTTAATTATTTTTCTTTTTATTCTCAATGTATCATATCTTTTCCTTTAATCTATAAGCACCATTCGTTTTTTTTGCTTTAACATGAATTTAAAATAACTTTTGCTTGCTAAATCCATCTCTTTCCATCTGAAATTTACATATAAAAAAATTGAATTTATCATGGAGTTGCCCCCCCCCCCCCCCACACTTGTTTGGGAGTATGTAAAAAATGGAATGAAAATAAGGAAATTAAGAGTGAAATTGAAGGTATAAATATACCATGCCAGAACCCCCCCCCCCCCCCCCCCCCTCGGATTAGGATTTTAAAGATTTTGAAAGGTTGCCTTTTTTTTGCTTGTCAAGATTTTTGGGACGAGTTTTTGGATGACGATGCTACGTGCCTGAATTATTGCTCTATATTTTTCAGATTGCCAATGTCCACATTGGTGTCAAAATCATCTGAGGTTTTGCTTAGTAGCCGGAGCTTGTCGGAGATGCAAAACGCCAAGTTATGGAAAGAAAAGGTATACCCGGTATTTCAGATGAAATGACGATGTGCATGTTTTGAAAAATATTATTCAAACCCTATGAATGTGTCATGCGGCTGACCGACTTAAAACATCTTTATTAATTTTTTTCATCAATAGGTAGATGAACAAATAGAGATTATGTAATTCAGGATTCCCTTCCAACCAATGGCAAAGCCGTATTGTGTAATTAACAGACCATTGTGAGGGGGCCAATGAGTTTTATATAGAAAAGAACAGCGATGACGTTGACATTTTATATAATTGATATATTTGTTGAAGTGTTCACCGACTTCATTTTACTAACAATTAAATATTTGAACGGAAACCATTTTGTTGATAGTTAGAAAAGAAATATTCGCGAAGAACTATACGCTAATTGTAATTTTCCACTGTTGTACAACGAAAAAAAACCCCGCTGAATATAAGGTAGGTATCAATTAGCCAGCATGATTTCTTCATTTTCCCTCAGTATTAGAAACATTTTTAACAAGAGATTGGTCTTTCCGTAGGGCGTAGCTATCTATTTCTTGCGTCAAAACAAGTTAAAATGACACAGTTTCAAGCGAAATATGCACCGATTGTGTAGTCTTAGCTCAACAGCCAGACAAATCTTGTTGATTTCAGAGAGCCAATGCTGACTGGCCAGCAATTAAATAGACAGGAGTCTGAATAGGTACAGCTTGATGATTTTTTTTAAAGCTAGAGATCCTGAGCAATATGTCGGCAATCCGAAAGAGCTAAATGTTGTTCGGCAAAGTCCCCATGATTATGCGTAATCTTACGCTGATGATTTCAATGCAAGTGTAAAGAAGAATAATGACCTTCGTAGAATAATGACCGGGGTCATTTTTCGACGTAGAATAATGACCCCCCTTGCTGTAGAATAATTGGATATTTCTGAAGAAAAAATACCCAGGGGTTATTTTTCTTCATGTTAAACATGAAGAGAAATGACCCTCGTAGAAAAATGACTCCTGCTGTATACAAGACTAGAACTGGGGAACCACGTATCCAAGATATCTGACTTTGAAATCCCTTGAATTTTTACTCTGTTCAGCTGATTCGAAGTTATAAACACCGAACTTGTAAAGAAATCGCTGTATACAGTTTTTCATATCCGTAGCAAACAAACACAAACACACTTTCATTGCCACAAATTGATTGTTAACAGTTACCTTTCTTCTCTCGTCGACATATGGCGGGAAATGACGCTGCACATTTTATATACATGTAGCTTTATTATTTAAAAACGATATTTGATTAAAAAAAAATATGCACAGCTTGCTAAACTTAATTTTATCGCGATTTTACAATTGCTTCGGCAACAAATTGCCAGGTTTACACGTCGTGCGTGTTTAGAAATCTGTACAGGTGTTGCTACTGTTGCAAAAGCCATTCCATAATTAACAAAAACAGATATGGGTTACCCCATATCCAAGATATTCGACTTTTAAATTACTTGAATTTTTACTGTGCTTAGCCGATCACTGTTAAAAATCAAAGTTAAATTAAAATCACTGAACTTGTTAAGAAAACTAGCGAATATAGTTTTTCATGTCCGTAGCAAATACTGCCACCACTGCCAGTCTTGCATCACTAGCAAACAGTGCACACATCGTTACAGTTTACACGAGTGCGATCAGAAATATGTTGCAGGTGTTGCATAACCCTTCCGTCATTAGAAAAAAGAAAAAAACACACTCAAACACAATAAATAAAGAGATTGTGACAACTAACGAACAATAATCATGGAAGTAATATAATAATTGTAATAATATAAGCAATATTCATTAGTGAAAAATTGTCAATCGAAGAATGACCTATATTTTCGTGAAAAAAGACTGAGGGGGCAGATAGCGTAGGAATATGAATACTTCACATTTATATTTTTTTGAAAAAGGTGGTTTTTAAAAATTATTTTACGTTAATTTTGTTTTTTTTTCACGTGTAAAATATACAATGATATCCTAAACATTTGTTATAATGTTGTATCTGCTGTTGATGAATGGAACTATATTTTTCAGCTCAATTGTGTAAAGAGTACCTGACTTTTGTAATATATCTTGAATAGATAGTAAGCACTGATCGAATATATCATACAGAATGAGTATTTTATATTCTCTTTCAGAGGAAATTGTGTGATAAATAACGAACAATAATCATGAAAGAATATATGTTGTAATAATATAAGCAATATTCATTGGTGAATGAATTGTCAATCGAAGAATGATATATGTTTTCGTGAAAAAGACTAAGGAGGCGATTAACGAAGGAATATGAATACTTCTTATTTACATTTCTAGGTTAAAGTATTTAAAAAATCATTTTACATCAGTTTTGTTTTCTTCTACGTAATACATATACATCGATATTGTAAACATTTGTTGTAATCTTGTATTTGTGATCATGAATAGACTGTATTTTTTTTAAGAGCAACTGTGTGATGAGTACCTGACTATAGTAAATCTTAAATAGATAATAAATGCTGATCGAATATAATGAAGAGATTATTTCTAAAAGCGTTGATAAGGGGTTCGGGCTCCTTTTAGGGGTTTATATCCCTATTGATTTTGATCACACGAAATTAGAAACCCACGCGTTTAGTAGAGGAACTTTCTAAATATTTATAACATGCACCTGAAGACTTTTATCAATAATTAAATGTGTCCATTTAGCTCACTAGACCTTTATTTTTTTTTTTTTAACTTTTCACAACGATATTGTGCTGAGTGGTGGGCCGTCATCTCCCTTTTTCTTTAAAGTGTACATCAAACAAATTACAGGGCCGTGCAAAATACCTTAAGGGGCTACTATTTCCAGGTCTCGAATTTGCGCTGTACGGGTACCAAAAAGTGGTTCCAAGGGGTTTATATCTCCCTTGATTTTGATCACAAGACTCATTTATATTTCTTATCCAGGCGATCTTTACTGCCTCAGAAGTTGTCAATGTTCGTACAAATTATTGATGCATTAATCATCTTGACATTAATGAAAGTATGCCGATGATAAAGTAAAATATATTTTCTTTTTGAGTACTCCCAGTACTCTCAGTACTTTGATGATTTTCCTTATTAGCCGTTGGCTTCTACTGTCTTAATGGCTGCTGTTAGTGGCTCCTAACTTCAGCATGGTTATAATACCTAACAATGGAGTGAACTTTTCATAATTTTGGTTTCATCATTAATTCTGGGAGATGCACTTGCATACCTAGTAGTTTGTAGTAGGGGAAAATCGTCAATGCAAGTATAATTCATGAACAATATCGAGTCTACTCTTTCATCGCCAATAAACAGAATTTGGTTTTATAGTGTCTTGTCTCTCGAAATAATTTAAATGTGCTATCGCTCGTAATAATGAGATACAGAGTAAATGTAACTCGTTAAAATGACACCCATACCAAGATACAATATGTTAGTATCTTTTTATAACGGATTTTATTTTTTAGGATATACCCCTTCTTTCACTTTAAGTTTATTTTAATATGAATTTTTATTTGTTACTTTCTATGAACTGCAGGAAAAATGACAATATTGTAAAGACTATTTCACAAATAATAAAAAATTATACTGAAAAAGATTATATATAATGGGGTCATTATTCTTCAGGGGTCACTTTTCTTCATGTAGAATGCGCTCTTTTTTATGAAAAAGACACTTATTCTTCGGACAAAAGGGTCATTTTCCTACCTAGAATAATGATCGGAGGTCTTTTTAAGCGTAGAATAATGACCGGGGGGAGGGGGGGGGGGGGGACTTTCTACTTAATACCGGACATCTTACCGAACGTAGAAAACGGGGCAAGACAAAAAAATCCACTGTGTATTATACCTTGTCTTTATCGAAGGAATAGTGTCAAAATCTGAGTTTCAAAAAGAGGTCATGAGTAAACCCAAACAGAGTTATGCATATCAAATGCAATAACGACGAAAACGAGACAGGGTCATATTGTGCTGAATCACAGCTTAAATCTGAAAAATGATATCTTAATCAGAAAACTAAAACGTTATGATAACTAGATATTTAGACTCAAATTAAGGAAATAAAAAAAACTACAGAAAGCGCAAAGCACATCAAAGAAAGTGGGAGTGCAAAAACAAAGAAAACACAATGTAAGCGAGATTAAGACGAAACAAAATGACATGTGTTATTCAAATCAACTCGAATTAAAACAAAGCACGACGAAATGCAATATAATGTGGTGGATTTACTTCAAATAGCACAACCAAAGACGCATCAATGCAAAGTTGCTGCTTAGAAACATACGCTACGGTAGCGCGCAGTCTACTCAAAAAGCAGTCAGCAACCAAAAAAGTAACGTCTCGTACATGTACTATAAATGTCTGCCTGAGATTCAAATTTAAAAAAAATCCATTAATGATTCGACCGACATGGATTATAATCCAGAACAGATCTAAAAATACGTCGCTGCTTCCTTTGAAGACTCTTCAACCTCTTTCAAGGGGTATGCTTTCGTCCACCGAAAAACACACCTAAGACGCGCGACCCGAATTCGGGTTCCTTGGCTTTCCGTAGTTTTTTGTTACAAAGCACGTGACATATGTACCATGTTTGAAAAGGTTAAAGGGGATAACATGAACTGTAGCCTCAAGAAAATATGCAAATGTCTTTGGTATATACCGGTATCTCGAAGTATTTTTGTGTGAATATTATCGAAAAAGACTACGGAAAACCAAGGAACCCGAATTTTGGCCAGATACAGTAAGGAACTGGATTTTTAGAAATGACCCTTTCAGTGGCCAAAATGACTCAAACTCATATTATACACTTATCAATTGAAATCTTTTTATGTACATGAAACATACTTAGTGGACTTAGTAGCATAACTTGCAGGGTTTTTTTTTTTACCTGAGCACTGGCTCTCTAAATTTTTATTCCTCTTATTATAAAACCTTTCTATCTTTCGCAAAACCTGGTGTGAGAATAACTATTTAATACTATAGGAGGCGTGGACGTTATTGTAAAAGTGTCTGAAAATCACATAATGATTGTAAAACAGATTAAATCCAGCAGTGACGTATTCTGGGTATCAATCTGACAATAGGATACAACCAATTAACATACTTAATTCGATGTATGTTCCCCTAAACCAACCTGTCTGCAGAAACGTACAAGGATGCGCTTTCAGAACCACATTTTAATGCAGACATTAATCAAAGTACTGAGAGTACTGGAAGTCGGGGTCTTGAAAGTGATTTTTTATTGTCCAAGTTTTTTCGAATATGCCTCAAAATATGTTTTAATCTATGTTATAATTCGGCTTTTTGCCCGATAGTTTGTCTAAAATCTGTACTGAATCCCGGCCAAGACATTCCTTCAAAATTTTAGAAAATTGACACCATGATAATTTATGTAAAATAAGACCCCAAGTGGAAAACCAAAAAAGGGAGACCGGAAGTGAATGAATCACGTCAGTCATACTTTGGGATAAACTTTCCTGATTGGTTGTAATATTTGTCGTTATAAATAAAGCAACAGAATGGTGAAGACCTTAACTGATAAATGCGCAGAGGTAAGTCAGTTAAAGGACTGGTTAGGGAAAAAAGAATGTCCAAATCAGTCACTTAGAGCTAATGAAGAAGAGAAGGTGTCGTGTCCGAGGGAAATATTTCACACGGCGGTAATTTGTCTTACAGACAATGAATATTGCAATGTTTATTGTGTGATGGTTTAAATTCGTTAATTTTTACGATTGATTCCGAATACTTCAGACTTTTCTTTGTATAAAATCCCTTAAGAGATGAACAACATTTACCAAAAGTAAACTGGAAGCCTTTGTGAGAGAAAAAAATGAAGAACCCATATAATGTGTAAGACAGCTGTGTATACCCCGTTCAGATTTTAAGCTCGCGCATGCAGTTTGGTTGTATTCAGGTGATAGATTGTTAAATAAATCACAGATTTTCAGATTGCGTTGTGAACTTTACTTCAACCCCTTCTATTATTAAATGAGTCCGCCCACCAACTGAATCATCAAGAGCGTTATGCATTCAGTTACGTAACTAATTCCACAAATCACTACGGCTATTGAACCCGAGCAAGAATTTTTTTTTTAAACTATTTGTTTATTTTCTTCATAGAATTTAGATTTTACATAGAAACATAGAAAGATTTCATGTGGGTTTTTAAAATGTATTTACTGAAATGCACGAAAACTTTCTGCACTCTTTTTCTTGGGCGTAGACTCAATTCGTTTATTCTTCGCGCGTCTTCCGCTTTGAGACTTCGGCTGACAGTAAACTAATAGACGGGGTCATGTGACCCCGCCCAAAACAAGCCTACTTTAAACGGCAAAACAATATAACCTGTCAATATTTGATGAGCTAGATATGCAGCAGATATGAACATTGGAACGTTTTACAAAACAGCATGGTAAATGCTCTAAACTTCAAAGTAGACTTAAATACCACTTAAATACCACAACAAGATTGCAAACAACTTTCAGACCTATGGGATTTGTGGAAAGATTATTACTCAGATCTTGCAGAAGAACACCACGAATCAACACAATTTGATGACTCGTTTAAATGGCAAACTGACAAATACGTTTTCGACCTTGATGACAAACTTCAAACAACAAATTCCGAAAAATAAATATCACCTGATGAAATTCAGCGACAGGTTAACTAATGATCCGTAGCAAAAAGGAAAAGCTCCATTGTCTGATTTTTGTACGAACACGTTATCTTTAATGGGAGTCAACTTGTGGAAGAAACGTGTATTTTGTTCAATTCCATACTTAAACATACACACTGTCCCCAAATGTTCAAAGCTGATAAATAATATCACTTTTAAAATATAAAAACAAAGATAAAAGTAATCCTATAATTTAAAAAGGCATTGGACTTACATCTGCATCGATTAATTTGTCTGAAAAGGTAATTTTGTCTCTAATTGAAAATAAGTTGCTGGGTAAACAAATCTGTTCTCCTCATCTTTTACAATTTGGTTTTTGAATTGATCATGGTGCCACCCCTGCTTGTTATGAAACTATTGGATTTTATACTTGTAGAGGATCCCATTTGTGTACCTTCCTTGAAAAGAAATAGCTTTCGGTAGAATATGCCATACAATTGTCTTTGAATAAATTACATAATCTCGAAATGCTAAAACACTGGCGAAATTTCAGAAACTGGTTTAATGATAGAAAATATTTTTAGTCCTTTACTGGAGCTAAATCAGGGGTCTTTGAGGTGTTGGTCAAGGAAAATTTCTCAGTATCTAAATATTTCCTGTACATGTATATATTGATGACTTAATGTATGACTTGTACAGTTCTAGTAATGAACTGCTGTTCGGTAACAAAACATTCAAGGGATTTTGTAAGCAGTTGATATCGCACTTATTCGTAACTCGCCTCAGTCTCTCCAAGAATCACTGAACAGTGGAATCATATGCTTACAAATGGAGACTTCATTACAATTCGAATAAAGTGCTTCCTTGGTTTTTGATCAATGTAACTGATACTTAACTTTTTAATAGTTACATACCAATCTGCGAAGATGTCATCTATACTGGTTGTCGGTTACAAGCTAATATGAAAAGTTATGGGCTTGAAAAACGCAAGAACTAAAAATTCATTTGTTTAATTTTGTAAGTGTGAACAAATCCCAAGTTAATCCAGTTATGAAAGCTTAATTTGGTAAAGGATTGCTCCTCCTCTCTATTCGTACGAACTCTAGACAGACCCTAAGAACGACCTGAACAAACTGGCACATTCTCAATGGCATTTCGTAAAGATTTTCTTTAGGTTTTCTTCTTATATTAACCATATTTTGTTGTATGTACATTTAACCTCCGCCACTATGGTCACCAGAAGGCTATAAAGACAAATGTCGCCTTCTATTTCTGAGCAGATTGGCCAGAGTAGACAAAACAATAGTTCATAACAATATGATTTTTTTTAACCTTTTGAGAATGAGAAATGACAATAACAACAAACTGTCAACCGTTTTAAAATCCATGTAGCAAAATACAAATTGAAGACAGAGCAAACAAAAACATCAAAGAGAAAGAGGTGGCATCGTGGTGCCTAGGAAGAGTAAGCATCCCCTGTTGACCAGTCGCACCTGCCGTGTGCTCCTTGTCACAATTGGGCATGCCATGATCGAGGATAATGCCAAAATTGCGAAATGTCATGATAGGGAGAAAAAGGAAACGTTGATGATTAGTTTGTATGTGATGGTCAAATACGACCTCGAGCAAACACGGACCTCCATTACATTGGAGATGGGATCAGGTGCCTAGCAGGAGTGAGCATCCCCTGCAGACCGGTCGCAGCCGTCACGTGCTCATTGTCATGTAATGACAATGAAAGAACCGTAGCCAATCCGGTGTATAAATGATGATCTAATGAGTAAGAAACACGTCAGTCAGCATGTGTTTTGATGAAACATTGTATTTGCTGACAAGATCAATGTATATCGACCATAGAACTTGCGTAAAGATGAGTTTAATCGAGGTTCTTGATATTCTCTTTCCAACCATTTGTTTTTTTAGTAGCTTGCCTTGTTTAAGAAATAGTTCGTATGTAGAGCAAAGTTGTATCCATATTGTGAGCATCAACAAATGCAAAACTGGAAAATTCTGGATTGGTTATGGTTGCGCAAGAAAGACGGGTCGCTTCAAAGGAGCAGTATTGGTGTTTGTTTTTGATTTAAAAAAAATAAATATCGTTTAAACAGTAAGACTTCAATAAATATTGACTAATTTAGTAAATCTGCTGCATAAAATATATTTAAAGTAGAATATCATAAATTTTATTTGCATTGACAAATTTTGTTCATTTAGTACAGCATCTTTCATATATGTTAGCAAACATATTGTAAGCAGACATATTTTTGTATTCTTATGAAGCAGAATTAATTGAAAAAAAAACTTGTACGTGAAAAAATAAATCACTCACTGTGGCCTTCAACTCAACATTCAGTTATATCGACGACGCATTATCAATTTGCAATTGTTATTTCCATACTTACGATAACTAGATATATATATCCCAGTGAACTTGAAATAAAAGATACCACAGAGTCTGCGTCATCTGTTTCATGTTTGGATAAGTTTACTGGAAATGGACATTGATGGTTACTTAGCAACAAAACTTTATGATAAATGCGATGACTTCAATTTTTCTGTATTTAACTTTCCTTACTTGTGTAGCAATACACCTTTATCACCTGGATATGGTGTTTTTGTCTCTCAATTAATTCGATACACAAGGGCATGCTCTTCGTATGAACAGTTTCTAAGGCGAGGCAAGCTACTCACAGACAAGTTGATAAAACACTATCAACAGTCTTCATTGAAGTCATTTTTTCGTAGGTTCTATGGCCGATACAATGCCCTTGTAAACAAATCTTCCACTGGGTTGCATGCTGACCGACGTTTTCCATTCTAATCGTTAGACCATAATTAATTACCTAATTTTCTACGAACTTTTTCCGTTTTCCCGATTACGACAAAAAGCAAACTACGGGTGTGACCGGTGGGCAGAGGATGCTCACTCTTCCTAGGCACATGACCATACCTCTATCTTTTTAGAGGTTGGTGTTGCTCTGCTTTGAATTTGTATTTTGTTTTTGGATTTTTTTAGATGGTTGACGGTTTGTTATTGTTATTTGTCATGAAGTTCTTTTTACTTTTTATGAAGTGGTAAAATCATAATGTAGCATGGTAAAATCTTTTATATATTGCGGTGAAAGCGATACGTGTAATTTCAAAATCTCAGTATGGTGTGCCAATTTAATCACATGCCGTTGTTGAGTCATCCTATAATATTATCATTTTTTTACACCCTGCGATTATTTCATAAACTATTGTAACTTCTGTAAATACTGTTGTTATATATTGTTTAGTTTGAATTATATCAATTCCAACTGGATTTGTTTTCACTGAAAGGTATTTTTGGATTAAATATGTCTGTAATGTACAAATATGATAAAAACATTACATTATAGCCGTTCATGCATGAGATTATAACGTGGCAAATCCGATATATAGTGTGCTCCACCAAAGCCCCTTAAACTAAAGATCTTATATCTTATAATATGTATTTACAAATTTATTTTATCATATACTTGTCATGGCTTTTGTTTCGTTTACTAAAAAAGTAAGTTACTCTGATGTTTAGAGGGTGTCTGTGTTCATTTCTAGTCAGAAAACTTTGCATCCTATTCATGTAATAGTTCTTATCATATTTATTAATTATTATGCCTAGTCAACTATATCTGATTGGAAACCCAGTGCATTTTATTTTTTGTGTAGAAGTTTTTCAAGAAAAAAACATAATCATTCTGCTTTTTTCAGCATCATCAGAGTAATTTAAGTCTGACTTCCTATTCTTAATTGCATATTTAAAACTTCTAGATAATGTTTGCATTAGGATACCGGTAAATTCAATTTGAATCAAAAAACAATTTTTTTACTAATTTTCTTAATATTTTGTCTTTTTATATCTCAATTTGGCGATCGCTTGCGACTCAGTTAAACGATATGGAGAATTCATATATAGTGGTTTTTAATTGGAATTAAAGATTTGTACACACATGTTTAACATGACATATAAATAATTCCCTTAAATATATTTTATAAAAGTCGAGAACAAAAACCAGTCGCACGTTTGTTTAGGCCACCTTTAATCTACGGCCACTCTCCATAAGAGGCCAGTTTCAATCCCCCTTCATTTATTTGATGAAATATAACCAATATAAGCGGTTGCCAGTGCGCCCTGTGCTTTCATTAAGCCTGTTTTCAACAGTCTCCTTTTCTGTTTTGGCATAAGACTTCTGACTGTGTGACACATGACCACTTATCGAGAGAAGCCAAACTTTAACAGCTGATAAAAAGTTAATGTCAAATAATGTGCGTATTATTTGAATTCTGCTAGGATTTAATAAGATAATCGAAATATGTTCAATGCAATGCAAAATGTGTAACTGATAATTTTGAGATATATATATATGCCCCATTATGTTAACATATAAACATAGATCTGCATAATATGATTTATGACAACTTTTGAGTAAAATAATCATTGTGAATAAATTTACATGAAATGGAAGGTAGGAAGAAGGCAGTCTTCTCTCCTTTAGAAAATAAAGTCCATGATACTTTCCAACTGCTTCGATTCACTTTTATGTCATGCGGCTTTTTATTCTTAACAGATCCTGTTACGAACAAATTCTGCTCTATTTGTTATTATTCAATATACCAAACTTATAAATTTACTGGCTAATTTATGATGTTAGAGGCAGTTACAAACATTCCCATTACGGAAACAATATCCAATCACAACATTTCTTGCGTTTCGCAGAGAAAAAAAAAGATATAATTTTATATATATATTTGCAATATTATAATAATATATACATGTAATAACGCACATTTTGAAACTGTTGCAATTCAATATGAGAAATATCGCCAGCATCGTTTTGTTTGTACTGATGATCTCAGTACGCTTTGAATCAAGTCTACAGACCCCACCGCCTCATGTTTTGAAGGTCATTCATGGTAAGTCCTGCGTTTTTATAATGATTATTTAACTGATCTAAAATAGCAATATTTTTGCTCATTCTTTTTCTAGCTTTATAAAAAAATGAAAAATAATTTCTGAAGTTTTGATATTTTAAGTAAGTGAAGTAAATCAAAGTAAAAAAAATTTTTAAATTGTTTAAAAAAACCCGTTGCAATTGATTTCTAGACTGTCAATGTCCTAGAAGTTGCTTACTTTCACTGAGGCTTTGTGTAATAGCCGGAGCTTGTCGGAGATGCAAAGCGCCCAGCTATGGAAAGAAAAAGTAAGTAGCAAAGTTTAACTACAAAGTTGGTTTGAAATCTTAAAAAATTGAATGCAAATGTTGTGAGTTAGTTATTAAATTTTGCCAAACATTCTTTATTTTTCAATCAACAGGTAGCTCGAACAGAACTGACATTATGGAAGACTTTTACTGAAACTTCAACATGAAATATTATTGCAAATTAATAAGTTTTATGTCATCATTGTATCGCTAATTCTATTTTTAAAAATTCTATATAAGTTTCGGTTTCTATGGTTATTTTTAGCTAAGTCGTTATATATTTACATTTTCCAGTGTCTTTGCTTGAGATAACACTATGTATCGATTTTGTAATATATAACCCATAACTTCAAATGACGCCAAATTGAGGCGACAGCGGGGTTTGCTTATTTATATTTAAATATTTAATCGTATGATGGCTTAAAAGTATATAGATATAAATACACATGTAATAAGGAATCAAATAATTTAAAAGATATTTAAGGAATAAGGAATCATTCTTTGAGTATTATGAGGTGATAATTTCGGTCGGGGCGTACTATCATTATTGGATTTGATCACGCCTCAACCGAAATTATCACTCATAATACTCATGCAAAGAATGATTCCTTATTCCTTAAATATTTTTATACAGATTGCCAAATATTTAGATTAATGTCGAGGACGAAATATACAGTGAATTAAAAGTACATACTACATGTATCGTAAGAACAATCCGGATACTTAAATTCCAACGGCCCTTGCTCTCTGTTACGAAAGACTAATATCAATCGCAAAAAGTAACCATTTAACATAAGACGTGCTGCAAAATAACATATTTTATTTTAGAGGTTTTGTCACGGGGTTTTAATTTTAATTTGTATTGCCATACTTTAAAGAAGACATAACCCTTACAAAATTTTGAAATTTGCTTATTATTTTTTTTTCTATTTCAATCTGTATTGTCATACTTTACGTGTGTTATTGTAAAGAAGGCATATCCTTTTCAGAATTTAAAAATTATCATATCATTTTATTTGGGGATTTTTCAAATATTTTTGCTGATAAACGTGAAAATTTTGCTCAGTGTACCTTGTCCGTGATAGCCGTAGACTTGTTAAGTTACTCTGTCCATGCAACTAATCAGTGATACGCAGATTCGACCAGTTGTAAAACTTGTAGTCAGTCGGTGGATATTGCATGTTTTACTCGGCGCAGCTGTCAAAATTGAACTTGACGCAGTCAGAAATGATACACAAAAGGAACTGAATTAAGAATAAATGACTAGAATTCGACAAAAAATGATCTGCTGATCAAAAAAGAATAAAATAGCAAGATACTTACATCTATACAATCGAATACAAGGTACAATATCCATACATTGAAATCTGCACTTGATGATGATGAGAAGGTTCAGAAGACAAACCCCTCTGTAATATACGAAAGCCGAGAAGGATCATTCGAGATTCGAGATTCAAAATACGAGATTTGAAATACGAGATTCAAGATTCGAAATTAGAGATTCAATATCTAAATTAACCAATCAAATCAGGGATCTGAAAATATGTATCCTAGCGACAACAAACTGTTCTAAATAAAGATCATTCGTACATGCTCTTGTATACAAATTGATATTTAAATGCTATGTTCACTTTTCCCTAGCTAACTAAATAATTATTTGTATTTATTTTTACACAGAATATTTAAGTAGACTAGTAATAATGCAGTGTGCTTCACGGATCTAAGTGATTTTGTTTGCCCTTGTGCATTTCAACCTGATGCGTTTGAACCCTGGGGTATTTAACCACCAATAATAGTTTAAACCCCGGGTTTATTCACCCCTTTAGTGTAAAAATGCGGTTATGGTAGAGAATTTCATAAGCGGAGCTAATTTTTTCTGTAGGGGGGTCCTAGGCCAATTTTAAATTATTTTACTATGTAAATTTAATAAGCTCCAATTTTCCCGAGGAGGGGGTCCAGACCTCCTCACCCCCTCCTTTCTAGATCCGCGCACGAAGATTAGTATCTAAATAATCTAAATATAAATAATCAGTCCGGTTTCACCAATAAATATAAGCATTAATTATCGTTTTTATGTATGTATACAGGCATACACTAGTACTAATCATTGAGATATTATCATATCATACAGAATTATTAATTAATACAATTTTTTTCCTTTTTTTCAGTAAACAACTCATTATGAGTCTTACTTTTGGCATTGTTTTCAATATAGAAGGATACATACTCTTTACAATTAAAGGTAGGGATGATAGGGTGCCAATTTGTTCACATTGCCGATTTCTTGTGCAGAGAACATCAAAACTTTTTTAAACATTTGATTGTGCATTAATTTTTCATAATTAATTGTTGTATTTTGTTATAATTCATTCATTGATATATCAACAAGAAAGAATAGAAGGTATAGACAGGCATATGTATTACAGCCAAGTTAAGTTTCTCTGTAGTTTCCTAACCCCCCCCCCCCCCCCCGAACCAAAATTGACAATAATTACATATAAATCATACAAATGTTTACTTTGTCTTTAAGTAACTCTCTAAAGATGTAAATAAGCACTGCAAAGATGTGTGTATTTAATATATTACTACATTACACTTAGCCAGATAAAATGTAATCAGGGTGAAGCTACAAGGGGCGAGTGGTGCAAATTTACCAATTAGTTGTCATACACACAGAACACCAAATAAAGAAACTGTGAGTGGTGTGGGGAATGCATAAAAGATGGCGGCAAATTATCTCAAATAATCAGTGCAAAAACCAACAAAAAGGCTGTTATTGGTTACCTATCCTGCAAATACATTGAAAAAAATGTTATCGTCACATAACATAGCCGATTAAGTTAATGTGTACATATGATAAACGTACATGTAATTCTAATATACAAGGAGGCGTCCGTATCAGGCGGGGGATCCAGAAAAATAAATTCCACAAATGATCGGTTGAATTACATTAAATGCTTTGAAAATTGTTTCAAACTATCGCACGGGTCAAAATGCATGATAGAAGCTATGTACAGTGTACTTGGAAACTTTCATTTTATATCAATATGTAGTATTACCTATTATAACAAATGAGAGTATAGCGCAACTGCCACAAGCAATACATGTCCTTTACCGGCACCACCCCCCTCCCCATAAAAAATGAAACAATTGTCGTTTTATTTGCTAAAATGTGTGTGGTTCAAGATTTTTCTAAAGGACATACCCGATTAGAATTGAAAAATGAGTCGTTTAAAACTAATTTTGTTAAAATTTTTAGATTCATTTGGTTATATTTTGGTCCATTTGGGTAAATAGATGCACCAGCGCAGCTCTAATTTATATATAATAAGGCAATACGAAATATTTAAAAAAATTAATAGCTATAAACCAGTGGATAAAAAAAGGAAACTCGATGAGTGCTAATACCTGTGTTGTATGAATGGTACAGTAGGATATGCGCAAAAAAGTCCCGTCTACTCTTTCCTACCCTACATTTATTGGAACATTAAATCCAATTATAAGAGTCAAATCATAAGTACGGATATATACCTGTTTATCAAAAGTAAAACTATTCATAATTTATCTATAGTGCATCGTTATGGAGCTACACAGAAAGTTTTAAATTAATTTGCCGAGCCAAATCAAATAAAGCCTGGAAAACGAAGTGGGGACAGAATAACTGACAAATTTATTAGGACTATATACCCCCCCCCCCCGCCCTGAAATTTATATACTGAAAACAGATTATTGAGTACAACATCCGCACCCAATTTAAAGAAAATTTCATGTTTTTTTTATCATTTTCGCTAGCTAATGTAAGACATCACAAATACCCCAAACCCCCTCACGGAAAAGGAAATGCTAGGTAATGTGAGAGAGAGAGAGTTTCTCTCTCTCTCTCTCTCTCTCTCTCTCTCTCTCTCTCTCTCTCTCTCTCTCTCTCTCATATATCGACAATGGCATTGATACCCTACAATACACTATTCCTATTTGGATTGTTGTCGTTGAGGTTGTAAATCATTGTATCTTCTATGGTTTAAAACTTTATCATAACCTATATTTTGACATGTCGATTATTTTTATTGAATTTCGTTTCATAGCTAAAACCACACTCAGTTTTAATTATTTAGATTAAACAGATCTTTCTTCGCGAGCCGATTTTTACACAGTTGGAGCGAATACACAACGGGTTAAAATGGTTCGGGGGGGAAATACATACAGGACAAACAAAATCACATAGATTCGCAAAGCCCACAGTGTTATCACTAATTTAATTGTTTATAATACTGTGTGGGGTTAATTTATTAATATTAATTTAACAATTTTATAACCACTTTATAAGAGCTATTAAGACATTTATTTGTAGGAAAGAGCATGTACGAATGATCTTTATTTAGAACAGTTTGATGTTGCTAGGATACAGGTTTCAGATCCATGATTTGATTGGTTAATTTAGATATTGAATCTCAAATTTCGAATCTTGAATCTCGTATGTCGAATCTCGAATTTTGAATCTCGAATCTCAAATGATCCTTCTCAGCTTTCGTAGTAATACTAACAGAACGAGAAAACACTGTAATTTTGCGCCTTGATGTTTTGAGGTATGCATCACACATTACTTTTCCAAAGTCTAGAGACAACTTATCATGATTTCCACTGGAAAACACTTTCATTGATACAATCATACTTTACCAACACACACCATGCTCGCAAGATATAGGTATCCGGGTGTAGAATAATTTTTTTAAAATCCAAACTCAAGTTGATAATTTTTAAAACAAAATTTGCTACTCCTACAACTTAAATTAGGATAAACAGTTTTCAAAAGTGCAACATCAATCCAAAATCTAGGCATCCATTTCGACAGTTTTTACCATGAAAATGTGTCATTTTCATCTCAGCAACATTGCGAGATGCTTGTAAGACACTTTTAAACTTAAGACTTGACTATGAATTTCATGCTAAAAATAAAATCTAAAATATGGTAATCTGTATTCAGTTCTCATATACTACAGATAATGTTTTTAAAAAAATTATACATATGCAATTATTTGAGAAATAAAGTACGAGTTTTCGTAAATGTTGCAGAATAACCTCCGAGGTCGAGAAATGTTGTTTTGAAATATAAAAGCCGAGGCGTTAGCCGAGGCTTTTATATTTCAAACAACATTTCGGGACGAAGGAGGTTATCCTGCAACATTCACGATAACAAGAACTTTATTTATATTCTACTAACAGCCCAGTATTTCTACAGATCGTTTCTCCTATAGAGAGACTATCTAAGTCATTTTGACGGCTGTTCCGTGTAACTCCAATGGTTTTCTTAGTAATGTTTACATGTGTATCGATCAAAGGAAGCACATGCAGACGACAGAATTTTTCTTTGGATTTTTAAAACTCTTTACATATTAGTTTTATAAAATATCTTTCAATCATGTTCCTAATATTTTAAGGGCAATTTAAAACGATTATTACTACTACACGTTATATATTTTATGTAAAAACACGTAGTGAAAATGTGCTAGGGAGGTCCTCGGAACAGCCGCATTAATCTCTTAAAAATAAACATTTGAGGCAATACACATCGTTTTGACTGGAACTAACACGTGAAATTGACATAGTTTTAAAACTTTTTACGGTTTAAAGTTGTACTTTCATGGTAAGTGCGAGACAAATAGATATTTCTGATCTGATAATTTACTGATGACATTCGTGGTATATTGGAGAATGATGTCCGCGGCATCTCTTTGATCTCGGCAATAACTGTAGTAGAATTATTGCGTATATATCTCACCCCTACGAATGTGTTCGGAATGTTTTATTTATCGTTGCTAAGTATGTAATAAATCCAGAGGTGATCGAATGAAAGGTCACGAGACTTCCCCGATATTTGTTAAGTTCCTGTGAAATTTCGAGCGGAAGTACAAATGTTCGGATAATATTCTCAAAATACGTAAGTACTTGTCGTTTTTCATATCATATCTTACTTTGGTATATGTTAAAACATAAAAATATATTAAGATTTATGTCTTATTTCATCATCTAAACTAAGTTTTTATTTAAACTAAACGATGATATTTAAAACAGAGTTATCGTTCATGTTAAACAAATCTACACATGGCTGAAAATATAAAAATTGGGTTGCTTAATAAAATCATAGCCATATTTAATGCTTTTGATGTGCATTACTATGCTTTTTAAAAAATGAATTGGTGTCTGTTTTGAATTAAAACGCAGTAATATACCGAGCCAATTTCATGAAACATTCTGTATAAAATAATCTAGTCTGTTTCACTATTGGTTCTATTACTAGGTCAGGCACGGATCGAAAATTAATCATTAAGGGGGGTCGCTACTAAGCATTTTATTGTTGCAAGAACAGAAAAAACCTATATAAGTTTCATTAGACTTGTGACACCATGTGAAACGCAATATACGCCTGATTTTGAGTTTCTTTCATAAACGTTCCTTCGTACGTCCAGGAACTCGCGATGTTTTTTTTTATTTTCGTAAATAATTTTTATTCAAAGAATTAAAACATCTTATTGACAATACTGGAAATGATTTATTAGATATTAATATCAGGCATTGGTGTACACAACATTTTAAGCTCTACGGTTTGTTACTAGCAACCAAAACATATTTTTCCTCCTTCTCATAAAAGATACAAGAATATCGTTTCAAACAATTATCAGTATATCCTTCCTTGAACAACGAAATCATATTTTAGTACTTAAATTATCAATAAAATAAAAGTTTGATGTAGTATTTCACCTTAAGGAGAATAATAAAGTTTAAAAAAGACGAGGGCCATCAAGCCCATTTACTATTTCTTGTATTTTGTTGAAAGAAAGCTATCAATACGACATGAAAACACATTTACAAGATACTTAAATAGTTTTTTGAATTACATATTTTCCTGTGTCTGATGTTTCTTTAATTTTTATATTCCGTAAACAAATATTAGATATGACTATTTTTCTTTAATTTTACGGCACAGCAATGCAAAAACAGAAAAGATCTGGAACAGTTAGCTTTTAATCAGAATTACAACGCTTTAGTAAGAACAACAAGTTTGTGGTCCAGCCATTCAAACAAAATGTAACAAGACTTAATATATTATCATAACAAGGATTGTCTTTTTTCCTCTTTGCTCCCGAGGATACTGCTATCCTTGTTCCACAAGTAGAGTTTGTATCTTTTTGACCACAGCTTGTAATCTGTAAAATATATGAGATATACAAATTGAATGTACATAATCTATACACTTGCTCATTGCTTAACACATACACATCATGCATGATATGTATCATTAAAAAATTACCATTTTTTTTTTAAACAAAAGTTAACAATACTTAATAATTTAACATTAACGAGTTTAATGGTTTTTAATACATGTACTTTTTTACTCAAAATTTGCAACTTTGACCATTGTGGATTTATTTTCCCAGATACACTTATGAAAAATTAGTTTTTCTTTCGAGAACATCGTACGCCAAAAAGAGAAATATTTAGCGTAGTTAAGGGTATTTAATAGGGTCCATGTCATTTTTACTCCAGCAATATTTTAAAAGCAACGGTGTACTGATGGAAAAAGTTTTTCTTTAGTTTAGATCTTATTGTAATATTTTAAACAATTTATACCCAAATTAAAAAAACCAGGATGTACAATACCTTAAGTTTAGATCAATATGATCAAATTTATGTTGTTATGTACATTGATTATTAATATTTTTCCAGTCAATGACTCATTAGACCAATCTCAAGATATTCAGGTATTGCTGGAAAACAATCAAAACATGTGGTTTAAACTCTGTATGACAGGAAATGAGAAATACCTGTGGGTCAGCATACTACGGTGTGTTTATATTCAGGCATGTTGACTAAGATTGTACAGTCTTCGATGTTTTACATACTTCATCCCATTATCTATTTACATGTATAGACATCGTTGTTCTCGGTGGAAGAATTTCAAAACACAAAACATAAAGGACTAAAAATGATATGGGCCTAAAATGGCCCCTAAAATGAACATCATCATTTTACTGTATTTCTTTGTTTTCTATGTACATATATATATGTAATGTTTTTACATAATTTTCATTTTGATTTATCTGCCCACAATTTAGAAATATGACAGCGGAAAGACAACATTTTCCCGCCATTTTTGCATTTTTTAGCATAACACAGCTTGTTTTCAAGCAGTTTTTCTTTCAGAAAACATAGAGCGCATGCTTGAACAAACAAAACATTTTAATCAGAGATGTATCTAGCCAAGGCTAATAAGTGACCAACAAATTTTCCTTGTTCAAGCATGCGCTCTATATTTCCCATTCATAAAAAGAGAAGAAAAATGCCAATTTTTGACCGATTTTGATTGAATTATAGAAATAGCGTCACTTCTGACTTTTAAGTGTTTAACACAATATTTATACAATTCATGTGGATGTAGAATTGACACAGAACTGAAAAAGACAAATAAATGAAGTTTATCTATTCAATTACATTCATTTGACAGAGAAACCTTGGAGTCATTTAAGCTTTATTTCCATTAACGGAAAATAATCAGATTGACCTTTGTCCAATCAGATCATAGATGGGCGAAGTTAAAATATAGCCGCTCTTGGCTTGAATGAGAGATGGAGAAAAGAGAGAGAAAGAGAGAGAGTTATTTGGGAAATTGTGAAAGATGCCGGTGAAGAAATCCTCATTGGTTATAAACTGGCAAGCAAATTAATTAAGATCTATATATTACATGTATATCCTTAAGTGGTGTAACTTTAAAAAGATTTAAAGAACTATTGTTCAATAAAATGTCTTTGGCCGTCGAGAAAATACATGTACATGTATAGAGATGACGCAACTAACCAATCAAATTTCCTGGTATGGAGTACTAGAATACGGGCATCAAATACTTTGAAATGCAAACCAATGATTGTGATTTGGTGAAACGATAAGACAACGCAGGCGGAAGCTTTGTGGAAAAAAAATGGCGGACAAATTCGTTCTCAGGTAAAGAATGTTTCAAACCGAGTTATCAGGAAGAAAGTTTTTATAAAAGGTAAAATTACTACCTATGTTTATTTCTGGGAAGATTCGGCATACTTTGATTAGAATACTACTGGTAATACTTGTGATGAAAAGCAGATTCTTAAATATTCGTACAATCTTTGATGTTTGACATCACCTCATCCCATTATCTATATACTGTATAGACATCGTTGTTCCCACTAAAAATAATTCATAACACATATATAAATTTATAGGATATACTAGACCTTGATTTGTCACTTTAAAACTATTGATAGATAGTTTGCTCATC
This sequence comes from Magallana gigas, assembly GCF_963853765.1. Taxonomy (NCBI): domain Eukaryota; kingdom Metazoa; phylum Mollusca; class Bivalvia; order Ostreida; family Ostreidae; genus Magallana; species Magallana gigas. The sequence goes on from NC_088857.1 coordinate 13,512,957, forward strand.
GGCGTAGTCTATAATTTACTCCAGAAAAGTTGTTACGTAATGTTTTGACTGACCTTTGTCCAACCAGATCGTAGATTTTGAGAAAAAAATACTTTTAAAGTTTACAGAAATATTTTTACACCATACAGGGAATAACAATTATGTCGTGACTATTAATCAATCTAATATGTCTGTGAAGCATATAATCCATACACAAGCTTGTCGAGGAGTCTCATTTATTCATTAAACTGGGGTTCACTCTGGAGTAGAAAAATTATAAAGAAGATGGGTGAATAAGGCGTGTAAAATGTCCATATGAGGAATGATTAGATACTGCAAAATTAAAATATCAATAAATCTGATGAATTTTTTAAAATAATTAAAAACAGCGTATATTTAACGTAACATCGCTTTGTAAACCTTAAATATTTTAAATACTTGTAAAAGGTTGATTTAAACTGGCGTATGCGTGTCAAAACCTCCAAATAGTGTCGTTTTTATAACTTCAAAGCCTTTTCTCTTATAGAGTGGGTCTGAGCTCCATATTTTTGTCATAGTCTTAAACCGGTTTAATGGAATTTAAACTGATTTTGATCAACAGAAATGTGGAGAGATGACCCACTATACTTAAAAATTTCATTTTGTAGCCCAACATTTGATCGTTTTAGAAAAATATTACAAGTTCGTAAATTCGTCGCCAATGTCACATATACCATTTAATCAATGCACAATGTTGTGAATGAAATGGCTTAGTGGTTAGAGCACCAGACATTATTTAACTTCATAGAGTTTCGGTTTTTAGTTTGTGGGTTCGATACCACCAAAACTTAAGTCTTTTTTAATTTTTTCTTATCGGTTTTTTTTTTTTAGATATTTCAAACCGAATATAGTTAGAAATTACCCTTCTGTAAACTTGTATTATAACATATCAAATATATTAAATTAAAAAAATGTTAAATTTGAAATTGTATTTTACGACTAAACCAAATGGGCAGTTGCACCATCTTATTCCCCAATCTTCTTTGTAATGACGACCACCTCCCTGCCTTAAATCTTTCAAAAAGAACTATGAAACCTATAGTTTTGGCGAAAAACTGAAAGATCTGGTCTACAACATCATGAATTTAGTTTTCCTGTCAGGTGTGAGGGAGTAAAGAAGATAATTTTTAAACATTATATGCATTAACACCTATTCATCCATTTTGGCCCTGCCCTATAGTCAAAAACCCATACGCCAGGGGACATGGAATTTAAAATTTAGTAGAGGAGTTGTTAACATAATAATGAAATCAGTTTTTCATTCAGATGTAAGAGAATAGAGAAGAAGATTTTAAAACATTATATGCATTAACACTTTATTGCCATATTGCGCCCCCCCCCCCCCCCATGTCCTGAACCCTTGACCCAAGGGCCATGAATTTCACAATTTAGGTAAAGGAGTTAGTAAACATCATAACCATGTATTCAGTTTGATGCACACATGTTTGGGAGTAAAGAAGAATATTTTTTAAGGATTAAATACATTTTCACTATATGGCTATATTGACCCCACCATAGACACAGGGGTCATGAATTTCATAAATTTGGAAGACGGCTTCATGGACATCATAATCATGCATTTAGTTTTTAATACGAATATATGTGGGAGTAGAGAAGAAGATTTTCTAAGATTTAATACATTTTTACTATATGGCCATATTGGCCCCACCTTAGAGCCAGAAACCCTGACCCAGGGGCCATGAATTTCACAATCTTGGTAGAGGGCTTCATGGACATCATAACCATGCAACTAGTTTTTTCCTCATATGTGAGGGAGTAGAGAAGAAGATTTTTGAAAATTTGGCTTTTTTTGCATATTAGGCCCCACTTGTGGTACCCCGGGGGTGGTAGAGCCACAAATTTCACAATTAGATTCCTCTTACCACAGAGATGCCTCACACCAAAAAATGGTAACAATTAGCCTTGTAGTTTTTAAGAAGAAATTAAAAATGTAAAATTCTTAATACACGACGGACGACGCACGTCGCACAACGCACGACGACGGACGAAAACGGATAGCAATAGGTCACCTGAGTTTAGTTACTCAGGTGACCGTAAAAGTGGACTAAATCATATACTGAGTATTTTGAAGAATATTAAAGCTATTTTAAATTACTAATGGCATTGTCTAAAACAATGGAAACTTGATCCATAGTATAAAATACTTAATTCACATAATAAAGAAGAGCTCGTGTCAGCTCTATTCTGAAAAATAAATCAAATCACAAAGTAAGATAATATAGTAGATGACGCGGCCACTGATAAGTGGTTAGCCTTTCAATTTCAAATTTCTATTCTATTCCCATTACATTTCTTTATCAATGAGAAGCCGCTCGCTTGCTTTCATCATTAACATGCTTTTGAGATCAGTAGCCAAACTCAACCCCTATGGGATTTCCTAGAGTTAATCAAACCGACGATGTATTAGCTGCAGAACTATAGCGCTACGGAAAATTTGGGTTGAAGGACCGAGAAGCTTTGGTTCCATCCATATAAAAAACTGTATATCAAATGAGAACAAAATATTGCGCAAGATTTTGGACTTATTCAACTTATTTTTCCGTGGAGTAGATTTTGAAGAAATTCTTAAGAAAAAAATACATTTTTGTTAATCACAGGTTCCAAATGGGAACATAAAGAATTTTTTTCTTTAAAAAATTGGTAGAAATCAAACTATTTGTGCAAAATTCACCCTCTTCAAATATTATAATGTTGTATGGAGGCATTGTCAGTAAGAAATATTTTATATCGTCTACTTGTTCATTCTCATCCACTTTATTTGGTGGAACATTTACTATGAGAAAAAAATAACTGCAAAGATACCAAGTTTGTTTATACTTTTCAATAACTTTAAGAATTGAAGCAATTCTTAAAATATGTTCAATGAGTTGTTGCTTAAAAACAGTTTCATATGTGAACAGTAAACAAACTTCAAAAGTTAATTTGAAATTGCATGCTTCCTATATTTCTGAACAGGCTTTGACCCTGACCTTGGAAGTAATAAAATTAGCCCTCATTAGTCTTACACGTATCTAATTAACTGTTCTCAAAAAAAGTTATATGAATGTTATTCTAACATTTGAACATTTGTATTAGTCATCTTTTACAATGCCTAATGTTATGGAGTAAAACAAAATATTTTCCGTTTTACTTATTACTCTGTTTATAATATTCTGGATGTATAACAAAACTAGTGAAAATCTAACAACTAGCAAGATCTATCTATTTTATTTCAACCCCAACTAAACGTCTAATGCATATGTCGAAGCTCGAGCTAAATGAAGTGTGTAATTGTTCCGTTTCATCGAGTGTTTCGTTGATACCTAAAATCAATCCCAATGGTTGATTTATTTAGAAAAAAACTAAAGCACTAGTTTGTTGAAAAATCTTATCTCTACCTCAAAATGAAGATATAATTTAAAACTCCTTTTATATAAAAACAATAGATGTATGCAACAATTACATCATTTACTAAAGTTTCAAGTGTTACATGTATCTCCCATCAAGATCACACTCCGTTTACGGCCACAAACATATTAAAAAGATTTTTTTTCCTGAAAAACTTAACACGATTCCTAAATACGCACACATTATTTACCACGTCAAAATAGATTTCAAGCCCAAATTCAAAGTAATTAAAATGTATTTCGTGTTTTGTATTTTAACATCTAGTTACTTGTAAGCAGCTTTTTGTTGTTGTTGCTTACTTCTTTTAATAGAAAAACAAACACAGTTTGTTTAAGACTATATAATAAATAAAATCTCAAGGTAAATAAATGTATTTATAAATGATAAACAAAATATTAAAACTTTTAAGGTATTTTTTTTCAGAATACAAAACATTTTATTTCTTTTTGGATAATCTGGATTTCAAAGGAGGGAGAGAGAGTTAGGAATGATGCGTTATCCAAAAATATGAATAATATTTTTTTTCTTAAAATAACGCTAATAAATAACCTGTCCTTAGTAAATGCATCATCTGAAAGTGTCTTTGTCCTATCGTATGGCTTTTCTTACCAAACTTGCAAACCTGTAGTGTATTATTTATCTATTTTATAGTATCTTCTACTCTTTCAATAATTTGCTTGAAATACAAATTTGATAACATAAGCACATTATACTTACTTAAACTTACCCTCGTTTTCCATAATTTGGCGTTTTACATATCCGGCAAGCTCCGGCCACTAAGCATTGATCCAGATTCCTCACACAGTCATATGGGCACTGACATTCTATAGAGAAAAGGAAACGTTAATTTGTCCCAAACTGGTGAAACCGTAAGTAATCTATAGTCTTTAAAGGCTGTCCGTCATTCTGTTCCAACTAGGATTTTCAGGTGTTTGGGTTTGTTGAGTTTGATGAATTGGTTTAAAACTTGCTTTATCGCTTTATTGTAGCGAGGAACAACAGATCCAATTTGATTTTTATTGATCAACAGATGATGAAGAAATTTATTCTAGATGACTCGGTTTTTTTTTTTTTACAAATCAGGGCCGTCTTTATTGCATGTTTTCTTAAAAAATTAAGATTTTGTATTCATAAAAAAATCTCTCTTCACTCTTTTAAGGTTGATGGTCTTTTTGAAGTGTTATTTGGTTATTTTGTCGTCATTACTGTTCTATTATGAGACTTACTTTGGTGTTTTTTTTTGTTATTTAACTACCGGATATTATAACAAGGATCGTTTCCATTTTATTAACATTGATAAGCTCTTGAACTCCATTTAATGATTTTCCTAATGCAAAAATTTTCTTTCTTATTTTTAGCATTAACTTAAAATCAGAACTAATTTTAACCATTGTTTTTCTTCCTTTCGGGATTTAAGATTTCGTTGGTTATTTTACAGTATGTAAAATCTAGATTTCCCAATTTTGCAAATCTTCTTTGGCTCTCGTAACTTTCCGCTTATGTGCGGATAGATCTGGGGTTTTATTTAAATTGATAGGGCATATATCTTTATTTCTTATTTGAATTTTGTAAAAAAAAAAATAATAATGATTAATTTTGATGATGATTTCGTCACCTTTTACCAGGTAAGTAATACATGACAGGCGTATTCTATAGAGTTGTTATACGGAAAAATCTCGAAATGAATATCATCGCATATAACATTACAAGGTTTAAATGGGGTTTCAAGTGTCTTATAATTCTTACAAAATTCCTCGGGTAAAATTGTATACCCTTAGTTAACTTGTAATCCTTTTAAGCATTCGAGAAATAATGTAATAATCATTGCTTGGGTGAACCTTTGGCCATGAACACAATAAAGTATGGGGTGCTTGTCTGAAAAGTTATCAATTATTCAATTTCTTTTCAAAATCACCATTACATAATGTTTTCATGTCAACAGCACCCAAAAGTTAATTAAATCATTAAGAACATGTAAACTTTCACCATGTCAACAACTAAATTTTTATCTCACTGAGTATAGATTTTAATAAGATAGTAAGACATGACTTTAATCAGTATTACATTGGAATTAAAACAAGTTTATACATGTAAATACATATTTATAAAATTTAAAAAAATGGTAGAAATGAATTTTTCCATTGTTATTTGAATTTATCAATCAATAAATTTTAAGAATGAAAGGTTATTATTAAAAGGCTTACCTCGGATAACTGACAAGACCCGTACAGGAATGGCTGCCGAGCAAAGAATAAAACACACAGGAAATAGACAAGCCACTAATGTCAAACATCTCATTCCCAGCATCATATAGTGATAACCTCTCCAGGTAAGATATGCTATTACACGTTTACTTATTGTGAGTACCTTTTGTCTCATTTATATGCTTTCACATATAAAAGGAAGGCGTTGCGCTGTTATCGAATGGAAAGCATAAAACGGGTGGGTTTGACATCAAAGAAATTTAAACCGAGGTAACCAGAGGGGAAATTTGCATGAAAAAATGAGATCACTCTGACAGCTAGAGTTCATGCAGGGGAAAAAAGAAATCTTGCGCGACGCACGTTTAAATATTAATTAATTTTAACCTATTAAGTATTTAAAGATTTATTTCCAAAAAATAACTTATTAGAACAATTTAGATCAGCAAGATCTAAGAGCCTGACCATATCTGAAGATGACCTTTAAATGACGATGAAACATCTGAGCCATGAAATATGATGCGCCCTCTTATTTATAAACATTATAAAATGCTTTCTTCAGCCATGAGAAAATTTTACCAGATCCAAATTATCAGTATGATGGTATGAGGCCACAATTCATTTTGAGGTTAGTAAATTTTATATTATTCATAATTTAGTCTCCGGCTAACAAGAATGAGATGATTAATGTTCCTTAGAATAAAGTTACAATATCTAGCTTGCAATGAAATGGGGGAAAAACCAGAAATCAAATTACTAGTGTATTCCCAAGACACTGAGTCTATGAAAGATACAAAGTATTGTTGTAAATGGCCCTGGAAGAGTCACCAAGGTTGTAGTCTCTGATGACAATCAATATGAACTTAATTTGATCTCAACAAAATTCAAAAGAATTTGCTCATTAAGCTTTTGAGTGATTTCTAATTCATGCCTTTTTAAAGAAAATTATCAATAACGATATGATATTCATTTATGGATTTAGAAAAATAGTAGATGAGAACGTGTTTAAGTAGAATGACATACTAGTATATAGTATACAAATATCTTTTATGTTCATTTTACGCCTTAAAGTTTTAGTGGGTTTTTTTTGGTTAAAGAATAATGACCAGTATAGTAGAACATGTCCTCATTCAGTTTTTATCATGGGAGTGGGGATTCCACAAAGTAGATGTAAATAATGTAGTCAATACATTTTAACTCTACAAGGTAAAAGTCATATAAAAAGATTGAGGCAGAGATATAAAGATTCCATAAAACGACATATTGTGAGTTTCATTTAACCCACATTATTCTTCAATGACCATCATTACCCTTGCATCTTTAACGTAACAATGCTTTCAGATTGTTTTTCAAAAATAAAACACATTAAACTTAGAACGGGTTAGTAGTCTGAGGTAAAAAAGAATGAGCAACTAAAATGGCTGTTAGCAAAGTGGTTCCACATTAAAATTTCCGAATGAAGATCTAAGTAAACATAAAAATCGTATTAACGTGTCTTCTGTGTTCGAGATCACGTTTTAAGATCAGCCGGCTTCCTGTTGCATGTCTGGGAGTGAGGCGGCTGATTTTAAACTTAATTAATGTCACCTACACGCTTCCTTAAACTAATCCGATTTTTGTTGTTACACACCATTATGATCGCATTAGTTATCTGTAGAATGCAAAAACATATGCATAGCCAGAGGATGAAGATAATACAGTTAAAATTTAACGATTAGATTATACTTTATACAGAATAAAATTAAGGAAACAAAGAAAACAGATAGATAGATAGATAGATAGATAGATAGATAGACCTCCTTTTGACTGCGTTTTCGTTGATACTGTCTAATCACACAGATGGATTTTGGGAAAACCCCAGCTGAAACAACATCATTTAAAATATCATTTTGTACATCATCTTAATGATAAATATCTTCACTAATTCATTGTAAAGAATACCATTAGATTTCTTTAAAAAAGCAAACATCATTAAATGAAAATAGAAGAGAAGATTGTGCACTATAATTATGACAGTGCCAAGGGGGGCATTTTTGCACCTGCTTAAGATGCAGTTTTGAAAAAAAAAATTATATATACCTCAAAATAGACAATTCCATAGAGAGTATAATAAATAATAACCAGTTTTGTTTTTATGTGTCTCCTGTCATGGGTGAGATATTTACCATTAAAGATTATTTTCCAATGGTGAATGAATAAAAATTCCTTCAGGATAGAAAAAAATATACAGGAATTATATTTGCTTTGAGATAAAATGATTTTTAACTGGAATTTTGATCTAAACATGTTGTTTTCTTGCATGAAATTAAGATATATGATAGGATTTGAACAAGATGAAATAAATTTTGATTTAAAAATTTGATAGGAAATCTTAAAATTTACGAAAATAAATTTCACAAAGGAAGAACTATTCCCTAATTCTTAAAAGCTTATAGAAAATTGCTAATCCCTATGGAAAATTTATTTTCGTCCCGGGATATATCTTAAATGATAATTATCTCCCTTGACATGTGAAGTATAACACAAGTGGGAACAAACTCCTTAAACATAGTTTATAATATGTCATATATGATTTGTTTAAATATGCACCTTTGACCGGTGCAAAAACGCTTCGTTAGAACTTGCTTTATTAACCGACACAGCGTTTAAACATTCTGTGCCATTCCCCCCTCCCCCAAAAAAGTAAACACATGTACGTATTTATTCTATTAAATGTTATTTATGTATTGTCAACTATTGAAAGCTTTAAGTATTGTTTTTTTTTATTTTGAAAAAGACTTGTTAATTTTTTTAAATTTTATTGTACTACTTTCAATTATGGACTTTAACAAAGATTATTAATCATTATAGTCGACATATAAACATAATTTCATACATATGATAATAGTTATTATAATAGCAATAATCATAATAAATAATGCAATCATCATACATGGCGTTATAGAACAATCATAAGATATTTGTTATCACTTTATAAAATATTGAGTAGATTTTTTTCTCTCATCTTATATCATATGCTAAATACAGGTATCTTGCTTTATAAAAATTAACAGGTTTATTAGCAAACAAAATTTTACAATTTTATAATCTTGCATACGTAAATCCCATTATACAAATAAACCTTAAACAGTTTCTTATCTAATACATGTTAAATATTGTGTTATAATATATGTAAATATGCAATATATGGTTAAGGAATCGAATATTTGTATAACATGTCTAGGGAAATTAGATAAATAAGTAAAAAAGTAGCGCAAGTTTAACTTTACGTAGCAATACATCATATTATTCCATTTTTTTTTCTCGTAAAGCTACAGATCTGCAACTAATAATCATTATGATGAAATGATATTGGCTCTCATTACATTAAACAATTGAATATAGAATTTATTCATTCATAAATTCTGGTACATGTATTTTGATGAGTACCATCTTGGGCCATAAAATAAAACTGTCCTATGCATATTCCTTTTTATGATCAGAATAATCACAAAATAAGGCTCTAGGTGGCAAAAACGAAATTGAAATGTTATGAATAGTAAAGATCTGCCATTCAGTCACCATCAACATAGTTAACATTCAGGTGACTGAATGAGAAAGCGTCATCCTGTAAATTTGGATACGTATCAATGTAAAACACTACGTAAAGAAAGAATAAATATACAGGTGTTATGTGGTTGTCGTGACCAAAATTAGACTAAAAAGGAAAAATAAAGCCAGGATCTAACTGTTAACCATTTCTCATAGATTATTGTTTTATCTTTGAAATTATATCTCATGACAGGAACTAATGATATCAAATGTTCCTTTTGTAATGATATTTAAGGACCAATACGTGCTTACATAATGTGTGTATAGTTACACAATAACATTTAAATAAACTATAATTTATAAATTGTGTACAATGTTGTAATGACTCCAATAACGTCATTCTTTTTCGGATTCTGTTACCTAATATTGCGTGATTTGTAACAATTGGGTTCTGATGTCAATGAATATTTTTTTAGGTTTTATTTTTTTTCTTCGGGTTGTAATCAACTAAACGTATACATGTACGTTTTAATACACGTCAAAACGCCTAACCTAGATATGCATTTAAACATCTTCATGGTAATATCATTATCTTTATCTCTAGAATTACATTGTTGATCTTCCTTAAAATTATAATATTAACAAATACGTTAATAATTGTCGTGCGTAATATCATTTTTTTCATACTTCAAACATTAGAGAGATGTTGAGATTTTAGATTGGTATATGTAAAAAGTCATTAGTGTTCAAGTTTTATATATATTATCGATGTTTTCAAAAACCTTTATTTTACACTCGTGATATAAAAGAAAAAAAATTACGTTATCGTAAAAAAAAAACCAGGCTAACAACTTCAAGGTAAATTATTTGTAAATCGCTTTGGGTAATTTTGGTTTTGGCTTCCATTTAATTGTTCTTGGTCACTAATTACTGGAATAACCCTAGCATTGCAAAAAAAATTCTTATCCTAGAGAATGAAATAGCAAATAAAGTTGATAAATTTTTCTCACAATTTTCGTAAACGTCACTAATTGTGCATGAATCACTCATAGTGTATGACACTATCATCAGCATTCATGTACAATCATCTAAAGGTACATTTTGATGGATCATCTAGTTATCAGTTTAAACTAAACCAGTTTACGTCGAATCTTAATTAAACTTTAATGTTAAATTTTGATGTATAATGTAGTTATGCACTCAATGATCTTCAACACCCTTTAGTTACCCAAACCATTAATAAAATTATTATTATTAAGTTAACAAATATTGCCCGATGTTTGACACATGATCACCAATAGAGCAATGTTGGAAACGGAAGAAGACAATTAAAGTTAACTCGACAATATTAACAAATCTCATGAAATGTCGAGAAATCGTACTTGAATTTTTTTTTCTCTCAACAAAATACCAGTGAACCTAGTACGATAAGTTACAATGCATTGTGTCTTTGCTTTGTAGTTACACTGCCTGGAGGGCTGTAAGGGAGTAGCTACATCACTAAGTGAGCACGTTAATCCTCACAGCCCCCAACCCACCCACCTCGTTCAGTCATCATGTAGATTGTTGAACTACAACCGCAATTCTTACTCACATTAAGCCTAGAGTATCCAATACCAACGCCTGTACCAAACTTAATCTATACGGCGTGTATTTTCCCCATATAGCAATGTGATTGTTGAGTGAAAAGTTACATATATGAAACAATAATATCAATGGGTTTTTTTTAAATCAATTCATATCGTTCAATTAAAAGGGTCATAAATATACATGGAATACCTGACACAAAGAACACTTATCTAACTAATATTGTTTTAAAGCCTGGTTCGTTCGTCATGAACAATGACATCAGATGAAGGTTAACCTAGCTAGTGTGTATCTTTTATGTTCGGCAATAAGTACACAAACCTTGCATTTCCTGAAATAAAAATGTATCCACAAAATAACTGTACATTAATATTAATTGCCAAACTTCCTATGTATAATTAAATTGAACATATTTCTTTGCACTTTCTGATAATTGCGTTCTAGCCAAAGGTTATCACGTTTCAGTAATCATGATGGATAGGTAAAACCAAAGTGTGCTCTTTCGTGTGTTTTGCTAAAAGGCAACACACTGAACACTGAATATCGGAAATGTTTACGTATGTTTTCATTGATGGGTTTCTGGTAATTAGTTTTTGTAAAATAACCAAACTCTAGGAAAGAAAATTATCCATGCTGAATTTTGCACTTCATGAAATTTTGTTTTTTTTAAGGTCAATATATAGTTCACATAAAAGATTTCCGAGTTGTCGGTTTTTTTGGTGCTAGATCCAATATGACATAATAATTGATTCGATATACCTTTTCCGTACTTTATGACTGTAAGGGAATGAAAAGTAGAAAATAAAACATGTTCTTGCTTCATGTTTATTTGAAATTAAATAATAGTAATCCCAATACATGTGTCCAATTTAATATCATTAAAAGAAAGGTCGGGAATACCCTTTATGTTACTTTAAGATAGACACTAAGCAATATGGATATAATTCAGATATTGATATATTGATAGATCTTGACCTTAAGGCATATATCATTTTTCTGTTGTCGTTGCATATTTTTGCATATTTTCACTAAATGGCACTAAAATGTGTCATACATATTAGGCTTATGAAGATGATTTTAGGTAGGTCCTTTCTAAGTTTTTTTTTTGTTTAAGTTATGATATTTTTTCTCTAGAAAATATTCTGTAATTATAGCCAAAAAATCATGTCTCATTAGTTGATTTTCTGACCAGATCATGGGCAATGTATAGACCCCTTTTTCATAACATCAAGATTTTAACATTAAGTGATTATGTAAAAAAAAAAACGACAACAACATTACAGTTGCCATATCCATCTATGAGCTGATATATAAAAGACGATTTTAAAGAAAAGAACACCAAATGTTAGAAATGAAAATTATTACCAAATCTGACTTATTTTGAATTTTATATTAAAATATATTCTTATCTCATGGTAACCGGGTTATTTTTCTACTTGAACTTTGGATATTCTTTTAATTATTTACCTCTTGCGTTTGAAAAGTTAAACAAGATATAGGGGTTTACATGTTTATTTTCTTTCTACAGCTTTTAGAATATGTATACTATGGACAAAATGTAATTGGCTAGTCTTTTCCGAAAATTCTGCTGTTAATTGTTTTGTATCATCTGAAAAATAGTAGAAGTCTCTATTTCTAAGAGATATTTCAGTGATAACTTGTAAATCCCGAACAAACGGAATATGCATGTACAAGAACAATATCTTGAAGCGTATAGGACTTAAAGGTTAAAGATAAAAAACCTTCAAATCATGCAGAAAACTACCATTGCTCTGCTAATTATGCAATACCATTTATAAAAGTCTATATTTTGTGATTTTCCATTAATGATAATTACGTATTTTCAATGCGTTGTATACAGAACTATCATCAACCGAGTAAAAACCAACCATTAACAAAATTGTCAATGATGGAATATTCTCAGATTATAATGTTATGATGTACCAACAAAACAAACTCCTCTCCCTGTTTATCCTATTTCAAAAAGTGTCCTAACAGTAACTTGTGTAACTGCCCTAATTTATCTATCTGATGTATTAGTGTTGTATACACTGTACTGATTTTGATGGCCAAGTAATTGTGTTCTTTGACCTAAGGAAGCTTGATTCATGTAGTAATCGTTAAATTTAAGATTTTGAAAACCTATAATTTAACGCTTTTATATTGAAAATTGGCACAATCAAAATGAGCGCCATAATCAGGACTCATAAATAAACTAAAAATGTCTTAAGACTTTCTCCGAGTTAAATCCGTTAACTGGAATTTTGATGACAAATTATCAACATTTTTTTCTTCAAGAATGGTAAAATAAGAATGCATAAAAAAATTATACAAAATGTAACATCAAATGCAAAAAATATAAATTCACAGAAAATTTCAAAACCATAAGAGTTTACGCTTCAAACATTAAACCTTTTAAATGTAACATATTGTACAGTTTTCGTACAGTCTCATACAAAAAATCTGAATCGGTATTATGCACTTTCAAAAAGCTTTGTCGAGTTCAGATTTTAAGACAATTTTTCGCTTGTTAGAAATTTACAATATGTACAATTTAGCAACACAATGAATAAAATAAGCCCGTGATGAATTGCTCAATTTTAAACGAAAATAACAAAGAGACAAACATACATGATATGTGAATATAATGACTTATATTTAAGTATTGGTTATTGGTAATTAAGAAAAGCTGATGAAGGAAATCATTCATTACAATCGAAACAGAGCAGGCCTCTTCGTTTTTTCATTTATAACATTAAAAGATCATGCAAACAGTGTTTATTACAAACTTAAAACTCATAGAATTCAATTAAAAACAGAATAGAATAGAATAGAATAGAGAATAAAATAGAATAGAGTAGTCATCGCAGACTATTTGAATAACCAACCAAATCGCAGCGTTTGATACACATTTACGTTACTGAAAATTTTCATCACTGTTAAATCCAAAGCTTCAAAAACATAAGATACATTCATTTTATGATCTTCCACATTATGCAAGAAATCAATATCTACTTTACCCAACTATAACCTGTTGAGGTCTAGCCTTTGTAAAGGCGATAGTCACCTAAACCTTCAAACCTTAGATCAAATAATTAAGAAGCAACAATGGATCTTGTAATTAAAGAAGAAAAAGATTCATAGACAACTTCAGAAAACCCATGAAAATCAATTTAAAAAAAACAGTTTGCAAATCAATCTTCATTCATGAATCAGAATGAAATTCAACGTTTTTGTCCCCTATTGGTATATGAAATTCACGTGGAAGAAATTGAATATTAACATGATTTCCTGAAACTGAATGAAATGAGTTTGAAAATCCAACGAACTTTGAGCTTGAACTTAAATCGCAGTACTACTTGTAGGTCGCGTTCTCCCCACATTTTCCCCCAGGCCCCGTGGGTCTGGGATACTGTATATCTGTGGATTGTCAGAACTACGAATATCCAATAAATGGATTTTCATACCCTGAGGTGGGGGCTGAAGCCGCTAATGCGATGACTTCTGGCGATTGTTCATTTCCTCAGTAGGTTGCTTGTTTGTTATCAAGTTAAGTAACAATTAAAATTGATTGAGGTTTCGCAATCATACATTGAGAGAGAGAGAGAGAGAGAGAGAGAGAGAGAGAGAGAGAGAGAGAGAGAGAGAGAGAGAGAGAGAGTGAGTTACATGTGCTTGTTTTAATTTTTTTAACCTCTCATATAATAACGTGATAAACACAAAAATATATCAAAAATATCTAGAATTTTAATAAACTAATATTGTGACCGAATTTGTACTGTAAAATAAATTACCCTAAAATTGTTAAAATGTTATACTATTAAGTTCAATTATATTAATAAGACCTATTTTGTCTTAATATATTAAATACGTTTTTGAGAGGCTGTGGAGTGAATTGGTCTTCATATTTGCAGAACGCCTTCAGTTGTTACAACGCACTTTGAAAAATTATGCACTTTGAAAAATTTGTTCAAAGTGCGTTAATTTTTGTAGCAAGTCAACGCACTTTGAAAGAAAAAATATTTTTTTCAAAGTGAGTTGATATCGTCGATATTAACGCACTTTGAAAAAAAATTGTTTAGGGTTTAGTCGAATAATATTTAATTTTAGATACCATAAAGAATTGTTTAAACCTTGTGTAGCTTAATGGGATATATTTTAGAAAGAACCCACTGCATTCTCAGATAACTTGATAAACAGTTTCTAGATTAGAATTTTTTTTCCTTATCTCATTAGCTTACGTAGTTTGACAATTTACATAAAGAACAACTCGGGAGATTTGAATCATCCTAATATGACATAAACCGCATCGCTCAGCAACTGCATTTTCCTTTTTTGTGTATGCAGCAAATTTAAACTTACTAATTATCTGGTACATTAATATTGTGCTGTTCCAGAAACGAAAATAATTTAAATTATTTATTGATAATGGAGCTAAGGTATAACATATTTCAACTGTCTTCAGGTGCTTATAAACAAACATGTTGTGAAAAAAGGATACGTTAATTAGGGTTATCAAAAACAACATGATCTTTTAGAGGATCAGTTTTTAAGTTTTATTATAATTTAATGTTTGTCAATGTACATGGAGTTTTTTCTTTAAATGAAGTGATTTATTTGATTAGAATTTGAAAAGAGGGTCTACGTTGAAACACTTAATAAATATATTCTTTAACATACCATTCAAGAAATGATTATTTGACCAGCTCGTTTTTTTTTCTTTCAATTTCACTGTATTTGATTTACAACAAAGCGTATTTCTCTTATCGATCTTATACATTTACTCTAAGTTGCTAAATATCATTTATGTTTTGGAAGGAAAAAAGAGGGGTAGGGGACCTTCTTCCTGTAATGAAATGAAGCACTGGTAATTGACCAGTATCTTTGGTAAACCCCCACCCCCACCCCTATCCCCGTTTTTAAAGACGGTCAATTTGATTCATAAGTGTTAACAAATCATCATACTATTAACAAATTAGGAATTTAATTTCAGAATTTGTTATTTTTACATATTTTTTTTTAAAGTGCGTTAAGTGTCTCGATACTAAAAATTGTTAATGCACCTTCATAACACACTTTGAAAACTTTTTTCAAAGTGGGTTAACTTGGCCGTGCCTAATTTTTAAGTGCGTTGCCACAAACCCTGCTGAAAGGTTAAACATGCTATGTACTATGATACAGTGAACTTCCATTGACTTGTCATAAACAATTATGTTTTTATAGTTTTATATATGAAAAAATATTTATTTTTCTGTCTGATGTTGAATAAGTGCCAAATCTGATTGGATTTCTTGGTCACTTCAAGGTCAAATTTAATGTCGAACAATATGCTGCAATTCAGAGATTCATAAAGTGCACAAATTAAAAAACCCAATGGGACGGTTGAAAGATATATTTCAATGTAAATATCTTTTTATTTTTCTCTTTGTTTTATATTCTTATCATTACTTTTACAATTATTATTTTTGTGATCATTATTTTATTATTTTAAGGCAAGTAAGCACCGTAATAGCATTAAATTAATATTGAGAGAGAGAGAGAGAGGGGGGTTCCTTTATAGATTTCATTAATAATTTATGAGTCTCTCTGATATATCAGAACTAACCTGAAGTAATTATACTAGCCCCTGTATTCTTAGTTAAAAGAGGTTTTAGATTTAATTAGAACACAATGGTCTCGACATTTGACTGGGTCAGACACACTTGGTAATACACTGTGTGAGCTCGGGTTAGGTATCCTGTATCACAAGAACCATATAACGTCGCCGCTGCCTTAAGGTCATGTACGTCATTTGAACAAAGAACAATAATCTCTATGTGTCGTAATGTTTACCAGTTGTATTCCTCGCATTACAAACGGGAAAAAAATAATGATTAACCTAAATTATCTCATCTTGAAATGCCATGGAACTTGCATGAAAATTTAAAGTTTTAATTGAAATTCAAACAATCCGAAGTATTGCAGTCAGAAAAAGCTCTGACTCTGATAGAATACGTTCGTGTTTCCCCCTACAAAATGCTGGAAAATGCCAGGACTTTTATAAGCTTCATTTTGTTTTTGAAAGTCATACAAATACTGCAATTTTTTTCTGTGAAAAATGATACAGGTAAGTTAACAACATTTTAAAATATATAGGTTTTTTTTTTTCAAATGGTGCTAAATAAGCCCTAAAGGGTGGCAGAAGGTCAACATAAGCAAAACAGAAGTATTACATGTATTATTGTTGCTATTATTACACTTCGGTATAAAAGATCGAGTTTCATATTCACATGAAAGGAAATATTCTGTCATTTGAGAGAGTGGACTGTTCCTGTTTGATACACATGCATTTGTTGATAAATGAATGATTTATTTTCAACACTGTTGGAGATAAAACTTAGCCTTAACGGTATTTGACATTTTTGAAAAATTATTTATATGAAATAAAAAAAAAAAACTGGCGCTACTATTGAGTTAAAAAGTTTTACCAAAAGTTTACAAGAATTATCCAGTCCAGTAGTCTTTTTGACCTTCTGGCATTTTCCATAGGAACTATTGTAACTAAATTAAAACTTTCATTACCTTTTTAAGTTAAACCAAGATACATGTAACAATATTCTGTTCTACGAAATTAGACAACAATTAAACACATCAATACAAGATTGACCGTATGAATTATTTTTTTCAACACATTCAACAGTTACATTACTGTATTCTACTTTTGCTTTCAGAAAGTAAAACTATGTCATCAGCATATGTTTAAAAATTTCAGAAATATTACAAATGTGAACAGAATTCCAATTACCCGTTTTCAATTCATCAACAATACCATCAATAAAAATGTTTTTAAAAGATAAGGACTTTTTAATTAAAAGGACTTCGACACGATTTAAGATCAAAATTTTTTTTTTCTTTTTTTATGTATAAAATGGTTTATTTGCTCATTTTAAATGAATGAATTTTGACAAAGCATTAAAAGTCCTCATATTAACCATTCTAAACATTAAAATTGGAAAAATAAAATTTTGAGCTCAAATCGTGTCCAAGTCCCTTTAACCCCACATTAAGATGCAAATGATTATCTTAGAATAATTGCAAACTTTATCTTGGTCTTTGTATTTTCATACATGTAAAATATCATATTAAACATATCAGTAAGTATTAAATATTAAATTGTATAAGTTAGTAGATAAATGTAAGTCTTACTCTCCATTATACAGTGTCAAATGTTTTGCGACGATTCATATCAACTGTTCAAACATTTCATTGTTGTATTTTTTTGTTTATAAATGTTCAAGTATAGTTTAAATAGCAAAAACGTAATCGGATGTTCTGCTCTTTTCCTTAAAACCATTTTGATTTTCATTAATTAGAGATGATTTCTTAATATGATGAATTAATTTGGAATGAATTACTCTATTAAAAAGCTTCCCAAAATTTAAAGAAACAGAGATACTTCTGCAATCAGAAAGGTCAAGTTTGTTAATACCAGATTTATTTTCCATAATGTAATGGGTGTCTTTTCAATTCCGTTGTTAATTTTATTACATAATTTTGTTTGCATAACTTTTCTTTATTATTGCAAAGTCTTCTGTACTTTGATCTACATGACTGTGTAAAAAGGTGTTCTATATATATTAACTATTAAAGGAACATTGGTTGACCAGCTTATTTTAATGCTTTACTGTGTTTTGAAGTTCGGTGCAGGACTCGGAAAACCATTACTCCGTGGTTAGTTTCATTAGGATCACAGTTTTTCTACGTTCTGTAGTAGAAAATTTAAAGACTGTATTATAGAGACATGTTGTAAGTATTTAAACTGCTGTTGGAGTATTGCAATTCATCACACAGTGCTAAAAATGGAAATTTATTTATACAATAGAGTTACTTTCATTATCCAAAATCGGGGACGGGAGAAAATTCAAATAGAAAATCCTAGAGGGGTTACCGTATTATAACTGTGTTACGGGGAAATGAACTTGATTATTTAAGGATGACGTTTACTCAGAATGAAATAAAATTCCACTGATGATAATGAAAAACCAACTATTGTGTGTTATAGACCTTACATGGTAGTATTATTATTCACTTTCATAAAAGTTGGTCAATGACCTACTTTTTGAGTTAATGGCCATTGAATATTTTTTGAAAATGTAAGAAAAATCCATAAAAATTTTACACCATGATTGAGATTTTCTTAATTGTGAAATTAATACAAATTGCTTAACTCTTTAACAAATGAAATACAGTTTATGAATGGTAGTGACATTAAATAGATACAAAGCATTAAGCTTTCATTCACAATTTTTATAGATATTCTAGTCCGAATTTCCTCTATCAGTTTTCAAATTACTACCCATTTTTGATTCGATATAACAAAAAACTGAATGATGATAATGCTTTAACATTTATAGTATTAAACTAAGTATATTGACCTTTCTCTGCTGGCATAAAACTTATATGAGGTCAATGATCAAAATTTTAAGATATGGTATCTTTTATCATTTTTAAGCATTTTTCAATATTTTTGTTGTGTGTGCCATACTATTATATATACGAAAAGGCAAGATAAAACCAACAGAAAATATGCAAAAATATGTTGACAAATATGTACTAACTAATAAAATCTTAACTTTAAATATTATAGTACTACCCAAAATATTTCAGTGGAAAACAAAATCTGAAAAATTTAGTCCGAATTCCTCTGTTTTGCTAAAAGTCAAACTTTGTCTTAGCCTAATTCCATAATTTAGTATAAAAAATTGATTGTTATGTCAATAATAATTCATTTCATAAATTCTTTTTGTATTTAAAACAAATTTTTCTCATGAAATTGAACTTTTTAACAATCCGGATTCGAGAACTCAAACCCCAAGTAAACAACGTCCTTAATTGATGTACATTAAATGCAAATGTGAAATCCCCGAATGTTAATGATCAGATACAGAAATGTATGTCAGATTCCCAGATAGACGGGAATACAAAAAAAGTGTCTTTCAAAGCATCAAACGTATCTGGATTGAATTAAAGATCATTGAACATTTTGGGATATCACTATTTAAAAGATGTAAAAGTAAATTACGTGCTATTCGAGGCATAGAAAGCCAAGAATACAATAAAAACAACTATATCGACACAGGCTCTGTTGTTGTTAATCAAGGTGAAACATATAAGCTATTTGTTATGGTGGCATATCTCTGCCCCTTGTGTGCAAGTTATTTTTCTATCATATATGTTGACATGCAAGATAAATATGTTGACATGCAAGATAATTATGTCAACATGCAACATAACTATGTTAACATGCAAGAAAATTGCAATCAGATAAGAATTATACAAAATCTCAAATATCGCCCACCTGTGACATCCAAGATGCTAGATGCTACCTTTTTATGTCGACATGCAACTTATTTATGTTAACATGCAAGATAAATATGCTGACATGCAACTTATTTGTGTCGACATGCAACTTATTTATGTTGACATCCGAGATAAATATGTTGACATGCAACTTAGTTATGTTAACATGCGAGATAAATATGTTGACATGCAACTTATAAATTGTATGTAAACTTAACTAAGTTGCATGTCGACAAAAATATGTTGCATGTCGACATAAATATGTTGCATGTTTACATATTTATCTTGCATGTTAACATAACTAAGTTGCATGTTAACATAAATAAGCTGCATGTTGACATCAATAGGTAGCGTATCTTGCATCTTGGATGTCACATGTTGGTGATATTTGAGATTTTTTATTTCTCTTATTTGATCGCAGTTTTCTTGCATGTTAACATAGTTATGTTGCATGTTGACATAACTATCTTGCATGTCAACATCTCTATCTTGCATGTCGACATAATCAATAGAAAAATAACTTGCACACAAGGGGCAGAGATATGCCACCATAATTTGCTGATATCTTCTTTTAAATTCTTTAGTTACCCAGACAAATGTTAACAGTGACAAAACGTCACAGATCCTGAATGTAACTCTGAACTCGGAGGAAACGAACTTAAAATCAGCCGTGACAGTATGAGAGGCTACCTCTTGATTTATTGAGCATCCCTAAAATACTTGGTCCAGAAGAGAAAGACCTGAAACACATCATGGCATTGGTACGCCAATTTAACGAGATTCACCACAAACTTAATATACACAATTACATTGAAACAATTCTCTTAGAAAAATAACACGAAGAACCAAGTTTCAGAATCGGTTCAACACATAATGTAACTTTTAATATCGAATTACATGATGCTATAGATGAATGTAATAAATATTGTTGTTTCTATTTCAAGATATGAATACACAGTAATCATAAAAATAATGAATGGTATCAAGTTGAGTTTTTTTTTTTTAAATTGCCGCTGGAAATGTTATCTAAAATTATTTAATAAAGAATAATAAAAAAACTGACGAAACTATTTGTGAAGCTAAATAATAATGACGTGTAAATAAAAAAATGTGGATAACAGTAACCAATTTGACCTACTAGCATATTTATGTTATGTTTTACCTTTATTGTCCTATTTGCTCTCTATATCAGCTTCCTCATACAAAAAAATAAATGACGTCAATGCTTTACTTAATGCAACGGAAATTGTTTTAATATTAACATAATAAAACTTTAATCAATACAATTAATGACATTATTATCAGGAATTCCCATGTTGTCAAATTAAAGACTTACACATAACCAGTGCATCCTCTGAAGTTTATTGAAAATACGACCTAGGTTTGTCGAGATAACCATTACATTTAATGTTGGTCCTAGGATAATTTCAGTCAAACCCAGCATCTTTACATGAATTGACGCTTTACCTTCAATTATCTGTCGAGTACGTATAGGTATACATGTCCTTGTGCGCAGTAGACTTCTTGCCGCGTACAAACATAATCAATTGACGTCATAATCAAATATTTTACGTGTACATGTATTTGATTGATTGATACTGTGTCAAGTTCACGCATTCCTTTATCTGTGCTTCCTTGTATCATAATGACGCAGTAGCTAGAGAATCATAAGTTCCGAGTAACACTGTACTGTGTTACCTCTATCTTAATGTTTTCAGTTGACTGTCGTTGCAGATGAATTTAATGTTCAGGTATTATTTGAATTTTTTTTTATAACAGTGCGTTATAACAGACATTGCTTGTTAAATTTTGCTGGACATAATACGCAGTATTCCTGAGGAGTGGGATAAAGTAAAATGATGAACATAAGTCGGTAAATAAGTGGGGTTTTTTTAAATTTTTTAAGGTCCGATAAGTCCCTTATTTTAAAAGTAGTTATTTATGCTGGTGATTAAGTTACAATACGCGTGGGTATTAAATACGCGCATGCGTGATTACCACTCCAAGGTTTTAATTTTTTTTACCATGCGCGCAGTTTTAAACTTACTGTGTAACAGAGATGGGGTTAATTACATACGAAATACAATTACTTGCTTAAAACCTTTAATTAAATTACCATTACAAGGATTTTCAAATGTAATCAAATTAGTTACTTTGCAAATGTAATAAATTAAATTACACATTACATTTGAGAAAAATACATTTATTGAATAAAAGCAGATATGACATGTACATATTTTTCATGAAAAGATGGGGGAATAAGATGGCGCAAATGCCCATTCGGTTTAGTAGTGAAATAAAATTTTGAATTTTTTTTCCCAATTAAATCTTTTCAAATATATTATAATACAAGTTTGCAAAATCACAATTTCTAACTATATTCAGTTTTAAATATATTTAACAAAAGATAAGAAAAAAAAATATTGCCAGAAATTTTTGCGGTATCGAACCCATCACATAAAAACCCTAGGTATTTAAGGTTAGCTTATGTCAGGTACTCTAACCACTGAGCCATTTCAGACACAACAAGGTAGGCTCTTTAAATACTATGTTTGACTTTGACCACGAATTTACGGACTTGTATCATTTTTTCAAAACGTTCGATTGTTGGGATACAAAATGATATTTTTAAGTATAGTGGGTCATCTCTCCACGTTTTTGTTGATTGAAATCGGTTTGTTTTCCATTATACCTTATTTAGACTGAGAAAAATATGGAGCACAGACCCACTCTATAAAAGAAAATGCCGAAAGTTCTAAAACATGACAGTATTTGCAGGTTTTGATACGTATACACCTGTTTGAGTCAACATATTCCAAGTATTGAAAATGTTTATAGGTTAAAAATCAATGATATGTAAAATGTATATTGTTTTAAATAATTTTTTAAAAAATATTATAATATCAGATTTATTGATATTTTAATTTTTCAGTAACTTGTCCGACCGTGTATGGGCATTTTACACGCCTTATCCACCCATCATCTTTACTAATGATTTAGCTACAGCACCTACACATGTTTTGTTCAGTATGCGTGTCCCTTTACCCACACCTTTTATGTTTACAAGTCATTTCTGGGACACTAAAAGTAAACATTTATCTCCACTCAATTTTTCTTTATATATTTGAAAACTACAGGTTAGGTAAATATGGGGTAGAGATTAGACTATATATATCATATTTGTTATATTCAGTAGTATATTCTCACTATACAACTCTATATAGACGAAGTCAATAATTGTAATATTTAGCTCGTCCGAAAACTATTGACCGGACAATATTTTTTTTGATATTGACCGGCTAGGAATAATATCTGGAGAATATTCCCTCTCAATTAATCGCTTCTGATTTGTTGATTCATAAACGGTGACGTAAAAAACTCTTCGCGACTCCAAAACAAGGTGACGTCATAGTAGGCAATTAGTCAATGCAAGTAAACAACGGACGCGCAATGCGACGGTTTGCTATCAAATGCATAAAAAGATTTGCGAGTTACTTTGAAGTAAGATCAGGTAGAACTTATACATGTAACTTAATTCTTACGGGCGGCGGAATATCACCACTGACCGTTTGATGCCGAGGATATTTTGGAAATGAACTTTGCGCAAAATTAAATTCGTGAATTCTATGTTGAGCTGAAAAAATTACGGCGATCTGTTTTCAATTACTTTCTTAAAATTTGGTTTGTTTCTTCATTTAACAAAACAAATGTTGACTGTGTTTTCGGGCAACATTGATTATATTAGCCCCCTTGGGACGAAAATATTTCGTCCCTCGTGGGCTAATAAAATCAATGTTGCCCTCAACCTTAGTCAATATTTGTATAATATATGTTATCGAAACATTGTTCACACCTATTGGTGTATTGGTCATTAAGGGAACCACCAAGATTTGGCAACAAAAACTTAAAAACCCTACTGAAGCCCCTAGCTCTAGGCAAGCTTGCTTGAGAATTTCTAAAACAAAATGTATCAACCAACACCAAATCAGCCTAGCTTACGATCAGACATTGGTCATGCCAAACATTCTCCTCAAAAACCAATCAAAGGTATAGGAAGAGATGAATTTTATTACCGTATTGGTGATGTTTTACATCAAATTATATTGCACAATACTCAGGTGAAACATGTATCCATAATATAGCAGTTTAAAACATTAACTTGTTTGCAATAACCTCCAAAATAACCTGTAAAAAAAATAACATGAACAAATAGACCAGTTCCTCAATGTTTAAAAAAGTGTATGACAGAAAAAAGTTTTGAAAGATGGTAGAGTAAGAATTGCTTTGAATACATAGTTTTAGTATAATTTAAAAAAAAATGTTTTGGTGTCTGTATTTGCAAGAAATAATATATAATCTGTGACTCAAACATTGGACAAAAAATATATTAATAAGACAATAACAATATCATCAACCTGACTTAATGTTCATGACTGTTTACAATGTATGTTCAATTTCCTGAAATGAAACACGACACACCTGATAGTAACATCTGGTAAGTAAATGCATTTTGTTGGTACTCACAAACAAAATTGATAATATACTCCCAAAAGTATGAATTTGAATGTGAATCTTTAATTTAGATCTCATTTTTTTTAGATCAGCTTTTTATTCTGATTTAAAAAAAAAATTAATACCATAAATCACATTCATAGTGAAGTGCAATGGACAACAATTTTGATTTATTTTAATGTAATTCATTATCTCTGCTCATAATATATCCTTTTAAAAAACTGCATAGAATCGTAGAATCAAAATTACTTTGAGCTGTTAGAAACTCATATTGTATAAAGCATGTTAACTATAAAACTGTTTTGCAATTTAATATTTTTAAAAGCCTTCCTATCAACCCTTAACAATAATTTGAACAAAAGGATAATTAAATATATTTACATAAAACATGAACCATAACCTTGTCTTATCAATAAGCAGTGCAAGCTTTATGGAGCATTTAGTTTACACATCACTTCACACAAACCAAAGCTTTGTCATTCATACAGTCATTGCAATTAATCAGCTGTTAATCAAAATGTCTGATCTCCATAAAAGAAGCAAATAAAATTAATGCATGCAATAAACAATTGATTCTATACATTGCATAAAACGACTTGAAATTGAGTCTCTTAGCTGAGCCTTTATATAATTTGATATTCAAAACTAATCACATTTGTAATCTTTAACTTAATAACCATCAACACACATAGCAGCTTTTAATAACAGGAAAACTATTAGTTTGCCATCAACAATTTCATAATAAAATGCATAAACAATTACAGACATCAATTACATGTAACATTATTGCTTTCATTTCTTCTTTTCAGGGAAATGACTAGATTGCCTAGTGATAAGTCTACGGTTTCTCATTTTGGCCACAGCCTCTGACATATCACATTGTTTCTCAAAGTAAGTGACCAGCGGTTGCTCTGTTAACACAGATGCTACCATCTGCTCAAAACTTATTGACCAATCGGAGTCTGGTTTAGAGTAAGAGCTTCTGGCCCCTGCAGCTGATGACTCATCAAGCTGAGATAATTCTGACTGAGATGAGCTTGAGTCTTCCTTGGTTTGGTTTTCTGTTGAGTTTGATGGGTCCTTAGATTCTTCCATTTTTAGCTGTTCCACGTCTTCTGATAAGCTTTCCATCTTTGTTGATGAGTTTTCACCTGTACTGCTCTCTGACACTGATTTTTGCAGGTAGAATTTTTTCCCTACTTCACCCATTTCTAAAAGCAATGTGCCCACTGTTGCTATGGAATGGTAAAGTTGTTGCTCATATTCATTGTCAGTAAACATGTCATATAATGTTCTCCACATGTCAATAAATTGAGCCTGAAAAATGAATCATCTATTATCACAAAAGATAATAATCTTTGATTTTAATGCATGTACTAATAGATCCCTTCACAATAACTGCGGTACTTCTTTCTTGCAGGGCAAATTGATATACTTTGCCAAAGTTTACTAAATAGATGATATTAAATGATGTAAATGAAACAATTTACTTTATGCCATTTTTCACAAAACTATGTCATTTTACCCTGCAAAAGAGCAGTACCACTGTTACTTTGTGGGGGTCTACATGTATATTATCTTATGAAAAACAAGAGGTCCTTGCACCACATAACTCACCTGAGCAACAATTCGTAAGTAACTTTTTGTATCCCAAATATTCAATTTTTATATAAAACTCTGAACTCAGGCAGGGATGAGATGAAATGGGGGAAGAAAAAAATTTCTATCCTTGATAGGTGAAGCATCCAGTAGAATGTGATAAGCTTTCAATTTCAAACCTTCAGAATACTGTTCAAGATGATACCATTTTTGTATGCTAAATTTGTAACCCTCAGTTGGCCTGTTAATATTTTTCAGTCAGTTGGGTTTCAACAAATCCAAATCTTAATTGGAATATATTTGTTTCATTTTAGTTGTTAATATTTTGTTTAGAAATAATTTGAAATTGTTTCTCTATATTGATACATAAATTATTGAGTCTCTTTTCGGGCTCCGATATTATTTCATGCAGCCATCAATATTTCAACAATTTCAATCAGCACTAAATCAGATTGAATATGTTCACAGAATTACCCCTATATAATTATATTTATTCTCACATTAATCTTTTAACCTCTGCTAAGGGTCCAGCTTTGGCCAAGGATCATGTTTTAAACAAGTCTGAATCAGGGTCATATCAGGATGATTGCATTATAGTAATATCAGCAAGAGGCCTACAGGCTTTGACAATCACCTGAGGTATCATAGCTTGTAGATTGACATGTTAGGGAGTCTCATGTTTGCATTTTTAGCTTCAAATTAGAGTCCAATACTCCTCAGACTGTTACTTCCACTTTTTACTATTTGATGCTTACCAAAGGCAAGTGTGACCTAAAAAACACATACTGTGGTTTCATAAATATTTGTTGAATACCAATTTTCATGGATTTTTAACCTCTTCTTTAAAACTTCAAAACAATTTGTTACCATTTTTGGTTTGAAGTATCTCCAGGATAAGAGAAATCTAAATTATAAAATTGATGACTTTATCATCCCTGGGGCTAAATATGCAAAAATGGAGAAAATGTACGACTAAGGTTGGGCCAGTATGGCCATATAATGTACATGTATTTTTAATCTTTGAAAATCTTCTTCTTAACTCCCTAACAAATTTTAGAAAAATTAAATGCGTGGCTTTAATTTTCATAAAACCTTCTATCGAAATTGTGGGATTCATGGCCCCTTGGTCACATGTTTAGGTCCTAGGGCTGCTGGACCAATAAAGCCATATAGTAAAACTGTATTAAATCTTAGAAAATCTTCTTTACACCCATATGAGAAAATCTAAATGCAAGATTATGATGTCTATGACACTCTCAATCTAAATTGTGAACTTCATGGCCCTTGGGTCAGGGGTGAGGCCATTGGATATAGGTCCAATATGGCCATATAGTAAAATGTATTAAATCTTAGAAAAACTTCTTCTTTACTACCACAAAAATGGGATTGAGTACATGGTCATTTGATGTCCATGAAGCCCTCTACCTAATTTGTAAAATTTATGACCCTGGGTCAGGGGTTCAAGCCCTTGGGTAAGGCAAATATGGCCACATTGTGAATATGTGTAGAATTTTAAAATATTTTTTCTGTACTTTAACAGTCATTGAAGATAAAGTAAATGCATTATTCTTATGTCCATAATATTGCTCTTTTAAAACTGATAAATAAACTACCCATGTGACAGGAGTTTATTTAACAAACAACACATGACAGACAACACATGATGATGAACAAAGAACAGCAGCAAAAGGTCCCCTGAATGAATCAGGTGACCTAAAAATTAAAGCACTTTAAAAATAGTTAGTAAAAAGATTTTTTAAGGGTTCTCCACACCCCATGACTTATGACACTATAATTTCATGAAATTTAATTGCATTTTCGAATTGTTTACATCAACATAAGCATTCACCCAACTATGTTACATGATGAATAAGGCATTAAACTAAAAAGCCACAGACCCCTTGGTTGAATCTTGTAGTGAATTTTTGTTAACTTAAATATTACAAATCATTTGAAAATTACACTTTCCCAAATTCCCTCAATTCTAAACCTCACACATGTTGTAAAATCACACAATAACTAAAAAAAATTATGTTTAAGCTTGTTTGGAAATCTTTCCTAAAAGATGTGGAAGGGCACTTAAATTTTGCTCAGGTTAGCTAAAATGCACATATTTGCAGATAACTGACATATGTACTGATAGTCAACAGATTACACACATTGCTGTATATATGAAGAGCTTGACCTACTTGAGACATTCTAGGCACATCTTTAAACTCTGCTTTGCTATCACTCCTATTCAGTTCCCTCTTCTTAGCATACATCTTCTTTAAACTTTCTTGAAGTTCTGCTTCTAGAAATTTAAGGTTCTTTTTAATTCAAAACTCTGCAAATCATCATAAAGATAGATGTTTAATAAGAGAATACCAACATATACATTCTCTGCAATGTCATCAGATGTGGTTAAATATTCTAAAGCTTCTTCACAAATCACATGTCTATCCATACACAAATGTACAAAAAGAACTCAAATATCGTATGAAATCAACAAGAATTGTCTGGCTTTTGAACTAAGACTACGCAATCGGTATATATTTCACTTGAAACCAGCGTCATTTTCATCTCATTTTGACCAAGAAATAGATTGTTACGTCCTACTGAAAGTCCAAGGCCTTGTTAAAATGTATTAATTTATTTTCACCACTAAAAGCACATTCTTCATATATAACATTTACCTTTTTCAGCTGTGACCTCCTCTTCAGGTTTTGGTAGAATATCTAATCCAACATCCCCTGAGGGTCCACCCCCTACATTCTGTGATCCACCCCCCTCTGCTCCCTGTGAGTCAGCCTTTTTGTTGTTATCTTGGTCAGGAATGAGCTCTGTTGACGGGAGTTCTTCCTTGGACTGGGTATCTTGACTTTCTTCTTGTGTTTCCCCGTCTTCTTCAACAGGGTCGCCTGGCAGTACTATTTCTGTAAAGGAAATGCATTAAGTTAAAGAGCTGATAAGAATATCATAAAGGAATGAATTCAATTGCTTAAATAGATTGAGATCATAGTTAATGCTTTAAAAATGCAAGGTGGTTCATATATGTATGATAACATTGATGACTCCAACCCCAGTTTATATGGATACAATTTGGGAAGCTTTTAAACTCATCAATTAAAATTCAATTTTGGGTTTTAAGTATAGAAAGTAAGGTTTGAACATTTAAAATTGCACTATATTCTACTATAATACATGTTCTTCCAGCAAACTTATTTGGTTTGTTATTTATTAAGTCTTATTATAATGTCATAAAAAGACTTAATTGTAGAAAACAATTTTCTTTACAAATCAAATGGCTCATTACAACCAAAATCAAATAATAAATGACGTACAGAATAATATTATCACAAAGGAAAATTTTAATAAGGGCACCACCAAGCTAAGCATCCCCTTGCCAAATAAAATATTGTGAGGGGAAATACAAAACAAGTATTCTAAAACCTTACATAAAACATATATTTTTCTTTTCTAAAAACTATAATTTTCATATACTTGTACTATAGCATATATCCATTTTCTTTTGCTTCAGTCATTTTTGCAATGGAAAAAGTTTCTAATAGCAAACATTGTTTTATGATTTCTGCATATTGAATATCATGCGATGTAAATGTGATCGCGAAAAAAGCAAAAATTAGGTCATTGCAAAATTTACAAGCTATACAGCATGTTCACATTATTTTAATCATTTTAAATACAATATATTTCATAGCAGAAAAAAAAAACATTATCATTTACAGACGCCACTTTAATAAAAGGTCATTATGGGTTTTTTTTCATCATGATCATATATTCCCGCTCTTTTCATAAGTACCGATATTTACCATCTTGTAGTGCATCAACAGAACTGGCATCACTATCAAAGAAATCGGCTGCCTCTACCGCACTTTCTGGGCTCTCTACTACAATCAAACCAAGAAATAAAATCAAAAGGGGGTTTATTGATATACTGCAGCTTCATAGTTTTACTGTAAAGAAAATCTGCTGATTTTTTAAAATTCTCTAACAGTATACTCTGGAGAAAATTGAGAGAGACACATTGGGGTAGATGAAATCAGAATTAAGAAATACTGTATACAGTAAAATATTCGCCCCCATTTTATTTTTGCCCCTTTCGCCCTGGTTGTCAGCAGGCGAATTTAAGACTGGGCGAATTCCAATGTCTGAAGTGATCTCTTCAGAACACAAGTGAATCTGGGCGAATTTAAAACAGGGCTAAACCGTTTGCAAGTTAAGAAGGGCGAAAATAACACAGGGCAAAAATAACCTAGTATACAGTACAGTAGAATCCTAATTTAACGCAAGAAATTAATTTCAGGCCATGATTCTGGATACTGAGGAGTATGACTGCCGATATCATGCATTACACAAACTGTATGACTGTAAACTAAACTTACTTTGTCAGAAATACTTTATTCTTTACTTTATTTCCATGTATCGAAATATCTATCTACACTGACCACTATTCCTTGCATTAAACAAGTCTAGATATCGCCAGTGTATTTGCCATTACGCAACCATCCACCTGTTGAGTTAGTGGGTTTTACATGGGTGTGTGTTATAGACTTTACAGTATATGACCATATGTTGCTATTTAAGGTGGAATAACACATCATCGCAAAATGGCTGACCGCTGATCGAAACGATATTTCGTTTTATTAAAAGGATTTTAAGGACTGAAATATGTAACTTACTCCATAGCCAAGTGGATAAAGTGTCCGACTTGTGATCCGAACATCCCGAGTTCGAATCCCGCAGGGGCTTTTGTTGTTACTTACTGGAATAATTATTTTACATATTCAGTTTTTACTTATCCCAAAACTGCAAATTTTTCGCTAATTTGACATTTGCACAGTTTATTTATCATTATATCTTTCATTATCAAATAATTTCTTGTTAATTTGAGTGACTTTTTCCAGGTGTGTTATTCCACCTTAAATTTATGATAATTCAAACCTTTGAAATGACTTTTAGCAGGTATCTAAAAGCTTTTGGGTCTTTGACACGTAAAATACAACCATGTTTATAACACAGCTATTAACACAAGCTGCAAAATACATTGTTGTTTTCGATAATTTTTACATATGATCATAGGATATGTTCGGGTCTTATGTGCCAACAGGCACGAAGAGGTTAGATGTGGTGAAATAGGGTACCGGTATGTTAAACACTCATCCCACGTTAAACATTTGTCTTTTAGTACAATAGCTGAACTGAGTTTTGTTAAATGTTAATTGCTTGAAAATGCTCCTTAATGAGTAAAAATTTAGGTTAGACATATAAGGTACATGCATTTGATGCTGCTTTTGCAAAACTAGGTTCTTCCCACACAACTGTGGAAACCACAGATTCAAATATGATTTTTCCTTTCTCCTTCCATGAAAGAGTTCTACATAGATAATAAACAAAAATTTGACTCGAAAAAATAAAAAGCTATTCCTCATTCATATCATAGTGAAAGCCAAATGTGATGTGGGAATGAAGTTCTTTAGCTTATTTTTGTACCTGTCTTTGTACTGACTGGTGATGCAGAAGACGGGGAAGCCATGTCCTCTAATTCATGGGGAGATAACTGGTGCAGAAGGTACAGCAGCTTCAGCTTCTGGGTTATGTCCCCTTTACAGACTACCCCAAGCACATACACGAATTCTTTGAAATTAATCATGTTGTCTTTGTTGTCATCAAGAAACTGTTAAATGAAAGAAAAAGACAATATATGGTATTGATTTGAATTCCAGTTTAAAAATTTTAATAACATCATACATCTATTAATATGCACTTAAAGTGCTGTTATAAACTGTTACCGGTAATTATATTAACCAACAATAATTATGAATGCTGGTATTACACAAACCAGTGTTTTTATCAAAATTAAAGCATTTCATTAGACATTACTATATATATAATTGATTTTCAACAAAATATAAATCTTAAAAATAAAACCCAGAAAAAAATAATTTTTTCGTTGTGAGTTTATAAACATGAACCATATGCAGATAATCATGATCAGGTTTGAATTTCATGTTTTGCAAATTAATTTTTGTTTTCCACAAATACAATCTACTGCAATTTACTGCAAAATAAAAAAATTGCGATCTTTTCCATCCACGATTTTAACCTGCGCTATACGGCTAGTATAATCTTTGAAGAAAATTAACAGAACCTGCAAACAATTGGAATTTTTTCAAGTCCAAGAGGCATAACTCTGTCAAACTCTGTCAAAAATTGCTCGATCATACATAAAATTGAATTTGACCTACATATTAATATGATAAAAATAAATAAATTTCATATCATAAGTGCAACCTCTGTGAAGGAAATGAACAGAGACTGCAAATAATATTGGAACTTTTCTAAGGTCAAGGGGCATAACTCTTGTCAAAAATTGCTCGATCATACCTAAAATAATACTTGACCTAGATATCATTATGATACATCAGTATACCAAATTTCACTTCAGTAAGTGCAACCTCTGCAAAGAAAATGATAATAATGTTGGTGGACCAGCAGACCAACAGACAGCAGCAAAGCAATATTCCCTTCCTTCATCGAAGGACGTTGGGGGGGGGGGGGGGGGGGGGGCATAATAAAACATGCCAAAAATTGTATTGTACAAACTTAATCTGAAAATCTCAAGATATGACTGAATTTATGCAAATTAAGAATTAACAAAAGGATGACTGCACTTAAGAACATTTAATTAAATATTGTGACAAAATCAAATTTTAAAATGGTTATATTGCTTTAAATTGAAGGAATTGTCAATGTCTTACCTGCAACTTTATGCATTTACATTGTATATTAATTAAAAGTTCATAAAATAATACAAAGTAAAAAGTCGTTTTCATAGGTTACCGGTAGGGGTCGATCATTACATTTTCTTGAATCTCCATGGGATAATCAGGATGGCCATTTTTTACATACTTATGACATAGTAAGCGCATGTTTGTCTATTGTTCTCCTTTAAATTTAATGATAGCTGTATATATATGTTTATAAGCTATATGTTAAAAGGAGATCAATACTAAGACAAACATGCACTGATGGTTAAACAGAGGAAAAACATGTTTTTCTTGCACTTGCATTCTCTGTTATAAACAATATTCTTTGACCTGTTGAATTATTTTGTTCTGAAACCTTTAAAATAAATAGCAACATGGAGAGAGAGAGAGAGAGAGAGAAGATGTTCAATTATAGTACCGCTATTCTAATTTTATACCACTCATCACAATATTAGTTCCACCCTCAATGCATATTTATGAATCTTCTCTTCAATCAATGGCAGACAAGCCTAAATTCCCGATATATGCAGAGCAGAACGAGTAATAAAACTACGAATTAATTAATTGCAACCCAGCTGTTTAAAACAATTATGACAATAAAGGACTATATATGGTATGGGCCTAAAATGGCCCCCTAAAATGAATATCATTTTACCTTTAGTTAATTCTTTGTTTTCTTTGTACAGATATATAATTATTATGTGAAGTTTTTACTTAATGTTCATTTTGATTCAAGTGCCCACAATTTAGAAACATGGCATTGTAAAGACAACCTTTTCCCATCATTTTTGCATTTTTAGCATAAAACAGCTTGTTTTCAAGCAGTTTTTCTTTCAGAAAACATAGAGCGCATGCTTAAACAAACAAAATATTTTAATCAGAGATGTATCTAGCCAAGACTAATAAGTGACAAAAAAATTTTCCTTGTTCTATATTTCCCATTCATAAAAAGATGAGAAAAACAATTTTTGACTGATTTTGATTGAATTATAGAATTAGCGTCACTTCTGACGTCATATACTGCAATGCAAATAAATCAAATAAATATGTGAAAAATATATCCTATATCAACTCTTCTAAAAAATAACATAACATTTTATTGTACCTAAAACACTTTAAAAAATGGCAAATTGTGGGGGCCAAATTTAACTCATATCATATATAATTCTTTCAATTTGAAATTTACCAAACTCTATCAAAAATTACTTAAGGTAAAATTAAGCGGAGAATAAATGTAACAATAGCGACCAAAAAAGGACCCAAAATACGGAGTAAAGTGCGGTCATCGTTCATTTTTTGTAACATTTGCAACACGCAAAAAATAAAAAATAAACGATGCAAAGTACATGTATAGATATAGATGTGGTTACCATTTTAATGTTTTAATATGAAAAATTCATGTCTTGTCATGCAAGCAAATGTTTGGGCACAGGTGTACATGTAAAAGAAACATGAGAGAGGGAAATTAATGCTTGCCTATTTGTGCCATGAAACTCAGCCAAATGCCAAGTATGAGCAAATATGGCTGCATTTCAAGACAATTCTCATATGACAGTTGTAACTTTGTTTATCCTGCAACAAAGTTCAACTTTAGACCTCCCAAAAAAGTTGAGCAATTGAGAAAAATATTTTCTTTTCTTCGTAACACTGACAGCTAGCATTTTTAAAAAAGAACTTGAAAATTGAACCAAAACAAACGTGTTATGCAATTAAGTCCATCAGTGTTACATGCTTACTATAGCTGATTAAAAAAAATATATTTGAACTTGCATCTAGTTTTTAGTCAAAGTTCACCTTGAATGTCCTGAGGGCTAGGTGTCCTGCCCTTGGGCCAGAAGCCCAGGGGGAGAGAGACAAGTACATGGTTTTGAACTGTTCAAAATCAATTTTGTACATCTCGTAGTAAGGTCTGGACGGGTCGAATTTGTCCCCCATGTCAGCAGGCTGTTGACTGGTTCTCCAGTAACAAGACGTTAAATATTCCTCCTACAATTAGATGTGACACAGAATTTACAATAAATGATTGTTTTTCATTCCTTGCATGTGCATGTATTTAAAACAATGTTTAAAATATTGACCACTGAAATGTGTTTTGTTTTTTTTTTAGGATCAAAGTAATCAATTCATGTAAGATTTACATGGCTTGAAAGCTCAATATACATTTTGTTTATATTTCCTTACCTTAAATAAAATAAATAGATCATCTAACTCCTTTCCTTTGAACAGTGTGTGAGTTTGGACACTCCGTAACACATTTTTCTTTGTACTGTCCTCAATGTGCTAGAAAAAACATTACACTATTAAATTGTATAAACCATAACAAGTAAATTTATTTACATGGACATGAAAGCATGCAGTAGAATTGTAAAAATTTACAAGACTTAGTGTACAGATACTAATAAATTCCTAAAGGATGCAATTAATATTCAAAACAGTAAAATGCATAAGGCTCATCATGAGCCATGCAAATTCAACCATAAAATATCAAGCAATGAACATAGTTACTTGAAATAAACATCTACATTGTAAGAACACCTATTAGTAAGAAAAGTGGCATTACAAACAGCAAAGCAAAAAGGAACATGCCCTCCCCGGGGACCCCCCCCCCCCTTCCAAAAAGAACAAAAAACACAAAAACAAAACCCAGTCTGCTAGCTATAGCTGAGAATTTCATGTAGGCCATCACTTTGAAACCACAAAGCACTAAAACTTCCAATATTTCAAAGCCATGACAAGAATTGCAGAACAATCACTACTGTAACAGTTGACTAATCAACTACTAATTTCTATATTCTATTTGTGCCCCCCCCCCCCCCCCCCCTCAAAAAAAGTTCTCATTTACATAGTATTTAATCATTTGACAATTTTAGTTTTATTTGCCCATATCCTTTAAGTTAAATTTCTGATTAAGTAGTTTGGGTTTGTTGTGGGGTCATATATTCATGAAAGATTCTACATTATGTTTAAATTAATTTTACAACAAATCTACACTAAGCCCTGTGTACAATACAGTTTCAACAGTTTTGGACTGTGTTAGGATTGGAAGAATTTGAAAAGCACCTACCTGCACCACTTGGAGACGGTACTTGAGTCGGAGTTTGTCAATGTCCTGATTGGATATGTGTCCGTACTTCCTGTAGCTGTCGTCTATAAGGACGGCTACGTCTACACTGGGCTACAAAAAAACAAAAACATGTCTGTAGTGAACATGAACCTGTAGATATGTTAAAGTGTGTTTTATATTAATTTGAAATATTTGCAAATACTCTTTATTTAGTTTTACTTCTTAAAAACTTATTATTTACTTAATTTTTCACAAAAATGCTAATGCATTACTTTACTCATGTAATGGTACTGTAATGCATTACTTTAAGAAAATTAAGTAATGGTAATGGTAATTTAATGCCCAAATTCATGAAGTAATGGTAAAGTAATGCATTACTTTACAATGTAATTCGCCCCAAGCCTGATACACAGGAAATTCTCAAGGATTTTAACATTACATATCAACAGTTTTAACTAAAGGAAACTCTAAAGGAGTTTATCAATGATAACGCTGCCTGTAAAGATTTATCTGTCCGTCAGATAAGGTCACCCACTGATCTGAGAGACTAACCTCTTTTTTCTCTGCCAGACTACCGCACATAGAGCTAGTGTGGGCAATGTGAGGCATGGTGGAGTCCTTGTTAGTGATGTTCTCAAGGTAAGAGCTGAGAACCGTCATGGCCTCTCCCTCCTCTTTCGCCTCCAGAAGTTCCTCTTGTTTGTTGTCCAGAATGGTCAAGGCAACTTGGAAGATTACCTGAGTTATAGAATATGAAACATATAATTTAAATTCCAAGTTAATCAAGAGATGGGGCATTAGATATAATACCGAGCGCACCGAGAGGCGGGCTGTGATGTGAGGCTTAATGGGAACAAGTATATACATGAAAATCAGTGAAAAATAGTAGTTGAATCAGTAAGACTAAGGCCCCGTCATATTGGCCGCCATTTTGTTGACAAAATTAACTCATTCATTAAATGAGTGGTGCTTTTCCATGTTCATTGTCAATTATTTGATAGAAAATAAAAACATCAAGTAACCGATCTTTTAGAAACTGAACAAATATAAATAGAAAATTTATCAACTTATGAAATGGATAAAAATTGAAAGTTTACGGAATTAAAAATTCTCAGAATCACATTCTTTTTTTTTAGCTATTTCTAAAGACACAACTTTTACATTTGAAACATGACGTAATAAAGTGGACTGCACAGGTGATGTTTTGTTTAGTTTAGGCTTAAAAAATTATGATTTGAGTAGGCAGGTGAATCCTACTGTCTGCGTTTCAAACCATAAAAATTCTGCACTTGGCCCATCAGTCACACCGTTTACATATTAATAATGATTAACATACTTATAACAAGGTACCAGGGATGGACAATTTTGCTTCGTTATAAGCATTATTTGTTATATCTGTTCAGTGTTCAATATATTTTCTAAGATATGGGGGAATGAAAATAACTTCACAATAAGTGTCAATTCATTATAAGTGCATGTGTTTGCTATAAGTGTGTTTCACTGTAAATACACATAGAACAGTTTACTTAAATAACATTATATAAATTGTTTCTCATCATATTTGTGTATAAAGCTTTAAGGTATATGAATGGTCTGATCATTGTAAATAATGGAAAATGATAAAAATGAGATATCTGATTGATTTTGAATTTCACACAAATAAATAAATAAAACAAAACACTATTGTCTTGAGAATAAGGAATCACTTTATCTCTATGTAGTACATAACAGTTCAGTTACATTTTAATAAGAGTCATGTTCTCGATTCCCCTCCTATAAGTAGTTTTGAAAACTGTAAATTCCATATTTTACGCAAGTACTTAATTCCGCGATCTAGCTGTTTTGTATTAAATCATGAGAATATAAAATCGCGAACGCGAACTTTTATCCTCATTTCATATAGTTTTAACCTCAACAAAATAATGGCGAGATTTTAAAATCCGCGAAGGGTGCTTCTCGCGATTTTACGCGGATATTAATTCCTTGCATTTAATTAGGAATTTACAGTAATTATGCTCTGGCTTACAATCATGTATTTATCACGTTATATAACATGTGGGTTTTCTCTGGGTATACCTGTTTCCTGTCACATCATTGACCCCATCCCCCCTTTCTCTCCTTTCATATCAACATACATATAGCATCCATGCCATTAGGAAAGCTATCTACATATTATTATAATTTGTTTATCAATGCATTGTAAAATAAATTGAATGTGCTTTCAATGAATCTTTGTAAGGCATAATCCAAAAGTGGTATAAAGTAACAGAATTTTATTAAACAAATGTAACTTTTTCACCAATTGCATTTTCAATGATATATTGAAAATCAAGTAATATCATTAAAGGTACCCGTAAACTATCTTTATGCATGTAAGCCAAACATTGACCCCTAGTCTTCATATTAATAGTATTTAGATTTACTTTATGAGACAAACTGATGGTAAGTCTTCATTGAAATAATTAGGATATTAAATAAAAACAGAGGGTCAGAGTTGAATTAGAGGATTGATTGATGTATGCCATTGCCCATCCCATACAATAATAAAAAGGCTAGAAGTCAATGATCTGTATAATGCATATCAGAGATAATAACCTAAGAGGAGATAATTTATTAAATGTGAGGGTGAAATGTATTGTCTGCATATAATCAGCACATTGGGACAATCAATCGCCCACAGACAAATGCTTATCTTCTCACAAGGTTCTTATCCAATACATTCAAAAACACACAATGTGACAACTTTCAGTGCACCATATCAGTGAATCAGAATGCATTACGTTCTAACTCTGTTCATTTTGAATTGTGTTGGTACTTTTTTTTGGGTCCATGGAAACATTCATTCTGAAATAGCAGATGAAATTCAGAGACATGTCTCTCCAATATTGGCCAAATACTCTGAGCTGGAAACTATCAATTTGGAAAACCAGAGAAAGATCGTTGAACTACAAAATGAAGTCCTGATATTGAAACAGGAGAATGACTTCAAGACCTCCGACCTCCTTGAGGTAACTCAGCAGTTACAGAAGCTTTCTCAAGCAAAACTGGCTCCAAACCATCTCTCTGGTGACATCTGTCAATATGTGGATGAGCAGTGTCCTAGAAAATCTCGTGAAGGTACATGTCACCTTCATTTTCTTTTGTTTTTCAAGTTTCTATTATGTGTAATACATGTACATGCATGATTCCTATTGTTGTTTTTAGCTAACTCATTGTAATGTCTTTACCAGATTCAAGTGCATGAATTGCTTTTTAGCAATACTGGTATTTTGAACTGATGGAGCTATTAAAAATTCTTATCAATCTAAAACAATTTCATTTTTAACAAATGGTTATCGGCCAAACTGATACTGGTATATTCACATGATATATAAATGGTAGACATGCTAATTTTAATTTCCATCTCAATAAGCACATATTGCCAATGTTTCCTAATTTGAGCATCAATTTTTGATAATGATAAGGCTAGAGACTAATCATTTATAAATACATCTGCTTCACAGACAGACAAACGGCCCACACTATTGCCTTCAGTGCCTACATAGAACACTTAGGCGGAAATAATCACGTTGGAAACACGCTCCTTTACAACAAAGTCCTGGGTAACTATGGCAACGGCTATGACACCAACACTGGAATCTTTACAGCCCCTGAAACCGGTATCTATGCTTTTCTCTGGGTAACTCAGGTTCATCATGGCAGCTGGTGCAGCACCAGAATGTTAAGAAATGGCTTCATTCTCAGCATGACAGCCTCTTATGCTAAAGCTGCCAGCACCAGTTTGACAGAGAGTGGGTCTGGGACGGGGTTTCTCATAACCTACATGAACCAGGGAGACACAGCTTCTGTGGAGATGAACAACCCTACTAGCACACCTTGCAATATCGTCAGCAATGACAAAGGCATTACTACTTTCTCTGGGTGGAAAATTGCTAGAATTTGATGTACATGTACTTTAAAAAAAAAATCTAATAAACAGAAATTTAATTTGATTAAATTTCCTTCAATTTTTGTTTGGATTAAGTTTTGGATTGATAAAGTAAACATGATTAGTTGTTGGTGAGCTCTCTCTCTCCCTATCTCTCTCTTAAAGGCCGAGGTTTTTAACCGGTCGTTTTACCTCGGGTAAGTTCAGGTGGGAGTGGAGTCTATATTGATAAAGGTGTGAAGCCCCGAGGGAATCACACTCCCTTGTGTACACATGTCTATATACACGGGGTGTTAAAATGATCTCAACAGAAGTTTTCCAAAGATCTAGAAAAATATTGTTTTTATATATGAGCTAGGAAAAACAAATTTTCAATCGTTGAAATGAATATAAAAGTATGAAAAACTGTGTGCGACATTGGCAAAATCTATTTTGAACAAGTTTCTGACAGGATCTACGGTACTTAGAATTTATCGCAATGTTTTATGCAATATGTGATCATCGTACCATACTCAAGTAATAATGCATTTATACAACATACTTTTGTATTACCTCTGTGATCAGCTGCTTAAGTGCACAATGATTCTACCAGCTGCGCATGTACCAGAGTTGTTTTTACTTGTTCCCTTTCTGGTTTCGGCACGTAATGAAATTTCTCGAAGATTTAATATGATAACTAACATTATAAATTGTGAACGCAATATTTGATTTAATTTAGTACTAAATTCTCAATTATTCACAAACATTTTTATTAATAAAAGAGCGATTACATGGATGATCTATGCCACGTGAATTTGACAGACTGCAGGTAATCAGCGCGTTTGGTGTGGTACATAAACCATTGAGTATGAGTAAATTTTTAATTCATATCTTTCAATTTTTAAGAGCAGAAAAATTTAATCTTTGTCAAACTTTTCTTTCTTTTTGTCATAGTGCTAAAAGACATGGCGTTTTATCGTCACGATATGCATCAAAAGACAAAAGTTAATTGCACGATCGCCTTGAATGCTAGACATGGTACACACAGGACGAGTAAACGAATGTCAATCATTTTCTAACATCCAATCTGGGGCCTCAATTCAGTTGATTGACAGAGATACACTGAATAGGTGTATTTGAAGGTGGTGCTTATTTTCTCGGTCTTTAAGCTCTTGAGTAGCACCTACACTTTAGTGTACATCTTTAATGGACATGAACAGTATATGGATAGATGAACAGATATGATAGAGTAAAGTACATTGTAGTACTATGTAAATATACAATAATCTTAATGTGATGGTCATATACATATATATTTGTACAGTAAGCGAGAAATATCACAATACATGTACCTATAAAGACCAAGAGAATTTGCCTGATAGTAAAAATTACTTCATCAACAATTTAAAATGAAAAACATGCACATACCCTGGCGCCATCATAGAAAAAACAGTCCATTATGCTGACAGCACAGTTAAATGGCATCACACTAAATAAAATGAAGACAAAATTGGAATAACTACTTTAATTTTCTTATTTGTCAAACATGAAAGGTTTGCATGGAGTGAGGAAATCCTCTAACTTATAACAAAGCCATGGGTGTGAAATTTATATTATTAATAATAACACTATACCTGAGGAATATTGTGAGGAACCAGGACAGAGAGATCATGCTGAGGAGCCCTAGGTCCTCAAGCTTCTGGTGGAGGGCAGGCAGATTTTCATTAATCAGGTCCTTAAACACATCTACAACCAAACAAGATGTTGGCACTGAATTTAACAAGGGCACCACTAAGCGTAGCATCCCCTCGCGACATGAGTTATTGTGTGGGGGATGCATTATTTAAGAGTATATAACTATAGTTATGTATATGTTAATGAGAAGACCACATTCTTCTAACTTTCCATTACTACTGACAACAAAAACTACAATACTTTTTTTTTACCTGTACTAGATCTAAATCCCCAAAAATATCAAATTGTTGATTTGAACTGCATACTTTCACTTTGGTTTCACAGAAGAGAAGTGGAAGTATTTTTTGTCAAGTTGTACATAAAA
This sequence comes from Magallana gigas, assembly GCF_963853765.1. NCBI lineage: Eukaryota > Metazoa > Mollusca > Bivalvia > Ostreida > Ostreidae > Magallana > Magallana gigas. The sequence goes on from NC_088857.1 coordinate 13,554,952, forward strand.
TTTGTTTAAAACTGTGTTATTTTAATGATATATTAAAAAGTACTGAACTAATTGACTTGAAAATTAACAGGGTTTGTCCTTTTACCATGCCAAATAAGTGTACAAAGTTTGATAAATATCCATGCAAGGGTTTTCTTTTAAACTTGCTTCAAAGTTGAATACACACACACATACACACAGGCATAGCAGCAATGCTATCTTGTTGCGCGAGGGGATAACTACTGTAGAAGCTGATAATAATATTATATATTCTTTGAGGATTAAATTTCGTTATTTTTGTTATTTTCATTGGCAGTATATATATCAACGAAATTAATTCCATGATGAAATTTTACCCAAGTTTAATTAATGAATACGAAGAGATTATGATATGACGAAATTAAATGACAACAAAATTTTATTTGGCTTAAAAACAACGAAAATGTGTGCTTCTACAGTAGTTTATTTAACTAAATTACTGTAACAGAGAGGTATATTGATTATTGAAAAAAAACAAAAACTACTGGCTTGCTTTAAAGTGCAGATAAGCAGATAAGCTACTCCTTAATTTCTCTTACTTTGGTCAATCAATGCCCCGACTACCTTGGTGTTGTAGTAGTCGGGGAGAAGGCGCTCACAAATAGACGTCAACAACCAGAAGGCCTCCTCTTCACTAACGTACAGCAACAACACACTGGTCACGATGTTCATAGCCTGACAGTAACCTACAGTAAATAAACAACACAATAGTCATAATGTTCATAGCCTGACAGTAACCTACAGTAAATAAACAACACTCTGGTTACGATGTTCATAGCCAGACAGTAACCTACAGTAAAAAAAACAACACACTGGTCACGATGTTCATAGCCTGACAGTAACCTACAGTAAATAAACAACACTCTGGTTACGATGTTCATAGCCAGACAGTAACCTACAGTAAAAAAAACAACACACTGGTCACGATGTTCATAGCCTGACAGTAACCTACAGTAAATAAACAACACAATAGTCATAATGTTCATAGCCTGACAGTAACCTACAGTAAATAAACAACACTCTGGTTACGATGTTCATAGCCTGACAGTAACCTAGGTAAAAAAAACAACACACTGGTCACGATGTTCATAGCCTGACAGTAACCTACAGTAAAAAAAACAACATACTGGTCATAATGTTCATAGCCAGACAGTAACCTACAGTAAATAAACAACACACTGGTCACGATGTTCATAGCCCAACAGTAACCTACAATAAATTAACAACACACTGGTGATGATGTTCATGGCCCAACAGTAACCTACAGTAAATAAACAACACACTGGTCACAATGTTAATGGCCCAACAGTAACCTACAGTAAATAAAAAAAACAATGGTCAAGATGATCAATGCCTCATCGTTACCAAAAGTAATTTTCCTGGTAATATGCACATCTACACATTGTGTCCTAAATTCAAACAAAGTTTCTCTAAATTCCATGCAACGTAAAGTTTAAGAGGAAATGCACTTACAAACTGTTCATTATTATAATCAATATGGGACCAAAATTGTAAGATCAAATGAGCCGAGATTCCAGAAAAAATAATAGAATCAAAATTTCCGGAAAATATGCACATTTACACATAGTGTCCTAAATACCTACAAAGTTTTACTAAATTCTGTGCAGTAGTTTCAGGTAAGTTGCTTATAAACTGTTCAATACTACAACATGTACTTGGGCATATTTAATTTATGGCCAAAATTGTAAGAAAGGGATGAAAATCCAAGAAAATTTTTTTTGTCAGAATTTCCCAGTTATGTGCACATCTACACATAACATACATCATAACATTCTGTGTAGCGGTTTAAGAGGAGCTGCACTTAATACAATGTATACAAAAAAAAATTGAATGACTGACGGTTGCATCAAAAACATTCTACCCCTGGTAACTTTATTTTGTGTGATACAATAACACAATGGTCATGATTTTTATAGCCTAAAAGCAACCTACAGTAAACCTGGGAAATAACATACAGACTGGCCATCATGATTTAACACTGTCATCCTTTCCCTTTAGATTAATTGTGACAATTAACACCTAATCATCAGATGGTCACAACAATCTTTAGTAGCTTCAGTATGAAATTATTATTATATACAATAAATGCTAGAATCTTATTTGGCATTTCAATAAATCGAAAGTTTATAAAGCAACATAATAAACAATACATACCGATTGTGGGATTTCTCCAGGCGTACGCTGTTAACACTCGCCTCAGAGCACTTATTCCAAGGTCGGACTGAAAAGCTGGATGTTCTGGGAGAGACCTGCAATAAACAAAGACACTTTATTCTGTAAGTAAGAAAACAGAAAATTTATATAACAAAAGAATCTCTCTTGAAAAAAATCCAATAAAAATGCTCTCCTAAACTGAGCAAAGATTAGATATATATTAAGGTGGAATATCCCTCTGATAAGAGAGATAACTTCTGTAGAAAATAATCTCACTTTGTTTCTGTTAACTAACAATTATTAAGGCATGTAGCAATAAGGGAAGCAGTGCTGGGCCCCAATTTATGTTGAAAGGCGACATTTTTAAAGCGCTAAGCATAGCTCAGCGCTTTATTGTCGTTAGACTTCTATTTCCGGTGCAAGGAATAACTGCCCTCTATGAGCAGAAATATACATCATTTAAACTGGTAAGAGGTATAGGGAACCAGTTATCCGGGTGACGGAAATGGCCGAGTAGATACGATTGGTTTGCGGGGCTTACGTACATCAGCACGGGATGCTACGCAGTGATGAAAAAATATAAATCGTATTCAGAAGCTAAAATATAGAAAAATAAAAATCGATTCTTTGCAAGAAAATGTCAAAAACTGTGATAAATTACTGTTCAAAAGGTATAATTTGTGATTTTAACATATCTTTTTTCAGACAAGTATCCATATACAAGTCGTGTTCAGCTTTAATTCACATCATCTTCAGAAAGTAACATATATTTAAAGAAATCTGGCCTTCGATACTTTAAATTGATATTCATTAAACATAAACCAAAATTTCAATAAGGCTCATTTCCGCCTACGCTTGCACACAGTAAATTTTCTTAGAAACAAGCTAGGTTAGCGCTTTTCAGTACTTTCAGTACTTTGATTTTAATATTCAATTATAAAAAAGGAAATTTGAACAGAACGAACTAAACCCAAACTTTTGGCAAATGAAAAATAGTAAAGAAAACTTTTACAAAAAGATGTAAGAAGCGAATCATATTTATCAAAATTTTAATGGGGCAATGTCTACATGTATACCCCTTCCCCTCCCCAATGGATTAATTTTTTAAAAATATTACTAAATTTTATGTACTACTTCAGTACATGAACGGTACATGTTTATGTTTTAGGCCAGAGAATTCTGGATGAAATTTTGCTCTCTCTCTCTCTCTCTCCCTCTCTCTATTTATTATAGCTCGTTCACAAAGGTGAATGAATTATAATTGAGAAAAACGTGACCAAGACAATTGCATACTCTAGACTTAATTATCATCGTTTGAAACATGTTTAAAATTGAATATGGGTTTTCTTATCTGAGTTTGAAGATATGGGACAACAAAATTAAGAAATAATGATATTACATTTTATTCAAGACTATATTCCTATATTGAGATCATACCAATTACTGGAAGAACATTCATTTGATCCCCTTTTTGTGTTATAACAAAATGCTCTCACGACAGGTTTACATTTTTAGCATTTCTAAAAGATACGGATCCGTTCACAAGAACTATTATCTTATCCAAATTTAAAAACAGAAAACCTTTCTGATTAATTGGAAACTGTGGTAATTTATCATGTACTGTATGTCAAACATGCATGTAAAACCTTCAATAGTCTATGATAAAGAAAGATTACTCTTGCTAATTGAAGCAATTTTTGTTACAAACCTATGCAACAAAGTGCTATTCTGAACTAAAAAGCACCGCTTCATTATGTTTTCTTATATGAATTAGCAATGTATATAACTAGATATTATTTTTATATACATTTAATATTTTTAATTTTATGCTGCGATGGTAAAATTTAGCTTTTTCTATTCACTATGTCTAGTTTTCTTCATATCATAATTAGGCACATTATCAATTTCTGAAAAATCTAGCAGCGCTTCTTTACTTCAACTTGGTTTCATTTGAATCTATTTATAAAAACTTTCATGAAAATGAATATGAAATTTTTTTAAAAAGATATGGTAAAATTAATAACAGAGGGATATTACACCTTAAGCATTAGTTCTCTTAACATAGAACCATTTTAACAAGGCCTTGGACTTTCAGTGGGACGTAACTTGAAATAGATAATAACAATTTTAACAAGGCCTTGGACTTTCAGTAGGACATACCTATTTCTTGCATCAAAACAAGTTAAAAATGATGTTGGTTTCAATAGAAATATACACCGATTGTGTAATCTTAGCTCAAAAGCCAGACAAATCTTGTTGATTTCAAAGAGCCATGGCAGAGTGGCCAACAATGAAATAGGCAGGCTGATGTCTAATTGCTGTTTGACACCAGCTACCAAAAGTCCAAGCTCTTGTTAAAATGGTTCTATTTTTGTATACAGTGGCTCAAACCTGTGGAGATCTCTCTCTATTTCATCACTAGCTAGTGTGTACTTCCCAAGACTCTGTTCCACAAGGTTTCTGTAATATCCCTTGTTAGTTGCCATCTAAAAAAACAGTCTTCTATATGACATACTGATAAACAGTAATCTTTATGGTAATCTTATTTCATCCCTTTATAATACTAAATGAATAAAAGAGATTCATAAGAACTGTAGATTCCTAATTAAATGCTAGGAATTAATACTCACTTAAGTGTTCATCTCGCAAATTCTAAAATCTCGCTTTTATTTTTCAGACAGATGTAAACTTAATGAAACAATGATAAAAAATTGGTTTCTGTGATTTTATATTCTTGCAATCTGATGCAAAATGGTGGAAACACAGAGTTAAGCACTTGTGTAAAATAAGAAATGTACAGTAGATGTATATTTTCAGAGCAAAATCCTTTCTCTAAGTGGTTCATTTGGCTATGAAGGTAGCAACTATTGCCAAAAAAATATTAATTAACCTGAGCTGTATTATTTATTTTTTCCTTCAATGCTTACTACCCTCCCACCTGCATGACCACCAAAGAAAGCATTTTATTGTTCAGATAATCACCTGAACTAACCATCACGACTTACAGAACATTATGGGCACAAACAAAATTTCATTGAAGCCAAAATAAAACTTACAATTAATTTTCTCATTACACAGTACTAGTATCACATAATGTTAGAGTTAAAAAAAATTTAAGGCTTGTTCAAAAGATGTGAAATCGATTTAGATGCACTGGGCAAAATTATACAGAGAAAATAAGTTAATGACTGTGTTACTTGGTCTGCTTTTTAACCTCATTTATGGCTCCTGAAAACAGCATCCATATTTCTCCTCTAAACTTCTCTGGCAATCCCTGCAAGATCAGTTCTTGTGTCTTGTGAGTTCGATACATACAAACACCCCTACAAAGGAAGAAACCAATAACAAAAATGTCCTACTTAATTCTGGACCGGAGTTCTCTAGCAGCACTCCTCATTTGCTATTCTTGTCAGTTATTAGCACATTTTGGCGAGCAATATTTCTTCAAATCGTAAAATTTAATGTACAAGAGATAGCTACAATGTATCCAATATAATTATCACTCAAGGTATGCTGTATCATATGGAACAGTAAAACCCATGTATACTGCTGAACATGTGAACAACAATTAATAATAATCAACCTTGAAAAGTAATGATCGAATCACAATAAAGCTTGTAGCATTAACAAAAATTGTTGATAATACATTTCAAAGTTAATTGAAAATGCGTAATTTTTCATATCAGACAAAAGTTCACTCAAAGTTCATTTCAATTTAAGAGGGATTAAAAGTTTATTTACCTATAACTATACATTCTATAATTAAAGTCATGTGTTAGACAAAAGGCAAGTCAACATGACTTTCTCCCCATCCAAATATCAAAGTTCTGATCAGAAAATTCCTACAATTCTGTAGAGAGCCATGCAAGGCTATTAGGATGTACATGCATATTCAAGCAGAAGGTAAATTCCAATGAAAATTGCAAATCTCCAGTATCTTATAATACATCTTCTGACTTATAATAAAAAGGAACACACTAAATAAAATCATGTACTATTTGATATTAAAGCTCACCTGCCAAACTCCGAGAAGTGAACATTCCACAAGTGCTCTTTAATGGTTTCTCTTGCCGACAGTTCATCAGAGTTCCGTCGATGAAATACACTCACCAAAGCTGGCTGGAATTGTATTTCATCTGTTGAAAAAATTCAGAGAATTTAATTTATAATTTTGTAGGAGTGATTTCATTTACTACTTAAGAAAAATTTTGAGGGTTTTTTTTTTCTTCATATCCAAGGTCAGACATTAAATAAACTAATAAAAATTTTCCTTGCCAGAAAATCTAATAAATTTTCATATTTACTGGTCAATACATCAATATAAGCAGTTTCAGTCTAATGGAACCTTAGTTATAACCAGGCGAAGTTTAGTTATTCCTAGATATTTTGCAAAAAGTTAAACTACAATATAATATTTTTTAACATCATTAAAACAAGAATAGAATTCCTGAGTCCCCCGCCGGTCAAGCAGTATACTAGTATCGAGTCCATCGACCAATGCTGATTTTCGAACTTGACCAAAGTATTAGTGGTATAAACATTTGGTATAAATTTAATGAAAATCTGTCAAAATTTGTAGGCATGAGAGCGCTTACAAGGTCAATTTTTGTATAAAACGGAGTCATTATTGCTGTCAAAGTACCATAACTCCAACAAAAAGTATCGCAAAAAGCTGATTTTCGAACTTGACCAAGGTAATAGTGGTATAAACATTTGGTATAAATTTAATGAAAATCTGTCAAAATTTGTAGGCATGAGAGCGCTTACAAGGTCAATTTTTGGATAAAACAGAGTAATAATTGCGGTCAAAGTCTCATAACTCCAACAAAAAGTATCGACCAATGCTGATTTTCGAACTCGTCCAAGGTAATAGCGGTATATACAATTGGTATAAATTTAGTGAAAATCCGGCAAAATTTGTAGGCATGAGAGCGCTTACAAGGTCAATTTTTGGATAAAACGGAGTCATTATTGCGGTCAAAGTCTCATAACTCCAACAAAAAGTATCGACCAATGCTGATTTTCGAACTCGTACGACCAAGGTAATAGTGGTATATACAATTGGTATAAATTTAGTGAAAATCCGGCAAAATTTGTAGGCATGAGAGCGCTTACAAGGTCAATTTTTGTATAAAACGGAGTCATTATTGCGGTCAAAGTACCATAACTCCAACAAAAAGTATCGACCAATGCTGATTTTCGAACTTGACCAAGGTAATAGTGGTATATACATTTGGTATAAATTTAATGAAAATCCGTCAAAATTTGTAGGCATGAGAGCGCTTACAAAAAAGTGTGACGGACGGACACACGGACACACGGACGCACAGACGCACGGACGCACGGACACACGGACGCACGGACGCACGGACGGACGCCCGGCATTTCTATGTCCCCGCACCGCATTGCGGCGGGGGACAAAAAATGCATATCTAATATGCTGATTTCTTGAGTATTCTTCTAAAAACTTATCAATTATTATTGTAGGATCCTATGGCAATTTGTTGAAATAGACCGAATTATCACATTTTTCCAAAAAATTTCATTTTTTGACCTAAAACGTTTCTCTCTCCAAAAATGTTGAAATTATTGTAACAAGAGGTCCATGGGCAACATCACTCACCTGAGCAACAATAATGATCGCAGATAGTCAGGCAAAAGATCATTGCTATCGTGTATCATAACTGTTCAGTTAAAAGATACTAAAGTTAATGGAGTAACTTTTTTGTCGTACGTAACAAATGTTTGAGTTAATAGAGCTACCTTAATCAACTTGGTACAAACCTGGGGCTGATGATTCTGGTTCACATGTAGAGTTTTGTCTAGAGGGGCTGTAATCAAACAAACATGTAGAGGATAAGATAACTAGTGAAATAGTTGCCACATGTATGATTACTGAGCCAGAATTTAATTGATTTGTTCCTTCAAGTTGTCAATGATTGCATGCCATTGGTTTGACAATCAACTTCAAACTGAAATACTGATGGATATTGATGGAGACTAATACTGAAACAATATCGTATTTAAAACTTCACCTTAACTTTAATGAACATGACTGTGCGACACGTACTTTATGTGTGTACATTTAACAATTTTGAATATTAATGTTTTTCACATATATACAGTAAAACATGCTTACTACAAACACAAATATTGCAAATTAATGAATATAATGAAGCAATTCTACTGGGCTCTGGGACTTAACCATTATCAAGTTTACCTGTGTGTAGTAATTACAGGTAAGGTATTTTACCTTTTGTCCGAGGGCTCTTCTACTCTGGATAAGAAATCTGACAGTTTTTGCAGGATGAACTCACGCACTGGAAGTTGTGAGAATATGAAGTTATGCTGTAAAAAAAGATAGAAAATAGCTATTTTTTTAAACAAATAAATTGATTAAATAGAACATTTTTACATGTAGTTGTCCCCTAGGCCTGTAATATTGTATACTGTATGACTGTATACATGACAATAAAAGCTTCGTCATGGCATTCTTTGATAAGAATATTACTGCATGTATTGTTGGTTCAGACAGTTTAAAAAAATTTTAACGCACATATTGCAATATTAATTTAATCAATGGACAGTGAACAGAAGTTTCTCTGCACCAAAGTAAAATTAAAATGACTACTGGTAATTATAATGCTACAATATACACATATGATTAGAATACATGTATTATGTACCTTTCCTTTCGTGGTAACAACCAAAGAATCTGTTCCCAATTCACCACTGGCAGCATTGTCCACTTTTTCCACCAGTACCACTTCACGGAGTGGTATCACTACGATAACCAAATCACGCACCTGTAAATTAAATAATTATTAATTTTATTGATGGACCAATAAAAAAATGTAGAAATCCATGAGCATATTACACATAACTCATTTCTGCTGGCAGTTAAAGCTGTAATTCAAAAATAATCTTAAAATCATAAAAAAAAATCATGCTAATTAAGAAAGAGTTGGGTTGCATAGAACCAAACTAGAATAAAATGAACAAGTATACAGAAATGAGTATGACAACTGCGACTTCTTATTCATATGTAACAGCAAAATACTTGGTAATTATCTAAACCTTATAGATTTCTTAACCCTGATCAGCTGCTCCTTTTTAATCATGATTTTGATAATTTTCCAATAAAAGTGCATATATAATAACAATACACAGTGTACCTTCTATACTGTGTCAATAGTTTGAATTGATTTTTATTACAATACTTATGTCTAAAGAATTTAAGTAAAAGTTTTGTAATTAAAATTAAAAGTAATTAAAAGTGTTGTTGAGAATAAGAAAAGCATGATCCCAAAATTGCAGAACTTCAAACAATCAGAAATGTCAAATATGAGCAGCAACAAAGTAATTTGGCAGGAGAAAACCAACAAAGCTGGCACAAGTATGCTTTAACAATGTCTCTTAGACTATCAATTTCATCTGATTATCAAATATTTTAGGCACTACATAAAAAACTCTGACAAAACAGGAAAACATAAAAGGAAATCAATAATGCTAATGCAGCTATTGTATGTACTGGTACATGTAGATACAGGATCGAGTTTTAATGAGAGCCTTCAGAATACTTTAAGTCTTCAGACTGAGGTTAACAAACATGCCAGAGAGAAATAGCGCCTGCAATAAAGAGCTTCAGCGATAGGGGGATACCTGGCTGTTTATGATCGGATGTTCACGTCTGACTTTACGCTTACGAACTTGCCTCTGAGACGTAACCATTGACTGCTCAACAATATCAACCTTAGGAACAAAACAATTCTACATTTAAATTATTTAAGGACAGACGAGACATTCCTCAATTTTATACAATTTTCCTTGATAATTTATTCCTTATTAACATTTAAACCTGTTAATTGCCAAAAATTCAGAGTACATTACCAGGCTCGTTTCGGAGCTAGAATATTTCAAATTTTCCTTAAAATAGCACGCAAGTGCATTTGAATGCTTATAAGTAAAGTACATGTAATACTATATATTTTCAATTGAACACTTTATATTCAAATAAAAAAAGAATCATATTACAGAAAAATATAATTATCAAATTACGAAGTGGAAATCTTCACATTGTGGAGAAAGGAAAAAAATAGAAAAAATGGAAGATAGGTCATGTCTGCATGACCTTAAGCTGCATGGTTGTTAATGTGTTCATGATTCATATTTCAATGTGCTTTTTGATGGGCTTACTGAGTCTGTATCAAATAACATACATGCATACACTTGTCTGTATTTTGCAAGAATATGTGGTATCAATCTGCATAATGTTTTTGTACAATATATCTTTAAATTTGTTATTCAGGAGCATAATTTGTCTTTAATCTAAAGCAGACTCTATTTCTCTGCAATGCAAAGTTTGTAAACTGGTAATGTTATCTTAACAAAACCAGAAAATCAAATGCTACAATGTAGCTGCCTAGTAAAAACAGTCCAAAATATCAATACCAGGGATTTCTTCATAGAAATACAGCAGTTTTATTCTTCAATCTATCATAAAAAAATCTGTGTGGGGATAATATAGGCAGATACATGTAGGATCTGACAATACGGGCATTTTGAGTTATCTAAACAGGTAAGGGGAGGTGGCACAAGCCTGGTTCTTTAAATAATCCACACATTCTCTTGTAACGGTACCCTGAAGAAAGTATACTTTTCATGCATATTCTGCGATTAATTTAGAATCCTATACAAACAAAAATCTATTTTACAAAAATTACTAAAGAAAATGGGCTTGTTTTTTTCTTTTATGCAACCATTATCAAGTATATCTAGCCAACCCAAGTATTCAGAAATTTAAAGTTTACTTGAGCTAAAATTAGCTTTTAAAAGAGTTAAACATATGTAACCCCAAAAACAAGCACATACTGGTCACTGCATTACAGACAAAACTTTCGTTGCCACTCACCCTGCTGGCAAAGCAGATATAGTTACTGGACAGATAGAGGCGGCCCCACACATGTTGTTTGTTGAAGGGCGTCCAAAGGACACAGTCTGTGTCACCATCCAACTTCTCATCTAGGGGGAGACAGAAGGCTGACCTACAAAAAGTCTTTCAAACTCAGGATTGGCAAAAAATGTCAAGCTTATTACTTGTAAATAGTTGGCTAGACAATTTTTGTTTTCATTAAATGAGATGCAATGTACAAGGAGATATTGACCTAAATTGTTTTGATTTTTGTGAAATTTTTCTCTTATGGAAAAATTATCAATATTGTCTTGATCTTATAAATGAAGTTTTGAAAGTCAATACAAGTTTGTATTTAATATTAAATTCAAAGATCGCAACAATACTCGAAAAAAAAATTTACTTTATTACAACTGAAAACACATTCTAACAATAAATGTAAACAGGTGGTAAAAGGTCATTAGTCTCAACCAGAACTCGAACCCAGGGCCTAACCTCTGAGCTACTAAGACCGGACATATTGATTAACAGCCTCACATCTGGTGATCTAATATCTTTGACAAAGAAAAGTAAGATCAACAGTTCTCAACCTGAAAGCATCACTCCTTGCCCTAGCATCAAGGTCTCTTTTAATGGAGGACATCCTCTTTGGTGTTCGCTTCCTGAACAAAAGAGAAAACATTTTTACAGCAACATGTTGACAGCTAAATTCTATGAACATAAAGAATAAAGGAAAAGATGTATCAGTATGACATGCGGCTCCAACAGGCAAGGTAAGTATATATTATAGTGTAAATGACAGAAGCAATAAACACTATGGAAGTCCATCAAAAAGAATTCTGTACAATTTTTTTTTTTTACAAAAATCAAGCCACAATGCTCTGCTGAAAGATAAAACTATATTACATTGATCTTTATCAAATTATCTAAACAATGGAGGAAGATTTATACATTTCCCTTATAAATCTCCATAAGAAATCTGTTTTTGTTCCTTTGAATTTTTCCGATTCAAAAATGATAATTTGTCAATGAAGTTATCTTGGATATTTGCCTTTCATCTATTTCAATTTCACTTCTTTAACAGGTATGTGTATTTTCATTAAAAATCATCCAAATGTTTACATAAATATCTTGGGACAGACTATATTAATGGTAAACGGGCTGTATGAGAGAGAGAGAGAGAGAGAGAGAGAGAGAGAGAGAGAGAGAGAGAGAGAACTAACTTAGTTCTGTCAACAATAGATTTGTCTTCTTCGAAACCACCTTCTTGCATCAGCCTACAATAGAGAACATGTTGTTAAATACGAAAAGGAACTTTACAAATAATCAAGAATTAACTTATATTTAGGTACATGTATCTAATTTAGCACAAATTTAAGCTTAATTTGAACATGAATCTCATTTTAAAATACTTACTGCTTCATGGCCATATTTGCCAGCTGCTCCATTAATCTAAAAGTCTCACTACTTCTCAGAAGCATAGAAAACACAAACTGTAAAAATACAGTGTAAAGATTTCAATGGCAAGTATTTTAAATGATATGAAAATCAATATGATTTTTTTAATCCATCATCATGGATTTTTTTCATTTACACGTATGTTATACACATCAATATTATCAATCGAGTGTTGCACATGTATAACTAATTGTTTAATTCAAAATTACCTCCCCTTCTCTAGTTGATACCTTTATGCTCTCTGGAAAAAGCATATTGTTACCCTTTTCAAGTTTCTACAATAAATGATGAAGTTACATTCAGTTTTTAGGAAAAGAAAGATAACTCTATGCAAGTAAATGAACAGGGATACATATATCATTACATGCAGCCTAATATCTTAGATAAGAGCAAATTAATTTCACTGATCAATTTATTTTGAACCATTTGAAAAAAATTGACATGTATTTCATTCGCCACATATTGTAATTATATACTGATCATATTTATCATGAACCAGTATGAAACCAATCATGAATATAATCATTCATAAAAAAAAACTTCTTTTATGATTTCATCTACAGTACATGTAATACAGATGACAGCTAAAAGACAAGCCTACTCACAGATCTGACGTCCATTTTTGTGTTGGATATTTATTCTACAAGCCTTCGTTATCAAAATGTAAAAATTTATTAAATTTTAATCCCAATCAAACAAACTTGAGCTCTCTTACCCTGCCATGAGGTATATACTTACCGTAATGTCTGTCCATCTTATGATGACCTTGGCCTCTTTACCCATCAGAAAAGAGTAGAAACACAGATGGTTGACACTGAGGTACATCCAGCCCTGCCGGGGGATGTTGTTCTTCCACAGACTGCACGAGTACTCTACCCATGATAAACCAGGACAAATCAAACACCGGCTCTTAGTAACTTCTCATCAATTCAGAACCAATCAAAGATGAAAATTTTACTGAGACTTATGGAAACTAATTCGCTTTTCATTATGTTGTTTCTTCTCTTTTTCCCAATTTTGATCCACAAAGTTTTTACTGCTTCTCAGAAAAAACATTATTGTTGCACACCTTTTGGTATTGATTGTAATGGTTCTTAAATTTGTATCATATTTTGTAGTTTAAAAGATGTTTATTTTCAGGAAAATAGCACTTTAGGTTACCAATAATTTTTTATAACTTATTTGGATATCAACATTATCAATGTGCTTAGAAAAAGTTAGTGAAAACAAAATGTGACAAATAATGCCTTACGATTAACAAGCTTTTCTTCCTTGGGCATATTAAAAAGCTTCATGAATTTTCTTGTTGAAGTTTTGTAGTTCTCAACCTCTTCATCCACTGTTTAAAGATTAATTGAATCTTAGAATGTACACATGCATGTTGGTACATGTATATAATTATATATTCATGAAAAATAGAAGTGATAACATAATTTACTCATATATACTGTAGAAGCACAGATTTTTGGGGGGTAAAAATTTCGTTATTATAAAAACATTTTTTTTTAAATTTCCGCATTTGATTTTGTCATATCGTAATCTCTAAAATGTGTCACGTATCAACTCTGTAATACTTGGGTTAAATATTTGTCATGGATTTAATTTCTACTTTAATTTGATTTATACTGCCAACAAAAATAACAAAATTAAATCCTCGACGAATATTTCTGCTTCTAAAGTATATATCAAAACAGGGCAATTAGGGACACCATTATAGAATTCCACTGACCTTCCCCTGTTTTGTGTTCATGGGTGAACATGCTCTCTATCTTACACTTTACAAATTCTGTGGCATCTTCCTCATTTTCAAAGGAACCTGTATTTAAGTTAAATCAACAAGATAAATTAAATATACAGATTTCTGGTTTTGAAAACAAAATTTGTGAAATGACTTTTAAAAACTTCAATGAATCTCAATCGGATTCAACCCATTGCACATATTCCAATTCTGAAGATTTAATAAGTTCTGTAACTTAATTTAGAATATCAAAACGTTTGCTTTAATAACCATGTACAGTGTACCAATTAAGAGAATCAGTGTTTTGCTTTCAATTTCATGAAAGAATTATAAAACAATATTTCAAATGCTATTAAATGCTATTAAAATTTGTTTAAAGTGACAAAAATCTTAGTACATGTACCTCTAGAGCTAGGTCTCATTTATACATACCCAGGGTCTCCATCATATTCTGCTCTATCCATTCCCAGTCTTTATGGATTTCTGCCCTGTTATTGGCCACTGATACACCTTTATTGAGTTACACAAAAAAAAGACTCTATTACATTTTACAACATACCCATTGTTGGAAACTGATCACCGTCTGTCTCTTTTTTCTTATCTCCTGGGAGGTAAGAGAAGCGAGACCTACCAAGGGTTTCCGGGAGGTATCGAAACAAGACTGACTGTGGGTTAATTACCGACAATGCAACATACCCCGGTATACACATGCAATGTTCAAAATTCAGACAACCATTATTTTTCTAATTTGATCTCAACTTGTATATATAAAATTTATTTTATTATTAAATAATATCCATCATGGCCAAAATTGCAATAACATCATAAAATGCATGGATATATAACATTCCTAGCTATAAAAAAAATTCTTTTTATCTATTTTATTCATAAATTTATGATGAAAAAATACTTTGAAGTTGAGGATCAGAGAAGTACCTTAATTGTACTTTGAATGTGACATATTACGAACTGTCTTCTCAAAATGAAATATTTACATAAATTTTGCAAATACCGGTATGTTTCCGCTTATGAACCTATACATGCACAATAAGAAAAAATGTTCATTTCTGAGTGAACTTTTAAATTGCATCCCAATGATTACCATACATGCCTATCCTTTAATAAATTTGCATAGTTTTTTTTTCAAATGTAAATATAAGTAATAAACAGAAATGTTATAAAATTTCACCAGCTAGGATATGAACTTGGTTGGTACGTGATCTTAATCTTCTGAAGGGCCCTTTGAGCTTCACATGAATTGATATTGTGACCAACCAAGTTCATATCCTGGGGAGCTTTTTAACTTCCTGTTTTATTTTTTAATTGATCAACAATGAAGTCAATACGATACACAGTATCCTTTGTGTACAATATGATTAGGGGGAAATGGTGGACAAATAATGCTCAGGAAAAAGGAAATAAAATCTAAATTTTCATATCTTTTATTTAATCAAAGAAACCAAAAGAAAACAATATTACTTCAGATATCCTTACAGTAATCTAAAAACTATACTTACTATAGCTGATCTCTGATGCTGGTGTCTGATGTAATATTCTGTAGGGTGGGGTCTAAAAAACAAATATATTATTAAATAAATATGTATAATGTGTACAAAACTCATGTTTATAGATATATGTATCACCTATCATACTTGGATCCATCTTGAAGTCTTGATTTCATAATTATATTAATACATGTAGATTGATCAAATGAAATTAGCTTTCATTATCTAATATATACATGTATTAATTGTATATCAATTTCAAAATCTTTCAGTCTGTTTAGTAGACATTACATCAGGTTTAAGTTAAAGTATCTAGTACAGAGAATCTTCAGCATTACAAAATACACGCAAATTATAATGTATATTGTTTAAAACAAGTATGCACGTCTTTCAAGAATGAAGTCCAGACGTATAAGTGTATTACTAATTCATACTCTATCATGAAAAAAAAAGAAAGAAATGTCATCACATGGATTTAATCTCTACTTAATCATATTAATTAATTTTTGAATACATGTATACTACAATAATAATCTCTCTCTAATATGATATGAACATGCTGCATGTTCAAATCATATAAGAGAGATAATTATTGGATTGCATGTTTAATAGCACTGGACTTTCTACATAACTGTGACATATTACATAATATTATAATGATAATCTAGATATATATACTAGCTGGAATATATATTTTGTTGCACTACTTATCAAAACTCTACTATAGTATAATAACATGTTGAAAGGGTTTTAACAGAACATGGAGAAACTACATGTAAGTTTTCAAACTTTTTAATGTTCTAATCTTTTTCAGAAAAATATAATACTGTCCTTCTGCTATTTGGATAATTAATATTTCTACAATCATTATTGTGAAAAATAAAATGTAAAATATGTATTCAGAAGGTTCATCTGCAGCTGGGGGAGGAGGGGGGGGGGGGGGGGTTGTCATTTAAACTTCAGAATAAATGGCCTAGGACCCCCCCCCCCCCATTGGAAAAATAATCTGGATCCAGTCCATGTGCAGTTTAAACATTCATTAATTAATCTGTCAAATATACAATTACATGTAGGTTTTTTTGTACATATGAGAAATTTATATGACTATTTGACATATTATTAATGTTCCCATTGGAGCACACACCTTGCTATCCATGACTGTGTCTAGGGTCCCCACCAGCAGTCCAGTTAGACCACCCCCTCCATAACCCTTCCTTCTCTGCAGGACGAAATATGGGTTTGCCCTCTCCGTCACCCTGTATAATAAAAAGATAAAATCACATTCAATTTAGAAGTGTACCACACAGAGGCCAAGCTTGTTTTAACATTAATTTCTATTAACTCACATATCAAATTAATTATAAATGACACCATTAAGGACAAGATTCTGATCTTTTTGTTAAATTAGGGGATTAAGTTTATTATAATCAATATTTGTATTTTTGGTGTACTGTGAGTGTCTTAAAAAGTCTTGATGTATAGTGAGGTACTTTAATATGATATCTAATTAAAATGAATTGAAGCCAAGAGAGAATACTTTAAAAAAATAATTTAAAGAAGTTATGACCAGTAATATCAATTTAAGTGCCAGAGTTATTTGTAAAATGAAAAAAAATTATGTAATAATCTGATATAAATGTGACACGTACTGCATTTATCATTGAAACTGTTTCAACTTACAGAAAATACTTTTAAGCATGTAAATTTTGTAGAAAACTTCAACTTTATATACATGCAATGAAATTTTATAACAGTTCATATGAACAAGGTCCAGGAAAGACATTTTCTATTCTTGTATCATTTTCAATTTTTATGCACTAACATGAGATAATAAAAGATATAAACAAGTGTTTCTTTCCTGTATATAATATACTGACACTTAACTGCAAAAGTGTTCTAAATTATCTAAAAGCAGTGAGTTAGTTTTGCTTTAAAAATCGATTTAAGTTGCAACATTTGCCAATTTTTTTCTTCCTCAATTCAATGTACCGGTATGCATTTATCAAGAGCTTATCTGAACCTTCATTATTTATACATGTATATAAAAAAAAAATTGCATTCTTTGTTTTATGGGGGATCATGATTAAATATTGCTTAACATTGCTAAAATCAATCATACCTACTGTATATACATTGTATACATAAAATTTTCAAATGATTCAGAACTTAATGCTTGCATATTAAAAATATTAAGACTATATATAAATTTTATTGACATGCATCTATAACTGCAGATAGAATATAGTAAAAATTTTAGAACTGGGGAGTAAAAACACTCTGTTTTGTTATTAATAATAGTGCTCATAATTTTCCATCATATAATAAAGACATATATATAATTAGGTTTATGTTCGGATCCTAATTATCACATAAAATAAAATTTAATCATTGTGTTCACCATTAGCCATAATTAAGCCATATAGACTAATTGTTATATTCCTAAATTTTGCTTTACATATATCGTCAAAACTCAAAAATGATACCAAGGCACCGTCTCCTCACTGAGAAAAAAAATCTTTTTATCTAATATATGCCCTTATTGACCTAATATTTGTCCAACTGATCTTGAGGCAAGATAATATGGCACACTCTCTGATCTTTAATAAACAAATCTTGTGAGATGCAGAAATTTTGGAAGCTTGAATGTTATAGAAGAGATATATCATATAGATTAAACAGTGACCTTGAAACTGTTGAAAGTCATGGCACCAGAGGTCAAAGGCAATCTCTATGCCAACTGTTACCTTCTAATCATTTTCCATTTATTTATTAAGTATTTGTTAATAATTTAATTCTGGTTGTAACACGCTTTCTGATTGGCTAAAAAATTATTTTATATTGTATAAAGAATGAATTCAATATTTATTATTTTTATACGAAATAAAATGGTTTGAAACAGTTTACGCTTTTTTATAAACCGCTTTGCGGTTTATAAAGTGTAAACTGCCCCAAACCATTTTATATCATGTAAAACAAATACCTATTAATCAAAGAGAGAATTTGTAATTTTTCTCATTGACCTTAACCTGCCCTAAGATCATGACAAAATCTCAGATCACATTTATAATCAAGCAAACTTTTTTTTAATGTAAGAACTATTTATTTTCCATTACAAAGATATACATGTACTGGAAAGACATATTGTTTCTACAAGTCAAGTCTAAGATATATACTCACAAAACTTTGCTTTTGGGTTCTACTATACTGTGGTTTCATCAATATTCGTTGAATACCAATTTTCGTGGATTTCGGTGTTAAGTTGATCCACGTAATTAAATGTTCATTGAAACCCAATTTCTATTAACATTTTGAATTGAAATGGTCATTGGTCACGGATTTACGTATCCTTGCAACTTTGATTTTCACTTTATCCACGAAAATTGATACCCTTGAATATTAATGAAGCCACAGTAAGTAATTGTCTTGTATTAAATGACTTGTATGAAAATATTGCAAGCACAAATTTTCTCTAAAATTACTCTAGCAAAAATTAACCCTTCTGTTTTAAGACTTAGTTATCAGTCGGGTTACTGTCGTATCGCCCCAAAGCCAAAGCGCCCCATGCACGAGCGCCCCAAATTTTTTTTGGAGCGCCCCAATTACGTTTCACGAGCGCCCCAAATGTATTCACGAGCGCCCCAAAGTAAAATTATCATTATACCTTACGTCTTGGAAAATTTGCACGAGCGCCCCAAATTGGATTTTCCAATATTGTACTAAAATCGGGATCGTTTTCACGAGCGCCCCAAAATGATTTTCCTGATTATGTCTTTCTGCATAGAATCTTGTTGTATCATTACACCTTACGTCTTGAATAATTTGCCCGAGCGCCCCAAAATTGGATTTTCCAATATTGTACTAAAATCGGGATCGTTTTCACGAGCGCCCCAAAATATTTTTCCTGATTATGTCTTTCTGCATAGAATCTTGTTGGATTATTTTTACGAACGTGCCCTGGAGTTGCCTACGATTTGTAAGAAAACTATCTTATGATTAGGAAATCATTTCCACGAGCGCCCCAAAATAACTTTTAACTTTGCTCTCAAATCAGCATTCTATGTTGCTACAAAGTTAATATTTGACCTCATGTGTAATAAATATTTGAAACCTGATTTTGCTTTAAAATGTATGTTGGAGAATCTCACTTTTACGTTAAATAAGCATCATTTACACGAACGCCCCCCCCCCCCCCTCAATGAGATTATTCTATTTTGAACTAAAATCAACGTTGGTGTGTGAGTCCCCAAGTTTGGATTAATTTCACGAGCGCCCCAAAATGGTTTTGTTTATTAGTCCTCATTAATCTTCGATGGAATCTCATTAAACTTACACATTATTATTCCGAGCGCCCCAAAATACAATTTTTTTTTTACTTCGAGCGCACCAATTCTGTTGAATTGTACAAAGTATTCTTATTTTTGAAGGAAATTTTTTTATAATGTCAGATATAATCCAACACAATTGTTCTTCTACTCTCAAATTTTCCGCGCAAACCTTTAAATATGTTTTTTAAGCTTACATTTACAGTCAATCATTATTTATAAGAAAAAAAATAGAATGCGTAATATGTGTATTATATATGTTATAATTGTATTTGCAGTGATATATAGGGCCAATGGGACGGGTGTGTCATTATTTATTTTGTATTACATATACCGTATGTGTTAAAACATTAGCTTCCGAAGACAACTGACGATGATGTAATAGAAGGGGATATTCGGAAACATTAAAAGGTGTCAAGGGAGGGGGTATCCTGTCACGGTATCAGAAGAAAACGTACCCAGACACGCGGGAGACGTTGGCTTCGTCGCGTACACCTTTGATTAGATGTGTGTACACCATGTACTAGTAATCACTGTGTGTATTGTATGTATACATTGATTGTGTTCGGTATTTTGTAGAAACTATCAATAATGAACTAAAACACACCAAAAAGAAACGTGATATTTATAAAGGAAGCAATAAACAGACCTGTTTACAAATATTGGCATATATTCTTTATATTAATTATTATTAAACAAGAAAATCTAATTACATGGAAAATTTTGATCTAAGTTTGTTCTTATGATTCGAATTTCGTAATAAGTATCCAGTTAAAACTTTAAAGGTATGCATAGTTGTAGGTTCTTCAAATTGTCCTTATTTGTAAATTCTTTAATTTGGCGTAAACACCAAGAAACATTTATATAAAGATTCTGTTTATATCTGTATATATGAAGATTTGTTAACTTAAAATATTACGACCCCCCCCCCTCCCCCCCTCCCCCCCCCCCCCCCCCCCCCCCCATTTCTGAATGTTTTATCTTGAGTCGATAGAATATGAACGATTAAATGCATATATATTTGCATACCTCTTTCCGAGATTCTTAAAAAAATTTAACTAAAGAAACCTCACCGAACAGGGGAATATGTTTAGGTAAACTCAGGTATATTAAAGATCCGAACATTATTGATTCTGTTGTTAAATTGGTTGCAAAAGTTTCCTAAAATTACATATTAGTATGACCGTGCTAAATAAAATTAAAATGAATAAAAAAAAATTATAAAGTAAATAAATAAATTAATGTTTTGTTAAGTAGAGAGAGAAAATAAATGAGAATATTCACTTACCTTTTTCTTGCAATCGTACGAATGTCAACGTAGGAATAACACCCAACACCCTGGATTGACAATATGTGACGTAATGGGGGGGGGGGGGGCGTTGGAAGGTAAATTGGGTAGATAATTGTCATATTGTTTGATTGATATTGTTTGATGAATATCAATTTCAGTGCTCATGCTTTGATCTTTGTATATAAAACAGTTTACATAAATATTTGTCATCGCTTTATATCAGCATTTTTATTTTTGTATAGCAAAACTTATTCTGGGACGCTCCGAAATTAAAATAAAAAAAACATTAATAGCTTATGACTCGAAAACTACATTTTGAAATATAATAATAGACAGCGAAACTTAAACAAACAAAAAAAAAACAACAAAAAAAAAAACAAGCAAGAATAGCAATTTGTGTAGCACTTGGAAAAAAAGTCATTTTACATTCATAATATTTCAGAACGAAACTTATTTTGGGGCGCTCGTAAAAAAAAAATCAAAATAAAAAAAAAACAACGACATATGATTTACCATTCGGAGCATTTGGAAATTTTGCTCATAACATTCCAATTATTACTTTGGGGCGCTCGTACGTGAAAAAATTTAATCATGAAAAAAAAAGCAACATTTGGGGCGCTCGTGACATACACGTGAAAAAATTTAATCATGAAAAAAAAGCAACATTTGGGGCGCTCGTGACATACACTTGGGGCGCTCGTGAATTGTACTTGGGACGCACCAAGAAAAATTTGGGGCGCTCGTGCATGGGGCGCTTTGGCTTTGGGGCGAAGTGACCAGCACCCTATCAGTCTTAAAACTATAAATCTATATTTTTAAATGACTATCTTTTGGCATTTTTTCCAGGTTGCTAGATTTTTCACACAAATGCCCTCCACTTTTCAAGTTTTAATGAATATTTGATCATTGACTCAATAGCTTGATTATGTTGATTACCCAGACCTGTTATCTTCAGGCCACTGGTACATGTATTTCCTGCACACCTATTTTCAACAGTTTATCGATATACGTGAAATAAAATTTGTTAAAGTTACCATAATGCATTGGCAAGTAAAACTTCTTCTGGCTTGACCCACATGTTATCCTGCTCAAGCACATTAATTCATATCAAAGCTGCAGTAACCAGTATTATACAACATTAGTGTACACGCACATCCGATCCGACATCGTCAGCTGACTGCCATTATTTTTGTTTTCTTTGACAGTGATATAAGGGATCCGAAATATTAACCCACCTTTACCTTCAAAACTTGAAAGAAATCTTAAATAATTAAAATGATGTCTTATCTTATTCAAAATGTAAAGAATTCAGCCAATTTCATATCCATGAAAAGGTTAAAAAGCTGGGGGTTTAATTTTTTAATTAGATATATTAACTCGTTCCTTTGAATAATCATTTACTACATCTTGTTTTTATCAGGCCTACCTAAAAAAAATAATATAATATCATTGAATATATTTACATATATTTATATTTTATCGCATGTTTATTAATTTGGATGGTAAATGACAAGTGTTTGTATTATCGAATAATATTGAGTACGATAAACCATAATCTTTCAATCTGAAAGTGAAAATAGACTTAGATGGTTTGGTGAGGAGGGTTCAGAAACCGTTTCTAAGTCTGAGGTCTGTGGAAACGTGATTTAACGTGACAATTTCCCAATTTTATACCCTAATTTAAAAAAAAGAAATTTGAATAGAAGTAAGTTCGGATAAATGTTACTTGTTGTAGATGTTTGCTGTGGTGATGTTGGTTTTTATGATTCATTGCATGATCATGAGATTAAAAAAACTTCTTTCATGGGTTTCCAATAGTCTAACACTGTCTTTAATTATTGTCTCTTTGGTCAAAAAATTTGAAACTATATTTTTTTTTACCCTAAGACAAAGAATCGAAAAATCGCTGATACTATGTAAATCAAATATACATGTAAAATGTAGTCTCCATAGTTATATACATATGCATATGTGAATAAACTTGATGCCACATTTGACCACTAAAAATGACATCACATGTTTACGATAGTATGATTCATCAACAAATTTTTTTCTGGTTGCAAGTACAACACTGCAGACTGTAGAGCATCAAATTAAGCGCATATTATCCTTCTTTGAGCAATGAAATCATGTAGCAATGAAACTTTAATAATTCATGAAAAAAAAATTCGGAGAAGCATTCCACCATAAATCACACAATCAAACCTCTGCAGGTAGCACAACTAAAGTGGTACAAATGTATATATAAAGTTCAAAAAAAGGATCTGCTCATCCAGTATTGTAAGTATAAATTAAAAAAATGACATCATTTTGGAAAAAAAACTGAGGTAACCAAAAATGACTTTATGAAACACATGACTATCAGAAAAAACATGACAGCATTTTACAACTATTTTTTCAGAGGGAAACCAATAGTGGCATGTTCAGAAAAAATATCTTGGTGAGATAAGTTTAATGCTGTTTACGTGCAAATCATCTATTCTAGACTGTAGATAGCGCTTTGTAGTACATGTAGCGAGATATTGTTTGAAAACAGATGATATTAATTGTACTTGTATATACATATACATTAATGTCTACATTAAGATATT
Source organism: Magallana gigas (assembly GCF_963853765.1). Classification (NCBI taxonomy): domain Eukaryota; kingdom Metazoa; phylum Mollusca; class Bivalvia; order Ostreida; family Ostreidae; genus Magallana; species Magallana gigas. The sequence goes on from NC_088857.1 coordinate 13,578,961, forward strand.
TTCATTATTAACTGAAATAATCATGGCCTTAAAAAAAGATTAGATAGTGTTGACTAAAGCTTGATAAAACTCTTTTTGTAGAGTTTGAAGGAATTTGTAATGGGATTAAGCTCATCACGTGTACCAGCAACTTTAAATCACCCACAAGCAAAGTATGTACAGCAAGCTGTCGCACAGAATTGTGTGGTCATCTTCTCCAAAACGACATGTCCTTTTTGTGTGCAGACAAAGGAAATTTTCAGGAATCTTGGAGTTCCGTATGAAGCAGTTGAGCTGAATAATCATCCAAACGGCCAGGACATACAAAACTACCTAGGGGAGGTCACAAAGGCCAAAACTGTAAGCATAATAAATGAACAGATTTATTTTCTTCAATCAAATGTGCATGTATGTTACAATGCAAGATAAAGATCTTTGAACTCAATGTACCTCACCTCGTCTTGCAAACCAAATTGTTTGATCCTCTCCCAGTTGTCAATGAGTGCCAGAAACATTTGGAAGATTCTTTGACAACTCTAGAATATAGCATGTGACAATGAGTGTATTTAAATGACACTCACAGACATTAAAGCTGAACACCGCTCTTAAATAGGCACTGTACGCCATATTTCTCTTTCATCACTGCTGTCCCTACAACCCCTATATAAGGCACAGACCTTTAAAGAGTTCAAAAAACTTTGCTGTAGAGGTCTCACCTTTGTGGACATATATCTCGCCTCGCTGTGTTACTTGGTCGCAATGAAATTATCAAATTTTGTGCACTTTTTTCAAGCCAGGAGAATACTAACATCAATTAAGTTAGTCATTGCATTATTTACAAACAGAATATGCACATAGAATAAGAAATAAATGCATAAAATCGAAAGACCACGAAAAGAATACTACACGTAGGCCACAAGTTTTAGGTGACTGTGCAATCGGATGTAACGGAATCGAAGGGTTTATATACCAGCTATCTGTGTGACAGTGCCTGTTTATGAGCAGTGTTCAGCTTTAAGAGGACTTGCTGGTTGTGGCCATTTTTGGACTTTATTAATCCCCTTTAGAAGGAGAGCTCTATATAAAAATATAGAAAATATACCCAAATGTAAAGTAAGGTAAAATATATGGATTTTTTCTTTACTAAAAATAGTTTATAGCTTAACAAATCATATTTTATAATTTTAGATAAATCTGATGGTTAATTTGTTGACCATTCAGCCTCCTTGATTGATAACATTTTACATTCCTTAATACCCAGTTATTATAAAACAGTGGAATTAAGGTGTACTCATAATTGGTTTTTTTTTTTTTAAAAAGGTCAGTCTTGGTAATGATGAAGTTTTTGGGCAATTTTTCCTTTGATACATTGATAAAAAAAATATTTCTTAAGTATATGGTACAAATGTTATAGATATTCCAGAATGACGTGCATGATGCACCTTTATATTGTACTAAAAGGGTACTGTAACAGTAAACTTATGAATAAGTATCATTTTAGAAATATTCTTTGAATTGAGAAGTATATCCATCGGTACATGTAATAAAGTTTATTGACTTTCACTTTCTTTTAAAGGTCCCTCGTGTGTTTATAAACGGAGCCTGTATTGGTGGAGCGTCAGATACCAAAACTCTACACAAGTCAGGTCGCCTTCTAGAGCTTGTTAGCAAGTGTCATAACCCTCAGATAGAGCAGGTCAGGTCATGACCATCATCTTGTACAGGTCAAGGTCAGATCTGACAAGGACAGAATTTGAGTGAAAAGGATGACGAAGGTTCCCTTGAGTAACATACGTGGAATACTAGGATATTGTAATTGTTAAATGTAAAGACATGTTACCTGCTCTTTGATAATTTTCACATGTACTTGGATATGATTGTTATTTTTATCTTGTGATTGTAGTTTGTGCAAATAACTTTAATTATTTGTAATTATAAATAAAATTTGATTTTAAAATGTTTTTTTTTCTGATTATTCTTAATATACAAAAGATACCAAAAAGTATTGTGGTAGATTGACTCTATTATGTTTGAAACTCTCTTGCACTGTCTTAAAATTTCCAAATTTAGTTAGGGCTCTTTATTATATAGATAAAGCAAGCAATATCTACAAAGTTTTACATTTTGTTTTGTTTGCAAATTGCGCAGTCAAGTACCGAACAATGTCTTTTAAATGACTTAAAAAAGCTGTAGAACTGTGTTGCTGCAGACATATATTGAAGATATAAAAATCTCAGAAAGGGTTTGAAGAGACCAAGAAAGGGGTTTTTGGTCAAAGGTAGCAATGTAATGTGTATAATCGTTGTCTAGATCATGATGTCTCTCCTCTTTGCATGCGCGTAATCTTGTTCAGACTTTACCAAAGGAGTGCCTGTATAAAAGCAGACCTCTGTAGGATTCATGTCCAGACCATATATGATTGCACCCACAAGAACAGCTTGCGTCTTGTGGCATTTGTGACAAAACGGAGAGGTAACGTCACAAACATATGACTTTATTTCATAACTTGGTTTGAAAAGTTGAAAGCATATAGCCCGTTAATTTGATGGATTAATTACCAAACAATACAAGGGACTTAAAAAATATTGGGGTGAACACGCTCAAAAGCACACAGTCTTCACTCATATTATAAAATTTTCCCCTTTAAGAAAAAAGAATCTTGGAAAGGGGGAGGATTAACTCTCAATAAAAACTACATGTATTTTCAATGAAAAATACAGCTTTATGGTACCTTCATGAACGCAGTTAAATAAATGATATACTGGCACCCATTTTAAGTGTACCCTATTTCAAGACAAAGCTTCAACACCAGTGTGCAAGGCTCAACCTTAGTCTGAACAAACGGTTGTAGAGTGAACACCATTGATCTCCTTTCCAATTTTTAAAGATTTTTAAATATTTAATTTAAGTGTGCAGTTCTAAGTGATTAAAAAGGTATTGCTCTGGTTTTGTATATAAAGTCTTCATACAAAACAACTTGTAAAACCTTACATTTATTGCTTTTTAATCTTTTAACAACAGTTTTTGGCGGGAACATTTTAGTTGAAGATATGTTTACATTTTTGGTACCGGTATTATACATGTACAAGATAGCCATGAAGCCACGTGCACATACAAGATGGCCAGACATCCCTTTAGCTAAATGAATCAAGAACAGTTGCAGAAATAATGCATGGTGATTAAGTTTAATGTACACCTTGACTGATACATGCATGTTCAAGAACTATAAGGTATTTAAGGTACTTCACTACACCGAGACTTACACTTTTTAAGAAACTACGTCACAAGATGGCGATTTAAATGTTTTGTTAAACTGTTTGTATCAATCGATTCAGATGTATATCGTCATAGCTCAGTGGTTAAAGTATCAGGCTTGTGAATCGCAGGTCATGAGTTCGAATCCACCTGGGGCTTTTGTTTATGTTTACTAAATGAAATTTTTGAAAATATCATTTTTTAACTAAAATTGCACATTTTTTTGCCTATTAGACATATATACTTTTTATCCATCATGCTTTCTATCAAAATCAAGTAATTTTCTGCTGATATGAGAAACTTTTTCAAGGTGTAGTGAGGCACCTTAAAATGTAAATCCAGAAAAATTGACATTATTTGCCATACATGTAGTACTGAAAAGTGGTAAGCAAGCGTTTTTGAGACATTTGCATTAAAATCTCAAGCAAATGAAAAAAATCAACTTTTTACAGTATGAATAACCAATTCATAATAACCACCCTTCTTGTAATACTGGTGTACATGTATGTCGTTTTTCAAATGGAGTGTCCAGAGTGTGTGAGTTGGGTTTGAGTTTGGCCAAAACCCAGAAACTGCTTTCAACATTAATAAGAACGACCGTTATACATGTATCAGGATCATAAATGACCAAGTGAATATGTTCCTTTGGTTCCAGAAAAGTGTACAATTACATGAAATGTAGATCGACTTTTAATACTCTCAATACTTTGATTCATCACAGGTAGCGCATTGACGAAGATTCAGGGTTGCTTAATAATTTTGGTTTGGTGATATAAAGCATTTAGCGTATACGCTAACCGCTTAAAAAATAGGGGCTTGAACAATTAGTGCACCCCTATATTATTTGATTAATTAATTTTGTCTTCAGCTATGTCTAAATAGAAATCTCTCTTGATCTTCACCTTTTGAAGAAAAAAAATTGTGTGCGGCCATCTTGTACATTTGAGGATAAGAATGTAAACATTTCTTGAACTGGCTTGTTTCTGCCCAAAACTGTTGCCAAAAGATATAAATCAATAAATATGAGATATTTTATATGTTGTTTTGTATGCATATTATGCATGCAAGAACAGAACAATGCCTTTTTTAATCACTTAAAACAACTGTCGAACTGCGCAGCTACAGACTTATTTTGAAGATCTAAAAATCTGGAAAAAAAATATCATAAGTGTCCTCTCTACAACCATTTGTTGTTGAGAAAAGTATGAATCTTGCACATTTATGGCCTGACATCATAACTTAGCCTCAAAATAGGGTGCCCTAGGTATCAGTCTATACTTAGACCTTCTGTGTCTATGGAGACACTTTGACGTTATATTTTCATTAAAAAAAAATGTCAATTCAAAACGACCCGTGTTGATTTTGATATACATATCTATACCTGTCCCATGTTTGTTTTACAAACTTTGTACTACATGTAGTATTTGTAAAGGCGAGACTTTCTGAAAGTAAACATATATTTCTGTCCTGGGCAGTGGTAGCAGTTGCAACATTTCTTCCCCTTCTTTCTTAACATCTCCACTCTTTCATGCCACTCTCACTCTCTCTCCACTCTCTCCCCACTCTCCTGCTAGACTTTCTCTCCGCTTATAAACTCCACTCTTTTCCTACGCACACGCTCCACTCTCTCTCCAACCACAAACTCCACTCTCTCCCCACTCATACACTCCACTCTCTCCCCACTCACACATTCCACTCTTTCTCCACTCACACCCTCCACCATCTCCCGACTCTCACTCTCCCTTGACTCACACACTGTACTCACTCTCCACTCTCATGCTATATTTTCTCCCTAATCTCACAGTCCACTCTCTCCCCACTCACACACTCCACTCCCTCTCCACTCAAAGATTCCACTTTCTCCCCACTCACACACTCCACTCTCTCTCTCCACTCACACACTCCACTCTCTCCCCACTCACACACTCCACTCTTTCTCCCCATTCACACGCTCAACTCACTCTTCACTCACACACTCCACTCTCTCCCTACTCTCACACTCCACCATATCTCCCCTATTTTCCGCTCCACTCTTTTCCCACTCTCACGCTCCACTCTCTCCCCTCTTACACACCCCACTCTCTCCCCAGTCACACATTCCACTTTCTCCCCACACACATACTCCTCTCTCTCCCCACTCAATTCTCCACTCTCTCCCAATTCTCACGCTCCACTCTTTCCCCACTCACACACTCCACTCTCTCACCACTCCTCTCTCTCCCCACTTGCACACTCTACTCTCTTCCCACTTACATACTCCACTCTCTCTCCACTCACTACTCCATTCTCTCCCCATTCACACACTCCACTCACCACTTACACTCCACTCTTTCCCCACTTTCACGCTCCACTCTCTCCCCACTATCACTCTCCATCCACACACTCTATTCTCTCTCCACTCACACATTCTACTTTTTCTCCACTCACACACTCCATTCTCTCTTCCAACTCACACAATGCAGTTTCTCCCCAGTCACACATTCCACTATCTCCCCACACACATACACCACTCTCTCCCCACTCACTACTCCACTCTCTCCACACTCACACACTCCCCTCTCTCCCCATAACACACACTCAACTCTCCCCACTCACACTCCACTCTCTCCCCACTATCACTCTCCATCCACACACTCTACTCTCTCCCCACTCACACACTCCACTCTCTCCCCACTTACACACTCCACTTTCTTCCCACTCACACACTCCACTCTCCCCCTCACACTCCACTCTCTCTCCTCTCATAAACTTCACTCTCTCCCCTCACACATTTCACTCTCTCCCCTTACACACTTCACTCTATCTCTCCACTCACACACTTCACTTTCTCCATACTCAAACACTCCACTCTCTCCCCACTCTACTCTCTTGCTACTCACACACTCTACTCTCTCCCCACTCACACACTCCACTCTCTCCCCCCTCACAATCCACTTTCTCTCCACCCACACACTCCACTCTCACCCCTCACACACTCCACTCTCTCTCTCCACTCACACACTCCACTTTCTCCCCTCACACACTCCACTCTCTCTCTCCACTCACACACTCCATTTTCTCCCCCTCACACTACACTCTCTCCGCTCATACTCCAGTCTCTCTCCTCTCTAACACTCTCCTCTCTCCCCTCACACACTTCACACTCTCTTCTCACACACTTCACACTTTCTCTCCACTCATTCACTTCACTTTCTCCACACTCAAACACTCCACTCTTTCCCCACTCTACTCTCTCTCCACTCACACACTCCATTCTCTCTCCACTTACACACTATACTCTCTCCCCACTCACACACTTCACTCTCTCCCCACTCACACTCCACTCTTTCCCCACTTTCACGCTCCACTCTCTCCCCACTCACACACTCCACTCTCTCCCCATAACACACACTCCACTTTCTTCCCACTTACACACTCTACTCTCACCCTCACACTCCACTCTCTCTCATAACACTCTCCTCTCTCCCCTCACACACACTTCACACTCTCTTCTCACACACTTCACACTTTCTCTCCACTCATTCACTTCACTTTCTCCACACTCAAACACTCCACTCTTTCCCCACTCTACTCTCTCTCCACTCACACACTCCATTCTCTCTCCACTCACACACTATACTCTCTCCCCACTCACACACTTCACTCTCTCCCCACTCACACTCCACTCTTTCCCCACTTTCACGCTCCACTCTCTCCCCACTCACACACTCCACTCTCTCCCCACTTAGACACTCCACTTTCTTCCCACTTACACACTCTACTCTCCCCCTCACACTCCAGTCTCTCTCATACACTTCGCTCTCTCCCCTCACACACTCCACTCTCTCTCTCCACTCACACACTCCACTCTCTCCCCTCACACACTCCACTATCTCTCTCCACTCACACTCCACTATCTCTCTCCACTCACACACTCTACTCTCTCCCCTCACACACTCCACTATCTCTCCCCACTCACACACTCCACTCTCTCCCCACTCACACACTCCACTATCTCTCCCCACTCACACACTCCACTCTCTCTCTCCACACACACACACACACTCCACTCTCTCGCCACTCACTACTCAACTCTCTCCCCAGTCACACACTCCACTCTCTCTCTCCACTCACACACTCCACTTTCTCCCCCCCCTCCTCACACTCCACTCTCTCTCTCCCCTCACACACTCCACTCTCTCCCCACTCACACACTCCATCCTCTCCCCACTAACACACTCCACTCTCTTCCAACTCACCACTCCTCTCCACTCTCTCCCCACTCCCAACTCACACACCCTCACCCACTTGGAGAATGGTTTAGTAGTGAGTGAGTGAGAGGGGAGAATGGGCAAAAGAGTGAATGAGAGTGTGGTGTAAGAGAGTGGGAGAAGGAGTGGGGCGAATGAATGAGTGACAGAGGGAGAGTGCTGGACTAATTACTCTCTCATCCACTCTTCCCAACACTCACTCTCCCCCTGCTCTCCCTTTCACTTACTTCCCCTCTCAAAGATAACAAAAACCACAGAACTTTATTAATATAACGTCAAACATGCAGATATGGAAGTCCACAAAAACTATTATCATTTGATAAAGTATATTCTTTTGCGCCGAGCACGAATTATTTTCTAAGCTCCATTGTCAATTGTTTTATATTTTCCAAAATTTAAACCCAAGACGTCTCTTAATGAGTTCCTTTGAAGAGTTTCATAATTATATTCTTAATGATGAATCCGTTGTGCTGGTTTTTCTTGATGCTTCACCACAGCTTCTGATGTCCGGTTCTCTTTGGTAGCTACAATTGTAATGGACATGATAAGTAATCAAATACGTACAATATTCCTTTGTTAAGACTAATTCATTGAGAAAATCAATTGTACTGACTTCTTTTACGAAACATAGTTGACTGATATTCAAGCAACTTGTATTCAATATGACTCAAAGAAAAATCAGAATAGAATTTACCATTCACCTAGCTTTACAATTTTTGTTTATATTATGGATTGAAAAATAACATTTCTGTAAGGTAGGAACCATGTTAAGCTCTTTGGTTTTACGTTCAAGTTTTCATTTACGACTCGAAAAAAGGACGTACTAAGTTTGGGGAAATTTGAAGATGGGGGAATAAGATGGTGCAAATGCCCATTCGGTTTAGTAGTGAAATACAATTTTGAATTTATTTTTCCCCAATTAAATCTATTCAAATATATTATAATACAACTTTGCAAAAGCAGAATTTCTAATTATAGTTAGTTTTTAATATATTTAACAAAAAGAAAAAAGAAAAAAATGTCGGAAATTTTGGTGGTATCGAACCCGTAACATAAAAACCCTAGATATATAAGGTTAGCTTATGCCAAGTACTCTAACCACTGGGCCATTTCAGACACAACAAAGTCGGCTTTTTAAATATTATGTGTGACTAAGGCCACGAACTACCGGACTTGTATTATTTTTTCAAAATGTTCAATTGTTGGGATACAAAATGATATTTTTTTTAGTATAGTGGGTCATCTCTCCACGTTTTTGTTGATTGAAATCGGTTTGTTTTCCAATAGACCTTGAATAGACTATGAGAAAAATATGGAGCACAGACCCACTCTATAAAAGAAAATGCCTTGAAGTTCTAAAAAATGACAGTATTTGCAGGTTTTGATACGTATACGCCTGTTTGAGTCAACATATTCCAAGTATTGAACATACCTGTGATTTGTTAAATATATATTGTTTTAAATGATTAAAAAAACCATCAGATTTATTGATATTTCAATTTTTCAGTAGCCTGTTCGACCGCGTATTGGCATTTTACACGCCTTATCCACCCATCTTCTTTAACAGTTTTAATTTTAGAAATCATGATTTTACAAAATCTTAAGTGGTCAATATAGTCATATACAAGTATATACTCTTATCATTATTCTGTTTGTATTAATAAATAAATCCAAAAAACAGAAGTTGTCACAAAAACTCATAATTCCAGAATTATGGGTAGGGGTGACTCTTATTGTAGAATATCACCATCATCATTTATTTATTATAGTGACATGTGTTACATCTTTTACAACTGAGTAGTATACAATTACATATATTAAACACCCGGCCCATTGGACCTAAAAGTCACTGTAAACACTAAGTAATGATTTTTAATACATGCGCGAGTATTTACTTTGTCTTAATTTAAATGCAGAATGTATAAAATTAGCAATTTTTCTTGGAAAATTGCAAATGAGAGTTTGAAATAGATTGTCTTGAGATAAATATGAATTATTCGAAAAATTAACACTCTGATAAAGTTCACTTCTGAGACTGTTATATAGACCACATTTTAGAAGAAAGTGGAATTCGTCCTCTATATCGTCCAAGATACAGAATTTACACGTGCGCTCAATTACAGGTTGCCCCCGAAATCGTCCGGTTTCTATACTCAGCGGTAATACCCCACACCGAAACTGTGCCATTGTTGACCTAATCTGTTTAGGAATATTCATTGAAATATGATTTTCGAGGCAAAAATTTTCCTTTAAAAGTTGGAATGTTCTTATTTTAGGAGTGGTATGGATATCTATTTGCCATCTGAGTTCCTGATCTGACTGCTGTTTGCCGATGAAATATGTTATGTTACATGGGTGCATATTTTCATAGGCTGTTAGTGAATCTGAATAGTGAATCATCTAAAATGGACTTTATGCGTCGACTCCAACTTCATCCACCACATAGTGATCGGTCCCACAGAAAAACCTTTTTGGTGATTCGGTCGTTGTCCATTGTCATAGAATACTTGTTGAATGCCACGAAAGTTGCAATGCACATGCTAATATTGAGAATTTTTTTAATGTGCCATCAGATTTTGTTCAAATTAAGAATCAAAAACTCCAAAATTTGAACAGTTGATTTTACAAAAAAATACAATGATGAAAATAATTTTAAAATTATTTCTGCTTTTGAAATTACTGAAAGAAAATTTCAAATGAATTCCATAAAAATAGTTGATTATTTAAAAAAACCCTAAAGCAAGAAAATGGAAGGGATAATTTCTATCAAAATATGTTCCTTGCAAGGCAAGAAAGTGGCCACATAAAAAATGATTGTAGATGACATCTCAGTGTTGACGAGTTAAAAAACATTGACAAATAATTTGACAATGCAACATCTCGTTCCCCCTTGATGTACTTTAGATGAATCAAAATTATTTAAGTCGCTTAGTTATGCAGGAACTACCTTAAAGGGACTTGGACACGATTTGACTTAAAATTTTCAAATTTTATTTTTCCATTTTCAATGTTTATTCTGATAAATATAGAAGTTTTTAATGATATGTCACAATTTGAAAGTCAAATATCAAGTTATAAGCAAGATACAGAGTTCATAATTCCTTGTTTTGTAAACAAAACTCGAATATTGTCATTTTAACATATGTGTTGCACTGGTTTAAGTTTTAATCAAATGTTTCTTTTGTTGATAATAGTATTCATGAAGATTTAATTTAAATTGTTTTTTACATGTCATTTTGTCTAAGAAATGGTAATTCTCTATATTTCATTTTTAGTAAACAACTATAAGACTCGGGCTTTGTTTACATAACAACCAATTCTTACCTCTGTATCTCGCTCGTAACTTGACTTTAACATTCAATATTTTGGTTAATCATTTAAAATGCACCAGTAAACCATTTCATACATAAAAAATAAAATGTTTGGTCTCAAATCATGTCCAAGTCCCTTTAAATACTGGTTTATTCCACGAGAATCTACATGCATCATCAATACACTATGATCCGTAAAAGACATTACAACCCAGGCACGTAGCCTCGTTTTGAAAGTTGGGGAGGAGAGACGTCTTCACAAGCCAAAAGAAAAAAATCCGTTAATCTAATATAATACAATTTTTAATTTATTTTTTTCCATGTAAATTTTTTTTATAATTATGTAGTACAAGTATGCACAAGCACAATTTCTGATTAAATTCGGTTTGTATATTTTTTTTCACAAACTTTAAAGCTATACACGCTATAATTTGCGTCAATTTTGAATAAAGGGGAAAATGTATGTGTTTGATTACTAATAAAAGTTACCTTTATGCTGTTAATTATAGTGCTCAATTCGATCACGTAACAAATATATCAAATATTAAACAATAAAAAATATTTATTTTCCTACCAGGAAAGTAATGCCTCCTCGTAAATATCAATCTATCACGTGATATCGACAGCTAAATTTAGTCTATCATACCAAAACTGGTGAAGGGTCAACATCTTCATAATTGTGATAGTTTCACAAAGGAAAGGATATTTTCAGTAAAGCATAAATTTGTGCGATATACGAGTACAAACAAAAGAAAATAATACAAGCCTGTGAGTTGATATGAATACTTCCTATAAAAAAAATGACGTAGACCTGTGTTTTTCCCCTATGTGCTATTTATAGATCCTATTAGTGTTAATATCGTGAATGACAAACGTATTTTACTCATTATACATGTATGTATTTCAAAATAACAACTGTTACGCATATTAAAAATCAAGTTGGATATTTAATTAGGCAAACAATAACGACCACCTAGTTCTCCGCGGACATGCGCAATATGGTCGGTTTGCTCTTCCTTCATCAATATTCATGAAAAGGTATATTTTCCTGGCAGGAAAATAAACAATTAAAAATCTATATCTTTGTAACGAGATGGAATTCACCATTGTAATTTACAGATTAAGGATAACTTTTATAAGTAGACAAACACATGCGTTTTCACTGTCATTCAAAATTGACGTAAATTATAGCGTGTATAGCTTTAAGAAAAGAATTGCCTCGATGTTTGTTGGCTTTGCATCCCTCAAACTTTAAAAAGTTAAGCCCTCCAACGTTTCCTTAGGTCTGGTGCTCTAACCACTGAACCATTTCTTCCACAATAAAGTGCGATATTTCAATACTATGTGTGATTTTGGCCACGAATTTACGGACTTGTATTATATAAGGAATCATTCTTTGAGTATTATGAGGTCAGTGATAATTTTGGTCGGGGCGTGATCAAATCCAATTAAGCCCGAAGGGTCTTGTGATAGATTTGATCACGCCCCGACCGAAATTATCACCTCATAATATTCAAAGAATGATTTCTTATTACTTATATTTATATAATTTAAAGCCATCGTACGATTTGATATTTAAATATAAATAAGCAAACCCCGCTGGCGCCTCAATTTGGCGTCATTTGTATTATGGGTTTTATAGTACAAAATCGATACGTAGTGTTATCACAGGCAAAGACACTGGAAATATATATATATATATATATATATATATATATATATATATATATATATATATATATATATATATATATATATATATATATATATATATATATATATATATATATATATATTAGTCCTTTTGGGATACAAAATAATATTTTGAGTGTATAGTGGGTCATCATTCTACGTTTTTTGTTATTGAATTTGGGTCGTTTTCCATTAGACCTTTATTAGACAATGTCAAAAATATGAAGCACAGATCCACTCTATAAAATAAAGGGCATTGGAGTTCTAAAAATTACACTATTTGGTGGTTTTGAAACGAATGTACATGTAGCTTAAATCAAAGTACTGAACATGTTTAAGGGTTACAAATCACGATTTTCAAAAGAATTATCAAATCATGAAAATTTTTGTCAGAAAAGGGACTTTGGTAAAAAAAAAGTTGATCTATTGGAACTTGCACTGCATTTCGACATTTAAGAAAGCCAGATATTTTTACTGAAAAATTAAACACAGTGTTCAAAAAAGGTTCAGACAAAGGACTATGTGCGGTATTATGCATTTTTCGCCCCCCAAAATTAAAGTTTTTCAAAGAGCTTTGAAAATAAGGTGGCAGATAGTTGAAATCATATTGAAAACATAGGTAATCATAGATTACTAAGCTCACCGAGACGGAGCATCACCCTTATGAGACATCACCTTCATAAGACCACCTTTATCATTTTATATGAAAATCATACTTTATGATCTTGGATATTCATGGATTCTGTTTTGACAAAATATCGTATATCATCTGATAAATTTTTTTATGATAATCATATGTTAATATGTTAATCAATACAATGATATAAAATTAAATATTGCATCATGTCATATTTCTAATATAATATATATCATATAATAAATAAATTACCGTAATAAACAATAATGAGATTTGATATTGTAACGTATGATATGACATTGTATTGTGTTATACCTTATTGTATTTGATCACATAATACAATATCATAAAATATAATACAATATAGTATCATATTACAATATCATATTACATAATACATCATAACACTGAAACATGATATTATATTGTATAATATAGAATGATATTGTATTGAATGACACTGAAACATATTTGATACATTATATGATATTATATCATATAATACAATATAATTTGATTCCAACATTGTATCTTATCAAATGATACAATATTATGTGATATGGTAAAATATTATAAAATACATTATTATATTATACATATTGCATCATATGACACAATAAAATATATTACAATATCATATAATACAATTTCATGTGATATGATAATATATCATATAAACCAATATCATATCATACAATATCGTATGATACAATATTATATAATATTACAATATCATATAATACAATTTCATGTGATATAATTCTATATTACTGAAACCAATATCATATTATACAATACTGTATGATACAATATTATAGAATATACAATATTGTATCATAGGATACAATATAATATTTTGCAATATCTTATGTAATTGTATCATGTGATAAAATAATAAATTAAAAATACAATATAATATTATACAATATTGTATCATAATATACAATACTATACATAACAATATCATGATACATAATCATATCATAAAATATCAAAAAAACCTGATACAATATCATATCGTATCGTATAACTTTTTATAATATAACATATGATATCATATTGTATCATATCAAACAATATTGTTTCATATCATACAATACTTTATCATAGGAATCATGTTATATCATTTATCAACAAACACATCTATCTATCGAGCTGGTTTGAGTGAGGTAGGAGATTTCTTTAGCATCTTTGATAATGGAGATCAGGCTCCGCTTCTGAAGCAACCTCAGCATTTAATTTATAATAAAGTTAAATCAACTATGCAAGCTATCATCTATAAAACATGTGACCTGTTCCAAAAAACTAAACCTCATCCAGCATCCGAAACCTATGGCTCAGATTCAGCATTCAAGCCCATCAGGTGCATTTGTATCATAAGACGCATCATCCATGCAATTTTGGTGAAGTTTGGACCAGTAATAACTAAGATATCATCATCAGAGGGCACTAGCAATTAAAACCTTAACTTCCTCCAGCATCCGCAACCTATGGCTCAGATTCAGCATCCATGCCTGTCAGGTGCATCTGTATCATAAGACACACCATCCATTCAAGTTTGGTGAAGTTAGGACCAGTAATAACTAAGATTTATTTTTTAGCATCCTTGATAATGGAGATCAAGCTCTGCATCTGAAGCTACCTCTGCGATTCATTCATATTACAGTTAAATCAACTATGCAAGTTTGAAATAGTACTACCATCTATTAAACATGTGACCTGTTCCTAAAAACTTAACTTTATCCAGCATCCGAAACCAGACTATGCATTCAAGCCTGTCAGGTGCATCAGTATCATAAGACACACCATCCATGGAAGTCTGGTGAAGTAAGGACAAGTAATAACTAAGATATCATCATCAGAGGGCACCTGTTTCAAAAACTTTATCTAACCAGCTCTTAAAACCTTAACCTCCTCCAGCATCCGAAACCTATTGCTCAGATTCAGCATTCAAGCTTGTCAGGTGCATCAGTATCATAAGACGCACCATCCATACAAGTTTGGTGAAGTTAGGACCAGTAGTAACTAAGATATAATCATCAGAGGGCACCTGCAACAAAAACTTAACCAGCTCTAAAAACCTTAACCTCTTCCAGCATCCGAAACCTATTGCTCAGATTCAGCATTCAAGCTTGTCAGGTGCATCAGTATCATAAGACGCACCATCCATACAAGTTTGGTGAAGTTAGGACCAGTAGTAACTAAGATTAATCATCAGAGGGCACCTGCAACAAAAACTTTAACCAGCTCTAAAAACCTTAACCTCTTCCAGCATCCGAAACCTATTGCTCAGATTCAGCATTCAAGCTTGTCAGATGCATCAGTATCATAAGACGCATCATCCATACAAGTTTGGTGAAGTTAGGACCAGTAGTAACTTAGATATTGCTATCAATGGGCACCTGCAACAAAAACTTTAACCTGCTCCAAAAACCTTAACCTCCTCCAGCATCCGAAACCTATAGCTCAGATTCAGCACTCAAGCCTGTCTGGTGCATCAGTATCATAAGGCACACCATCCATGCAAGTTTGGTGAAGTACAGACCAGCAGTAACTAAGATACTGCTATCAAAGGGCACCTGCAACAAAAACTTTAACCTGGTCCAACAACCTTAACCTCCTCCAGCATCTGAAATTTAGGACCCAGATTCAGCATCCAAGTCTTTCAAGTCCATAAGTAGGTCCATATGCATCATCCATGCAAGTTTGGTGAAGATAGGACAAGTAATAACTTAGATACAGGACCTGCAACAAAAACTTTAACCAGGTCCGGACGCCGACGCCGACGCCACCGCCGACGCCGAGGGTATAGCATAAGCTCTCCTGGACTTCGTCTCGGTGAGCTAAAAACGTGTAAAAGGTTATCACAACTGTGACGTCATGAGGTAGAAATGAAGTCAAAAAAATTGTATTATTTTGATAAATTGATGTTTTGTAACAAAGTAAGGGTGTTTTCCGATGGTTTTTCGATTGGGAAACATTGAGCGCAGGCTTGCTCAAGTACCATTTTTGAATATGATGTGTATAATTATAGGGAAAAAAACATACGTTAAAATCGTACTTGAGCAGACCTGCGCTCAATACTTCCGAATGCAAAATGTACAGAAAAAATGACAATAATTTGATTTTTTTTTTTTTGCAAAATTGCAGGAATTTGGTCATTTAGATGACGTCAAAGATAAACAGCGAATGAGTAATGATGACTAAAATCAAGATTATAAAGTGATAGGCATCCTAAGTACAATGATTTATGGATATTTGTCTTTTATACGACACTATTTAAAAAATGGTTACAATTTTGGGGCAGAAATGAAACCATTCCAAATATATTAGTCCTTTCCGCAAGAAAATGGCTTTCTTTTTTGTAAATTTTTTTCGCGTAAAATAGGAACACGTCAAGACCAAAACAAAATAAATAATAAAAATAATAATTAAGGATTAACGAATCATTCTTTGGGTATTATGATGTGATAATTTCGGTCGGGGCGTGGTCAAATCCAATAAAGCCCGATGGGCTTTATGATAGATTTTACCACGCTCCGACCGAAATTATCACCTCAGAGTATTCAAATAATGATTCCTTATTACTTATATTTATATTAATATTATTTCCAATTTGTACACTTTAAAACAACATTGTTTTAAAACCACTATCTTTTATGTAGCATATTCTATGTATTACCACACAGCGTAGCCAATACTGTTTCTCGGATATGCTATTAGACACGCCCTTTTTGTGTCACTAATGTTTTATGAGGTTATTGGGTTTTAGGGTTCAAAATTGATTTGTAATGTTATCACATACAAAGACAGTTGAAAATCTAAATATTGAAAAATAAAGACAGTTGAAAATGTAAATATTGAAAAATAAAGGACCTTTGGAGTTATTGTAACTTCAGTTGTTCTTCACTGACCCACATGTATGTTCAAAATAATTGGATAAGAAGACCGGGAAAGTAAATATATAGAATACATATTTATACAATCTTCGTATGTTATGATATTCTATAACTAAATACACTTACAAAGGACAATCATGCTGCAATACGCTGAAGCTTCTGCTGTTTGTGCTGCTTCTGCTGTTGCTACTACTACTACTGCTGCTGCTGCTGTTAATGATGCTGCTGCTGCTGCTGATGATGATGATGATGAATAAGTTGAAAGTGGTGGTTGTCTTCCTTTATTTAACATATTTCTTTGCGGTAACAACATGGTGCCCCTGGAAAACAAATAATGAAGAACATTTCTTTCTCCAAACTTTTAAATATAGAAAATGTACACAGTGAAAAGCGTTTCTGAGTGGTTTATACCTAAATCTTACTTGATACCCTTTTTACAATTCACATAAAAAAGAATGTTTTAATTTCAGTATACATGAATATTTCTGAAACAGAATTTTAGCGGAAGAACTGTGTTGTACGTCTACTAATTGAGCAAAAAGATTAATTATTCATTCATTTACTTGTTTTTCTTTTTTTTAATTATCTATTGTTTATTGGAAGTAGGAAAGTGTAGTGTTAAAAGAAGTTAACATTATTGTAATCTGTGCAATTGTAGCAAAATCGGCGATGAATCTCATGTAATTTTAGTATGTAAGCCATTATGTTACGGTATTCAATTTGTCTGCACCTCTTGGTGTGTTATAGGACCGAACAAGATGCCATAAGGCCTTAACATAGCCCAGACACAAACTTGTCGAGGAGTCTCATATATGCATTTAATTTTCTAAATATGCAGTCATTTTTTATTCTGTGTCAGTTGGTGTTTTTTAAACATTATATAAATTAAATCTAAATAACCGCTTTGACCACACCTTGCATTAAGAACCCCTACCCTATACACTATATGAGTGTTTTGGCCCCGCCTTATAGATTCAAATCCCGACGTATATACATTGGGAAAGATGAATTTACAATTTTGATAAACGGCTTTATTTTTTACTATGGAGGGTGATCGTGTTCAAAAATCCAGACATGTAAACTTGTAAATCCGAATATGCAATCGTGTTGATGTGTGAGCCTGGGCATGAATATGTGTAATTCTGATCGTGTAACCTATAAAACTCGGGCATAAACACGTGTAAGATTTGACTCAGTTCCTTCGCATGATGCACATTTTGTAACTTTATTGTTTACATTAGTTAATTAAACCTTCAACTTTACACACTTTCAATCCGTAGTTTCTGCGTTTGTAACTTCAGGCTCGGCAATAGCACATCTGACATGATACAAATTGACAAATGTAAAGTCTACAAGTTTGTCGAATTTTGACATGACCTTATATGGCAACTGCCTTGCTGCGGGGAAAAGGCATGCCGTAACCACCGGACCGGAATGAACGAAAAATAAACATAATATTCAGCTAAACTGTTGCAATAAGCTTTTAATGAACGACACCTTTTCTATCGAAAACACCGGTATTATTTTTAGAAAATAAAATTGAGGTATGATTGAAACTGGACCAAACAGGAAGAGGTTCATGTAGAAAAAAATCGTTGCCGATGTGACGAATGCGCTAATTTCCGTAATATAATTCTCATGGTATTATAAAAGGAAATGCCTAATATCTTATATCTCTAAAAAAAAATTGACATGTAATTTAAACTGGAATATAAGTAAATGCGTACTCTTTTCTAGAAATGAGACGGATCAAGAAATTTCCTAAGGGGGTAAATATATTCTGAGCGGCATGGGGTTCGAAGACCGCCGTGAGGTCCCATGTAACTCCATTGCTTCTGAATTCTAAGAATTTTGAGAGTGAATCTTTAACCGGGTTTCCGATTATTGAAATAGTAAAAATTGCAGACGGGCGAGTGGCTGTCAAAAAGGTACCCTTATTGTACCGATAACTCCTCGAACAGTTTTCAAGATAGGAAGTTGTTCTTTTGCAGATCATTTATACGTATATATCAGAAGTATGCAAATTGCTAGGATTTTGATTTCTGATAATTTATAAAAATATCAGCTGTTGAACTTATTCATTTTTGGGCAAAAGCATTGCATATAGAGTACCCCATTTTTACTCTTGTTATTTTTCTGAATATTAGTTAGAATAAACGACCTGCAAGGATTTGGTAATTTTTCGCGGAAAAATTTATGTTACTTTACATGTATTTATACTTTTTGTTGTTGTGTAAGTGAAAGATAAATAATAACACAATCTTCAATAATAATAAAAAAAAAACTAGCGCATATTTTTTGTGCGCCGTAAATTGAAGTTTTACTATGGGAGGCACTGTAGCTCAAAGATCTTCCATCTGTATTTTTAGACAGGGAGCTACAGACCTGCAGCTAGTTCACAAGTGGCTGTAAAGCTGTATTATACTAGCTCTCCAGAAAATTTTTATCAGCCAACTTCACAAAGTGAGTCTGTATTGAACCGACATTCAGGACGTCATACTCAATCCCGTAATAATTGCTTAAAATAATTTTTAAGAAATGTCAATTTTTACCTGCATGATAGGCTTTTTTTCCTACATATTGCCGACAATGCAAAGAAACATTTCTTGAAATAATTTATACACAATTTAATTTCACGACAGTTAACCTTATCTTTGGAATTTTTATTCATTTCTTTTAAAGAGGGTGTCGCTTCTTATGTCTCATATTACCGTATTTAAATAGTTTGTTTTTCTTATCGCTAACTTTGCAACTCAGCTGACAGACTCCGTGTAATTTTTCGCGTGGGGGGGGGGGGGGGTCTTTTCACAACTTTGTGGTAGCGATAAGGATGCATTTGGAGATATTTTCTTAATTCAGCCGAGGCCTATACTTTAACAATTTGTTGCATGTACTCTAATAACAGTGGCGTCGGAAGCAAATTGAAAGGGGGGGGGGGCTAAACTAATCATGAAAAATATTGACAAGAATTCCCATAATCATGAAAATTCTAATCCGTGGGGGAGGGTATACCAATAACTCCAATCTTACCTGCCCAATCCCCCCCCCCCCCCCAAATCATGAAATTCCTAATCCGTGGTGGTGGTGGTGGTGGGGGGGGATGCTAGTATACCTACTATGACTCTAATTTTCAATATCACTATTAATATTTCATTCTTCTTAAGGTCTTTTAAGGAACAATTTTGTTTGCTGCGAGGAAAAAGTAGGGGGGGGGGTTGAATCCTCTCTGTTGCTATGTTCCTAATGGTTAGGTCTAACTTGGCAAAAAAGTGGGGGGGGGGGGGGGCTAAGTCCCCCCCTAGCCCCCCCCCCCCCTCCCGGTTCAGACGCCTATTAATAAAAATGCGTATACCGGTATATCTTTATACACGTTCAATTAAACATATTCAAACAAAGTCATTAAATGTAATTTTTTCAGTTCTATGAGGATATCTGAAGCCGATCGAATTCTTTACTCGCATCTTTTATACATTCTCTTGATAAAATATACACCAATCTCATAATTTAATTTTCCGAAAAATAATACTCTATGAAATGTTGTTATCCAGAGAGAATATGATTATAGGCTTACCTAATTTTTTTGTTTATTTATTCCGTCCCTATTCCGGCGATTACGGCATGCCTTTACCTGCAGCCAGCCTTTTTCTATCAGTGACGTCATTGTTTCCATATAAGGTCATGTCAAAATTCGACAAACTTGTAGACTTTACATTTGTCAATTTGTATCATGTCAGATGTGCTATTGCCGAGCCTGAAGTTACAAACGCAGAAACTACGGATTGAAAGTGTGCAAAATTGAAGGTTTAATTAACTAATGTAAACAATAAAGTTGCAAAATGTGCATCATGCGAAGGAACTGAGTCAAATCTTACACGTGTTTATGCCCGAGTTTTATAGGTTACACGATCAGAATTACACACATTCATGCTCAGGCTCACACATCAACACGATTGCATATTCGGATTTACAAGTTTACATGTCTGGATTTTTGAACACGATTACCCTCCATATTTTACGGGCCGCCAGAAGGCGGTCCGTTATTTGATATACACATTTAAATATTGTCATTGCGTTTCTGCGCGATAAGTTTCTTTTAATAGAATTAATATTATGCCTTTTTATGAACTAAAAGTAAATTTGCATGTAGAAATGTTTTATGCCTTTTAAAAAATAATACACATTTTTTTTGTTTTACTCGTAAATGTA
Organism: Magallana gigas; assembly: GCF_963853765.1. NCBI lineage: Eukaryota > Metazoa > Mollusca > Bivalvia > Ostreida > Ostreidae > Magallana > Magallana gigas. Next base: position 13,600,190 of record NC_088857.1, read on the forward strand.
AAGAAGGTCAAAGACTGTCATGTTATGCGCGTCTTTTTCGAGACTATAATCTATTCGGAAAATTTCAGAGTTTTTCATTTTCAAAACAATGTATCGATATAAGGGACATACTAAAGACCTGAATGACATGAACTTTTATATAAATGATATATTTTAATTTCTATCTGCTGTGTCAAATAAAATAGGAAAAAAATTGCCGGCATATTTTTTTTTATTCTAAAATTGTGCAGATTCTACCGGATGAGATGATTTTACATGTACCTTTAAAAAACCCATTTCTATTTTATTATGTGGTCCCTTGAAATCATATAAACTAATGCATTATAAACTAGTTATAATTCAATACAATGCAACAAAAAAATTAAAATGGTTTGAAATAAATAATATCCAAGAGAATAATGATGAGTTGAACTTTGTATTAGAATAATGTACAAATCAACGTGTTCTCCATTACTTCATACTATGGCAATTATCATGCATACAATTACAGTTAGAAATACGGTAGACGTTAGAAGTAATCCGGTAGACCGACCACGTCACGCCTCATAAATATGCATGCATTTCCGAGTTATTTATAAACGCTTTCCAAGTTATAAACGCCTTCCGGTTTATTTATATACGTCTTCCGAACAGTAGTTTGTTATAAACGGAATGACTTACTTTACATAATGATATGTATGTACATGTATATTTGTTTTTATGCAACCAACATATTTGTTTTTATGCAATCAACAAAGTAAAACTCATTTCCCCCCAAAAGTTCAAGCTACAAATTAGCGCCGTGCAGAGAAAGGGGTGGGGTGGGGTGGGGGGGGGGGGTATATTATTCTCTGTGATGATATTAAGTGTTTGATTAAATAATAATATTCATTTATGAACAGGCAATAGTGGTCCGTGTTGTTTAAAAAAAACATGGATAGGCATGATAATAAATTGATTCTAAAATGGTATAAATCATTTAGTAATTAATCTTGTAATGTACATATATAACGTTAACCGTTTTAAATCCGAAAAAAAATCACCAACCTTACATTAATTAATTGTATTTGCGTAAACCGAAAGCCAGTATGGCGCATTTTCCAATGTTTTACCATGTTTACCACTGTTTACAGGCATGATATATAGTATAAGAAAAAGAACAACTGGTTTATGAGTAATTTTCAGACAATTTCCTAAGTCTATGAATTTTGACATCTTACAATTGTGTCATGAAGAGAGTTTGACGTAAAGACTGCGAAGGAATACAGGTAACGATATATTGCTGCATCATATATAGTCAGGTACCTTTTAATTATCCCGGAAATCCCAAACAAATATTCCATATGAAACCGAGTGGAATAATGACAGGAACTCCATTCGCCGTGTTATTGTTGGTTTATTTGTGCATGACATCAAAATAACTTTAATATTTTTTCAAGATATGCTTTTATTTACCATTAATATACTTGGCTTATCCAAACAGGTTGTCATAGCACCGTATCTGTCACATAGATTGTGTTATATTACATAGGTCAGTTTAACATATCTCAATGCCAGATCCCAATAGGAAAGTTCACATATATGTTGTGTCATTTTACAATACTCACATATATGTCACTATACAACAACATATAACAATTTACAACTTCTATATGAGGTCCTTTACACCTATAATATATATCAGAACATAGGTCAGTCTAGTAGATTCCAAGGTCAGTCTGTCAGATCCCATTAAAAAAGGTCACATATATGTCACCATATGACAACATATGACAATTTACAACTTCTATATGAGGTCTCTTACACCTATAATATATATTAGAACATAGGACAGTCTAGCAGATTCCAAGGTCAGTCTACCAGATCCCAATATGAACGATAACATATATGTCACTATATGACAATTTACAACTTCTATATGTGGTCTCTTACACCTATTATATATATTACATGTAGAACATTGGTCAGTCTAGCAGATTCCAAGGTCAGTCTGTCAGATCCCATTACAAAAGGTCACATATATGTCACTATATAACAACATTCAATTATTTACAACTTCTATATGAGGTCTCTTACACCTATTATATATATATATTAGAACATTGGTCAGTCTAGCAGATTCCAAGGTCAGTCTGCCAGATCCCATTACAAAACGTCACATATATGTCACCATATAACAACATATGACAATGTACAACTTCTATATGAGGTCCCTTACACCTATAATATATATTAGAACATAGGTCAGTCTAGCAGATTCCAAGGTCAGTCTGCCAGATCCCAATATGAAAGGACACATATATGTTACTAATCAACAACATATAACAATTTACAACTTCTATATGAGGTCTCTTACACCTATAATATATATTAGAACATTGGTCAGTCTAGCAGATTCTAAGGTCAGTCTGCCAGATCCCATTACAAAAGGTCACATATATGTCACCATATAACAACATATGACAATGTACAACTTCTATATGAGGTCCCTTACACCTATAATATATATTAGAACATAGGTCAGTCTGGCAGATTCCAATGTCAGTCTGCCAGATCCAATTACAAAAGGACACATATATGTCACTTTACAACAACATATGACAATTTACAACTTCTATATGAGGTCTCTTACACCTATAATATATATTAGAACATAGGTCAGTCTAGCAGATTCCAAGGTCAGTCTACCAGATCCCAATATGAACGATAACATATATGTCACTATATGACAATTTACAACTTCTATATGTGGTCTCTTACACCTATTTTATATATTACATGTAGAACATAGGTCAGTCTAGCAGATTCCAAAGTCAGTCTGTCAGATCCCATTACAAAAGGTCACATATATGTCACTATACAACTACATATAACAATTTATAATCTCTATATGAGGTCCCTTACACCTATAATATATATTAGAACATAGGTCAGTCTAGCAGATTCCAAGGTCAGTCTGCCAGATCCCAATATGAAAGGACACATATATGTCACTAATCAACAACATATAACAATTTACAACTTCTATATGAGGTCCCTTACACCTATAATATATATTAGAACATAGGTCAGTCTAGCAGATTCCAAGGTCAGTCTGCCAGATCCCAATATGAAAGGACACATATATGTCACTAATCAACAACATATAACAATTTACAACTTCTATATGAGGTCTCTTACATTTATAATATATATTAGAACATTGGTCAGTCTAGCAGATTCCAAGGTCAGTCTGCCAGATCCCATTACAAAACGTCACATATATGTCACTATACAACAACATATGACAATTTAAAACTTCTATATGAGGTCTCCTACACCTATAATATATATTAGAACATAGGTCAGTCTAGCATATTCCAAGGTCAGTCTGTCAGATCCCATTACAAAAGGTCACATATATGTCACCATATAACAACATATGACAATTTACAACTTCTATATGAGGTCCCTTACACCTATAATATATATTAGAACATAGGTCAGTCTAGCAGATTCCAAGGTCAGTCTGTCAGATCCCATTACAAAAGGTCACATATATGTCACCATATGACAACATATGACAATTTACAACTTCTATATGAGGTCTCTTACACCTATAATATTTATTAGAACAATGGTCAGTCTAGCAGGTTCCAAGGTCAGTCTGTCAGATTCCAATATGAAAGGTCACATATTCTGTCATTTTACAATACTGATTACAATTCGCTATTTTGCCTGAGGTATCTGACACCTATAATATATAATATAACATAAGTCAGTCTAGAAGATTCCAAGGTCAGTCTGCAAGATCTCAACAAGAAAGGACACATGTATGTCACTATACAACAACATATACCAACTTTCAACTTCTTTATGAGGTCACTTACACCTATAATATATATTAAAACAAAGGTCAGTCTAACAGATTCCAAGGTCAGTCTGCCAGATTCCAATATGAAAGGTCACATATTCTGTCATTTTACAATACTGGTTACAATATTATAACAATTTACAATTTCTATATGAGGTCTCCATGCTTACAGTACCAACCAGACACAACCTTACTCTAAAGCAGGCCCAAAAAGTTTACCCCAGGTCTGCTTGAGGTCTGCCATCTGCTCGGAGAGTGCTATGGCCTTATTCGGGTCAGCTCTTGTGGTCTGTCTTATGCACTATAATGTGATACAAGCACACCTTTTTTCTTGCAGCCTGTAACTAAAGGTGACCATTAAGGCCTGTGGGTCTCTTGTTTAAAGTTAATTTTGAAATGTTTGTCCCTAATGTATAAATGCATTAATCAGGGTGATCATCCAGTTCCAAGAAAACGAAAACAATTACTTCAAGCTTCTAAAAAGAAGGGTTGCCAGGCCAAGAGTGTAATGAAGGATGTTGTCTTCTTCCCTGATTATCAGGTAAAATCTTGTTATTAGTTTCATTTAGTTTTTTTAAACAATTAAAATCATTTTAAAAATACTGTAATGGATGAATTCAATTGATATATTTAAGCTGATTAATTATATTATTTGGTAATTTTCTGTAGGTGAAGAAAGACACGGAAAAAATAAAAAGAAATGCAAGTGAACATCTGAGGGATGACCTTTCTGATGTACCTGATAATGTCAATAAACAGAGGCGGATTTATATTTTGCTTCCAAAGAGGGAGGATCATGGGTCAACACATCTTACTGGACAAGTTAATATCAGATATTGTTATATAATTTAGTAAAGGAAAGTCTCTATCAAAGTTTCCATATATGTAGAGACACAGTCAACATTATCATAATTAAGTTCTGCCTTAAAATATATTTACATATGCAGTCATTTAATTTTTATTGTTATATGATTGGTGAATTCCTTGATCTCTGATTGTCTAATATTCAACATTCTAAAAAAAATTAAAATGTCATGATAACACCCAGTTTGATATGTCTAGTCTATTTGTCACTGAATCACATAATTAAACAATTATTGCTGTTTTTCGGTCAATATGATGATTTAGCTACCTGAGAAGTACAATATTCACCAATTAGCCAAGAAGTACAATATATTAACAGAGCTAGCCGAAGGCATGGTCAATATTGTACTTCTAGGTAGCTAAATCATCATATTAACCTCAAAAACAGCAATAATTGTATAGTATTGACAATGAAAAAAGTTTTTGTTATAATTGATTTTAATTCTGATAAGTAAATTAATATAATTGTTATGTATCAAATTTGTTACAATTTTCAGCTTGCCGGTTTCATGAATCCTTTATCCAAGGAAGTACGGGATAAACTAGGGGAACTTGTTGGACACGGGGTTACAAGTGTCTCAGAGATGCGTAGACATCTGCATGTGTATGTTGATACCCTGCTATTTAAAGACATGAAGCGTCCTGCATTGTCTGATGCTGCCTACTATCCAACAGATGAAACAATTAGGACACATATATATCTTGCCCAGTTGCGGTTAAGGTACAATGACTTGTTCAAAAATATAATTTTATCTAATTCTACTCTGTCAAAGTATATAACTACCTGGTAACTAGTTTGTATGATGAGAAATATTTGAGAATACACTAGGCAACTAAAATGATAACTTTAAATGTTATTTTTTAATGCAGATATTCAAGGATAGATCAAGAAAACCTTCTACATAAGGTAGCAGAATGGCAAGAGAATTATCCAAGGGACAATTTCGTCTTTATGCCTGCCTCTAACTCTGCACCGAGCGACAATGAAATTTTGAAGGATATAGACTGTGTGGAGCAGGATGATGATGATGAGGTATATCCTCAAATACAGGTAGCTGAGACAACAGAATTTTTCTTTTGTCACCAAAGTGAATTTCAACGTCATCTCTAGTACAGGTTTGATTTTATTTTAGAATTGAAGAATTTTTTGATTTATGATTCACATTTTGTTCAGATATTTAGAAGAAGTATACATGCAAAATTTATTTAAAATACTGATTAGCTTTAATATTGTAAATTTATAAAAGAGAAGTGATTTGATTCGATTTGTACCAAGTGTTCTTTTTTCTTTCTCTTTTTTTATCCCTATTTCAGAATGTAATTTATTACAGGTATGGAAATTCCCTTTGTTTGCTTGACGCAACGTACCGAACTACGAAATACGCATTGCCCCTCTTCTTTCTTGCTGTGAAGACCAATGTAGGGTATAGCGTAGTTGCGATATATATATAGAGCTACTTGAGATATATTGACAATTGACAGTGATATAGTGCAATGTACATCTTAAGAACAAAAAAAGAAATCCTTGGTGTGTGTTTTCCCATGGACAATAAGAAGTAAGTAGAAGCATCTCGTAGCCAGTTACTAGTAGCTAGCTTATTTACCTCTCGTAGCCAGTTAGTAGTAGCCAGTTACTAGTAGCTAACTTTTATTTAATCTCGTAGCCAGTTACTAGTAGCTAGCTTTTTTTACTTCTCGTAGCCAGTTACTAGTAGCCAGTTACTAGTAGCTAACTTTACCTATCTTCTAACAATGCATATTCATGACTACAGGTATATCTAGTAATCCACTTTAATAGATTTTTATTCAGTCTGTTTTTAATTCCTATGAACTTATGAAGAATGTGATTTTGCCCTGCCATAGTATAACCATGGCATTATTTTGCAATGTATTTAGATCAAACTGCTCTCAGACTCGGGCAATATCTCTGTAACTTTTCTTTTACCAACGACTTGTTCGAAAAAAAAAATAACGGAAGAAGCCAATAATTTTCTAACTAACATCAAAGGTCACAAATGCTTTGTTCAGATTCTGATAATGACAATTCCATACAGGAGAAAAATTGTTTCCTAAAATTACACATGCATGAAACTATACTCTGATCAGGAGGTGATGATAAATGACCATCACTGAGTCAAGCTATCGGAGGATGCAATGTTGCAGTTGCAGGCCAAAATTTGGGGCCAGGCCAATTTTCAGGCCAAAAGTGATCGAGGCCAGGCCAACTTTGAGGCCAGACCAGGCCAGGTTTTAGAGTATGCCGACTGCACGAAATGACGTAAGACTTCCGGCCGTAGCATCAAGGGGGGGGGAGGGAGGGGGGTAGGGGAGTCCGCACATTTTTTCTCATAGCAAACATATCTTTTATTCACAATTAGAAAATTTAATTCAGATGGAGTTGGTCCCCTAAGCTTTTAAAAGCAATTAAGAAATAGAGGTGAATTTAACGGTATTCATAAATATCATTGAAATTGAATTTATATTAAAAACCATTCAACGCTTTCTTTGTTGATTTATTTGGGCTCTAAAGATAGTGACATTTGCGAAAACAAAGAAATTGTAACCCCCTAACGTACATGTATATTTGAACCAACAAAAACATTTTCTTGATAGCTGTTGAAATAATTTTCAGGCACTTACAGTAGTCATCAGTTTTGAAAGTTGGGGGAAGAGGGTCACCAAACTTTCACGAATCTTTACAGGTAAACAACCAAAGCATACTTTTCCAATTATCAAAATCTTAATCCAGGATTGAAAAGAGGCAGTTCGTTCAAAATTCCTCGTTCTTGATATAGATGAATTTAATCAAGAAAATCAACGATCGCCCTTGCCCCAAGCGCCTTATACCCACCTGATATTACGAGTTTGATTAAAATATATAACTATTTTTATAGCAATGCAACTTACTATTGAAGACCCGAGAGTCGTATTGATGCTATATTCCCTCAGCGGACCATGTCAAAACATTTCCTATAGCTTCGTTCCGTCATTATCATTTTCAACATGCGGGGATTTCTTCAACTGTAATATAAAAGGAAGCCAATGTAAATAAAAGATTTTTCACCGAGCGCACTCATAGTCACGATAGCTGCATGTGTGGATCTAGAAGAGGGTGTTAGGGGGGATTCGGACCCCCCCCCCCCTCCCCCCCTTAAAAAATGTTGAGCTCATGTGCTGTTGGAAATAAATTTAGATGTATTACTTTCAGATCTGTTCCATAAATTCTAGCATAAGTACAGGTATGTGTACTAATAGAAATCAGATATCAAAAGCGTTTGTTGGACTGTTTTAAAAGACAAAAACAAATCATCAAACGAGCCAATGATCGAGCATATATACTTCATAAGTACTTGAATTTCTACGTACCTTTTGAAACCAATAAAATTTGAAATGAAGACAAATTTTCAAGCGGGAACCTGTTCTTTTAGACCGTGCATGATTTATTGACGTCCGCTGCTCTCGAAGACTGACAATGCGCGTGATCCTTGCTCTTGGTCACCTGGGCAGTGAGGTCGACCGTGCAGTGAGCGATCATCATGGACACACTTGTTGGGCAATCAACCACTGACCACGAAGACAATAGTTTTTGCACAGAACAGGTGTTACTTTTTTTTTAAAATACCGGATCAAAATGTTTTTAAGATCATTCATTCATTGAACAAGCTGGAACCAATGTCCAAAATGGGATATATAATAACCTGTGTGGAATATCTGAAATGCTATAAAGTATTTGCAGTGCAATTTTTTTTTTTATTTTACAAGAAAAAGTCAAATTAAGGTGGTATAAGACACCTCCATGTTGTGACGTACTATTTATTGAGAAAAAAAAAAAACAAAATTAAGATAATTTTATAAAAAAATTTTTTTTTACCCAAAATCGATAGCATAGCGCAGTGGGTTAGCAGGTTCACTAGGAATCTGTATGTCATAACTTCGAATCCCACTTTGTGTTTTAAAATATTTACGTTTCCAAATTTTTTTAAAACGCATTTTTGGTTAAATACTGTAAAATTTGAATTTTTTTAATCCAGTGAAAGTATTTTAATTGTAATGTACTTTAATCAACATTAATATCGACAGATGTCCCATACCAAATTTGAATTATATGAAATGTGCAACAACTTTTAGTAAAAAAGATTTTTTTGTAAAACCCCAATTTAGCAGGGACTGATCCCTCAATATATCCAACTCTTCTTGGGGATCAATCTGACAAGTTATATGATTTAAGAAAAATTACTTACCAAAAGATGCATTTGATATTAATGTCTGGGGATTTATTTCAAAAATGACAAAATCAAAATTTTTTGCACATATTTATTATTTTATTTGGGATATTATATCCCCAACAGGGTATAACATCATAATTAGGAGATAGGTCCCGACATGTTGAAGTCGTACTGTATACGCTGTGAAAATGTTTGAATTAATATCATCTGCTTAACTAATGTACATGTAATATATGAAAAGAAATACATGTATCAAGTGACGGCTGGTTTTCGTTTTCGATTGATAGTTTCAAAACAATTTCACAGATCGATCGAAGAACTGCATGACATGAGCTGAATGTTTAGGATTTTTTTCTGTACAATTCTATGTTGAACTCGCTCCCCTCCCATTGGCAAGGAGTCATTCATTAATAGGAATTCAATCTAAGAAGTTTTTGATCTCAACGAAATACTGTACATAGACATAAATTTAAGATTATGCGTGATCTTGAAATTAAAAATTACGCAATTTTTTAAAAAAATATTTGCTGACCAAAATGAAAATACATCGAAGTTTGCAATGCTTATATTGAATTTGACAGCTTGGCATTGTTTTTCTACAATACAAAAAATATATAACAAAAAGATAAAATTAGACATTTAATTGATAATTCCCAATAAGCAATAACTTTTTAATTCATTTAAATAAATTATCAGCATCAAGTACAATGAGACGTAAATGGCACTGCATTTGGGTTGAGTGTCTGCATATATAGAAATCCGAGGAATCGTCGGCCTAAAGAAGGCTTCTTGTCTTTCGATGGACTAAAAATGTAAAGAAAAAAATTGATAAAACTCAATCTCGAGAGGAACAGTTTTCTAGGAATAAAACAATTGTCCTCATCATCTTCAAAACCAAATCTTTTTACAAATACCATCTCAAAAAAAAAATATTTGACAGTTCTTTTAAACTTATCCGAATGTTCGTTTGATCTTTCAAATTATTCAAAGGATATTCATCTCTCTCTCTCTCTCTCTCTCTCTCTCTCTCTCTCTCTCTCTCTCTCTCTCTCTCTCTCTCTCTCTCTCTCTCTCTCTCTCTCTCTCTCTCTCTCTCTCTCTCTCCAGTTTTGATACAAATTATAGAGCACCTTTCGATCGGCATGAACAGCCTTCATTAATTCCGTCATTTTTTCATACTTGTCCACTATCAATTTTTTTTTCTCTGAGTTTAAAGAACTCTCAGACTGGAAAGAAAATGGCAACAATTTGTAATCGCTACTGTTATCAATTTAAACATTACTGTTGATCACAGAAAGCGTAGCAAAGTGAATTATTTTTACGCTACACTTTTCCCATAAAACTTCGAAAATTGAACACAATTTTGATGGAGGAAAATATACATTCGTAGACAATTTTGTAAGAAATCCACAATGATTAAATTCTTACCAGTAGCTGCTGGTGCACTGCTTTCATTGCCCTTTTTCTGTTGTTTTTGTCTATCTCACCGATTCCATGTTTCTTCAGGGATTCAGGATCTTGAGGAACCTAAAGAGACTATAAGTATCAACAACCCTCATTATCTTTTATGCAAGATTACAATGTATAGAAAAGTTTAAAAGAATTTTGAATTTATTTACACAGAAATATACCTTCAAAGATGCAGCCTCCAGCAGCACGCTTTCACATGCCTTCTCTACGATTTCTCCGACATATATCTAAATAACAAATGGACATTTTTATGATTGAGAAATATAAAACAAAGAGGGGAGATATCCTAAATTGTGAAGTTCAGGCCCCTTCGTCAGGAGTTGAGACCTAGTGGATGGGAAGGCAGCATATTGAAATGTTTTGACAATTTAGAACATTTTGAATTTGTTACTGTAGTTCTGATTTGATCAGTTTATGGCTATTGATGCTCAGGTAAAAATATTTAAAAGCTTGCCTAACGGAAAACAAGCGAGTTTTTCCCCTCTTAGAGATGAACTGTAAAGGTGGGCTCAACTCAGCAATGTTTTGTATAACATATTTTTTTTCTCTTCATACTTTTTAGAAAAAAGTCTTCTATAAATATAAGGCCTCCTTATAATAAATGTCTTAAGTGGTTATTTTCCTGACAAGATTATCCACAATATGTATTTCCCGTTTTTTATTAGCTCACCTGAACCGAAGGTTCAAGTGAGCTTTTCTGATCACCCGTTGTCCGTCGTCCGTCCGTCCGTCCGTCCGTCCGTCTGTCCGTCCGTCTGTAAACTTTTCACATTTTCAACTTCTTCTCCAAAACCACTCATCCAATTTTAACGAAATTTGGCAGAAAGCATTATTATATTAAGGAGATTATAAATTGTAAAATTCAAAGGGCCATCCCTTTTTAAACGAGAAATAATCATGAAACTGTGAAAAAGGGGGGGGGGGTATCTTTTAAAATCTTCTTCTCAAGAACCGCTGCTCCAATATTACCAATATTTATATGACAACTTTTATATATGAGGCAGATTCTAAATTGTAAAAATGGTGACCCTCAGTCTAATACTGGGACCCTTAGAAGGGTTCAAACTATGTGTTGTAAGCGTGTTCTGACCGTGTGTTCATTTGTATAAGATCGGGCTCGTTATTCGGAATTACGAAACGGAAGCTCTTTGTTTGTACTAACTAACCGCCATTTTGAAGAAGATTTCAGACGTCAATTTTGATAAAAGAAAAGTTTGTGATTTGCCGGTTTAACTATAAAAGTAACGTTTTTAACGAAGAATGATATAAAGAATATTTTATGAAATAGTGGTAAATCGTAGTTCCGAATTCAGCTCTACAGTAAACTATCAGCATAATCACCATGCCATTTGTTTTTACACCGCGTTTTCAAGATTCTTTTTTTTTTATACTTAAAGCTATTTAATTTGTCATCGATTATTGGAATAATTGTTGCGTAATTTAGTTGTAAAGTTTACCGATCGAATCAAACAAGTGCAACCACGACCTTGGTAAATATGAATGGTACTGATATCGGAGAACAAATTTACTACGATTTGTTTTTGCAATGAAAGATTAAAATCGGGGTTAGATGTTCTACAGACGTTTATATCATGTTGATGCTACATTTTGACAAGCATAAAATGAAATAAAAGAAATTGTTTTTGTTTTTCAATGTTTTGTTTATTATTAATAATTAGTTTGCATGACTGTATTGCATTTGGAGTAAACATAATTTTAATTTTAAGCTGTGATAGCAGTCTAACAATTTTTACGATAAATTGTCAGGCCAATCAACATCAAAATTGTTAGACTGATTTTTATGGACCCTTATTTTTAAAATATGAACTATAAAGAACAATATTTATTGTTATATTACTGGCGTGCGACCAGTTCTCGTCGAGTACCATTTCTCGCCGGGACATTGTGGCGTCATTTTATCAACACATAAAATTATATACGAAAACTGACGTCACAATATACTGGCGAGAAATGGTACTCGGCGAGAAATGGTCGCACTCCAGTAAGGTTCTCGGACACTGCTAAGGCAAGAAAAACAAATATGTGTGTTTCCTATTTCATCAGATTTTAAAATAGGGTAGGTAGGTTTTTTTTTATGAGCTTTTCAGTTTTCCCCTTTCCTAGCATATGATTTTTCTATACATTAATAAAATGTATTTTACAGGTGGAGCAATTGTGAATAGTGACAACATGCGAAAGATGAAATTGTTATTATCTTCTTTTTATGTATTGTTTAATATATGGCAAAATCTTGAAATATATAAGTTTTACAATATTTATTAAGAGTTCACATCATAATAAACCCTTTCGAAAAAAAATGATGCAAGGACTATTGTTCAGGTGAGCGATTTGTGGCCCATGGGCCTCTTGTTACAGGTTTCCAGCCAAATAAAGTCTTATGCAGTTCTTAGGTTTTGATAATTTTAATGATTTAAAAAATATAGTGTCTGAGAGGTTAAAAGGGCATGGTCACGATTTTGGTCAAATTTTCTTTTTCTGTTTGTTTTATTTGCAATGCTTTAGGAATGCATTTCTAATGATCAAATGAAATTTGGGTGCCAATCGTTGAGTTTTAAGCAAGATACAGGACTCACAATTCTTCGTCATGTAAACAGGGCTCGTGCCCTGTTTTTGTTTACATAGGTTCAATATACCAGTAAACAATCTTTTTAAAGCTGATTTCTCTATCTTATTATTCATTTAAAGCATAAATAAACAGTTCCTAATGATTAATACATTTACTTTAGGTCTAAAACTGGAATTTTCACTTCAACATTCGAAATGTAAACAAACGCTTTGTTTACATGGCGAAGAATTGTAAGCTTTGTAAGTCGCTTATAACTCATCAAATGACACTCAAACTGTGGTTGCCTATTAAAAATGCCTTACTGAAGCATTGTAAACATTAAAATCGAAAAAATAATTTTTGACCAAAATCGTGACCTTTAAGGATCCTGGATGATCAACAAGTTTACCATCAAAGTTGTCTTAAACTTTTAAACATGATATTTGTGACCATAAAAATTTAGGTTCTAAAGAAAAATCCTAATATTTTAGCCATAAAGAACATCTGCCTCCATCTTTATTCAGAACTCTTCATCTAAAGGAGGTAAGTATAGCCTAAAAAATGGCCACGGCCATCCAACCCTCTTAACATTGAAAAAAATATCGTTGTGAGTTGTTTGTTTTGAAAAAAGCAAGCAATATGTCTTTTATTAAGAGACAGCGCTGTGAAAATTTAGCAGTTTTTTTAATAACTGTATTAACAGTGCACATACAAATACAATATTGAAGCGTAATAGAGTTAAGTATAATGCCTTCTAAGCATGAAGACAACTACGCATTGCTCTGCTTCTAATGCCATTTTATTTACACAAGGTCAATGCAATAATTTGTGATTCTCAAAAAAAAAAATGAATCAGTGATGACGGCACTCGAGAGGTGATCGATCTATCCGTTGAAATTGTTTTAAAGATAATGATGTACTATGAGAGTAAATGTTAGCGTATATAAATTCATAGATGTTTATTCCAGCACTCATTAAATATAAATCGGTCATACAATTAAGTTTTGATGTTACACAAATGATAGAACATTGAATTTTCACTGATTTTGTTGGGGGGGGGGGTGTAAAAATATTCTCAAACGATACGCAGTTTTGTCGACAGTTTATAGCAAGACTTTCTTCTTTTAAATTGATTTATGAGGTATATTAGAAGCTTAACTAACTTCACTTCAAAAGGGTGACTATTTTAAGTAAAGGAAACGAACGATTTGAAATTACTCCTTTTAATTATCATAGCCAGCGCATCTTATTGATTAATAAAACATAAATAATGTAATGACTTCCATCAAGAAAAACTCGATCAAACGGGATATCCCTATTATAATACTTCTTTTACGTTGAAACATCATTTTCTTAGGGACCTGTAAATCTGGAAAAGCCTCCAAAAACTTTGCTGTTAAATTATTTTTCTCCTTCGAATTTTATTTTTAAAACTCATTTAGTAGAGCTATTGTCATATTTAACATGCTTATAACAACAGAGGCATAGTTTGATTTGATCTTCATTGATGTTTACATTAAAACTAAAGTCAAAACGAGCTTGGCCCCTGTGGTATAAATCAGTACTTTTATCTCCCATACTCATTATTAATAGGTTTTGAATCTTTCGAGAGAAATTAAAAAGCGTGGGTTAGCTCGAATCAGAAAAAAATCTAGTTTATTTATTCTCTTAAATCATACTAGATAAATGGTACAGGATGCATAGATATATTACCTGATGAGCAAATAGAATATGAAAAGAGGGCTATCCTTTATACATGTATAGAAATGATTTGTATTCTTTAGAGTGTTTGGAATTATTTGTGTTGCATTTTTGTAATTTTTGTTACTAGTTTTAATACAGTAACCTACAAATAAGTTGTCACTGTCCATGAAGTTGAATACTGTTCATTATTTTTAAGAATGGACATTCTGTACATTATTTATAAGGACACCTACAGGTAACTTATGATAATATGTACTAAATATATTTGATTTAAATTAAATTGAAAAGTTGTTTATCTTGATATTCATTAGCAAATGTCGATGCTTTTCCTTTTTTCTTGTGACGCTTACACATACATGTAATTGAGCTCCATATCATCTTAGGCAAATCAAATGTTACCTGTTGAATCTTAAGCAATTGTCCTAATCAACAATCAAAGATTAGTGATTATAAAAACAAACGCATTGAGATGATTATTGATATGATTAAATTTATTTAGCATATAAGCATCTAGTCCAATAGATAAGCGATCAGAAGAAACACAAATTGTACTCAAGTACGAGGGTTGTCCCAAAATAGCGTAGACAAGTGGCGTTATTCATTTAATCGAAGACAAAGGAAGATGAAATTTGTGCCACAAAGGGTTCAAGAAAGTTGCATTCAAATAATAAGTACTTTTCCGCCAAATTTTCAATTCTTATGTTGATTTTAACTTTTTGTTTTTGACATTGCGCCGCATGTCGAATTTCTGATCTAACATGCTTTCATTTCACTAATTTAATCTCAAACAATATTCGATTTTAAAACATTATTTGAATGCAACTTTCTTGAACCCTTTGTGGCACAAATTTCATCTTCTTTGTCTTCTATTAACTGAAGAACGCCACTTGTCTACGCTATTTTGGGACAACCCTCGTACATGTGTACCTAAGTAAATCAAAAGATAACAAACATTAGCTGCGCAAAAATACAGCAGGGACACCGATGGAAAAGAAGGTAACTTGCGGATCAAACTTGTTGAGAAAAGACCGGGGACACCGATGGAAATAGTGAGAAGAAAACTGTTGTTTTCGTTCGTAGCGTTGCAGCGTTGAAAAAAAAAAAATAACGGGTAGTTAGAATTTTATTCACTTTATTACGAGTAATCGACGAAGAAAAATTCAGTCGATGAACAGTGTGACCAAGCGATAGTCGAGTACTTGAGTACTCGTTGACATCCCTGCTAAGCATACTTTTTTTTAATTAATTCAATATTTAATAATTTATTATTTTATAGACGAAGTGAAAGTAAAAACAAACAAACTAAAACATATTCAACGCCCTCACGTTAATTACGTAAACAGATACAAACAATGAGCTCACTGAGCTATGGCGAGTCATGCGGGAAAACGAGAAAACATTCCTAAAACACAAAAAAGGAAATAGCGTATTAAAACAAAAATCTTTCAGTGAATACAAAAGGGCTCAACAGGAACTCGACAAACGGATGCGTTTTTTTCGTCGAAAATACAACTTAGATCTGGCTATAAACCTTGATAATTTCTCTTCAAATAATCCCAAAAAGTTTTGGGAAGAACTGAGGTCTCTTGGACCAAAAAGGAAAAATAAAGTACCGACAGAGTGTTATACTGATGACAATGACGGGTCTATATCTAGTGACCCCACGTATGTGCAAAACGTTTGGAAATCGGAATTCTGTAACTTATATAATCCCTCCACAGATGTAGCCAGCAATGACGCCTTTCTCCAACGTGTCAAAGAATCGGTAAACTTCATGGAAAATAATATGCTGGACCCCCTTAGAGAACATAATCCTTACCTTAACAGACCTATAGAACTCGATGAAGTGAAAAATGTTATTATGAAATCTAAAAATGGAAAATCCTCTGGTGTAGATGAAATCCCATATGAAGTGCTCAAATACGATTGTGTAATAGAAGTTATTCATCGCCTCTTCATGTTATGTTTTGAGTCCCATATAATTCCCTCTGTGTGGCGACAAGCTATTATATGTCCTATTTTAAAAGATTCTAACAGTGACCCAAGAGTACCGCTTAACTATCGAGGAATCAGTCTATTATCAACTATTTATAAAATGTACAGCTCTATTTTAAATCATTGATTGGTATCATATTTAGAAGATAACAACCTGCTTGTTGATGAGCAAAATGGATTTTCTTGTGATGACCACGTTTTTACACTTAACAGTATTATACAGAATAGAAAAGAATCATTCGTTGCGTTCATCGATCTACAAAAAGCTTTCGATACAGTGGACCGTGACCTCTTAAAGTTCTCCGTCTTAAATAATGGAATCGACGGGGATTTTTACAATTCAATAAAATCTATATATGGAAACACAGTATCGTGTGTAAGAGTCAGTGAGCTATGTACCGACTGGTTCTCTACTTCAGCTGGGGTACGACAAGGAGACAACTTATCACCGACCCTCTTTGCTCTTTTCATTAACGATCTCGCAAAAGAAATTAAAGAACTGAGGAAAGGTATAACGGTGGGCGAAATCAATTTAGGTATTTTATTGTATGCTGATGATATTGCTATTTTATCCGACTCAAAAGAAAATTTGCAAAAAATATTGGATACTGTGTCTTACTGGTGTGAAAAATGGCGTCTTCATATAAATATGAAAAAATCAGGAATAATACATTTTAGGAAAAAAGGACCCCGAAGCGATTTTCAGTTCCAAATTAACAGCAATATTCTCCAGTATAATACAGATTATAAATACCTTGGTGTAATATTTCATGAAAAAATGAATTTCCAAAACAACGCCGATACTTTATCAAAAGCTGGTGGACGCGCTCTCGGAGGCATGATTTCCAAAATTCGTCCATATAAAGAAATAGGAATTTCAACTTTTGAAAAATTGTTTTTAAATTGTGTAGCACCAGTTTTGGATTACTGTAGTGAAGTGTGGGGCCTCCAGAATTATCATTCTATTGAAATAGTACAGAATCGAGCCCTACGTTTTTACTTAGGCGTTCACAGATTTACACCTTTACCAGCGCTACACGGGGAATTTGGATGGAAACTCTGTTATCATAGACACTGTATTAACGCCGTGCGATTATGGAATCGATTGCTGACAATGGAGGACGATCGGCTAACAAAGCGTGTTTTCCTGTGGGACTTTAATCAAACTGGTTCATCTAGATGGACATCACGTATTAAATCACTATTTGAATCCATGAATCTGTTACATATTTACGATAATTTATCAATCTGTGATGTTAATGAATTTGAAAACAAGCTGTTTCTTACTTATGAAAATGAATGGTTAGGAAAGATAAATCAACTACCAAAATTGCGATTGTATAAAAGCATTAAAACAAATTTTAAAACTGAAAATTACCTTGAAATGAACATCTCAAAATCTCAAAGATCTATTTTGGCACAATTCAGATGTGGGATACTCCCAATTAGAATTGAAACGGGGCGATATAAGGGGGAACCTCTCGATGAAAGAATATGTAATTTTTGTGTATTAAATGAAATAGAAGACGAGAGTCATTTTCCGCTGAATTGTACAATCTATTCTGATTTTAGAAGGGAATTATTTAATAATATAGGATATAATCCAACACTGGTAATGTCAAATTTAGACTGTATTTTTTTTCTACTGTCAAATTTTCCTAGACAAACCTCTAAATATTTAATTGAATCTTACCTTTACAGACAATCATTATTGTATAAAAAACGCAATGCGTAATATGTGTATATTTATGGTATAATTGTATTTGCAGTGACATATAGATGTATAGGTGTTTCATTATCTATTTTGTATAACATTTTGTAATTGTTATAACACATGTCACTATAATAAATTATTTACTTACTTACTTACTTACTTACAAACTGTGAGTGACAAAGTATTTATACATTGGCACAAAAATTTACCGAAAATAGGCCTCGGAACTCCCAAACTCCATCCCCGGTAATCTCAACTATCTCTCGAATACCCCTTTCCCCCGGAAAAAAAAAAATCGGAATCTCGGGTGCTACAGTGAAGACGAACGCTTTTAAATGTAGCAAAGACGAAAATGTTCTACTAAAGTAGATGTAAAAAAAAACTTTTCCTGAAGCTGGAGCTTAAACTCCTGGAGCTAACTGAGGGACGTTGCCGGATCTTTAGCCATGCATGGGAACTAATCTGAAAGATTTAGGAGATGAAGACCTAGGACTGTACACTAAATATGGATGATAAATCCGAGAATATTAGCTGAGAATATCGAACAGGATAGTAACCCATGTCATATCAAATAAAACCACAAGAACCGTGACAAAAATACTTAATTTATCTAATGAATTTAGAACCTGATAAAAGAAAAGTATACTGGATTTAAGACAAAAAAAGGTCCGATAAGATATATTTAGCTAAATATGCATGACTTCTTTTAAAAAAGGAACCATTTATCTGGAAAACACAAGAGCGATAATATCAAAGCATGCATACAAGGGAGAAAAAAAACGTTATTTTCGACCTGAGCAGATCAAAGATCAAACACTTGAATTACCGAGTACATGTAAAGCCTGTCTCACACAGAACACACGGCTTATACGGTTGGCCACCCGTGTAAACCGTACATACAACCGAACCAACCGTGGCCTTATCCGACTTACACTCGGGCCATTCGAGTGTATCCGTGAAAGCCGTGTATGCTTCTTTTAAACTTTTAAAAAACTGGCACGGGTGCCATGTCCGTGTATGATCATATTAGCGATCGTACAAGACCGTGTGAGACCGTACGAGACCGTATATACAACCGTACGATTCACACGAGTGTACACACGGTTTTATACGACCAATACAGTTTCATACGATCGCCATACGACCAATACGGTTCAAGTACGAATTATACATGGTCAAGTACGACCAGACACGGTCTCTACATCTGTACAAAGCTCGTGTATGATCATACAGCACTCGAACACAACAGAAAACACAACTACCTGCTGACACCTTGAAACAACAGAGTACTTGCTGCATAATGCCTCCAAAGAAGAAGAAGGTCCCCAAAAGAATCCCCACCATGGAAGATTCTCCCAGAGAGAATACAAAAAGGGCCACCAAGACCCTTCTGTTGAGTCATTCTCTTGTCCAAACTTGCCTCCTTCTTCTTCTCCTTTTGTTGGCTTGTTCTTGTCTCCCCTCGCGCCTTCTGGCCAAAATAATCTCAATGTCTATCAGTCTTATCATGATTTCTTATTCCCTTATTCTGTCATCTGCCATTTTTATAACATCTCTGTTAAAAATTCGAAAATTTATGAAGCCAAGCCATCAAAACGAGTCAATTTATATCAAAACATACACAAATGTGTGATAATTCGAGCTTAACTCGAACAAAAGTCGACGGGCCGTATGTAAACCCTGTAAATGTCCAGTTAATTGAGTAAAAGTCGGTTGCAATTGTATTAGGCCGTAACAGACCGTACTAGACCGTACTTGGAACCGTACAACAATCGTATGAAAATCGTTTGCAAATTGTGTTCAAACCGAGACAAACCTTGCTTGACCGAGTATATCCGTGCTTTGTTCGTACATACTCGTGCTACATTCGAGTCTAAATCGTACCAACTCATCCCCAGGCACGGTTGGAGCTCAATACTCGTACCAGTCAACCCGTGTATAACCGAGTATACCGTATTGGAACCGTGTGCCCAACCGTGTTCTGTGTGAGACAGGCTTAATGGAATATTTTTGAGCGGAAAAAACATGAGCTCATCCAGACTTTATCTGATACCAGGTTCTCTGATCAATCAAACTCTGTCCAGACCGAGGGGTTATCAAGGACCGCAGCGATGTTACAGAGCGATGGAGCATTCTAGAAGATGTTTGGAGTGAAATTAACTAATTACAGTATGATTTCAGTGTAAATGACAATTAAATCAAGCTGCACTAATGGACATGTTGCTTACGATCTCCGAACGAAGCTAACATAAGAACATTATAATATATAAGCGTGTTCTGTTTTTTCGGGTATGCGAGAATCCAAGGGAGAGGCATCAGGGTCAAACTCATAAAAGCTATAAAAACAAAAAAACCCACAAAAAAAACTGGAATTACATTGGATTAAAAAAAAATAATCCAACCAGAGAAAAGGCTGACGGGAAATAATCGCGCGCCTAATGTCAGTTCATTTGAAATTTCATATTCTGCAAAAAGCCAAGAAATTCCAGCAACGTGACAAGCTATCTCCGTAAATGAATACTTTATAAAGCTCAGAGATAGTCTATTATTTCACTGCAGACAAGTTTGCCGTCAACACTGATTCCAAAATGTATAGACGTCGAATAGGAAAATCTCTGTCAAAGACCGGCAGGACAAGTTCCCAATCATTCGCTCAGTCTTTTTTAAAGTAAAACTTAAAAAAAAAACGTAAAAAAGAAAAGTCAGCAGACCAGCTGCTATTCATAACGCCATGTTCACTTAATAATCGTTGTTTATTACTTATACATTTGTATTTGCATTTTACCACTCGCAAATACATGTACCCTGTATTAGCCTAGACTTTGACAATTAGCTATTGTATCAAAAGTAAACCTTCAGACTGAAATGTATTTTAATTCACATAGATTTGTTAACAAAATCAATGAAATGTTATAAGAGTTATTCCTTTTAAATGTTGTTATAAGAAAAAAAACTCATGATGTATCGTATAGTGGTTTAAGTCTATAACGTCATGGAAAAGTAAGGAAATGGAAAAAGCAATATTGCAATACAACTTACAGACACAAGGCGAAAAACCATCTTTAAGCAAGTCCTTAAAGGTGGCTTAAAGGTGACTTAAAGGAGCTTAAAGGCTATACAACCTTTAAGCCGCCTTTAAGTCACCTTTAAGCAAGTGCTTATAGGTCCTTAATGTCCAAACTTCTTTAAGCCACCTTTAAGCCACCTTTAAGCCATCTTTAAGCATCTTTAAGTGGCATTTACGCTCTCTTTACACTGCCTTTACACTGTCTTTAAGTGGCCTTTAAGTCAATATTGATCAAGCTGAACAATAAAAACATATTAAATGCTAAAGCTCTTTTATAGAGATGGGAGGGGGTCATCCGAGTGATAATATAATTTCCAAGGAAGGGGGGGGGGGTGTGTTCCAGGCGGTTTTAATCGTCGCTCCATTAAACACAGATCGCTATCATCAGCACCGCTCCGATGGACACAGATTGCCGTTATAAAATTCTTTATAATTTTTGGGGGGTTTCAAAATTATTGTAGGGATGATCTTAATATGTGCATAAAACTAATTAAAGTATGTTTGTTTCCTATTATAAATTAATCGGTGAAAAAAATCTCTCTCTCTCTCTCTCTCTCTCTCTCTCTCTCTCTCTCTCTCTCTCTCTCTCTCTCTCTGTTCCTCCGGTTATTAAACAAATAAAGATAATGAACCAAAAATGCATGATTTAATTTGATAATCGGTTTAAGGTTTGTATTTTTTTTTCAATTTTCATTATTTCTAACTCTAGATCTGCTAGATACATGTTAAAGATGAAAAGACTCTCAACTGCCTTTGTTATATCGGGCAGGATATTACTGCTTTGTTTGTCTAGACATAGTTTTGTTCGTTTGTGTATATCTAATTAGAGTCTATTGTTTGTCAAACTTAAGAAAACCCCTGGAACTAACACAGAATATACAAGATATACACAACAGTTGTGTCGTGTGCCCAGGTGCATGTTTGTGTATATCTAATTAAAGTCTATTGTTTGTCCAACTTAAGAAAACCCCTGGAACTAACACAGAATATACAAGATATACACAACAGGTGTGTCGTGTGCCCAAGTGCACGTCAGGGTTTCTAAAGGCGTTGAATCTTAGTATGTACGAGCATACGATAAGTCTAGTGAATAAAAGTTAATTTACATTTGTAATTCATTTTCAAAGTATTATTTCCTAGCTCTGGGTTTCAAAGATGTTACGTCTACAAATTAACGATACATGTATGTAAGAGTAAAATCTTGAGGCTAATTAATTAATGTACCGGTGATCATAAATAGGGGTTGATTATTCAAATATATGTATAAGGGTAAATATGTCAAATATACCCGGCCTGGCACATCATACAATTGTATATACAAGTCATTTGCAATTGCCACATGCAGTAAATACGTCACCGGTAATTGGTAATTTTGTTTGTTATAGAATTGATAGTTTAAAAATCATGTACATACAATTACATGTAAATATTTAAACATATTGGAACGGCGCCGCGATCATGAAAACCGGGAAATTGCGGGAAATTGAACAAATACCCTAATAGTATCAATGCATTTCATAAAAGAAATGATTTCATTTTCTTTCTTACATTTTTATAGCTATAAATTAGATGAACGTATATCTACTCGGTTTAAATTTATTAACTAAGAAAGCCTATTATAGTGAACCTAACGGTTTCCATTTAGGTATAATATATTTTTGTTCACTGAAGACCAAGTTCCGTATTTCATTCTAAATACACGCATGCACGTTATTTATAAATTAGATATAATTAATTGTTACAAACTGAATGGTTTGTCAAAATCTTTTGAAGTAAACACATTCAATACAGTGATTCAATATCCACTGATATATAGGATATAAAAACGCTAATATATATGTAAGTTGCCGTGGCGCAGAGGAAGTGTGGTGATGCTAGTAAACTAAGGGTCCCGGGTTCAATTCTCGCCGTGGCCGGTTTTTTTTTTTTTTTTTTTTTTTTTTCATTTTTCTTTCTAGAACAAAAACCGTTTTAATACCTTTTCTTTCATAAAGTTAATACATTTTGTTGGAAATTAAGCACAATATTGAAATAACATTTTTTTAATGGCTTAAAGGTGGCTTAAAGGTAGCTTAAAGGTGGCTTAAAGGTGGCTTAAAGAAGTTTGGACATTAAGGACCTATAAGTTGTCCTTAAAGGTGGCTTAAAGGTGGCTTAAAGATAGTCTTTAAGCTGCCTTTAAGCCATCTTTACGCTTTCTTTAAGCCATCTTTAAGCAACACATATAGCTTAAAGGTAGCTTAAAGGTGGCTTAAAGATCGTCTTTAAGCTACCTTTAAGCATCTTTAAGCTATCTTTAAGGAGAACTTAAAGATGGTCATTCATCCTGTGAGAGCGGAAACAAGACTGACGACAGGTAAAAAACCTTTAGTTATATTTCTTAACTTGCTAAAATTTAAACAAGTTATTAGATTCTACGTACATTTTAAGTGTCCTATTTCCTGCTCCTTATTAATTTACGAGCTAATTATAAGGTTACGAAACGTTAATTATCACACTTCAAAACCCTCGTAAGCTTGCTATTGTTTCATCTAAAGTACATGTAATAAATGTTTCATTCTGATATTTTTCAATTATATTTGTCATTGTATTCGCAAATTATGGTATGAAACAATCTAAATAACAAACTATTCACTTAATTAAGGGTGTAACTATTTGCAGTAACACAAACATGACAAATACGTCTCTGATTTTTTTTTTACTTCTCACAAAGAAAACTCTGTATGTCTAGAGTTATCTTCTATTATTTATGAAAAAACATACAGAAAATGTCAAGGGACTATGTGTGGAATTAAGTAAAGCCCCAAATATTAATGTTTTGAATGGAGCGTTAAAATTTTGCTCATGGATGAATTAATCATAGATGGGCAATAGTTGGCGTTAACTACAGTTGTATCAGGTGTTTTTTGTTTGTTTTTTGTTTGTTTTTTACAAGAAAACACCGAGCGCATACTTGCCTTATCTTTGCTTACGATGTGCAAAATGGTAAGGACATTCAATTAATGTCGTAAAATTCAAATACTTTGCATAACATAGATTTAAACCAATTTTTTATTCATAATTAGTTTATTAATTAAAATAGACGTAGTTCTGTAAATAAAAATTTGTTTTTAAACATGTAAACAGCGATAATAGAAAACGTTTTATTCTTTTTGATAAAAAACAAAAACAAAACGTAAAACGTGAGGTGAGTGACGCTGTGTTTCAGCGCCATTTTTCTAGATTGAGACGTAAACTCAACAAGCCTGTTTTGTCGTGGCGTCTCACTTATAAATATGAAAATGAATCTATAGCAGCCTTGCGCTTTGTTGTTCAGACTGATTTATATAATCAATGTACTTTTATAACGTCAAATTAATCAGTCTGAAAAAAGGAATTTTTTTATGAAGAACCGAAATATAGTGAATACTTTATCTATGTGACAGTATGTTAGAAGTATATGAGCTTGCAGTCTTAAACTTTTCATCAAGGAAAATCTAATTTAGGGTTTCTACATTTGCATATCTACATTGTACAATGCTCTTAAAGGCTAAATTATATTATCTCTATTGATTAACGGTCAATGGAAAGCCTATGATATCAAAACACTTTGTATCGATATTAATTAAATATAAAGTCTTGAAATTTCTTTGATTTGTATCAGGTCATTAGAGATAAGAAATGAACAAATGAAGTAAAGGAAAATAAAGAAGCAGGGGGTATTGCAAGGACCTCAACATTAGTACCTTATTTTGTGATATTTTGTTGTCAAATTAACATTTGATAATTTCTCAAAAGAAATAATTTTGTAGCATTGGTATTCATATTATTTTTCAATATCCCCAATATCATTTCATCATTTTTGCGTGTTAAACTGTTAGTTGCTTTGCCTCTGAATAATGAAATATGGGAGATGATTTCAAAATAATGGAAATCAACGAAGAAAGCAAGAGGAAAGCAAAATGTAAACACTCTGAAACTGGTCAAACCATTAATATACAGACCTTAAAGTTTGAAATACGAAAATGTAATGTTAATCAGAAAAAAAAAATTCAATGTAATGGTGAAGAATTTTGTTTTGAAAAATATTTCAGAGATATCCAGCTAAAATTAAGAGAAGTTATTATTCAATCCGAGCCTCCTTTCAAATGCACACTTTTCGGTAGATAGCATACGATATGAAATCGATTTTTAAACTAGAAACAAATATATGTATTATCGATTACGCATAATGTGTTTCTATAAGATATTGATATGAGTAGGGAAAATGTTTAGAGATTGGTTGAATGAGAGATCGACCTATTGTATAAATTCTTAGTCTACCTGAGTTATTATGCACATATATAATTACTTTCTCAATTGCTGCAGGTGAAAACTATCTAAAATGAAAGTCGTGGCAGCGATTTTACATTTGCACGGTTTTATAGTATTACATTCTTCAGGACAATTAATAACTTCATCTTCAAATTTCATCAAACAAGGGCATGTTTCCGATACCAAAGATCTCTGTGTTTTCTCTGTCCACATCCTAGAATTCAATTCTCTTGGGGAGTGTGCATTGTATTGTGGAATGAATCTTCTTTGTAACGCTTTTGATTTTTGCCATTTTGAAGGTTCCTTTATTTGTCGACTACGCTATGGACATGCTAAACTTTCAAACACCACTACACAATGTGAACTTTACGAAATCACAACAGTAAGTTCAATGCTTTTGTTTTGATTATAATTTTACTTAATCATTTTTTGTTTTGAGAATTTTTTTTAATTTCAGTATCATGAAAGCAATATTAGACAAATATTTTCGACGGCAAGTGCAAAGTTTGGCAACTTATAAGTCGTTCAAACAAAAGTACATGAAATAGAAACGTTTAGAAGATAATAACTGATCGAAATAAAGCATTTAAAAGATATCAAAAATGTTTTATCATTGTTTCATTTGTACGTGTCTTACATTGATGTTAGAATGTAAAGTGTTTCCCCTTAATCTGCGCTTTATTGGAATTTGTTAAAGACCTAATGTGTAGTTTTCATATTTTACTTGTCTGAAGAACGCGTGTCACGTGACATTTCAGAATTAATTGATCTAGAAAATGCGTCTTCTGATTAGACTAGAAAGCTAACTTGCCAGAGCGAACAAAACGCGTCTCACGCGGATCTCGGTATTTTTGACTCCAAAAGTAATTAAAAAACGATATGAGCATACAATGTAGAAACATGATTATATAAAATCAAAAGTACTGATAGTACTAAAAACGCTAACCCAGCTTCTGTATGTTTAAAACATCTATATGTATATAAGATTTTAGGTTCTGTATATTTCCTCATCACTGCGTGGCAGCCCCTGCAATAATGTATGTAAGCCCCCTACATTAAATTCACAATACCCCGTACATTAAATTCACAATACCCCGTACATTAGATTCACAATAGCTCGTGCTGTTATGTGCATAAACCCCTGAAACTGGTTCCCTAACCACTTTAAATGATGTATAATTCTGCTCATAGGGGGCGGTTATTCGATGCACCGGAAGTAGAAGTCTAACGACTATAAAGCGCTGAGCTTTGCTTAGCGCTTTGATAATTAAAAATAAAATCATTTTCTTATTCACTTCATATCACCGAAATTCAATTCATGAGACAACAACAGAAATTAAAACAAACATATGTTACGTTATTGCTTTCGAAAAATATTTTAAAAAGCTATTAAAATCGAAGTATTTTGTAATGTTGTTATGTATAATAAACGTTCATTACATAAATTTTCGGTAAAAAAGATTTATTCCCCAAGAAAAACTCAAACCAAATATGGTTTTTCGTAGGAAATAAACTTTAAGTTTAGACCCATTAAATGAAATATAAATTAAAAATCTGCTTAAAAACATTTTTTAAATTGTGGTTAAACTAATGGATGCAAAATAAAAAATGAAATTAATTACATTTCTATTTTTTGATTCGTCATAATTGATACCTTTTTTCACTCCAGTAAATATTTTTAACAATACCACGAGTTTTTGATCGATTAATAAAGGGAACATGGTTAATCGTTCAGTTGCATTTCTGGCAGAAAGTAGAGTAATGATTTATTAACTGAATGTGTAATAATGTTTTTCTTTTTAACCCGGGTTTCAAAAGAAAAATCAAATCTGGTTATTGAAATGGTGAAAATGTACCCTAATTGTACGGATAACACTTTCTACAGATTTTAAGATAGGAAGTTGTTCTTTGCAGATCCAGATCAATTGGACATAAATCACAGGTGTGCATGTTGCTCGGATTTATTTCTGATGATATCTGAAAAAACCCCAGCTGTAGAACTGAATCATATTTTGGCAAAATATTGCATTAGGGTACCCCTATTATACGGACAACTCCTCCTACAGTTTTCAAGATAGGAGGTAATTCTTTAGCAGATCTATCAGACATAGATCAGAGGTGTGCATATTGCTAGGGTTTTGATTTCTGATAATTTCTGAAAAAAATACCAGCTGTTGAAATTTTTTAGTCCACCTGATCCGAATGTTCAAGTCTTTGTCTGTTGTCCGTCTGTAAACCTTTTACATTTATGACTTTTTCTCAAAAACCGCCGGGCCAATTTTAACCAAAACTTGGTACAAACATGGAAATAAAAAGGAAAAATGTTTTAAATCTTTTTCTCGAGAACCACTGCACCAGAAATGCCAATATTTACACAAAAGGTTGTATATAGGTAAAAGATTCTAAATTGTATAAAGTCGTGACCCCTCCCCCCACCCCCTGGTGCAAAACTGGGGCCCCAGGCGGGGTTCAAAGTTTTACTTTAACATATATATATATATATATATATATATATATATATATATATATATATATATATATATATGTATATATTGAAATGTTTTTTAAAACCTTCTCAAGAACTACAATGCAACAGTTTGGGATATTACTATGAATACACCCTTAGCTATTGTCGATTCTTAATTGTTACTCCCAGTTTCATACCGGGGCACCAAGAGAGGTTCAAAGTTTAACATAGAAATATATAGGAATCGTGTTTAAAAATCTTCTTCTCGATAACTACAATGTTACAGTTTGTGAGATTACTATACAAGGATCCTTAAATAGTGAAAATTTTAAATGTAAAAGCCGTGACCCGGACCAACACTGGGGTCCCAGAAGGGGTTCAACGTTAAGCATAGAAGTATATTGGGAACATGTTAAAGTATCCTTTTCTTAAGAACTACATTGCGATTACTATGCAAACATCTCTAAATAGTGTAGATGCTAAATTGTTGAAGCCAACTTCCGGACCAATACTAGTACTGAGGCCCCAGAAAGGGGTTCAAAGTTTAAAATAAAAATAATTTATGCTATAAAATATAATTTGCAAGCTAGAATCTGTCTCAGGTAAGATGTGGCCCATGGGCCTTTTGTTTGGCAAAATATTGCATATTATGGAGTACCCCAACTATACGATAACTTTTCGTATAGTTTTCAGAATATAAAATATAAATACAGTTTTCAGGATAGCAAATTGATCTAGATCTTTTACAGACCAGTTTAATATATATCAGAGGTGTACATATTGCTAGGGTTTTGATTTCTGATAATTTCTGAAAAAAAATACTAAAAACAAAATTTACTAGCTGTTGAACTTTATCATTTTTTAGGAAAAAATTGCGTATAGGGTACCCCTATTGTACGGATAACTCCTCCTACAGTTTTCATAAATAGGAAGTTGTTCTTTTGCAGATCAGTTGGGCATATACCGGTATTAGAAGTGTGCATTTTGCTAGGGTTTTGATTTTTGATGATTTCTAAAAAAAAATACCAGCTGTTGAACTTGGTAATTTTTTGGCAAAATATAGCATACGGACAACTCTTCCTACAGTTTTTCAAGATAGGAATTAAGTTGTTCTTTTGCAGATCAAATGGACATAGATCAGATGTATGCATATTGCAAGGATTTTGATTTTTCTGATGATTTTATTTAAAAATACCAGCTGTTGAACATTTTTGGCAAAGTATTGCATAAAGAGTACCCCATATCTCTGGATAGGTAGTGTTCATCAATTCAGTGTTGACAAATATATTATAGATACTTTTTATACAAAAGAAAACCCGGTTTGCTGTCACATTGATAGCTTTTCTCTTGTTTAAGTGACTGTGACGTTAGGGTTCACGTTTGCTAGTCTCAGGGGCCATAACATTAACTTTTATTTAAGTCTTACTTTTACACAACATATATATGTTCCATTGTGGGTCCACTTCTGAAAATTCAAATGTAAAAATGAGCTGTATAGTTCTAATTTTCTCTTCGCTCTGGCGTTATATCATTAGAGCTTGCAGTGTTTGCCAAGGCTTCGCGCAGGCAAGCTTAACGGTAAAATTACCAAAAAAAAGATGTGTCATTTACATTCTTTCTCCTTCGAACTTATCAAAGTCCTGGTCGATGTTTAAAGAACATATTATCGTATAAAAACTGCAATTGACAACTGCTACGATGTTTCATTTTTTACTAGGGCACTCAGTGATCCAATAAATATTGGCAAACATTTATTCACGTGAATCAATTGATATAAAATACCAATACTGGAATGCTATCGGTCATATTTCAAACATTCAATTTGTGGGAATCTTTAGCTATGCAAATAAGAAAATCCAGTACTTTCATTTGTTAAAACCACTTTACATTTAAACAAACAAATCCCATTCATCCAATTGTTTTCATAGGGGATCTTATAGGTGTGAAATCCATAGCAGACATCGACGTTATTGTGCTGTATATGAATATTTTATAAATTGGGATATTTTTGATTTACTTTTGTATTATTCAGATAAATAGTGATAAATGTCGTTTCTTTTTCACAATCCTAAACGGATGCACAATTTTTTTATTACTTTTGTAAACGGTTGGATGTACTGAGAATTACACATGATGCAATGAATAGTTTGTATATTGAACCTGATTTTATTACACACTTCTATGAAAATATTGTGTCTTATGTTTTTAAATCATTTCTTAACCAATATACATAATTATATGTTAACTGAAATAAAAAGCCTCTTCTTTTTTATGCTTCTGACTGAAATTTTAAAATAAATTGCAATTTATGCAAAACTTTATCCCTGAAAATAGTTTAATATTTGCATTATGTAATGTATTAGATATCAACCCTTAATCACGTATAAAATAAGTAATGATTCTTTTTTAATTCTAGACCTAGGAATAGGGGGATAGTGCACCGATAACTTAAGACATTGACTCAGTTGAGTGGAAGAATTTGTTCCAAATTCATTTTCTAGGTGAATGTACGCACACATGTTCTTTCAATTTAGATAGCTAAATTGAATTCGTCTCAGTTTTATTACATTCTTACTCATATGTATACTACTATTCAATTTCGCTAATTATATAAACATTTTAAGGTTGGCCCTTTGTGTGTAGTTCAAAATGTCAAAAGATGCACGTTTTTTCTGGTTATTTTTCTGATGGGACAGGCACGTACAATGTAGCATGGGGGAGGGCAGGGGCCTGCCCCACCCAAATTTTTGTTCATGAAGTTATCTACCAAGTCTGTTAAATCAATGGTATGTTCAGGCCTTAGATAGGGTCAATAGTAAACACTATCAAGATTTTAAAATATTTTTCTTTTGTACTTTCACAGTAGTGGTAGATGAACTACCAAGTAAATGCACTGTTGTGTTTTAATGTTCTCGTCTTAAATTGTGCAATTCATTGCCCAGAGGACAGCGGTAAAGGCTTTTATTATTTTCTTTTGGAGGGAAGGGGGTGACAAATGGGTCCTTATAGTGATTTTAGGTAACTTGATTCTCTCAAATACTCCTCTGACCTTTGTTCCCTCTTTCATGAATATATATTTACATCTACCGTGCATGATTCCCTCTATTTCTTACGGAAACTTATAGATAATTCATAGTAACATATAATTTATAGAAATAGCCAAAATAAAATATACCCACTCCGTTTATCGATTGGTCGAAACCTGCAGCGACCGAAGAAAAATCACGGAACGCACAAATGATAATCATGATGATATCGTACTCAATTTACCATAGGAGACGATTTGGTTGTTATTTTAGCTAACGTACTTATGTACATTAACAATAATTTGGTTAATGTTTCTGACTTTTTACGATCAATTTATCAATTTGTTAAAAGAAAGAAAAGATGTAAATGTAAACAATAAAATTCTTTCTTTGATAATACATGCGGGTTATTACATTATTGCAGAATTAGCGATTTTTTTCTGCAATGTTGCCATTATAATATCCCGCATGAATCATCAAAGAAAGCATTTTATTGTTAAAATGTTGGCAACATCATATTATAAAAAGCAGGCGTTACAGCCAGAGGAGGCTCTGATTAAGATGTCGACTCAAAACTGTTAAAATTTAAATATTGCTGGAAGATAATAAATTATTATAACGCTTCAAAGTCGTATGGTTTCTGATTTATGCTTTTTGAAGTATTGTTTTTTAGAAACAAAAATATATAGTATTCTTTAAATTTAAATTAGTTCATGCATTTCTCTTGTAATTTTTGCATCTGTTCGCCCATTCAAATTCTTTTGTCGACAATAATAAATATATTCAAATTTATATTGTGTGCAATGCATTTTGTCCATTCTGGAAAAATAATAATGCCATTTAAATTATTCATAAATGCGACCCTTTTTCCTTCCAATGAATTAAGTTTCAATAAAATTCTTTTCTTTATGAAAAAGTTAATCCAAATCAATTTGTTTGCAAATATTTGTCGTCTGCAAGGATTGTTTACCAACCATTTTTTAATAGGTTTCGTCATAGTAATTGTTAATAACAGTGTCAAAAAAAAAAAAACAAACACAAAAAACAAATACCTATTTAAATATATAATTGTAATAATCTTTAAAATACCTGTATAAAAGGTTTCGCAGTAACTAATGACCATTTTTTGTCTGTCTGTTTAGTGAAGGTAATAAGCAAATGGAAAATGCAAACGCACTCTAATGACACATTTATTTATGTTTATAAGTATTTATCACCGATACAAATCTTTCTTATTAAAGAATAACCCCTTTTAAATAGGAAAGTTATGCATTAAATGTGTTCAATGACTTTTAATAATATATGTGGTCACAATCTGATCTACATGTATTTCTAATTTTCTATTTGTTATGGGTTAATTTTTTTTTAAAATCCTCTTCGAACTATTACATGC
Organism: Magallana gigas; assembly: GCF_963853765.1. Lineage (NCBI taxonomy): Eukaryota > Metazoa > Mollusca > Bivalvia > Ostreida > Ostreidae > Magallana > Magallana gigas. Next base: position 13,632,807 of record NC_088857.1, read on the forward strand.
CTGTTTTATTCTTGCAGAACAAATACTGCCCCAATGGATTCTTCTTAAGATCTCAGGGAATATGCAAGGACGGTAAGTTTTTGTTCAAAGTATTGAAACCTGTTCTGAGAGCCTTGTTTTATCTGTATTGTCTACGGTACACGACGTGTTTTAAACGGTAACAATTTTTTCTTCAAATTTTTACACTGATATAGATATTTACAATAGAGAGGTTGAGATTTCAATCGTGTACGTATAGGTGTACTAAGGGAATCAACTAAATTCTTCGCGTATTACGTCATCAGTTTTTGAGACGACAAAGTTTCTACGCGTTCTTTTGTAGAGTGTCGCTTACACTTAAGTACAAACTTGTAGCTTTTACAACTAAAATTATCTACTTGATGAGTGAATATATTCTTGTGATACATTACATAGATTTTATTGCTTCATTTGCATGTACATTGATAATAATTTCAACATTTATTTCGAGTTAATTAAGTAAATTTATGTCACAAAACTGCCTTGAAATTTACGTACAAGTTTATATCCTACAAGTTATGAAATCTCAACTGATAAATTACAAAAACGTGCACGTGTAGTTATAACACACGTATGCGAACCTGTACACTTAAAAATCTCTCTAATATCAAGTCAAATACTAAGTACTCGAAGCTTAAATTCCATAGAATCGAAAAAGACAATTATTAAACATGTTGGTGTATCTTGTTGTTCTATACAGGATTGAAAAGAGGTTTTTACTTTACGGCGACACTACAGCTCATTTTCCTTATCTTGGTCAATTAATTTTTTTTTTTACACATAGTTCATTAAAGAAATAGAGGTTGTGCATTTACTGAATGTTTGAATCTTCTTTCTTCGATAATAAGCTGGCGATTAATTGTCAAATTCCATGTTCCTGAATTCAGAATTTATGTCACTAGTAAACGACTCGAACTTTGAATGATTTTTTTTATAAGGTGGTTTTGAATGACATCAGTTGTAGTGGAATTAAATGTAATTTTACAGAAATAAACAGGTAGTGAAAGTAATAAATGCACAGGGTCATGCAAATAACAAATAGAGAAGCGTCTATATTCTTAATGTTAAGAAATATCTACACTTGGTACGACCTCGAAACGTTCTTTTGAATAAGGCACCTTAAAAAATGAAATAAAAATCCTTGGCGGATCTAAAAGTTAAAATATTATTAAAATACAATGATGAATTGCTGACAAAAGTAGATTTTATATTTTTATTTCTTGCAAGATATTTAGTTCGCATTTTTGTTTTGTCCCAATCTCTCTTTATCATTTTTAGCCTAATCTATTGAAGTTAATGGTTTATTTACCCTTTTACCGATATTTACAATCGATGCGCAAGTGCTGTTGAACAAAATGCTTGGCTTGCAATATTTACTGTATCTTCCTGCTAAAATTGTTTGATTGTCATAAATTGACAATTTTTAGTTTCAAAAAGCGTAATTGTTTGCAAAGTTCATACTAAGAACTTAACAAGAAAATTCATTTAAGTTACAGGAAAGTTGTCATTTCATGGAGTTTCGCAAATTGGGTTGTAGTCTCTCTTAATGGAATCCAATTCAAAGGCGACCTTTTTACTTATTAGATGTATGTCGGGCTAATTTTGCACCATAACGGAGATTTCATAAAATTGAAGGCATCCCCAGAAAGTGTTAAATATAAGAAACAAGAATGGAGAGAGGGTATAATCTCTATTGACTATTCATTGCATCGATATATGCTTTTACGTTAGTGTCTTTCGATCAATATGTTATAGGTATCATTGGTCTAATATTTTACAAACTTCAAAATGTGCTTTTCGTTTTAGATAATCTTGCACTGCACAGTCCAACAACAATGAGCTCGGTGTATGCCGATCCAGTGTATGCGTACCAGCGCCTTGGTAACGGTAGCCTCGCAGTGAATGGAGAAGTACGTCCAGATGATACCGAGTGTGCAGTTACAAATGAAGATCTCTATCCATTTTTAACAATTGATCTTTTGGACAAATTTCATGTGGGGCGTGTTGTTTTCACAAATAGAAAAACGTCAGGTATAGTACTGCAGTATATGTCAAAGCATAACATAAGACCCAACCGTCAAATCCCTACATGAATCTGAAAGCAGATCTACATCAAAAAAATTCCTCCAATCCTCTCTTTTAAATTATCAAAATTGAATGCAGTCATTACCCGGTTTATCAATAAAATATTTTTGTGATAATATAATCCTAATAAGTATTATTTGTATTATTACACTTGTATAGTAAATTTAATGCTTTTTGTTTCATTATCAAAGAATTTAGGTTGCATGACCTGAATGTAACAGTTGGGACAGACGGTTCAAACTTCGGTTGTTTCTGCGGATTTTTTAAAGGACCGGGAACATCGCATCAGGTAGTGAACATGACATGCCAAGAAACGTGTAGAGGGCGCTATGTTCGTCTTCAGATTGTTTCCGGTCGTGAGTTTCTTCAGCTCTGTGAGGTAGAGGTCTACAGTATATGCGAATGAATACAAACAATTACATGACATTTATTGTTAACAGGCACTTAGTATCGTTTTTTTAAAAACTCGTCCAAATAAATTGACAAACAAACAAAAATCTAATCTTTTGTTTCCTGTGGGTGGTGGGGAGGGGGTGTTAGTTTATCTGTTACTTCAACTTTTTATTCAATTCCTTATTTTCACTTCAATATGTCAATTTTTTTTACAACATCCCAAAGAGTGGGGAAAGGGGGTGGGGGTGCTCCTTGGTCACTTACTTTCTCACATGTAAATTAAAATAAACATTTTGTAAAAATAGACTATCGATTGCTTTAAGATCCATTATCTATGTGCTATTTTGTTTGGAACATAAAGTAACGGGAATACTCGATATATATAAACTGTATTAACATAACGTAAGTATCGAGGTCACATTTGTAGAAAATTGTTATGATATTCATATTGTCGATTATTTGCTAAAACACTTTGTTTTAATTATGAATTTAGAAAAGGGTATCATTCCATCGTGTGATTTTTAAGCTGAGTGAAATCCATTGACTTCGATGAAAAAGTTATAAAAATGTTACTGATTTAATTTTTATCAGTGTTTGTTTAAAATGTTTAGTGGTGTAAAATATCTTGTCAAAGTACATATTCTGACATTAAGTTATTATTACAAAATTTGCAAAATTTGTATATTCAGCTTTTATGTGCAGACAATCTATCCTGTATAAAAATAACTGCGTAAACATACTACTAGTATTTGTATACTCATGTTTATAAAGTGACCTATAGGTCCGATGGGCCGGGTGTTTATTCATTAAGGTATTATATCATATGCATGTATCTTTATTTGTTTATAGAACACATGTCACTATAAGAAATCATTTACTTACTTACTTATTAATAAAGCTGAAAATGCATAAATATTTTTGATTGACTAGTTTGTGAAACACCGATGCCCCCTCCCATGGGCATACATTACTGAGTGCAGAGGCCTTTTATTATGGGCAGTATACATGGAAATGAAATTGATCTTTTGAACTTAAAATCAGTAGGGGTCATCTACCGGTATTATATGAGATGCATCAATATCTCAAGTTTGAAATGTCTAAGTTGACTTAGAATGTTCTGGACTTACGATGGAACTATAGAAATTGATTTTTTCATGTAAAAGTAGATGCTAGCACGACAAGAACCTAAATCTCTATCTACAACAACAATAATTACCCCATTCTTGGAATTTATAGAATATTGTTTCATACGTTTGTTTTGTATGATTGTTATTTTGAAGAATATAACATAATTCTTTAAACCCTTAAAATCGTTTCCTTTTTAAATCCTTCCAAAATCGGAATATCAACGGGACTAACCCCTAGATAGTCCCGTTACAATAAGAAGACGATGGCGCGTTTTAGTTTTTGTTTTGGGGTACCAGTATGCTAATGTCTCGAGAATTTACCATAAATAGATCGCCAACTGGCATTTTTGGTCATGGCGTAATTAATAAATCAATCAATCAATCATCACATCAACAATAAATTGTTCAATCAATAAATATAAATCAATCACATCAGCAATAAGACTGTTTAATCAATCAATCAATCAATCCATAAATAATCAATCAATCAAATTATTTGATCAATCAATATAAATCAATGAACATCCCACTCCCGGACAACTCAAGTTTCTTAAATTTTATATATTAAAATTTACCAAATATATGGCTCGGACAGGACCACCATAACCTCCCCAACCCTGGCAAACCTAAATATCTCTTGGATCATTCCATTCTCCCTGGCAAAAAAGCCTTGATCCGCGCCTAAAAACGTTGCCTTTAATTCAAGGGCATGTTTTCTCTAAGTTACGATTTCCCCAGGTTATGATTTCTCCTTATACCTTTATGCACACCATCTAGCGTTATTTCAGTGCATGAATGTTGGTTTTGCATCGGTGATCGTTTGTTTTGCATCGGTGTCTGTTGATTTTGCAAAAGAGGGTGTCTCTTTTACGGTTTTACCGTTTCCGCCGATCATATAGTTGTGCACTCGATCTATGCTCCACTGAAATCAAGGTGACAAAAGAGAAGACGGTCTTTTATAATGCAGACTCCCTTGCACCATTCTCTCCAACACAGTATTCATTACTAATTATTACTTAGCTCCCTTATTGCTCAGACCAAATTGTGTTATAATGCCTTCAAAATCCATTTAAAACGTAAAACAACATCATTAACATACTTTGGGGAAAGTCGGTGTAGAGCAGACTAATGGCCCCCTTAGAATAATGATTAGGGATTTACGTCGACAAATGACGCCCATTTCTCCTGACGAATAAGTGTCATTTTCATAACTATAAGCACACTGTGCGTAAAGAAAAGTAACCCCTGTAATCATAAAAAAGCAAAAGAAGAGAGACTGAACACATTGCCAACAAGTGTAAATTCATAAAATTCATACAGTGGTCCATTGCTGTACCCCTGAAAATATTCTCCAAGGCTACTGCTACTCTGATATAAAGAGTACTACATTTCATTACAAAACTTTATTTGTACCATCAACGGTCAAACTTTGGAAAAATTTGCCACTACATATCTAACAAAACCCAAATAAAAAAAAATATCCCATTTGAAACGCTTTCTTCAGTTACACTCTCACGACATGTCATGTCCTTTTTACTTTTATTTTGCCTTCGTAAAAGTCAACTTTTACATACAAGACTAAGGAAAGAAAGAAAGCCTCTAAAAGTTCATCTTCATTCTCGTAGCATCATGGGCGGTCCCGATTGTACTTGTGGTAGTCGCGAAACAACTCAACGCTTCCTATTAGAGTGTCACACACCCCGAAGAATCTATCTTTACTCTTTACAGTATGACATAAATGCTGAAACATTAATTTATGGTGATGACAATGTTAGCTTTTTAAAAAGCTATAAAGAAAGTCAGTAGCGGAATATTAATTTTAGGCCAAACGTGAATCCACAATCTATTACATGTAAAATACGAGTTATACAGTTACAGTAAATTACTTTATCTCTGTAAATTATTGGTCAATTGAAAAGCCTTTAATATCAAAACACTTTGTATTAATATCAAATAGATATCAAGTGTCGAAATTTCTTTGATTTGTATCAGGTCATTAGAGATAAGATATGAGCAAAACATCAAAAAGGAAAAACAAAGAAGCATGGGGTATTGCAAGGACCTGTACCTGTGATATTTTGCTGTCCAATTTTTATTTGATAATAACTTATAAGGAATAAGTTTGTAACATTGATAATCGTATTTCAATCTCTCCAATATTATTTTATCATTTTTGCGTGTTAAACTGTTAGTTACTTTGTCTTTGAATAATAAAATGTATGAGAGGATTTAAAATATAGGAAGTCAATGAAAAAAGCAAGAAGTTTATTCTAACACAAAGCAAAAATAAAATAAACCTTCTGAATCTGGCCAATCGAACAATGTGCAAGCTTAAATGTTTAAGATATTATGTAATTTCAAATTAGGCAATTTTTCAGTGTAATGTCTAGAATTTTGTTTTGAAATTTTTTTCAGAGATTTGCAACTAGAATTAAGAGAAGTAATCAATCCATTATCATCTCTCAACTGCGCGATTCTCGGAAAGGAGATGAAATAAAAAGCACAAATAAAAAGCACAGAATTTAAAATCGATTTTTTAAAATTTAAAATATATATGTCTATGTTCCATCGATTTTGTATAACGGGTTTCTATAAGATATTAATACGAGTAGGGCAAATATTCAGAGATTGGTGGATCCTAGAGAATGAAAGATCGAACTTTTGTATAAATTCTGAAATCATTTGACTTATTGTTCATATATGTAGGTGCTTACTTAGTTGCGGCAGGTGAAGGCAATTTAAAATGAAAATCTTGGCAGAGATTTTACATTTATACGGTTTTATAATAATGCATTCTTCAGGACAATTACTTACTTTATCTTCAAACTTCATCAAACAAGGGCATATTTCCGATACCACAGATCTATGTGTTTTCGCTGTCAACACCCTTGAAATCAAGTCTCTTAGAGAGTGTGCATTGTATTGTGGAATGAATTTTCTTTGTAACGCTTTTGATTTTTGCTTTCTTGGAGGTGTCTTCAGTTGCCGGCTCCGCTATGGAAGAGCAAAACTTTCAAACACCACTACACAATGTGAACTTTATGAAATCTCAACTGTGAGTGCAATTCTTTAATTTTTGATTATACATAATTATTAATTTTTGGTGTTTTTCTTTTAAATCTACTTTTCAAATAACAGTATGATCAATGTTAAATCAGACAATAATAATTTGAAATTCTTTTCGACAGATATGTGAAAAGTTATGAAATTTGAAAGTCGCTCAAACGAAAGTAAATACTAGAAACAACATTTAGCAATCACTCGCACCGGAAGTGGCGTGCGCTCAAAAATTTAATGAATCTGTATCATAAAATATGTCTTTGTAAAAGAGAAACAATTACTGTTATCAGTTGGAAACACACAAAGTATTTGAATTATGTGTTTAAACAAAAAGTTTTAAAAAATGAAATATTTGCATTCTTCTACTTAACTACAGGGCTTGTAAAATCTTACGATACTTTTCTCGAGAATTCTTCTTCAGATCAATTTAATAACCGATACTGAAGCAGCAATGTTGATTGATAGTGACAATAAAAGATTGGGTCTGGTCAATGCATTTTACATTGTCTCGATTCCGTAAAAAGTAACGTGGGCTCTAAACCTTTAATTTAAAACATTCAAGTATCTGCTTTGTGAGTACTCGCCGACTTTCTTCCTTTGATCACGAGATTTTTTTATCACTAAAAATACTCTATTGGAACCGCTTAAAGATAGAAGAAGGGGCATACGTAGAATAACCATGTATTTAAGGATGATGTAAAATACAGCCCCCCAGTAAAACATTTTGAAAGTTATATCATGCTTGATCTTAATATATTAACTCTTTAAAAAGAATTCCACATTTTTAGCCGATAGAAATCAATATATCATACAGATGAAAAGCATTTTTTGATGGTAGAAAAAAAACACCTTTAAATCAAAGAGCACAATTAGGTAAAAAAAAATGTCAATGTAATTAATTAAAATCTACATAAAAAAAAATTCCACACTGCGTTTATACAATTGCAAAAAGTCTAGTTAGCCTTCCTATATATAAACTGGTGCAGTATCCCTGATGTAAACTCGATGAACTCATCATTACATTACTTGTCTGTACAATGTATGTCATGTGACATACATTCCAGTAAGCGTGTTCAACGTGACTTTTTATTTGCTAATATTTTTCATTCATGCAGTTATATTATTATTGTTATGTTTCACTTGTTTTTATTGTCCATTTTTTTTCTCCAAATTCTGAGATCGTGAAATTTGCTGTTACTGGGTCTAAATTATACCATCATTAATTCGTCGATTATTACAACAAAAGAGGAACCGAGCTAATGTTTAAATGCAACCGTTAGGCTAGCGCAGCATAAACAGATAGAGCCAGACTCATACGCATATATATATTTATATATATATATATATATATATATATATATATATATATATATATATATATATATATATATATATAGTCCAATCCACACTTTGCAAAAGTTGGGTCCCTTTTCTGTGTCAACTAAAAGGTCAAAAGGGAAAAACCAATTTTTTCCTTCTTTATGCAACCAAGTACATGTATTTTGGCGTCCTGCGATGACATCTTTTGGAATTTAATTTATTCCTTCGATATGTGTGTTGCCCCATCTTGGGGCAATCAAATTACACAAAGGAAACAGATTTTTAATGTCAAATAACAAAGTTATAAACCTCTAAACTACAAAAGCTACTGTGAGAAATCTATAGGTTTTCCCCAAAGATGGTGGCCAAGGGACATAACTTTTGTGAAGTGTGGATTGGTCTATTATTTTAAACAATTAGCATGGCTTACCAATGAAATGCTAAATTGAATACTGATTAAAACAATACATTTCATCTAAAAAAAAATAACCTATTGATCATGGTTAAACGAATGGATACAAAATAGAATATAAAACTTATTCCATTTTTATTCTTTGAAATTTCATTCAACTCTTTGACCCCAGTAAACATATTAAGCAATGTCATGAAATTTGATCAGTTAATGCTGAGTTCATGGTTAATAGTTTAGTTTAAAATGTCGTTAGTTAAGTTATAAATTTAGTGTTTAATAATGCAGGATTTTTTTCCCCTTTTAAAGTGATTGTTACATCGGAGTTCACATTTGCTGGCCCCATGGCCATAAAACTTAGATGAGCTCAATTTTGATCTATATATGCAAGTCTCACACGATGTATGTTCTTTTGGTAAACGTGAGACTTAGATCAAGAGTGAGCTCGTCAATGTTTTATGGCCCCGGATCTGCCTTTTTGAAAACTCTCTTGAGAATTAACTACAAACAGTATACTGTTTTATTTCGTTTACAATGGGTGAAGTTCTACTTTATGCGTTATTTAATGTCTGGGAAAAAAATCGAATTTATTTAAACTTTGAAGTTACATATCACTATAGTGATCAAACAAACAATTCTTACTATACATAGTCGATGGAAAATGCTTTAAAACGTGTCAGTGTCATAAAGTGAAAACTTTTGACAAACGTCCACCTGGATAGAACCCATGTGACTATTTGAAATAATTTATTCCATACATGAGTTCAACATTGGTCACACAGTTAATGGCTTTCGCTTGCTATAGGAAAAACCTTGAAAATTTCATACATTTTTCCTTTATTGAGTACCAGCCAAATGTACAAACTTCTTATTTTCACATGCGTTTTCTTGATGTATTATACGTCTTTTGTTTTCTCCACAAGTTTGTACACGGTTAGGCTGACAGTAAACAAAGGCTTTAAAATGAATGCCCGTCCTCGATCTACTATATAAAATCACGAATGTCGGCTGACCCATAATGTAAAGTTTCGAGCTTTTTTTATACACTAAATTCAGCGCTAAAACTTGTTGATTCTTATGGTTTAAATATCAATAGATGGCGTGAAATAAAAAAAATATATGCTTAATTTGAATCCTTAATTTTTTCACTTTTTACCGGGGCCCATACGTGCACTCGTTTTTTGAAGCCTAAGGCAATGTACACGGAACTGTGGGTAAATATAGAAAATTCAAAGGTGAAAGGGAGAACATGTTTTTAAAAAAATTGTCTTGTCCATGCGTTGTCGTTAGAGTTTATGGTGCTCGTTATTGCTTCGCGCCCGCGAGTTGCACCGTTAAAATCACTGATAAAGATGTGTCAAATTAATCCCTACTCGTTTGAAAATTATCAAAATCATGTTTTAAAAACATACCGTATTATAAGGGCCATTGACAAGCATTACGGGTTTCATTCTTCACTATATAAGGGCACATCGACTAATTAAAAAAAAATATTGGCAAACACTCGTTCACATTAATCGAAGTACTAGTATGTTATCTGACAATACCAATACTAGAACGCTTTTCGGCATCTTTAAAACATTTAACTGAATGGGTATCTTTAGCTTTAGAAATTAAAAAAAATCCACTTTTTTAAACCACTTTACATTAATTAAAATATCCATACTCGAATTAAAGATAATTGTGTTTTGAATGAATACCTACTCAGGTGTAATATCATTGATTTTCCTTTGCGTGAATTGGACAACAAATGATGCACACTAGTAACTTTATTCCTAGATATGAACAAATTATTCGACAAGATGCGTGGGAAATCACATTTCTAAATTAAAAGGTTTTGCATGTTGAACCCGGATTTTGCATAGTTATTAAAATGTAATGTGTCTGAACCTTTTTTTTTTTTAAATATTTGGGCGTGAAAGGGCCAAAAGAAAAAAAAAATCTTATTCGAACGCATTAGCTATTTGTTCGGAAAAATAAGTCATTTGCACATAGCTCGTGATTGCCTCATATATCTCTTTGTTAATTCGGTGAGGATTAATATGAGGCAATATGGCCGTCATTCGCCAACGCTTCGCCTACTCATTTCGACATTTCATATTATATAATACAGAAACCATAAGTTTTTAAAATATTTGGAGTTTGCCCTTTGAAATTCTTTAAGATTAGAGAAATTGCCCTTTGAATATTGACGTCACATTATTACTTATTAGGTTAGTTACTGACTCACTACGGAAATATATTGGGTTGATCAGTCTCATAGATGGCAAGGCGAAGCCGAGCCGCCTATAAGATTGATCAACCCAATATATTTCCGTAGTGAGTCAGTAACTTACCTAATAAGTGTTTTGTTTCCCTGAGAACTATCAAGCGACATGTTTATTCACAAATAGTGATGAATAATAGTGAATAGTGAAGCCACGTACAAAATGTCTAACATCTCGTCCAATTTAACTCATTTAAACTCTTCAAAATTTTCAATCTCACCTTTCAAATACTCTTTAAAAATCTTTGCTTCACCCATGTTTACTTACAATGTTTTGTTGCTATTCAATTTTAAATGTTTTCTCCCTTTCCTCTGCAGAGATTTGAGCAAATTTCGACGCTGCCATTTTGTTCTTCTCCAGACAAAACAATGTGACGTCAATATTCTAAGGGCAACTACTCTAATCTTAAAGAATTTCAAAGGGCAACTACTCCATATACATTAAGAACTTACGGCATGCGGTTTATGTATTTAGTTCTATGAAATGTCGAAATGAGTAAGCGAGGCGTCGGCCAATGACGGCCACATTGCCTAATATTATATCTCACCGAACAAATATAGAGATATATGAGGCAATGAAAGTGTGACATTTCAGTCAAAGGGAAATCAATGTTGTGTTTGGACCAAAACGACAGCGTTGAAATTTGCTAAAATCTCTGTAGAAGAAAGGGGAAAACGTTTGAAATTGAATAGCAGCCAACAAAACATTGTAAGAAAACATGATTTTTAAGGAGTATTAAAAATTGAGACTGATAATTTTTGACGAGTTTAAATGAGTTAAATTGGATGAGCTCTTAGGTATCTTGTACATGACTTTGCGTAGATCATCGCTTTTTGTAAATAAATACGTTACTTAATGGTCCTCTGGAAAACAAAACACTTAGTACGTTTGTTACTGACTGACTAGAGAAATACGTTCGCCTCGCCATCTATGAGATTGATCAACCCAATATATTTCTGTAATCAGTCAGTAACGAACCTAATAAGTATATATATATATATATATATATATATATATATATATATATATATATATATATATATATATATATATATATATATATATATATATATATATATATATATATATATACATTGTATATATATATATATATATATATATATATATATATATATATATATATATATATATATATATATATATATATATTTTTATATATATTTTTATATATATATGTTCTGTTTGTTATGGGCTCATATTTTTTTTTAAATTTTTTGAACGATAACATGCTTGTATTTATTATAACAGAACAAAGACTGCCCAGACGGATTCTTCTTAAGATCTCAAGGAATATGCAAGAACAGTAAGTGTTATTACTCAAAGCACTGACATCTGTTTAAAAAGCTATTTCATACATGTATCTTTGTTGTCCAAGGTACACATTTTTTAAAGATAGGCATGATCACCGCGGCCATGTTTTAAGGCTTCCCGATGGATTTTACAGCGATATGTAGAAAATCACTTGTCTGTACTTCATACGATATGACGTCTTAATTAACTTTGACGTCACGATCTGCATTCCTGTCGATAGTTCTCAGGGAATTCAATATTTATTTGTTTTATATCGAGCACGGTTTATAAAGCGTAAACTGCCCCAAACCATTTTATATCGTATAAAACAAATAAAAATTGAATTCAGTCCTCAAATAAAACCGCACGTTTCCTTTACATAGATGCGGCCGTTAATACTAGACGTACAGAATTCATTTATATTAAAAACCAGTATCAAATAATCGGCAGTTTTAAAGCTTTGTTTTAAGTAAAAGACTATATATAAATTCTTTTAATGATGTTTCATAACAATATCTTTGTTTCATAGGGTGTACCGGGGCTTAAATTTTTGATAAACACGCTGACAAATCATGGTTTAAACAACCATTTTCTATGAAATATAAAGGACAAAAGTAACAAATTTCAGAGTTTTGTCCATTTTTGACTAATGAAATATATCTAGATTGCCTAGTCTCTCCAAAAACGGCATTAAACAAGCTCTTGACCTCTTTAAAATGATGTCAAATTAAACATAGGTACCGGGATTACTTTTCCCGTGATTAAATAAAGAATGTCAAAATATTGTTTTATTTTCTACATAATTCCTTTAAGGATGACGTTTACTCAGAATGAAAAAAAATTCCACTGATGATAATGACAAACCAACTATTATGTGTTATAGACCTTACATGGTAGTGTTATTCTTCACTTTCAAAAAAGTAGGTCACCTACTTTTTGAGTTAATGGGTTGAGTTGAATGAGTTGAATATTTTTTGAAAATTTAAGAAAAATCCAAAAAAAAAATTTTACTCTATGATTGAGATTTTCTTAATTATGAAAATAATACAAATTGCTTAACTCTTTAACAAATGAAATACAGTTTATGAATGGTGGTGACATTAAATGGATACAAAGCATTAAGTTTTCATTCACAATTTTTATAGATATTCTAGTCCGAATTTCCTCTATCAGTTTTCAAATTACTACCCATTTTTGATTCAATATAACAAAAAACTGAATGATGATAATGCTAAAACATTTATATATTAAACTAAGTATATTGACCTTTTTCTGCTAGCATGAAATGTATATGAGGTCAATGATCAAAATTTTGAGATATGGTGTCTTTTATCATTTTTAAGCATTTTTCAATATTTTTGTAGTGTGTGCCATAGGATTATCTAAACGAAAAAGCAAGATAAAACCAACAGAAAATATGCAAAATTATGTTGACTAACAGATAAAATCTTTACTTTAAATATTATAGAACTACCAAAAATATTTCAGTGGAAAACAAAATCTGAAAAATTAAGCCCGAATTTCCTCTGTTTTGCTAAAAGTCAAAATTTGTCAGAGCCTTATTCCATAATTTAGTAAACATATCGATGGTTATTTCAATAATAATTCACATCATAAAGGCTTTTTGTATTTAAAACAAATGTTACTCATGAAATTGAATTTCTTAACAATCCGGATTTGAGAACTCAAACCCTGAGTAAATAACGTCCTTAAAGCCGTAAAATACGGGAAAAGATTAATCAAATCAATTATGACGTCATAATGGTTCTAGCACAAAAAAGACACTCTGGAATCATTTACGAGATCTTGACCTTAACATCGGTGTCAATAAATGTAACATAGATTTTAAGAAATACTCCCGATCAAATAATTTTTGCGATGATTCAAATAATATCGTTTTCCAGCCGTATTTTAGTATCGGGACGCCTTAACATTACTGCGACAATTTTTCCCCTCAAATTTCTCTTTTCCGTTATCAATATTCACAATGCTGAGTTCAGGTATTCCCAGAGGTCAGCCAAAATTTTTATCAACGGTTGTTAAGTTTTAACTGAGATATAGACCTACAATTTTTTGTTAGGTACATGTAAACAAGGCTCGTGCAATTTAGATGTTCAATTGGACTTCAAGAGCTAAAAGGAATTCCCCTATTTTATACATAAACAACGCTGTAATTATATGAATTTTCCATCATATGGGTATAGTCCACTAATGCATTTTCCATAGGCGGTAATGGTAACGTTGGGGTTTATAGTTCCGGCCCTAATTTTCATTCAGCAACGAGGGACTAAAAGCTCATCAAATTGTCTCTTTCCTGTTAAAATTTCGTGGAGTGAAGTCAGATTCGTTTTCCGGCAAAATGCGTCTGTATTGAAAAACTCTGAAAATGAAAGTAAAAGTAGGGAATTTCACAAATTTGGAAAGAGTGTACATCAAACAATTTCAATTCTTTTCTTCAAATGATAATTCAATTTTCACACTTGCTTTTAAAATTGCAAATCCTCTTTTCTGACATATGTCATTGACAAGCATTTTGAATTAAAATGTCCCAATAAATGTATATACACTCTGCAACTATTTTGCCTAAAGGCACTACTTTGTTGTCCTACCAATTCTAAAAATAGTTAGAGGGATATACCCATATACGCTTTCCTATATTTATAGTATTGAAGAAATCTTATCTACACTGATATTTCCTTTATCAAGTCAATCTTAACTCAAAGCGTAAATTCCATAAATTCGAAAAAGAAGAAAGGTTAACATGCCGGTATATTTTAATTTTTTTCTGGTGATGATCTTTTAAGGGTTGAAAAATTCCCTTTATCTCAAAAAAGAAGACCTCTTTAGATCTATGTCGGTCTAATTTAGCATCATAGCGAAGATCTTATGGGATTGTAAAAAATGTTATATAAAACAAAAACATCGGAGAGGAAGACATGGTCTCGATAAGTTATAATTTGTAATATTAATAGTTATAATGCCAGTGTCTTTTGATGAAAATGTGAGAGACATCAATGATATAATATTTTTAAAAGTGCTTTAATGTTCTTATCTTAATCTAAAATATTATCGTTTTAGATAATCTTGCACTGCACAGTCCCACAACAATGAGCTCGGTGTTTGCCGATCCAGTGTATGCGTTCCAGCGCCTTGGTAACGGTAGCCTCGCAGTGAATGGAGAAGTACGTCCGGATGATACCGAGTGTGCAGTGACCAATAAAGAGCTATATCCTTTTTTAACAATTGATCTTCTGGACAGATTTCATGTCGGGCGTGTTGTTTTCACAAATAGAAAAACTTCAGGTATAGTACTGCAATATGTGTCAAAGAGTAACACATATTTTATATAAAAATAGATTTATATTTCATAAACTAATTTTAAAAGTTCCTCTTGTTCTCGCCTTTAAATCACAGAGACGACAAATTTTGGCAATAGTTCCACAATGCGTTAAAATCGCCATTTTGTGACGCACTGTCATTAAAAGTAGACGTCACGGGGTGTCGAGGATCCTTAAAGTATTATTTGTGTAAGTAAAATTACACGTGTATAATAATGCTTTTTGTTTCATTATCAAAGAATTAAGGTTGCATGACCTGAATGTAACAGTTGGGACGGACGGTACAAACTTCGGTTGTTTCTGCGGATTTTTTAAAGGACCGGGAACATCGCATCAGGTAGTGAACATGACATGCCAAGGAACGTGTAGAGGGCGCTATGTTCGTCTTCAGATTGTTTCCGGTCGTGAGTTTCTTCAGCTCTGTGAGGTAGAGGTCTACAGTTTATGCAAATGAAAAACCCGTTTGTATGATATTTGTTGTAAAAATAGCTTATCGACTGCTTTAAGATTTACTATCTATGTATAATGTACTATATTCTTTTGTTTGGATCATGAAGCAACGCTCTTACTTGATATATACATTGTTCTAACATAACGTACACTGTAGGAGCCGAGTTCATATTAGTAGAATCTTGTTATGATATTCACATTGTAGTTTTTGTACTGAATAACTTTGTGGTTATTTTGAGTTTGGAAAAGGTATCATTTGATCTTATCATTGTGATTTTTTAGCTGAATAAAATCAATTGACTTCATTGTTTTTAAAAATGACTAAAATACGTTCTGACGTATATTTATACATGTAAGTTAGTAATGCATAAATATTTATAAATCACTAGGTTGGCCAATTACATATAAAAAAAAAAAAAAACCACTGCGACGTAAAATGATGCCAGTTCCAATGTGGCATTTTTGCAATCGTCATTCGAAAAATTCAAATTGTCATATGATAGACCGTTGCTTGGAGAGTTTATAACCACGTTTGTTATTAATGTATCGCACCTATAAGGTGATATATTAACCTTTGAAAAATTCTTTTATATTACAGGAATTCTTTTAAATTTTAAGTTATTATGTGGGAAAATTATTTCTCCCTTTTCTTTAATAGTTTTTTTTTTAGATTTATATCTCACCTACCAAAAAAGACGCAATAAAAACAAAATTAAATGGTTATAAAATTTTTTAGGCAATGGTCTCTCTTTTGATATTGATGAAAATATATAGGTTGTTGTTTGTATTTGTTCTTTGGGTTTTTTTTTCTTTCTTCCAAAACTGCATTTTTAGCTGGTGCAAAATTATCACCTTAATATCGGCTTAATTATCCGAAAAAGTGTTATATCATACAGACTATTTGAATCTTGACTAAGTCTGATATAAAAGTCATCATCAAAACACCAAAAACAATGGAGTGAGAAAAACTAATACAGCTAAGTGAACTGCCACTGCTTCATTGAGTTGCTAGACTGAAAATTGAATTATCTGTCAGAGTAAATGTAGGTGCTGGCACGACAAAAAAACCTTCATTGCACAATGAATGGAAGTTGAATGAAGTCCCTATGTTTTGCAAATGTACGTAGAGTTTTCAGAAAAAATGGTGTGTTTTACTTTTTAGTCCCTCACCAGCTAAACCAAAGGGGACTCTCAATAGTCTTTATCGCTCTCTTACCATCTGTCTGCCAGTCATTTTGTCCTATTAACTTAGTTTTGTATATGAATAAGGTTAATCAGTCCAAAACTAGAGTACTTTTTGTGAACGATTCGATATTTAATGGGTGGCACTGTAGCTCGCAGTCGTCCATCTGAATTTTTTCAGGCCGGGACCTACAGACCTGCAGCTACACTGAAACGTGCTTCCACACCAGCTGTACGCCTTAATTTGGTAAGGATGTTCCTTTGCCAAAAGTGTGGGAGTTGAAGTTCATTAGGACAACGCCTTTTTAGTATTACATCTACAGGTCCCATGTACTGTCAGGCAAATGTATGATAAAGAATACCCTCGGACGCAAAGATATAAACAACATTTAGGGCAATCATTTGGGACGTCTCACTAAAAATACTGACAAAACCCAATTTGTATTTTTAGATTTGAATATAATTTAAAAAATTAAAGTAGAGTTCGGATTGGAAACCTTTGACAAGCAAAAATTTTTTTGATTTCGATAAATTAGTTTGTGACATCTTGGTCCGATTGGTGATTTAAAAATCGGAGTGGGGGTGGGAGACTCATTAGTATATTATTTATTTTAATATACATGTATATCACATACACAAAGTTGCATTTAAAAGAACAGCTTTTTTCTAAGTGATTGATGTAATACTCATCAATTAGTAAATGAAACAAAAATTAAAATAATGTTAAATATAAAACAATTAATAAAAAGCAAACTGATGGAATACATATAAATATTTTCATATACATGTAAAACACATTGAAATATATATAACACAAGAATTGATAATCTTGATTGTACATTGCAGGATGAAATTCTCGTATTTAACAGGATTTACTGTAAATAAATACCATAAGTATTTGACTAATTTAACACATCAAAAATCTGGGTAGCATAACCTTAGCTTTTTAGTCAGATTTAAGGGTCCAATAGTAAAGCACTGTATGTGAAAATATCACAATTAATCTTTCCCCTATTAACTTTAAAATCAAATACTGTGGAATTATTAGAATTCGTAGAGGCTCAATTTTCGTGGTATTCGTGGGTAGCTCTCACCCACGAACTTACATCCTCGACAAAAACCAATTTAGAGTTTCCTCTCATATTGAAAATGAAAACCGACGCATCCACGAAATTTACATGCTACCGAATAAGCAAACAACCGGCCTTCCAAGAATTTTGGCCCCCAAGAATTTAAATGATTCCACAGTATTCAAACGTTTAGTTTACTCATCTAATTAGTTTGATTTATATCTTTTTGAGTATTGTGAATTTTTATCCCCTTGCGCAACTTGTTGCGAGGGGGTTATAGCATTGCTGCTGTGCGTGTGTGTGTATGTATGTATGTATGTGTGTCCATTTTCAGCTTCTTAGCAAAATTCAAAGACACGAATGTTTATCAAACTTTGTACACTTCTTTGGCATGGTAAATGGACAAACTCTATTGATTTACAAGTTAATTGATTAAATATTTTTTAAAGTATTTTTAAAGTATCGTACAAAACCCGCAGTTAAAACGGGAATCTTAAGTATACGACTTGACAAAAGAGATATCCGGTGATTTTATGTAAGACTTGAAGTAAATGGCTACCGTATGCTTTCAAATCAAATGGGGGGGTTCAAATCTAGTAAAGGTAAAAAACAAATGTTTTGTAGTATTGGAGGGTTAGAAGATTGCACATACATGTAGTTAAAAGCTGAAGCGGGCAAGAGATTAAAGTCATCCGATTTACATCGAAACAAGCAGTCCATCAGAGCAGACTACTGATCGATAGATCGTTATCTACGTTTCATAGTGTATACGGGTCTTTTATGTATGCCTATATAATAATAGATGTCACTAAATGAATCTTAATTATTAAACTTTAAAGCATGTGTGTTGAGTTTCTGCTAGAAATAGGAAAACTGTACAACCACGTAATTAAATGTAACCTCCCCCTCCCCTCCAAATTTATAAACCACAAAGCTTAGGGATTGGGATAAAATAGAAGTTATGAATTCAAAATGGTTTAAAGAATACGAATACTGTCATATTTATTCTGATATGATACATTTACATGTATTTTCCCTAAATAGTGCATTCCTCCGACAATAAGTCATATCGCGATGGGATGCTCCGCTTAGCGTTGCCTTGGTTGTTTTTTTGTTTTTGTTTTTTTTTTTTTTTGCTTGCACGTATTAATAATGGATTATATATACTAATCGATCTCGGAATCATATTTCATTTCAATGAAGTAGTAAAAATGAAAAGGTTTACAATAAATGTTTAAGTATTTAAAGAATCTTCTCAAGAAAAAAGTGACAAATGTACGTGACAAATACTTATACTATCATTTGATTTTAACGTTGAAAACGGAACAAATTTTTAACTTCTTTTCTAAATCTAAGGTCAAAAATCAGATATAAAAAGAAATTGCTGACGTTGTTAATGATATACATCCTGTATAGAAATAAACTTATTCTAAATTCTAGTGGCGAAATTTGGTCCCAAAATGATATATTGATTAATTCTCGAATCATAACATATACTCTTGGTGTATAGGACAAAGCAAAAACAAAGCTAATAATACAGAACATTAATGAAAATCTGTACTTGTTAATTGTTTCCTTAATTTGACTTTTATTTTCGTTTTCTTCTTCATGAGTAGTAGATAGCAACTGGCCCGTGGTGACATCACTGCTCTGATTCGATGGGTTAGTTCTTGACGATGACACACCACTGACTGTATTGCTAACTTCCGCATTGCCTAGATTTTCTTTGGTGTCTTTTTTCTGTTTTTGGCAATATTTCTGCTGGACTTGCAACGTTTTCCGGAAGTTTATCTGCCGAATAATTACCCGCCCAACCAATGCGTAAAAGATGCTCATTAAGGTTATTCCTGAAATTCCGACAGTTATAACCACGATGTCATAAATCAGATGATATATGTACATGCTTTGTCGTTTATATATTCTCCCACATTGTCCCTCAGAAACACTTTGGTCACTATCCACTGATGTACAAGAAATTCCGTACAGAAATATGCAGGGCCCAGATACCATAACGCTAAAAATTAACACAATGGACAACATAAATTTTGTCCGTGCCATATCAAAGCGTTTCATCTGAGGTCGGCAAACTGCTGAAAATCTGTAAAAGGATATCAAAACCAAAATTAGACCGGAAGCAAATACGCAAACTGTTGTTATAAACCAAACACTCTTGCAAGCAAAGTTATTATAAAATGAAAGCGGGTGGAAATTCATGCCGATGCCAAATGATGACGCCAAAGTAGATGCTATAAGGTCGCTGTACGCCAGAAAAAGAATGCAGAGACGGGTTTCCTCGCCACATTTCCCATACATCCTGATGTGATAAATGCAGATAACTATTAAATTGCCGATTATTCCGACCACCAAAAACAAACACATGAATATCGTGTTTGGAAGTAGTTCCTCAATAAGCATTTCTTCCCTCGCCATAAAAGAATCGGATGTTATTTCCATCTCTCGTTGAAATCCAATTTTGTCAGGTCTTAACGTGTTTTACAAGCAGAAGCAAATTGCACAGGAAGGTGACCGGATTTGGCAGCTTGAAATTACTTGAGTAATTTTTGACTGTTTAATATATTAGTTTAGTGAAGTGTTGTACTCAATACTCTGACTTTAATATACATTGTATAAAATAAAATGAACAATGCGGAACATGATGAGTGTTGTTCATGAATGCTTTGTCCCTAGGACGAATGGTATAACTTTGGTAGGAATATGTTTTTAATGCACGAGCTTTTATAATTTGTAAATTTATTTCAGTAATATTTTCAACATCAAAAACCTCTTCCTCCCACTTTGTTGCTAAGACCAACATAATAAGTATCGTGGAAGTCCTTTATCCCCCTCTGATTATCATACTGTTTCATGACATGAAACCTAACTTCCATCCCTGTTATAGAGTGGGTACTACAACATGGAGGATTGACAAAACTATCATACTGAACAATACTAGAGTCATTTGTTATAATGAAATCTATACATGAACCTTAGGGTATAGTAAAATTGATTGTCTCGTGTATCAAGTTTGAGAGGCCAAACCTTTGAAAAAGTAGCTTAAACTGTAAAGTCTGATTATATTGACATTAAAATCTCCCTTTTAAAAAAGAGGTAAGTTGCATTTCAATATTTGAGCAAAATATGTTCCAATGGTCAGCTAGTGAATTAGGTAGCCTATACAGTACACCAACAAGGATCTTCTTTGTGGTAAGATGTATCTTTGATCAAGTATTTCTAGATTAATAATTTGCAAATCTCTACATTCATATTTAATTTATACAAATTCTTCAGAAATATACATTGCCACACCACCCCCACGCTTATCTCTATAAAGACACCTTGCTGGATAAATCCACTGATTACTAAGGAATTATTATCAATGCTGCTATCAAGATATGTTTCACTAATGGTAATAATATCAAAATTGGATAGTTCTGCAGCAATGATGTTAACTTTTGACAGTAAATTACACACATTGTTTTGTGCTATTTTCAATGTCCTTAGTCTTGCAGGACTGGGTTTGTTTCAATACAACCATTAGTATTAAGAGATACTGAACTACAGTAACAAAATAATGAATATTAGAATAAATAACGAAGTAAATCATAACATACAAGGAGAAAAATATAAAGTTGATAAATACCCAGGGCTTACAATCAGACTTCATATGTTTATTAATAGGTATCAAACATTGATAAGTTCACGTGAAAAAAAGAAGCATAGTTATGAGTCACAAGTTGTGTATTATTATCGGTTATATTTAAATAGATTGACAATGAACACAGAACCAAATCCGTACAAGCAAAAAATAATATGCATAAAATTTGGTGGGAAAATGTATGTACCAGCAGAGACATCGGAAAAGATATCAAAATCTCTATTACAGGTAAATACATGATTTGACAACAGTAACCGTCCGGAACAACGACAAAAGATATAAAGGAACGCAGGTAAAATCATCTTGCAAGTGCAACCAAAAACACAAGTGAAAAGCTGTCAATGTGACAGCAAACTTGGTTTCTTTTATGTGAACTGTATCCATAATCCATGTCAACCCTAAACTGATAAACAATTCCTACCGTATCCAGTGAAATTGAGAACCCTATATGCAATATTTTGCCAAAAAAATGACTAAGTTCAAAAGCTGGTATTTTTTTTCATACATTATCAGAAATTAAAATCCTAGCAATATGCACACTTCTAATATATGTACAATTGATCTGTAAAAGTACAACTTCCTATCTTGAAAACTGTAGAAGTCATCCGTACAATAGGGGTACCCTATATGCAATATTTTGCCAAAAAATTACTAAGTTCAAAAGCTGGTATTTTTTACACAAATTATCAGAAATCAAAATCCTAGCAATAAGCACATCTCTGATATATGTACAACTGATCTGCAAAAGAACATCTTCCTATCTTAAATACTGTAGGACGAGTTATCCGTACAATGAGGGTAACCTTTTGGCAGCCGCCCGCCCGCCACTTTCGCCATTTTATTAACCGGATTTTTTCGTTGGAAAACCCGGTTAAAAACCCACAGAAAAGGTAAAATATAAAAACTAAATGTGTACGTGAAAAATTGTACAGCGAACAGTGCTAGCATATTGTAATCATAAACATTAATCATATGGAAGGTAATCGTGTTCAAAAATCCATGCAGACATGTAAACTTGCAAATCCGAATATGTAATCGTGTTGGTGTGTGAGTCTGAATATATGTAATTCTGATCGTGTAACCTATAAAACTCGGGCATAAACACGTGTAAGATTTGACTCAGTTCCTTCGCATGATGCACAATTTGCAGCTTTATTATTTTCATCAGTTAATTAAACATTCAACTATGCACACTTTCAATCCGTAGTTTCTGCATTTGTATCTTCAGGCTCGGCAATAGCACATCTGACATGATACACATTGACAAATGTATAGTCTACAAGTTTGTCGAATTTTGACATGGCCATATATGGAAACTATGACGTCACCGTTGATAAAAAAATTCCGGAGAGCTATTATATTACAGCTTGTAGACTTTACATTTGTTGATTTCGCAACATGTCAGCCATGATATTTCAGAAAAAGGAAATGCAAATGCAGAGACTACAGACGGAAAGTGTATATAATAGTGGCAGGTTACATATACATGTAAATAACCAACAGCATTTTACAGCTGCAATTAGCATCTGTTGGAAAAATTAGATGGAAGGCCTGCGGGGTTAACTTTAAACTGTTTATCCCTGCTTTTTATAGGTTACACGATCAGAATTACACATATTCATACTCAGACTCACACACCAACACGATGAAGCACATCCTCAAGCGTAGTGGTGACTGTTGCCATTTAATAGTTTAATTTTGATTCGGCTGTCCATGGTTCAGCATCCGTAAATTAGCTTTTCTTTCTGAAGGCGCACAGTTTGTGCTGACAGTTTGACCCTAGTGCGGTTTAGCGCTTCGTTAACGAACACTCGCTGTTGTTGCTCGGGTTATTATTGTAAGACTTCAGATTCTTTTTGGTAATGTATATACGAGGTCGCGATCGCGATAGCTTAGGAAAGAGTCTATGATATCTCTGGGTTTACCATGGATGGTAGGGCCACGCGATGATTGCGATCAGTCCTCGATATGTCGATGTTGCGGCCCGTTCCTGTTTAATATGTTGATGATAGCATTGTCGGTGTTCTCCTCGTTTATTCCGGAGAATTTTAAAAATGTTCGTGTGGTATACTTATCTAACTCGTTCAATTTTAGTTTTATCTCGATAACTTCTTCAAGTTTAGCAAATTTTGAATTTATGGTTTCGTAGATGGAGCTTTTTTTTTATTGATTCTTCTAGGAAATAATATTCACAGCTTCTTTCATTTTATTTTCGTCTCCGCTGTGTTCTTAATATGGAACTGAGTTCCAGTAAGTATCAGATTCATCGGATGTGGTGTCAGCTTCAGTGCTTGCTGAGGTGTCAGGACAGTGTCTCTTTGCTGCATTATAAGGCTGAATAGATTTTATTTAAATGGTCTTTATATGTATTTGTTATCTTTCCTAATGTTTAGGTGTAATGCATTAACACACACCACGCACAGTTACAGTTATTTGCAAATTAAGCATTAGGTATTGATACGGATGCGTGATCTGACAAACGTAAACACAGGAATTGACTAAAATGTTAAGCACTACACACTCGACTACCGACGACAAAAAAGTTTAGCATATGCCGGGGTCGATCGTGAGACACGTAGCGAACATGACGGTGAGCTGTATTTACGATACACTTTTAAAGGAAACGGTAACAAGAGGCCCATGGGCCACATCGCTCACCTGAGAAACAATAGGCATTATAAAATCAGCGTTATGGAGTCATAATACAAAATATCTGGACAATGTGGTATAATACATGTAGATCTTATACAAAAAAATCTGTTTCCCCTGGATATTCTTATATTTATAATCAAGTCCCTTTTCTAAAAGGATGATTTTATAGTCATATCGCATTCAGCATTGCAGTTGTCAAAAAGACCCTTAACAATTGTTTATATACAGGATATAAACCTACATCAAACTCTTAAACCCTTGTGAGGCCCAATAATCGTTCAGGGGCCAAAGCTTAAACAATTTTAAAGAATCAGCAATATAAAAATATGCTTGCATATAAGTAAAAGCAAACATCATCACATTTCATTTTTTGTGAATAATTAAAATGTTTTCCTTTGTACAACTGAGTCCCAAATGTGGCCCCACCTTACTCCTAAAACCTGTGACTTAAAAAAAATGTGTATCTACATTATCTGCTTTAAAGTTGCTTTTAATAAAGTTACAGCTTTTTTAGGCAAATATTTATTTAGAAAAACATTTAAAGATATTTTCTTAATATTCGTATGTAAAAATTTGTACCCCCCACCCCTTGTGACCCCAGCCTAAACCCTCCCCCCACCCCCCTCCGGGAATCATGATTTGAATAAAGTTGAAATCTCACTACCTGATGATGCTTCTACACAAGTTTCAGATTTCCTGCCCAAATGGTTCTTGAAAAGATTTTTAAATATTTACTCTATATATTCCTATTTAAAAAGTCGACCCCCCTCCCCCATTGTGCCCCTACCGAACCCCCGGGAGTCATGATTTTCACAATTTTGAATTTTCACTGAGGGTGCTTCCATACAAGTTTCAGCTTTCCTGGCATAATTGTTTCTGAGAAGATTAATTTTTTAAATATTCACTCTATATATTCCCATGTAAAAATTCGTCCCCCCATTGTGGCCCTACCCTACACTCGGGAGTCATGATTTTCACAACCTTGACTCTACACTACCTGAGGATGCTTCTACACAAGTTTCAGCTTTCCTTGCCAAATGGTTCTTGAGAAGAAGATTTTTAAAGATTTATTCTATATATTCCTATATAAAAGTCGACCCCCATTGTGGCTCCATCCAACCCCGAGGGTCATGATTTTCACAACTTTAAATCTACTCTACCCAAGGATGCTTCCACACAAGTTTCAGCTTTCCTGGCTAATTGCTTTCTGAGAAGAAGATTTTTGAAGATTTACTCTATATATTCCTATGTTGAGCCTCAAAACGGCTCCACCCTACCCCTGAGTTTTCAGATAAGGTGAGCTAAAAATTGGATTGTCATGTTATACAGTCTATTTAAAGTACTTTACCGTCTAAGATTGTAGATCAGAGCTTCAATCAACATATTTACCTTTTATTTGGATTATATAATAGCCTTTTTTTCAAGAAAAAACGGAAAAAAGCGGAGCCTCAAATGGTTGTCACATCTCGGCCATTGATCGTGACCTTTTAAACATATTATGTTTGTTCTTATTTAGCGAAGAAAAAAATCCAAAAATTTTAGCTTTGAAATTTTAACATTTTCAAATTCCTTTACAGAGAAGTCTTCATAAAAAGGAGGAAAATATAGCCTTAAAATGGCACCGACCATCCAGCCCTATTAAACCAATACCAGCAGAACAAAAAATATTTACGTAAAAGATTTATACATGTACATCGGACCTTAAAAATATTTCTCTGATCGATTGAAATAAGAGAGTTATCATTCTTTAATTACAGTTACATGTGAGACTATAGATAGACTATAACAAAACAAAATTATACATGTAAGTTTGTTTTGAACACACAGTAGTACTGTAAAAGCGAGCGACGTAATTAAAACAAGAGACGATTGAAATTAATACCGGTATGTCTGAAACCTCAATGTTTTGGCTGCAAAAGAGTAGAAAACGCCAAAGAATGAAAAAACAACATGAACAAAAATATAATTGTTTTATTCCTTTTTTTTTTTATAAAGTACGCTTTGTGATTTTTAAAATAAAAAAAAATAATGGTCTATGCACTGTTTTACTTTTAAAATTAGTTGACAGATTGGGAAGACTTGACTACTTAAGTGTAAGCTTACTTATTTGAGGACAGTAATCAAACTAATTTTTCTCTTTATAGTTACCTGCTATAAAACCTTTTTCAGAGTTGTATATGAAATGAATTACCAAACTCTTTTAAAGTGTGTTTGGTGACATCGCTCCCCTGTATTTAAAAACCATTTCCCAACATTTTGTTTAATTTTGAAGTACGCACTGCTCTGGCCAATTTTAATGGCTGAAATCTTGCACTGTACGCTTGTTTTAGCACAACCACAACTTCTCGTGTCTTTTCTGAAGAAGTCGGGTGCAAACATTTTTTTTTTATTTACAAAATTGAGTCTCTTTCTGTCAATTTAATCATTTCTAAACATTTAAATAGTTTTTTAACATATTTGAATGTATTTCTTGGTTGTGTATTTAGGTTATATCATTGAATTTAATGATTAGAAATTGTTCAAAACTTAAGAGAATATATATATATATATATATATATATATATATATATATATATATATATATATATATATATATATATATATATATATAAATTGATTTATATTTCATTGTACTTTACATTTTCCAAAAAAAAAAATTTCCAGAGCACAGGTTATTTATGAGTTATTTCCCTTATCGCAATATAAACGAAAGAGTTAAATAATAAATTTAATCTGTGTTATCATATATATCATATAGATATCAATATGTTAATCAATACAATTGCTTAAATTTAACTCGAATGATAGGCATCAAACGTTATACATATGTACGTTTCATCCAGTTATACTATTATAAGTACATATGTATGCCTAACTATATTTATCTTTCATTTTTTTCCATTACCCAATTTATTCTCTTGCATATTTTGCTCATTTTTTAATCCTTTATTTTCCTTTTGTTTATTCTCTTGTTCCTTATCGCCTTAAATCTCTCTTAAATGTATCGCCATCCCTACCTTTATCCACCCCCGTCCTTTCTACCTCTCTCTAAACGTGTATATAAATATTTCTGAATATATGTTTATGACAACACACAACGGACGAGTATGGACGCGTGCCATTAATGAGTTCGCAAAATGGCCGCCGTAACACCGTTTTTTATGAGTCCTCAGAAAAAACCTAGAAAACATGCTTTTTAAGAATCAAAAAGCTTGATTTACTACAAGATCAGAGTCTATTGTTTTGAATAAAACCGTAATTAGACTGCTTCTCAACACTTATTGTTCGTCACATTACACATCGCTGATAGTTTGTTTAAAAAGATAACAATTTCTGTGTCCAATTAGACCGTTAACGATAACAGTATCAACACAAATGTAGGCATACATAACGTCCAGACATTAACATCTTTAAAGTAAAGCAAAGATATTGATTACACGAGTACAAAGGTCAAAAATGAAACCCGAATTTTTTCGTGACCTAGAAAGAGTTTTGTTGACATTTCGAGTAGCCTCCCTTTATATTTTTAAAACAAAGCCTCTACATCGCTTAACGAAGTAAATTGTATGATAATTTTACTCCCAATGCTGTAATACAATATGCAAAGTACCACATATATCTGTCAAGTCATTTTTACCTTGTTGTTCGAAATAGTTGGTCCAAAAACTCCAGGTAATGATTTGACGTGGGTAAACGTCAGCCATTTTGCGAACTCATTTATGACCAACTATTGTAGATCATTTCAGCCCTTTTCTATGGTTAGCTTTATCGTGGCTTGCGATGTCAAAATCGCTAAATTCACTAATTCACTATTTAGTCGATACCTGGCTGCACAATGAAAAATTGATTTTAATGTAAAGTTTTTTTATTTTTGACTAACAGACATAGCAAACTTATCACTGTAGATGACCTAGTGACAGTCTTCAATTGAAAAGTGGGTATATATATATGCTTGAAAGCTTATGAAGACCATTTAAAGGAGTTGGCTCCTGCAATCAAAAGTCTTTAGTTCTTAAATGCAATTTCACCTTCTGCCATCAGTTTGTGTTATAAATAATTTACTTATGTGTTTGAATGCAAAGTTTATCTGTATAATATTCTGCTCTACATCTTATATATGTTGCAGTTGGTTTTAACATATGTTTCTTACAGTTACAGTATTTTGTTCTACTTGAATTATTGGTATGTACTAGATATGATGTACATCAATGTTTATATGTTTTGATCAGTATATAATCATATTCTGATCAATAAAATTTTCAACACATTCGTGAGTTTGTTTAATGTGTAGGAGCATAAAAGTATTTTAAAATCTACATGCACGCATAGCTTTGACCAAAATATAAAACAGAAATGCTTCTTTCGGCGCTACAATGCATTGGACATGATCTATCTGCAGTGTAAGAGTAACTTTTAGATAAATCGTCTTTTCCTTTATTCCCTTATTTATTGAAATGAGCAATGGCACCACATAAAAACTTTTTCTATTTACATGTAATACAAATATAATAGAATAATGATTAAGAAAAGGTTCCCAATTAAATCACATAATTAATATTTTCTCCTGTTTACACGCAATTTTCAAACATTCAATATGCAGTAAAATCATTTAGTAATCTTAAACTTTCACTCAAATTATAAGGCTTGATGACCTAAAATATAGGCTCAAAAAACAGAGTAATTAACCTCTTTAAGAGCTGCGTTTTGATTTTCCACAGATGTGCCAATATGTTGTTGTTATTGAAATTAGCTTTTAATATTCCTACATAGATTTAAAGAAAACAAAACCATTAACATTTGTGAATTTTATAATTGAAATATTTAGAAACTTATGAAATCAAATCAGTTTGCTTTATGTCAAGCTTCATAACATTTTAAAATTGCAATTACGTTGATTTGTTTTCAGACATTTCAAGGACTTTAGGAAAACACAAAATAATTCTCAACATGCTCAGCAGAAAAACATTTGCCCAAACATTGGTGATTGCTATTACCATAATGTTGTTTTCTTCATAAAACGCATTTGTGATATACCTTTAACATAAAATATGGCGATATCTTCACAAAAACTTATCAAAGTGCCTTTGTTAAACTCATGACAGAGTCTGGAAATTGGGAACAATAACTTATTGGCGTTGTCTTGAAACATTAAATTTTAGACGAAAAATGTATGTCATTCTCTAAGCATGCATTTGGTGATTTATTTTATTCAGCGAGAGCTGCTCTCTACATTTTATATGTTTGTCACAATTTCTTGTTCTAAAAAAATATAGAGCCTTTCATTAAGGAAAATTGTACATCTTTCTTAACCGTCTAGACACACGTCGGAGAATACTCTGCTTTATATTAAAACAATAAAATGCTTTCTTTGGTGATTCATTCGGGATATCAAGGTACCGACATTGCCAAAAAACAAAACAAACAAAACAAAAAAAAAAACAAAAAACAAAAACAAAAAAACATAACCCGCTATTTGGTAGATGTAAATATACACACGTAAACACTTTAATTTATTCACTTACTCATGTCATCTGATTGGATAACTTTGAAACACAATACCTGGAGTGAGAATCGTAACTGTTTGTGACGCATCTTTTAAACATTGTCTGTACTTTCATTGGTTGGTTTGAGAATGAAAATATCTATAAAATGTATTCCTATCTCTTGTCAGTATTGTGTCAGTCTTGGAAATGCTCTCGTTGAAAGACATGTCGGTAGAAACAGACACAACTGCTTTTTTTACATTCATGGTAATGTGCTCCATAGCTGGATGTGTTTTGAATGCTATAACCTTGGCAGTTTATTTGAAATGGAAGAGAATATACTCACCTAAACAGACGATCTTAAAGATTTTAACTATAGTTGATTTGTTTATTAGCATCATCATCATGCCATGTACTATAGTTGTCCAGTTTGCAGAAGTTCTTCACGCCGAAATCCGGCTTTTCCTTTCCTTCTTGAAACTAAGTTTTCTGTTTTCCTCGAGCTTGATTCTATCTATTGTAGCAGCACAACGCTTTTCAGCAGTCCACTTTCCTACACGCGCACAGACGGACTTCAATA
The DNA here is from genome assembly GCF_963853765.1 of Magallana gigas. Taxonomy (NCBI): domain Eukaryota; kingdom Metazoa; phylum Mollusca; class Bivalvia; order Ostreida; family Ostreidae; genus Magallana; species Magallana gigas. The sequence goes on from NC_088857.1 coordinate 13,663,207, forward strand.
CTTATGCTTCGGTCGGCATAGTTACCTGTTTTTCCTTTATTGTGAATGCACCAGTTGTATACTTCAAGTCTCCAAGCAAGAGCAACGCGGTTGGATTGACTGGTCCTGAGTTCGTCTCCTTGGCGGTATTTCTAGGCGGCGTAATTTTGATGATGTTTTTATATTTCAATATCTTCAACACACTCAAAAAACGAGCTAGCAAGCGACAGAACTCAACTGAATCCCGAATACATTCCCATACACCACAAACTGGATCAGTGCAAATAATATCTGTCATTCCTTACAATGGAGAGCGCAAACTTCTGACGTATTCCACTCAAGAAGAGAGTAGAAAACCAAAACGACACAGCATATGTTTGCCTGTTAGTAGAAAAAGTCGGTGTGCCCTGAATAGCAAAGTAGCTCCATTGAAACCTGCCATGTCCCCAAATGTTCGAAGTATTAGCTTGACTCCAGTGGACAATTCATCTTTCAACGCATTGAGGTCCCCGTCCCCGTCCCATAGACTGCGAAGAAGTACCGAAGAAATAGCAAACAGGAAGATTGCTCTTTTGATGTGCATGAACACGATCACATTCGCTGTCACCTGGCTACCATACTGGATTGCGATTGCCGGTTTGTCTAATTCTGTAACTTTAAAGCATTTGTTTTTCCTGAATCAAGTTATAAATCCTATCGTGTACAGTCTTGCCAACAAACGATTTCTATGTCATTTGAAAACATTTTTCACAATTAAGAACTGGACAAAATGTTTCAACAGTAATTAGATATTGTGGTGGAAAAATGTGTTGTTAATTATCGTTTATTCAATAAATTTTAATGCTATAAGTTATTCGTTATCTTTGTTTTCTATGAGAAAGAAGGGGAATGATATTTATATAATGGTATTACTATTTGTACATATTGGTAGCAAAAAAAAAAAAAACAGTAAAGTATTTTAGTTCCGTCTGTGAGTATTAAATATTCCATTTTAAAGACTGCAGAAAATGACAATGACTATAATTGAATTTAAATTGTTCGTAAATTGACAATCGTTGTATACAGAAGTTAAATATTTTACTCACAAAATCAATATAATCCCCAACATTAATATTATGTGCCTCCCTTGAGGAAAAAAAGTAGACCGATTGGTTGACCACAACCTTTCTGCAGTCAATGATCAAATTAAAAGCGGAAGATTAAAAGACAAAAAAATGCAAAAGCCGATTTCGTCGTAAAACACACTTTTCGTGTATGTACTCCCAGGACCACGGCTATAGAGCATCAAACACTGTTTATAACATTTTGCTTGAATAAATTATAAACAAGAAACGGCTAATGTTTAAACAACGGAGGACACACTCTTACAAATACCTCAGATGTTTGACTAAGAATTTCATATTAAGTTTTATAGTCTGAAATCAGCAACAATCATAAAAACTGATGATCACAGTTTACTTTGCAGAGAGACATTATGTAATAAACTTTGATAGTCTCAAATGATATAATCATATTCACTTTGATATTTCAAAGTGTTCCATTCCATCTTCAATATTTTAAGGTATTCCGTAAGTGTGAAATATTTTTTATTACAAGTGAAACAAACAGATAAAAACGATAGAGTGGATGACCTTCTTGTTAGCATAAAATAGTGATTTGGGGAAAACCGTTAATGATCATTATCACTTTTAAGTCTGGAATAAAAAAATACAAAGAATGTTGCTAATCAAAATAGCCGTGAACTCTTTCAAATAGTTCAAGACGAACTTGGTCATTGAAATATCAATAGTTGTTATACCCCTGTAAAACAGTTACTATATAACTCTATACTAAAAAAAGTCCAGCATTTTGACTGTTGGACTGGATCTCTTAGATTAGAACTGTTAAAATCGACTGTTAAAAAAAAATGTTGACCGGTGACGTCACATTCCGGGAAAACGTGTTATTGATTAGAAGGGGTATAACAAAATAGTTGTTGACTTTGTCTCGGGCAACTGTTGATCAGTCGGACCGGCTCGCAAACTGTTGCCCGCGGCCTTCGGCCTTGGGCAACAGTTTGCGAGATAGTCCGACAGACCAACTGTTGCCCTCGACCCCAGTCAACAACTGTATAATATTGAAACAGCGGGGACCAGGTGAAACAATTCTTATAACATTTTGATTGAAAAAAATATAAATACGAAACAACTAATGTTTAAACAATGAAGGACACACTCTTAGATGTACCTGGGTGGGACCTATGTGGGATGTGTGTGGTAGAGTAGAGATACCAATTTTACAATAGCAAATGTTCCTGTTGGATTCAAGTTAACATATTTTTGGTTCAGGTTTGCTGAATTGTGTCCTTTGTCAAAATAACGCAATGATTATTTTTTTTTCATTTAGAGGCACCACGTTCATTCAAGTAACATTTTGAAATATTCATTCACCATTAAATTACTTTAAAAGATACTTTTCAAAAACATTTAAGACATTTGTGATATCCTTAGTTATATTTTTTCTCGCACAATCGATTGGCATGAAAGTAAAAGTTTTAAGTTGCCCTAATATTGTTACTCAACAACTCTCACAAACACACGTGACAGCCTATATTATGCGAAAAAAAGCCTACAAGCAAAATAAAACCAGAGTCTACGTAGAACCTAAGGCGTTTTCTGTTATAAGTCGATGTTAATTGATAAGCATATAACTCTTCGCTTCGAAGACGATCGCGAAGAAGTTTAAAATCGATTGCACTTTTATAATTTTAACAAAAGCAATGAAAAGGAATTAGACAATAAATACCGACACTTTATGTTTGGAGAACTGTGAATTTTCCCATACAAAAATAAACTTAGCTATTTGATAGCATTGGATTTTACAAGATTTCTATAAAATTTAGAATACATTGCATAATATTTTGAATACCATTTACTCTTTTAACATTATGTGTCATATGAAACATGAAATGATGTTACAGTCAATAACGAGCTGGTCATTGGGGAACATTTAATTATTTTTCTCTGTTATTGATAAAAAAAAGACTGGTCCTAATCCGATAGTTAAAATCTATTGTTTTTTTTTTTTAGATCTATGAAAAAATGACAATAACAAACCCTGAACCCTTAAGTAAAAATCCATAAAATATATAAATCTATATCAAATCACGTTAATTTTAAAAGAGAAACATAAGATTAAGTATTTATTGATCAACATAACGCTCATTTTTTGGTCTTTTTTAATATTTAAATATATGTTTTAGGTTTTATAGCAATTACCCCTATTCAAAAAATCTATGAGTCTTGTTTTTTCTTATTTCTGACAATGTTTTGTAATATTATTATTGTTTTCTTAAATGTATAGACAATGTTATAGAAATTCAATATATAAACCTTCAGTAATTTACTTTTCATTTAAATATACATTTTGGGAAAGCCATGATTGTTTATTACTGGTTTGTGAATTGTTAGAAATGAAATATGATGATAACAAACAGTATTGAAAATCAAAAGTCCAAAGGAACATACAAAATCGGCTCAGAGCAAACACGGGCCTAAACGAAAGTTGAAGGTAGGATTAGGTGCAATGTAGGAGTGAGCACGTTGAAAATATGCAATTTTGGTATAAAGTACTTTAAAAAATATTTACTCTTGATATAACTATGTATATCTATATAAGGGTATATCTAACATGACGTGGAACGAGTCAACCAATTTTGCATAAGTGTGATTCATACGAGCTTTGCTTGTTCATTCGAAATGAAAAAGCAATTGAAACTGGATTAACAGCATTGCAGACATGACTCACTAAACAAGTCCACATTCATTTATGTTGGTTAATATAACTGATCATACCGTCTTTTCCATTCTAGAGCAGAATAAGCTCATTTAGTTTATTATTTAATATGGTTTTACAGAACAAGCTTGTTGTGTTGATTAATTTCTTTAGTTGAACAGGTTTAAAGGAAAAGATAAACCATTATAATGCTTTCTTTTAGGTGGATCGTGCAGTTAAAAAAATAACAAGTATTGTTAATTTGTTCTTTTTTCCTTTTGGAGATGTTGCATATTTATATCATTAGAAAAGAGGAAAAAATAATATTTCAGTTAATAGCTTCATATACATTAAAATTAATGTATAAATGAAACACCGGTCATTGTTTACACCTTCTTGTATCTCTTTTGAAAAGTAACAACAGAAGACGTTAAAGGGGCATGGTCAAGATTTTTGGTCAAAAAGTATTTTTCCGATTTCGATGTTTACAATTTTTCAGTAAGGCGTATTTAATAAGAAACAAAAATTTAATTGTTACTCGTTGAGTTATAAGCGAGCTACAGAGTTTACAATACTTTGCTATGTAAACAAAGCTTTTGTTTACATTTTGAATGTTGAAGTGAAAATTCCAGTTTTAGACCCAAGATGAATGAGTATAACATTAGGAACTGTATATTTATGCATAAAATGAATAAGAACATAGACTAATCAGCTTGAAAACGATTTCTTCTACCATATTGAACCTATGTAAAAATAAACAGTGTACGAGCCTTTTTTACATGTCAAAGAATTGTGAGCCCTGTTTCTTGCTTATAGCTATACGAATCTATACTACTATATTAAAATAATAGACTAGAAATTTTTAGCTTTAATACCGAGAAATCGGAGGAGTACTGTCTTTTGTTTTATATATTTTTAACATCAATTTGTTTTTATTTTATCTCAATCAGGCTTTGCTTATTAATAATCAACGTAAATTCCTTTAAAAAAAATCCGGGATTTTTCGGATTTTACAATCTTGCGCATGCGCATTACATTCCCGCTAAATCAGGGATGCTCTTTAGTTTATGCTTCCACAATATTATATTTGCATGGATAAACTCAAAAACGATAATACAAATACGTGTAAATTTTCATTAAAAATTTGCTATATAAAAGAAAATACGGGATATAACTCTAACTCAGTGCGTTTAATATGAAAAATTCCGAGAGTTCTGAATGTCAACATAGTGTGCAAATTTGATGTATCTATTTCGTAAATGCCTGACATAATATGCAATTTCAACCCGTGCAGGCACGGGTCAAAGTCTAGTGACTCTCAAATTTAATGTGATTATTAGAAATGCATTCCTAAGCCTAAGGCATTGTAAATTATAAAAACAGAAAAATAGAACTTGACCAAAATTGGGACCATGCCCCTTTAATGTTTGTCAACGCATTTAAACAGACACAGTTTTATTTTTTTATGCTATTGTCCACTTAAAAATGTACATACATATACTCGTTTGTAGCTAACCATTTGTATTTCTTTACTTGGTAGAGGGTCTTTTTACAGTAATACAAGAAATACCTCTGATATCAAAACGCTTAAGGTGGACGAGACTAATATCAATGTGGAATAGAAAAGGTTAAGTACGTATTATCTAACAATGTTTGGGTGGAAAAAAATTGAACAAATTATTCTTGTAGAAATATTTTTGAATATAATCAACGAATCAGAATTTTTATTTTTGATCATAAATGAAGTATTCAAACATTTTAATGGTAAAACCATATTAGAAGCAGAACAATGTCAAGGCATTAGATTTTCTCACAGGAATGTTACTTTCGTTAATCAGTTTCCATCTCTCCAAAGTATAACACACGCAACCCTCCCCCCCCCCCCATTAGTGACTTTGTGTTGATGCCTGGACTACGTATGTCTTAAGCAAAACAAATGGTAAATTCTACTTCAAATGTTCTCAACTTTTGTTTTCATTGAAAGGTAACTTGCAAAGGAATGCCACTGAAGATAAAACAGCTTTCTAATTAATATCAACCGTTCTACAGTTACATGTAGGTCAACTCAAGTTATGATTTATGCGTAAAAAAGTATAATGGATAGTCTTAAATTTTTCATCATCTGTAATATAAACCAACTTTATTGTACCTGTGATATTTCATTAAAATCTTTTAAAGGGCCATCTTAACATTGTAATAAGGGACTATTAATACCATTTTCTACTAAATATGTAAGAAAGACTTCTACCAATTGCTTGACATAAAGGATCATCTCAAGCTATCAACATGAATCTATGGATTGACTTGGTTTTTTACATGTAGATCCTGACTACTGGCATATCAACTTTTTGCACGAAGACGACAACTCGAAAGTAAATATTATGATTATTCCTATTTATCTGTAAAATATTCCTGACATAATACATGTTTATGCAATCTCATGATTCACCCATTGTTTTCCTTCTTTGTTTTTTTTTCTGTCTGAAATTTGATAAAATTTATTTTGTCAATAGATCTATCATTTGTTCAAATACTGCTTGTAAATATTGGATGTGCAAATGAAATTAATCATTATGATTATTTAAAAGAGAAAAACAAGATTTCAACATGCACCAAATGATGTTGTTTGTTGTTTTTGTTTTTTTTTTTTTAGTTTCCGTTTTCTTTTGTTAGTTATTTTGAAGAATTGCAAAAATAGATGGCACAATATGGACTCATTCAGCAATTAGAAAATAAAAAGGATAGCATATTTCTCTGTGTAAAAATCTCGACAAATTGTTTGATTTGTCCAATTACATCGTGGTAGGCGGACTGTATATCATACACCACCGCTTGTGACTTGAACTATTAAGGGAAAGAATAACTGCACTCAGCGCCAGGTTTTGGGTCTTTTTTCGGTTGCTTCTGTTGCGTTTACTTTTTGACCTATTATCACTTTTGTTCATTCATGAAAGAGTCTTGTCAACTGGGAACAAAATTTAAGATTTTAGACTGTGATTTGATGAACTGGATTATTTCAATCTGCCCTTGGTTGAACATACGATTTTAATTAATATGCATGAGAGGTGGATCTGACATTATCAGAATGCTACTATATTTAGACTAGCATTAATAACAATGCCATGTATTTAAAATTATGTAATCGCTCTTTCACCTTAGCCCTTTCTATTATTTATGGCACAAGTGTAATATTTACTGATTTTCAACAATAAGACAACGCCCATGTAAGTGCAGAAGACGTTAAACCAATGATTGACAACTAAACGTGTTCGAAAACGTTGCCCTAGTCAGCTCATGATATGTCATGTGGAATTTAGTATTCACAAAGTTACCCGAGGTGAGAAATCACGTGGTCAGTTATAATATTCAAAGATAGCAAAATTGAAAGAATCGGGTTTTTTTCTATTTTAAACCATGAGCGCATATTTGTCTATTAATCTCCTTTTAACACAACTTAGATAATACTATACAACTACTGTACTGTTAAACGGAAAACAATATACAAACACGCGCTTACTATATATGAAGTCGGTATAAAAGTGGGCGTCCTCATTATCGAGATTATAGAGATTGAAAAAATCATGATGACTCCGTCTACGAAAACAAATTTGTACTTCAAATAGTCATCCTTTATCTACTTGACTGTATAAAAATGGGGCTATCATTTTATACGCACATATGTATCATGACAAATACTTCCCCTTATTAGTTACCAATAGTGTCCAACATATATTTATGATCGATAAAAGTTTATTTTTACCCGAAAAAAAATTTAAAAAATCGGAAAATGTTAGATAAAATAGTTTATAGCAGAAGATTGAATAAAATTATACTTTTTGCCTGATTTCGTACCGGTGTCTCCACTTTCCAAAACACAACCGATATTATGAGACATCTACATGAAAGCTTATGTGTTTTTTGGGAGTTGATTTTAATCAACTCTCATATGCAGTTACTCAGACAAACCGAAAGTGAAACAGTGTTTGGACCTCAGCACAAATCATTGCTGCTGACAAGACTTCGTTCCTGAAAATAATTGATAAATTCGATGTAATGTATGCTAAAGCATTGTTTTTCAAGGAAACTTATTTATAAATACCTTGAAAATAGTCAGATTTTAAATGGTACGAACAATTTAAATATTGTTTGTAGTCGTATGTATTCCTACGCCAGAGTTCAATATAGTCTCGTTCAACTCGACGCTCGGCTGTCTCCGTAAATCCTTGTCGGAGATTTACGGTGTCAGCCGAGCGTTTGGTTGAACGAGACTATAGTTCAATGTCGCTTGGATACATACAATTTTTGAGAAATATTTCTATTACTGATACATAGTTTGATTGAATTAATTTTATCTTTAAATATTATTTAACATGATTCATATGGGGTTTCTCGACATTCTTGTCGATAAAGTCAAAAAATTCATATTATAAAAATGTGCGTAATTTTAATTAGAAACTACATGTACTTGTCATGCAAAATAACATATCATTGATTTTAAAATAAATAAACATCGACAAAATCAACTCCCGTCAGTTCTTCAGTACTTTGATTCCATATAGCTTTGATTTAAAAACTAATGCGTTCGTTATCATACTGGCATACAAGTGTAGTCTATTGATCGTTTTCCATATCATACAAAGTGGGATTTGGACTGAGATAGCTGTCACACAATTATACTTTGTGAGCAAAACTACGTACATCCCATTCAGACGGAAAACCCCTCTTTGCACACAAGCAATGACAACAAAGGAAGATGATCACTTAAGTCCTCGATCAATTTGTGTACTTAGCGCTTTCAACAGTTTAAACCGAGGAAGCAGTAACACTTCCTGAAAAATATACATTGATTTAAGGATAAAATTATATCTGCTAATTTGCATAATATAATTAGATATTAAATTTGATAATACCACTTGTTTAATAAACGAGTATTTTTCATGCGATAAAAATAATTCTATGTTTTATTTTTTTAAAGATTTAATTCGAAAATAATTTACAAATAATAAATGATTACGGATATATTAATAATCATCGTTTAAGGCTCTAACATAGAACTTAAATGTACAGTATGCCTGAATAAAAAAATGAAAACATATTCATAAACACAACTAATAATATTATTAGATGCACAAAGTAAACTTTACGCTGTATGAAAAATAACGCGTATGTAAGCGTACAATCATCTTAAAATGTTTAAAAGAAATATACAACATTCTTATTCAACAGTTTTCACTGGTGTTTTTTTTTTAAATTATATCAAATGAGATGTAAAGTTGTTACACCTCCGAATAGTCTGATGTACAAATTATGTATTGTTAAATTAAGAAGTAAAATCTTATATTGGTTTGAATAGAAAACGCGTGTCGAAAACACTTAATGCATGTACTTTCTATTTTATAACCATTCTTTATCATTCATATTAATTGTTAAATTATATCATTTAGAAAATTGAACATTTTGCATATTGAAAAATATTCGTAAATGACAGCATGTATGGCTTTAGGATAGAGTTTTACAGCTGCAGTACTAAATACATGGATTTCTACTGAAACATATGTTTTAAATAATGAATGAAAGACACACATTTAAACTTCCCCTGTGACAGAAAACAAAAAATACAATCAGCATGTGAATATATTTTTAGCGCAATATGTTTTGAAAACGCATCTTTTAGAAAAAGGAAACAGAAATTATATCAAATTGGCTTTTAAAATGAAAAAGTTAACATTTTTTTTCAGATGGACGAAGCAAGGCAAAATCAAGGTGCAGGTTATGCTTATTTTCTAAAAAAAGGATTTCAAACATACTAAGCCATTAAGATATTAACACTATGATTATTAAAGGAAATACTTTAAAATTCAAAAGCATACTTCATGAGGTAATGGAATATTGCTGAGGATACAGTTCTCGATAGGATAACATTATATACTCAAAATATTCACGTATTTCGGTTTCGCTTTGGAAATAGACACCAGACTGAGTATTTGTTTAATATATTTATTTTCCAATATTCATGAAATGTAACGTTGTGTCATTGCTCTTGAAGATGAATCGTTTACATATCAATTTTCGTTGACGCAATAAATTATGTACCCGAAACATAATAATGATTCAGCATTCCAATAAATGAGGCCTAGACAAAAGTCAATATAATTTCAAATATAATTTTTATTTTTATTTATATTGAATTCCTCCCCCCCCCCTGAAAAAAAAATAATTCAAATCTTCTGAAATGAACAATTCTAAAAGTACTCCAGCATATTGGCTAGACATATTAATGTAATTTGAACTCTAAAGACATTAACGTCTAAAAGTCAATATTTGCTGGTATGTTTGCTGATTCAATAAGCAATTGCGGTACTATTAGCAAGTGAATGACCAGAAACAAAAATAGTCTCAACTTTAGCATGCAGGATCAGTTCGATTTTACTGACTTTATCACAGCCCTTGTTTTTCGTTTATTTTATACAGCACAGTTTGACAGATTTATGTGTGTTAGCTGTTATTACAACGACAAGGAAGTCAATGTGAACATTTTAACCTTGGAGATAATTATTTTTCATCAAAAACATATATTTACCCGGCACATTCACAAACTCCTTGTAAAGTATTGCATAATTTGATGAAATAATTGCCAAAGCACGATCTTAAATCAGAATGTCGCATATCATACAGAAATATATCAAGAATTTACATGCTGATATGATCTCTACTAACAGCAGTGCCAGTGGTTTTGTTGACAGATGTAGATCTTAAAAGTTTTCCATTGTTTGGAATTCGTCGTTTTGTTCTGCGATCAATGATTGCTTAAATTCTTTTTTAAGCACTCTAAGTAGGGAAAGAAACGCACACTTAAAGTTCATTCTCGCTGTTCTGAGGTACATTATTTCTTTATTGTATATTCTACAGATGGGAAAATACGATAACACATTCAATAACTTAAAACTCAACAACTAAAACAAAACTCTGACAAAACTATGTTTTTTTAAAACAGGATAACCTTTTCTTAATTTCCTGCTTAAATCTTGAATCAAAAGCAGCATATAAAAAGGGGTTTACAATATTGTTCACAATATAAAATCTATAGAAAAAGAGAGATGCTCTTATTTGGTTGTCAGTGAGTCCACTCCAATAGCCCTTGTTTGTTGCCTCTGAAATCATGATGACCAGTCTGGGAGTGAAAGTCAAAATAAACACAAGGGTAATGCACATAAACAGAATTGAGATTTTGAATTTTCTGAGAACTTGCGGAACGGTGTAAACATGGCTGATGATGCTTTTCTTTCTTGGGTTGTTGCTGCTTTTTTTCCTGGGGAGATCAGCATCCGTGCTCTCTAGTTCGTCATCTGTGGAATAAAAAGAATCGGCCGAGTCTTTTCGTGCTTTGTTTTCTTCATTTTCTTTTACTGAATTCTCCAGGAAAACGTCATCGTTACCATCAGATACAACTCCCGAGTCGGACTTCGGTGAAATATAACTCTTCCTTGGAGATGATGCAAATCGACTCCGAAATTTGGTTTGTTTGTAAATAGTTTTCCCGACAAAGACGTATAGAATTGTAACTGCTGTGATACCAGTGAAAGCAACAGCAGCTAGAACAACATTATATATTGTGAAGTATCCTTCCAGACCTGTAAGAAAAGTATTTCGCCCACATCTGTATCCTGAAAAGCAATAAAAAAAACCGTCAGTAGGAACTTTTAAAAAAAAACAAATGCACTTTTTCTACGTAAAGAAAAGAAAAGTAAAAATGGTACTTCGTATAATAATAAATGTCAAAATAGCGATAACAAATGGAAATCAAATGAAAAAAAATTACCTGTAAGATGAGAAGTACCCCTTGCAGGAAATGAAATTTCACCATGAAAAAATACTGTTGGAAAGGTTAAAATAGCAGACAGAACGAATAACGCAATAATGGAAAGCTGTTTAGCAAGTGGCGTCATCTGTGGTCCAAATGGTTTGCAAACTTTCTTGTATCGTTCTATGGCAATCAATAAAAGCATCAGTGCTGAGACCAAGGTGGACCATTTTGTGAGAAACCAAAGGCCTTTACACAAAGCATCTCCTGAAAATCGGATGGGTAACAGATTTAAAGCTAGACCAAATCCACTTCCAACAATACACGACAGAGCATCCGATACCGCTAGATATGGAATGAAAAACCGATCCGTGCGGTGCTTGGTGATGCAACATTTGTAAATGTAAAACACTAAAGAGTTTCCGAGCACTCCGATTACCAGATATACGCCTAAAATGACGGTGTTGACAGTCAAAAACTCGGCTCGTAGACTGTTCAGCGTATAGATATCAACATCATTCTCAGTCTTGTTTGTGATATTCTGTATACCCATGCTTTTGTACGGCGTTGGAATTTTACCCAAGGGACTCAAGTGACTGTGTTGGATTAATTTAGTATCGGGAAGCTAGCTTTCTTTATATAGAGTACTCATGTCCTCCCTTAAGTGGAAGGAACTTAGATGGAGTATGTGTCATATCCGTGACATTACATTTTTCGTTAGTGCATAAATATGTTCATTGATTAGCAAAACAATCTACACAGTGTACAAAACAGAGACAATTTTTCCTTATATTTTGCATACGTACTATATCAGTGCACTGATCATGATATCTTTATCGGAGAGGGTATCTTTACTCTTCTCTTTATTTCATACTCTATATGGAACATATTGTACGTCAGACACGTGTCTGCTAAAAATAAATAGTTTAAACGCCCAAGGTTACAACGAACACGAATTTGCTAAAATTAATAATCGAAATGCTGTTTTGAGAATGTGGTTTCACTGTATATTTAGCCCAATGACTCATTCAATCCACAGTGACCATGAGGTGGCAATCTGCGTATTTTGTTTATATGTTTTTATTAGAACAAACATATTAATCAATTTCCGAGTGAGAAACAGTCATGAGAAAAAGACACGATTTCTTGTTAAGATAAATAAGATATTTTTATGTCTAAAACGTAATTTTTTGTAAAATAATTTTGTCGAACTAGCTCGTGAATAGCTTTTATCCTTAATTTGATACTAAAAATTTGATGAAAGTTTTAAAATGATTAAAATTATATTCTAGTCACTACAAAGTAACGATACATTAAATAAAAAAACAAACATTCATTAAATGTACATTGTAACGTTAAGGTTTAAGTCAAGATGGGCGTTTTAGAATTTGTTTAGAATTATCAAGTAGAAACAAATTCTAATTAATGAATAAAAATCGTTAGATTGTTAAAGCCGCTTGTGACATATTGTTTAATTTAAATATACCATTATTAAATCAAGGAATAATACAAACAATTTTCTGTTGACACTACTTTGGAAAAGTTAGGCACATATACTTGTACATTGTTTATGAAATTTAAAATATAATAATTACATATTCATGTTAATTGCATGACAATTATTCAGATGCTTATCACAATCATAACTGTGAGGATGACACAGTGTTGGTTGATCGCATGAGATCGTGTCTGTGGGTTTTATTCCCTATGTTTCATAAAGTATAATTCAGCTCTATTGTGTTTATTAATGCAAACATACTAGATTATAAAGATTAAAATTATATAATATATTATTGAATTTGGATTCAGATAGCATTTTATGTCTTATCTTTGAATCAATGTTGGAATGAAGTTCTGATATTCGTGTTCACAATTAGAAACGGAAAAATAAAATTTAAATGAAGTATTAATTTCGTATTTTAAATGGCAATAAGGCTATTTTCTAATGAAAGTTATTTATATAAGACAAACGTTACTGTGCCTAGGTTAATTGATCAAAGGTGCATCTATAATGTAGGTAGGATACTGAAGTTGTGGTTGTAAAACACCACCAAGCACAACTACGATGCATGAATGTAAGTTTACATCGGCGGCCATTTTTTCAATGTTCAAGTCCGTTCAAATGAAAGGTCGCATCCTCTTTAAAAGGGGGATAATTTACAATAATTGAAACTGTTGACATTTTCCCAGGTAAACTCTTCTCAAAACCCATTTAAACAGAAAAGCTGAATCTTGTGTGGAAGCTTCCTTGGGTAGAGTTGACACAATTTTGTTCAAATCATGATCCCCGGGGTAGGATAAGCCAAATTGGGGAGAGGTGCTCATTTTTTTATTATAGGAATTAATAAAAGTATTCTTCTTAAAATCAAAATCGACTGAAAGCTGTTACTTGTGTTGAAGCATTCTCAGGTCGTGTTAATTCATATTTGTACAAATCATGATCCCCGAAGAAGGTGGGCCATAAGGGTTGGGGTGAAATTTTAACATTGGACATGAATGAGCTCGAGAGAAATTGTTAAAAAACATTTCAAATCAAATAAATCAGAAAAGTAGTTACTTGTGTTACAGCATCTTCAAATATAATAGGTACAAGTTCTTACAAATCATGATTCCTGGAAGTGGGTAGGGGTAACCATTTTTGTGTTGAATTTTAAATATAGAAATATATAAAGGAAAATCTTTTAGTACCCTCTTCCCAAAACTATTTGTCCGGAAAAACTTCAAAACTAAAATTTGTAGTAAGTGATATAAACTTAAAATTATTCTATTCATAGTCCCCGAATGTACACATAGAGTACTTTTTCAGTGTTTATATTCTTTCATATATGAATTAAAGATCGATCATTATCACGTCCAGTAGGAATAGATATACTAGTATCTTGCCTTATGTCCAAGAAATTGGAAATATCATTGTATTCATAACACTTGAATGATCTTTGATTTTAATTTTAAAAAATCAACCTTGTGTCTAGGTTACCATGTCTACGACATTTCCTTATTACTGTGTCAATTCGTACAAAAGTAGCAAATGTAGTTCACACTACTATGGGCTTGTAAGGAAATATATGAAACACTGGAACGACACAGAATGCATGTACACGATTTTCCATTTATGTTTCATTGAAGGTACGAATAAAATGTCAGGTGATCGAAAAATGTTCGCATGGTTGAATGTGCACTGGCTTTCTTTTGGTTTATTGTTAATAATAATAAAAAGTTAACGATCTAAATAAAATATACTGTTTACGAATAATTGTTCCTCCAATTTTATATATTTTGATTTACTATGATTTTCAATGCATAATAATGGGATATTAAACAATTTTCAATCGTTTTGAGTTAGTTAAATGAGTAAAATTCAAGATGCAATTAAATGGACAATCATCGCAATTTTGAAAATTTATTTGGTGGAGTATTTTATTTGGTTTGGAATAATGGACATTGAATACATTGAATACCATCAACTGCATCTGCAACAAATCGGTTAAACCTTGTCTAAGGTGTATACAACTACAATATACAATCATTTATGTTTACTCAATAATAAAACAAATTATAATGAATGCAATCAAAGGTATGCTTAAGGACATGTGAACCTGACATGAAACTAATTGAATAATTGAAAAAATTGTTTAAACAGACTCTAATCCATTTGTTTTTGTCAAAAAAGACATTTTAAGCATATGTTCGTGAGTTCGTTTCCATGGCAACGACCTTCAAACTTACCCATGTTCAAAAAATTAGAACGAGACAAAAAACCTTAAATGCAAATTTAAAATGTCATAAAAGACATATTTACAATTAACTAGAAAACTTTTCTCACCAAAATATTAAAAAGGTTAATAAAATACTCTATTTATCTGAAAATGGATTTTAAGAATTCCTTTTATTTAATCCGCTATTTTAGTTTGAATTTCCTCTGACCACTAAAAAAGTGACATTTTTTGACGTGACCCGAGCTAGAAAAATTGCAAAAAATACAATTTCCTATAATTACACTCTTATTTTTTTAATGTAATTTTGAAGATATGATAAATAGCAAAAAATTAGTAATCAATAATTGGCATGTTCGTGAATTAGAAAAAAAGATAATAACGTCTGAATTTCCTCTGACCTCTATTGAAATAGATGCTACAAACCCTACATGCTGTTAAAAAAAGTTGTATAATTCAGTTTTAAATGGCGATTTCTTTCAACTATAGTTATACTGTGAACCTGCATAAGTTCTTGTCGAACAAAATTAAAGGAGTTGTGTTGTAAATACGGGTGCGTCTTTTAACCCCAAGGAACCCCAAGGAACCCCAAGGAAACCCCAAGGAACCCCAAGGAACCTCAAGGATACCCCAAGGAACCCCAATGACAAAAATTAATAAATTTTAATACCCAAGGGGTCTTATTGGACTTCAAGGGTCACCTCTTAGTACCCCAAGGGTACCCCAAGGAACCCCAAGGAAACCCGTAAGAACCCCATGGAACCCAAATGATAAAGTTATTAACCAGTGATACCCAAGGGGTCTCATTCAAATCAAAGGCTCACCCCAAGGTACCCCAGTGATAGAAATTAATAACTATTTATACCCAAGGGGTCTCATTTGAATCCAAGGGTCACCAAGGATACCCCAAGGAACCCCAAGTATACTCGTTAGAACCCCAAGTAACCCCAATAATAGAAATTAGTAACTAGTGATACCCCAGGAGTCTCATTATACCCCTATACCCCCACAAATGAAGTTTAGGGGGGTATATTGGTTTCACCCTATCCGTCCGTCTATCCGTCTCTCTGTAGATGCAACTTTGTCCCCCCTATAGAATTTTTTACTACTGCATGGAACAGTCTGAAAATTTGTACATATGTTGATCACCATCTGAAGATGTGCACCTGTAATTTTTTTTAGGATCAGACAAGGTTTAATGATTTTATGACAGTTTTCATTTTCCTCATTCTATTTTTTGTTCACTGATGTTGAAAAGTAAGGGAGGTAATCCTTACAGATTTTATTAATTAATTTATAGCATTAAAACACCCTAAAATATATTTATATAAATACATTCAAATGGAGGTTTTTTGTCTTTATGCGTTAACTAAATTCATCTTTTATAAGTATTCTATCAACTGACAATGCAGATTTTTTGTTTGTCAATGATAAATTCTTAGGAGCTGGCTGAATTCATTTGTCCCAAGGGGGCCATTATCTGAGCCATGGTTTAGATGGAGCATGTGTGTATGGAAAATTGATAATCTGTAAAATGGGCAGTGGCTTTGGGGCTAATTTAAAAGGAAATAAATAATATCATTATTAGAATAAAGAAGTGAACTATTTTTAGAAGTTGTTTAAATTTATTAGTCATGCAAGTTGATGAAGTGACCCTACAGGGAATTTAATTTAAATTAGATTTAAAATTACTGTCGTGATATGATTGTAGTGTTTCTGCAATTTTAAAATTGTTTGTAATAATAATTTTCTTTCTTACATATTTTTACATAGTATGGTAATTATGGTAATGTTTTGGGAGTTTATTAAATTTAACAAGCCTGTCAAAGAAAATCATATATAAAGTCCTATGGGATCAATTTTCTGATATGGAGTTCCATTGAACCATAGCAGAAAGTGAGGAAAATTTGAAACAACTAACTGCATCTGTTAAGACTCTTATTAGAAAGATATTCAAAGTTTTATCAACAGAAGAGCATTGCTTGGCTACCGGTATTTCCATTTACTGCAAAGGGTGGGATTATTGTCATTTTGTTGGTTTTTCATTAAAACAATTAAATAAAAAAAAATATCATCAGATACATTAATTTGTAAATATATTACTGTTATACATATGTATTTAAAGTGATAAGTACCCCAAAGAACCCAAATGAATCCCAAGTATACCAATGAAAACCCAAAGGATACCCTTGAGAACCCCATAGATACCTCAATGTTGGAAAGTAAAGGACTATGTGCGGTTTGGTCAAATATCTGCCCCCGATTTCAACCAATTTTTAAATAGTATCGTATAAGAATGAAATCTTCACAAATCATTGTAAAGAGGATGCCTATAACTTTAATCTTGATTTTAGTCATTATTGCTCACTCGCTTTTTATCTATGACGTCATCTAAATGACATAATTCCCGCAGAGTTGCAAACAAATGAAGATATTCTCATTTTTGCTCTATATTTTGCATTCGGAAGTATAGAGCGCAGGTCTGCTCAAGTGCAATTTTAACATATGTTTTACTTAAGATAGTTATACATATTATACTAAAAAATGGTACTTGAGCAAGCCTGCGCTCGATGTTTCCCAGTCGAAAAACCATCGGAAAACACCCATATTTTGCTACAAAACATCAATTTATCAAAATAATGCAATATTCATGACGTCATTTCTACGTTATGACGTCACTGTGGTGATAACCTTTTACACCTTTATTTTCAATATGATTTTAACTATCTTTCATCTTATTTTAAAGCTCTTTCTAAAACTTTGATTTTGGGGGCCAACAATTGCATAAAACCGCACTTAGTCCTTTGATGACCAAGGCCGGTCTCATTAAAAATCAACGGGTCACTCCTGATACCCCAAGGATACCCCAATTATAAAAATTGATAACTATTGATACCCCAGGATACTCATTGGAGTCCAAAGGTCAACTATTGGTACCCCAAGGATACCTGTAGGAACCCCAATTGCAAGGTACCCAATTGATAAAATTTAATAACCACCCCAATGGTTGTACTGTAAAACATATTACTAATTAATACCCAATTACTCAATGGAATATCATAAAAACATCTGGGCAACCCAAGGAACACTTGTGATACCCCAATACATACTGGTATGATAAAAATAATGTTTCTCCTGACTTAAAATATCTGTTCACTTTGGATGAATTTAACAATTAATGTTGTCAAATCGGTTGAAAATCATAATCGAGTACCGTTAATCGGCAGAATTTGTTGTCTCTTACCAACTGATGATCAGCCAATATTGAATCAGTAACAAATTATATCAAATTCATGAAAATAGGGCACTAAATTTCATGTCACCACAAGGAAGTCTGCAATTCTTCCGGTGAACCATTCATATGAACACTTAATATGACAATGTTTCTTCGGTGAAATTTTCAAATGAAGTGGGGAAAGATATTGTTCAGTTACAAAGACCCAAACTTGTTTTACTATTGACATAGGGGGTGTTACCCTTATTGGAGTACTTTTGAGAAAAGACAAGAAGTGATCATGGAAGTGTGGAGTGGGGCTATCTCCCCTTCGTGGGTACAACACAATGGATTGACCCATTATGCGCGCAGAATGTTCACCTGAGAGGCACCAAAATACCTGTTAATTGCAGGTAGACACCCGTTGTATATTGGTGGTAGCTCTTGGACAGGGATTAAAGGGCCAACATAACCCTTTACATGTAAACACAATGGCTTCACCATCACTGTTGCAATATATTTACCTACACCTACATCTCCTTGTTTATTGGTAGACAACCCTTGTGAATTTTGGGTGTCTTCCCACTTTGCTATAATTCTGAAATTTTTATGGGTGACTGTGGGAATGGTGCTCAGGTAAGGGTTTCAAAGAACAAAGGAAATTAATTACAGGTAAATTATAGTCTGTTCAATTATTGACCTTAAGCAAATTTTTAATAAAAAAAAATCACAGGCAGTTTTTTGAGATTATGTTTAATATAAAGTTTAAAAAATTAATTAGATACTTGTAATAGAAGTAAATTTTCATAATTAAAAAGGGTTTGTTCTATCATGTCCCAGAATTTAGAAATATGACATCGTAAAGACAACCTTTTCCTGCCATTTTTGCATTTTTAGCATAAAACAGCTTGTTTTCAAGCAGTTTTTCTTTCAGAAAAAATAGAAAGCATGCTTGAACAAACAAAATATTTTAATCAGAGATGTATCTAGCCAAGGCTAATAAGTGACAAAAAAATTTTCCCTGTTCAAGCATGCCCTCTATATTTCCCATTCATAAAAAGATAAGAAAAATGTAAATTTTGGACTGATTTTGATTGAAATATAGAAATAGCGTCACTTCTGACATCATTTTCTGCCAGTGAGTGCAAAAAAAATCAAATAAATAGGTGAAAAATAAATTTTACATCAACTCTTCTAAAATATAATATAACATATTATTGTACCTGAAACACTTTAAAAAATTGCGAATAATGGGGGCCAAATTTAACTCATATCATATATATAGTTCTTTCGTACTTCAAATCACCATCTACCAGTTGAAGTGGGAAGATGGGAAGGTATCCCATTAAATGAAAGATTTTGTCCTCTCTGTTACAAAAAACGTATAGCCGATGAATTTCATTATATTTTAGAATGTGATGCAATATCACAAGTCCGAAACAAATTTATAGACAAAAATTTTTCGGCTAGACCAAATGTGTTTTAAAGTATTACATATTAGGGTATCCTTGGGGTTGTATGGTGTATCAAGAGTTATAAAATCTGTATGATTAGGATATCTTTTGGAGTTCCTTGGGATTTCTGTGGGGTTCCCTAGGGTTTATAGAGGTTTTTAGAGGCGTGTCTGGGATACCAATGAGTCCCAAGTGGTATCAAGAATTTTTAATTTGAATTATTAGGCTATATCCTTGGGGTTCCATTGGGTTCTATGGGGTATCAAGTTTTATGAATCTGTATTATAAGGGTATCCTTTAAGTTCCTTGGGGTATCCATGGGGTTCCGTGGGATACCTAATGGTGTCTGGAATATCAAAAAGCCCCGAGGGTGTATCCAGATATATAAAATTGTGTTATTAGGGTATCCTTGGGGTTCATTTGGGTATCAAAAGCTATATTACTGGGTATCCTTGGAGTTCCTTGAGGTATCCATAGGGTGTGTCAGGGATAACAATGGGGTATCTGTATTTTTACTATTAGAGTACTATTAGGGTATCCTTTAGGTTTCTTGGGGTACCCATGGGGTTTCCTGGGATACCTTGTGATTTGTCTAGGATATCAAAGAGACCCAAAAAGTATCAAGAGATATAGTGTATCCTTGGAGTTCCAAAGGATATCAAGAGTTATAAAATTTATATAACCAATACATGTATAAGAATATCCCTAAAGTTCCTTGGGGTATCTGTGGGTTTTGTCTGAGATACCAATGAGTCCCTACGGGTATCAAGAATTTAAATTTGTATTATTAAGTTATCCTTTAAGTTCCTTGAGGTATCCTTGGGGTTCTGTGGTGTATCAAGAGTTATGAATCTGTATTTTTAGGGTATTCTTGGAGTTCCTTGGGATATCCCTGGGGTTCCCTGGGATTCTTAGAGGTGTATCTGGAATACCAATGAGTCCCCAGGGTTATCCAGAGTTTTAGATTTGTATTGCAGCGTATTACGGTATCCTTGGGGTTCTATGGAGTATCAAGATTTATGATTCTGTATTATTAGGTTATCTTTGGAGTTCCTTGGGATATCGCTGGGGTTCCCTGGGATTCCTAGAGGTGTATCTGGTATACCAATGAGTCCCCAGGGTTATCAAAAGTTTTACATTTGTATTACAATGTATTAGGGTATCCTTGGGGTTCTATGGAGTATTAAGAGTTATGATTCTGTATTATTAGGGTAGTTCCTTGGGATATCCATGGGGTTCCCTGGGATTCCTAGAGGTGTATCTGGAATACCAATGAGTCCTCAGGGTTAATAAGAGTTTTAAATTTGTATTATTAGGGTATCCTTGGGGTTCTATGGAGTATCAAGAGTTATGATTCTGTATTATTAGGGTATTCTTGGAGTTCCTTGGGATATCCCAGGGGTTCCCTGTGGTTCTTAGAGGTGTGTCTGGAATACCAGTGAGTCCCCAGGGGTACCACGAGTTTAAAATTTGTATCATTAGGGTATCCTTGAGGTTCCTTGGGATTCCTATGGTGTATCAGGAGTTATAAATCTGTATTATTAGGTTATCTTTGGGGTTCCTTGGGGTATAATTGGGGTACCAAGGGTAAGGGGTGACCCTTGCACTCTAATGAGACCCCCTTGGGTATCAATAGTTATTCATTTCTGTTATTGGGGTATCCTTGGGGTTCCTTGGGGTTTCCTTGGGGTTCCTTGGGGTTCCTTGGGGTTAAAAGACGTGCCGGTAAATACTACAACTAATTGAATTAAAAAGGCTGAAAATCCGAATTTCCTCTGATCTGACTTTTACAAAAAATCACTCTGCGCGCTTCATGAAAGTCAACACTGCCATTAATGGTAGTATTTCTAAAAACCAATCATATAAAGAGAAAATGATTCTTTAATTTAACAATTTTTTCACTTCCTAAAGAGTTTATTTTAATGGTAGGCTAATTAACAGAGTGTCATAGTTGTGCATCT
This sequence comes from Magallana gigas, assembly GCF_963853765.1. Lineage (NCBI taxonomy): Eukaryota > Metazoa > Mollusca > Bivalvia > Ostreida > Ostreidae > Magallana > Magallana gigas. Next base: position 13,685,082 of record NC_088857.1, read on the forward strand.
GATATAATCAAGAAACTCGTCTCTGTACACAAAAAAGAAAAACATGCATGAAAACTTTAATACACACAATCTTTATTAAGCCTTTGTTGAAAGATTTAAAATACAATCAAACCAAATAAATCACAGGTTTCATAAAAATCATATACTGATTGTAATTAATTTGAATTTCCTCTATCAATCTTTAAAAGTTTTGTCTGATTTGTAAGGTATTGCATTAAAATGGGTGTCTGAAAATAGGAGAATCTTTCAAATGATTACAGGTATAAAATGAAATTTGATACTTAATCATGATAATTCTTTAAATCATATTATCTGATTGGACTAAACAACACTGCAGATTCTGAAATGATTTATGATTTGTCCTTATGTATATACATGATTGTATGCAATCCTATAATTCCTTTGAACTTTGAACCCTTCCTTGGTCCCCATATTGGTCTTGATGCTATTTATAATGTATGATTGAGACTTTATCAGAATGATTATGCAGGGTAATATATTACAATAATTTAATTCTGGTTGTAACGCGGCATTTGATTGGATAGAAAAATTTAGTTAAATTTGTATAACCTGGTTTGCACGTCACAAGACACGTCACAATGCACCAACGTACTAATTCACTTGACGTTACGTTTGAATTTTGAACAGATTTATATCATTTTTAAAAGTAAAACGGACTCAATTTGTACAGCAAATTCCAGAACATTAAATTATAAGGAATGAACTCAATGTCTACCCAAGTTATACTCGTATAACCTGGGTTGGAGCAATTTACGCTTTTTTATAATCCGCTTCGCGGATTATAAAGCGTAAATTGCCCCAACCCAGGTTATACGAGTATAACTTGGGTAGACATTGAGTTCATTTCTTAAATGGTTCAGCCTCAATTTGAACTAAAATATAGAAAATGTGGAAGGCCACACCAATTAAATTTCTTTTTTATCGGATCCTGCATGCTCGTGTTTAAATAAAACTTTACAAATCATATCATTATGGACCGCCTCAAAATTTTGGCTACAAAAAAAAATAATATTATTTTATCGCTAGCCCGCTTGTACCCTTTTCCACTTAATGTCCGACAAGCAAGAAATTATATTGGTGTGGCCTAACTAGGATATGTATATTTTTTTCCATGCAAAAATTATAAAAATATAGATAAGGATAAGTTATAACAAAAAATATTCTTATTCACAAAAATCATTTCAAAAAATATTTAAAATAAAAATTTTACTCAACCATACATTCATAACTCATTCAAAAACTCTGTAATTTAAGAGGACTGATATTTTCTGTGAGGCTTGTTGTATATAAGTGTCATAATGATGATCTCAACTTGATCTACATCAGTAACCTCATCAGGGTTATAAAATAAAACAGACTTCATACAGATAAATGGATGGACAGACAGACACTAATAGACAGAAATGATGATTTGATATACTATGCAATCATCAAATTAAACATAATTATAAACATAAGACATATATTTCAAAAACCAGTTTCTCCACATGAACAGTATATAGCCATTACAAACTTCATTACTGCACTTGGTCAGTATAAACATCTTTTGAATTGATATCTATCAATTGTATTTCTTATGGCATATGCATTATCATAATATATATTCTTTTACAATACTAATTCTTAATTGTATGCATTATATGTCCAAATTATTCATGACTTTTGGAGTTTCAGAAATGGTTTTCAAATCCAAGTAAATGTAATAAATCATAAATGGTAGATTATCACTGGTTTGGTCCAGTTTCATATTTCAGGATATGTTGTGCTGCTTATTAATTGTCTTAATATTATATCATAAATGTTGAAATAAATATTGTCATCCTTAAATTACCAAATAAATGATCCAGGGCATCAATCGGGAAAGGCTTTATCAGGATGAACATAACAGAGACAATAATCTGATTATCAGCTCTTCTCTTCATCACTCATGGTTTCAGTTCTTTACATTAGTCTTATATTTTTCCGCATTGTGTCTTGTATTAGGAATGACCTCGTTAACACATACCAGTGATGTTCTCATCTCTTGGAGGTTTGAAAAGTCTGTATTAAAAAAAAAACCTGATATTACTGGTACCATTACTTATAACATATAAGAAGGACTTATATGAAAGGATGATTTTAAGAATCTACATGTAGAAAAATATATAAAATTCATATAGGCATATCATGAAAGTGTATGCAACATAGACAGACAGAACCTTATATAAATGGATTATTCTATATAAAAATTTGATATCAGGTGAAACTTGTCAACATTTTATTCTAATCTTGAAAATTTAAATTAATGTAAATGTTACTTAACTTGACAATTTCATATCTTATATAACTGTGTGTATTTAGAAATCTTGCGTTTTAATGATTTGAAAATAATGGAAAAAAAATAAGAATTTGTAACAATAATGATCCCAGCACATGAAATCTAAATATGATGTGAGCAATTCTATCAACCGATAAACCATGATATACTAATTTTTCTTTCAACTGTACTTTGATTTTTACAGTTCAATAAAGGTGAATATCAGTCAGCTGTTCAAATGTTTTCACAGTACAGAGAATCAACATTATCAGTTATTGATAGTGAATAAAAGATTAATTCTTCATGTTATGAACTATACTGTATGTGCTAAAAAAATCATCAATACAAACATATAACCTATTCCTTACAAATATACTGTTCAAGCTAATGTGCATGAAAGTGTTAGACTAAAAATATTTTGTGAGTAAATGTTGGTAAATAAGCTTGTCATATGCTAGTGTAAACTCAGGGCCCTCTATGCGGTCAACCTTACCATTTATCATCAGATGGTTAATTTCATTTAAGAAATTCGAACTAAAATTGTGATTATTTTAATTACAAACACTGACTGAATTAACAATGAATAATTTTTATGTTTGAACAAATTAGGATTATTGTGTAGCTATTCTGCATATAGGCTAGGCGATATTGTTTTCACGTGGATAATATACGAGCATAATAATCTGTAACGTTAACATAATACAATATAGCACATGTCATGATAAGACACCTACCATGCTTACTGCTTGCAAATGGCAGGTTTAGATCACAGGGAACTGGTGTATGGTCTCGTCCTTTTTTCCATTCCCTTTTTATGACACCCGACATCAGTTTGTGCTCGCAATATTTGTCATACACTAATAATATCCATCAGTTTTTGTCATTCCGACTTGTTGTTTACATCGAGATTTGGGAAATTACCGGAAATCGGCGCAAGTATGTCGTAAACTTTAAGTTTGTAAATGATTAAAAAAGTAAAACCTCTTGATGTAAATGTTGATATAAATTATATTTTATGCAAATTCATAAACTTACACATTTTATATCACTGTTTTAAACCTTAAATTAAGCAAATAAACCGTCGATGTGAAATACGATTGCTTGTCGCCAGACGACAGTTCGCGTTGCGCAATGAACTTGTTTTTGTCAGGTTCACATATCCTTAATGTTACAGGTTTTCATCAAATCTACATATTCCCAATTGCTTACTTCAAGTAAATATAAAGACATCTAAAAAAAGGATAATCTAACTTTGGTTTTATATACGATATAAATATGCCTATATTTTTTATATATAAAATATGGATACTTTGCGTTTCTATGAAGGAATTCTCTCATAGCTAAACAAATTATCCAAAACAACACCCATTCGAAAATCACATTTGTTCATTAAACCACTTTAAAACGTAAGGTATGTTTCAATCAACATATCTAATGAAACAGTTATCTAAAAAAGATTGACATGTCAGAGTGATTAAATTTGAGTAGGAACTAGATCTATCCAGACAGCCTGGGCATATTAAGTAAAATCAGAAACGTTTGCTGCTTGTCTGGGACTGAAAAAAGACTTGTCTTGTGGTTCATGGCAAAATTGATATCTTATTAATAATATCTAATTGATATCTCTGAAGACAGTCTCTTGTTTTGGATAGTTTTCCTTTTGCATTTCTGTATTTACAAACATGTGCTGATTTTTAACTTGTTTAATCGCCATTATATTGAAAGGCAGTAAAGCTCGCCTGGATAATATTATAAATGTATTTATGTCTACTGAATTCAATTGAATATTAGTATTTGTATATACGTATGCTTAAAAATTGATCTCCGAGACTGTTTACTCTTCTCCAAAAAACATATGCATCCATCGAAAACCATAAAAATCCTCGTATTATTACTAAAGTATGACGATCAGACAATTTACATTGGGATTTTATTCTCATTAAAAAAAAAATAGCCTCAATAGCAAACCAAAACGAAAGAAATTGAACATAAATTTGGGATTTTTTTGTGTCAGCCATGTTATGACGTGAACTTTTGAAATATATAAAAAAGACTATTTAGCTCAACTGAACTTTGTCATTTTTTAACATTTCACATTGATATAGGGGTTAAAAGTGGTCCATTATTTTCCTTATCTTTGAAGTATGCATCAAACGAATAACAGGGCAGTGTAGGGGTATATGGGGCTATTATTTCCCAGTCTCAAATTTGGGCTGTAGGGGTACCAACAAGTTGCTCCTAGGGGTTCTGGCTGATTTCAGGGGTTTATATCTCGCTTGAGATTGACCAGAAGAACTTAGAAACACTAGGATTAGGTCGAAGACCTCAAGAGGTATTCATAATAAGCGTTAGAGGGCACCTTTGACCCCTACAAAGATACAGTTAGCTCACTCGAACTTTGTCATATTTTAGCATTTCACAATGATATATAGGTTAAAAGTGGTCCATTATCTTCCTTATCTTTATCCCTAAATCATTGTGAAATGCTAAAAAATGACAAAGTTCGGATGAATTAACAGGACCTTGTAGGGGTCATAGTTGCCCTTTAACGCTTAATAATACCTCTTGAGGTCTTCCATCTAATCGTAATGTTTCCAAGTCCTTGTGATCAATTTCAACTGAGATATGAAGCCCTTAAATGAGCCAGAAATCCTGGGAGCCACTTGTTGGTACCCCAACAGCCCAAATTTGAGACCGGGAAATAATAGCCCCATAGGTCTCCTACACTGCCCTGGTATCTGTTTAATGCATACTTCAAAGATAAATGAGATAATGACCCGCCTTTCACCTCTATATCATTGTGAAATGCTTAAATATGACAAAGTTCGGTTGAGCTAAACCGACCCTTTTCACTATCATTGTTGTATTCTTCGAAGGTTTACGTCAAAACATGGCTGATACAAATAAATCCCAATTTCACCTTAGGATTTTTGCAATTTTTTACTTCAACATATGGATATTGTTTTTATGAGAGTAAAATCACAATGCTAGGTGTTTATGTTGTTTCTGGGGGAGTGAAAACGCCCGACGATAAATTATTAATCACGCACATGTTAAACTTCGATGAAAATAAATTATCTTCGGAATTCGTCAAAGCTCGTACAAATTATTGACCATTAATTATTTTGATATTAATTAAAATGTGTCGATAATAAAGTAAAATATAATTTTCTGTTCGAGTACTCTCAGTACTTTGATAAAATTCCTTATTGACTGCTAGCTTCTACGGGCTTAGTGGCTGCCGTTAGTGGCTGCTAGCTTCAGCCTGGTACAATTTTTTGCGTAATAACATTGCATTATATTACTATACAAAACTGTGCTGTACACGATGAAACATTAATTTGAAGATAAAGTCTATAATATTCCATTCTATTTAATGATCCTTGGCTCTCAAACACATATATATATATATATATATATAGATGCAAAATATTTTAAAATAAAACTTACCATGTATAAACAGCCCATTACTCTGAGCCACATGATGCCAACAACTTGACAGGGCCTTTGCATTTTCTATAGGCATTGTTTAATACATATATTCCAATCTGTTGACTTCTCTGTTTTGTCTTAAAGTCATTCACATATCGTATATCCGGTAATTTTCGCGATGATATAATTTTAATTTCATCATACATAGATATATCTCTGTAAGTGTAAATCATTTGCATATGTAAATATACAAGCATAAATTTTAAAAATAAATTGGTCGATTTTCCACTGTAAGTATATTTACAGTGTAATTTTGATCGTAGATTTTGATACCCATTTCACAATTATTTCAACCAAAACAAAAACTAGTTCAATCCGTATATAATCAATTTTAGACTTTTTTAAATGGTAAGGCTAGATATACTTATCTCCCTTTTGTGATATTCAAACTAAAAGCTTTATTATTATAATGATGCTTTATTGAAAACTTTGGAATCATTTTTTTTTAGTTTGCTTTGCATACATAACAATTATACAAATGCAATTTAATGCATCTTTAGCTTCAACTTGCTCCACTGCCAAACATGAGTGCGTGTAATCTTTTGAGTTTCAAACTGCTTGGATTCCACTTAAGAAAACTAATCCTTTTTGCAAGAGAACACTTTTAAATTTGAAAAAAGAGCGCGCTAACTTCATCATTAAATCATGTACAGAGTCTTAAATGGGTTTTTTAATTATTTATAATAGCCAGGGTGATCTAATTTTTTACAATCTTTAAATTAGTTTGCCACATATTTTGATTATTTAATCAAGACCAATATTAATGTAAAAAATCCTGGGTCTAAGTGGAGTAACAAACATGGAGAAAAAGAAAATGTAAATATCAAAACAACATGTCAAAAGTTCACAACAGTATTTCCTTATTGCGACACCAAAGACAAAATACAAAACTTAAAAATCAGTCACGAAGGATGACCCCGTCAAGCGCATCCTCTAACGGTATTGTAGGGAGCCAAAGCTATTCCTTTCTTGAACACGTAAAGCTGAACATTGTCTGTAAGGTCATGTCATACCGGCGTATTGCAACATGACATCATCATCAGTAAACAACAAGCATGTTAACTCCAGTTGGATAATCATTGATTAAAGCAAGCCAATTTAAAGATAGACCTCTTGGTAGCTTTCTCTCATTGGTCAATACCGTAATGTCTTACGCAACCACTGACAGATGGAGAAGGAACCAATAAATTAATACATATATTGTTAAATAGCTTTGTTTATATGTTATTCGGTATCTCTGTGTGGTTAAAGGTCATTGTTTTGCTATTTTATCAATTTAAAAAAAGATCCTGAGGCCATGTAATCCATACAAACTGGATGTACATAATAATTAGTGTTTTCAAGATAATGGAGCATTATGGTTTCTTAACCCAACGTATATTTGTACAAACTCTAAAATCATTTTCCAAATGATGTATGACTGAGCAATACTGGGACTACACATTAAAAAGTTTCTTTTTTTACAGCTTGATTTCATCTAAGCAAGATTGTCTTCTGATTTTAACCCCATCTCTAACTTGGTTTCTGAAATAGTGTATACTGTTCAACTTATAAAAAATCACTATGATAACTATACTAACCGTAGTGGTAATTTCTTACTTTATACCCGAAGGATCAAATTCAAGAGAATGAAAGGAAGAAATTAACTTGTATTAAAAGTGGTGTTTACTTTTGCTTCAAATTTTGGATCCTTTATTTAGATCAGAATGTCTCTCGATAAAAATAATCGATATAAGTTTTAATTTAATCTTTTGAAATTATGTTAATTTAGTGTATTACCATCTTCATTGATTGAACAACAAAGAGCCTATGGTTTAAAACAAAGAAAAGGATTGGCTCATAATCACTCGGCAAAATGAGGGGGCAGAAAAATTCAAGATTCTCATTTAGGAAACCATTTTCATCCTTCTACCGTTCTTTTGACAGCTTTATTCCAATTTATTCTGCAACTTGGACTTTCACTACGGTTTAGAATTAGCAGCAGACTGTACAAATATTTTTGTTGTAAATTACACTTGTTTTTATCAATTACACACGTTTTTATCAATTTAAATTACACACGTTTTTAATCAATATTACACGACAAAGCTCAATTCCTTCAAGCTACTATACAAGATTTCCGCGTAGTGCAAAAACGAAAATCAACAAAAAAAATCCACAAAAATCAATTTTTTTACTTTTACTCATACAAATCATCCGTAGACAGAAATATTTAAGAGGAAGTATAAATTAAATAGGTTATCAAATTTAAATATAAGTAGGAATAATTCAAGAAAATGTTCGTCTTAAAGTTTGGAAGTAACCCGACTATCAAATATTGGAAATCGTTAATATAAATTTTTTGTACGCAAAGCAGGAACACTCTGCATTTTAAAAAAAATCTCCAATCAGCAATGCATTGGTTCTTTAAATATTAAAATAATCATGTGTGGCTTTTTAACTTTAAATGTTATCTTTCGGATAACAAAGCAGGTCAAAAAAAATAATCGTGGAAAGTGTTAATTCGTTGTTATTCTGGGTTTTACAACTTTATACATGTATACCCACAATTTTCAGCTTTTGTGGCTAATTGGATTCTAAGAGGAAGATTTTAAAAGATTTTTCTCTATATATTCCTATGTCAAAATTCGAACCAACAACCCCCCTACACCATTGTGGCTCGATCCTATGCTCGGGGTCATGATTTTCACAACATTTAATCTACAGAACTTGAGGGTGCTTTCACATTAGATTCAATTTTCCTGGCAAAATGTTACTTTTGGATAAGATTTCTGAAAATTTCTAAAATATAATTCAACAATTCCTTATCATCTCCCTTAAAAAAAACAGCGTGGTTCCCTATTTCCACAACTTTGTATCCTCTTAGCCTAAAAATGCTTTGTGTCGAATTTGGTTGAAATTGGCCCAGTAGTTTTGGAGAAGATGTTGAAAATGTGAAAAGTTTACAGACAAACGGACGGACAAACAGACGGACGACAGACAAAATGTGATCAGTTAAGCTCACTTGAGCTTTCAGCTTAGGTAAGCTAAAAAGCATATCTTCTTTCCCTAGATGTCTGAACAAAATATGCCAAATGATTTTTTTTTCTCATTTCCTGTTCTTCAGAGCATAAACTACAAGTTAATATCGAGCGCAGCGAGAGGCGGGCGAAGCCTGCCTCGCGTAGCGAGGAATAATGGTAACACACATATATAAGAAAATCAGTGAAAAATGAAAGTTGAATCAGGGGTACTAAGGCCAAAAAAAAATTCTTCCAGCCCTGGGTGCCGCCATATTGGCAGCCATTTTGTTTTTAAAAAGTTAGTTCGATCATTGATTGACTGGTACTTATCGATGTTTATTGCCCCTTAACTCGATTTTCTAGTGTTTCAATAAAAGATAGTTTGAATTAAAAGAAATAAAAAAGGACACCAGATAAGTTTCAATAATGCTTCAATCAAGAAACACGACTAGTTCTATGTCTGTCTTATCAAATTATCATGTGGAAAATAAAAACATTAACATTAAGGAACTAATCTTTTAGATACTAAATACAGTATTTAATTTTATTTCCGCGGCATTTATATGAATTAAATTGATAAACAATGAAAGAAGAAATTAAAAAAAGTTCGGAATAACGTAACTCTCTTCGGCTATTTCCGAAGACAAAACATGTCCGTTTTACGACTGAAACATGACGTCATAATACAGACTGAGCACGCGACGATTATTTGAACTTTATAGGCGGATCCTACTGTGTGCGTTTCAAATAAATTTTGTTCTACAAAAATCAAACTGCACTGTGTTAAATCTGCGCTCGGTCCAACGGTCACACCGTTTACATATTAATGTTTTCCAATAATACCTGACGATATTTAAATTAACACTACGGGTCCTTAACTAGAAAAAATAATATGTTTTACGGTGTGACCGTTGGGGCGAAGCGCAGAAGGAACCACACATCTGTCATCATTGTTAAATGCAACCCGTGGACTTGCCCTAACCAAAAAACTTTGGCTTTGTCTCGAAAACTTTTGCCACTGCAAGGAACCCGAAGTTATCAAACTTTTATTCCAATGGTCCCTTCCTAGGCTTTTACACTTAACAAACTACCACTGAGCATTAATACAATGTTAAACAGACTTACTAAAATATTTGATATACAAAAAGCCGTTTGGTTTTTTTTATGTAAATACAATTATTTTTTATCATTACTTTACCTTTTAATAATGATCATTAAAATCAGTAAACAATAAATTGTGTGTCTGTGTTATTTCTCATTCTGTTCCTTGCTGTTACCTGTGTTTTAATTATTTTCCTCAGTGACATCAATTTTTTTTACGCTCTACATGTGTTGTAGACATGTGCCCTCACTCTTTTTTTCGTGTATGATATCCAATATTTTTGAAAGGTTTGACCACATGTGCAACTATAACAAATACATGTAGATATTTTAACAGTTCAATTGTTTTCATTTTATTTATTCAGTACAAAATGACGTGGCTGCACGTAGATCTAATAATGATTGGACTTTTCTTTTTTAATAATTTTTGTCACCTACCTAACGTATGCATATATGATTGGATCAATATGACAGTAAATTTAGCATGGAACTTGCATGTGTATTTACTAAGCAAAAAAATTATCAAAACAAAACTAATCAGCCAAAGAGTCACCGTTAACACTGATACTGAGTACTTCCTACACGTTACATCCAATACATATGCTTGATCCACCTCTAAATGTATCGCGGGAAATTAAAACGCGAGATCATTGTGACGTCATACTTAACTTTCTTTTGCGCTCGACAGTTTTCGCAAATTTGACGGACAAATTTGGGGAAGGAAATGACGTCATATGTCAGCAAAAGTTAAGATAGGTACAGGGTTTTTTTTAGGTAAGCATATTGGTTGCATACTTTGGTGTTTTTGAAGGACTTTTTATTGGTAAATGAAAATGATGTATGCGATTTACAGGTAAGAATTTTCCTTAGAAACGCTTCCTGTTCCACCATGTTGCTATGCACCGCAAAGGATCACTGGGACAGTAGAACGTTTTCACGCGGGTCCACAAAATTTTATTTGAACAATGTGCAGATTTCAACTCGAATTTCCTCCGTTCGTACACGTTGTCTATGGAGCTCGCTACGCGAGCGGCGCTTCGCGCCGCCTCGCTGCGCTCGCTATTAATAATCGAAGTATATAACAATAGAAACTAGATCATTATCCTTGAAATTAAGGCACTGTACATCCTGTTACTTTTGATTTCGTCAAAATTATTCAAAACACTATGTACAATAAATTGTAAAGAGTAATGACACAAAAGACTACCTTTAACCTTTATTCAAAATAACATATAAAGAATTTCTGTTTAATTGTTAAGTCCTATACTGAGTAATTGGAAAGGTTATTCATAAAATGGTTCACCTTTTGAGCTAGACGAAAACTTAAAAATAAATCATGTACATGCCCTTTCTCTTTTAAAATTTTCAAATGTGGAAATTTGGTTTTCAAATATCAAGGGATGTAATGTTCATTTCATTGTCTGAGTCGAATGCTATTGATATATCGTACAATCGAACAGCCCTCGGATGATAACGTTTAACATACAGCAGGATCCGGTTGCACGAACGTTAGTTAAATTTAACTATAGCCGTTAACTTGACGTTAACGTGGCGTTAAAATTAACGGCGAGTTAAATGAGTGACGTACGTTAACTAATAGTTAAAGCTTAGTTTATTATCTAATTTAACTTACATATTTAACTGAGGTTACCTAGGTACATTAAATATTTAATTGAACATTAAAATCAAAATGGCGGATCTATTGTTATTTGGGAACGTGTTTGTGGAGAAGAAAGAAAGAAACTACAGAGAGAGAATAGAAATGACAGACTTGAGCGACACGCAAATCCGATCCCGATTTCGATTTCGACGAGATTCGATTACGTTTATTTCGGACATGGTGCGTAATGATCTGCAAAGAGCAACAAAACGAAGCCAGTCCATATCGGTGGAAATGCAGGTACTTGTTATCAGAATACACATTCATAAAATTAAAACAACATTATCACAAAATAATCATTACACTGTCATATATATATAAACACATACTGGATCAATTACTATAAAAAATATAAAATGCTAAGTTACATGCAAAGTGAGGTTTTATGCTTTGTATATTATATACCAGTCTATAAATTTGACGCATCGGGCCGAGAAATACATATCTCTTTTTACCCTTGGTAAACTGTTTATTAAATTGGTTATGAAATGAAAATTGTCGATCTTAAATTATACATATTATCAATGCAAACTTCTAGAAAGAAAAGATGAAAACGTTAGCAAATATGAACGCTGTAAAATGACGTAATTTTTTATACATTGATTATGACGTCAGTACTTTATAAATACAAGGAATGCTAATATCGATGATCGGAGTACCATGTGCCCCCTCTAAACCTTTTCAAAAACACGTGAAAAAATACATGTAACATAAAATTATATCAAACCTTGCAGGTTATGCTGGCTTTACGTTTTTATGCCTCTGGAAGCTTTTTAGAAGTTATCGGAGATACCATGGGGTTTGATAAAAGTACATTCAGCAGGGCTATCGACGATGTTACTAATGCACTCATTGCAAAGAAAGATAGATTTATAAAATGGCCTAATCATGAGGAAATTTTGAAATCCAAGCAAAATTTCTTTTCCCGGGATGGATTTCCAGGACTAATTGGCTGTATAGATGGAACTCATGTCCGAATACAAGCACCTTTGGAAGATGAGGCCGTGTATGTGAACAGGAAGGGGTTTCATTCCATCAATGTACAGGCCATTTGTGACCATGAAGGTACTTACTATAATATAGTCTACATATATTATCTCATTGCAAATTGGTTAAATAGAGAGTATATTACACCCAGATAGAAAACCTTTCATAATTTTTCATAACACCTTCAACAGGAAAATTCATTAACATTGATGCTCAGTGGCCGGGCAGTACCCACGATAGTCACGTATTTCGGACATCCGAGGTGTCACCTTCTTTGAAGAAAACCACCGTGGTGTCGAAGATGGCTACCTCATTGGTGACAGTGGCTATGCGTGTTCAAGGTTTTTAATTACGCCTTATCTACATCCTGCAAACCTGTCAGAGGAAGCATTTAATACGGCTCATTGCCGTACACGCAACGCTGTAGAGAGAGTGTTTGGTTGGTGGAAAGAAGGTTCCACGTCTTGCATAGCGAAATCAAGATGAAGCCTGCAAAAGTATGCAAAATAATTGGTGCCTGTGCCATTCTGTACAACATCGCCATATCTCTTAAGGAAGAGATGGATGATGAGGATGAAGAAGACGTCAGATGTTTGTTTGCAAGATTGATTAACTGTATATGCGTAAAGTTGTTTTTAAATTCATTTAGCATGAAGCTTGAATATTGACTTGCCAAAACTCAAAATCATTATTATTTCGTTAAACCTGGCATTTACGCTATTGGTAATAAATGGGTATCTTTTTTCAAAAATAATGTACATGTAAGACATTTAATTCGAAACGTTTTATAAAGCGTATGTAACGTTTTATACATTTAAGATAGTTAGTTCAACTAATGATAATGTACAAATTGTAAAAACTCAAAAATTTAAAGTTATCTATCATGGCATATGCATATTAGAATGATTTTAAATACTCGTATGTGTTACTAATGACAGGATAACATTTAATACTGATATATTAATGTTAAGTGAGTAAAAACGGTAATTTTTCATCAATTTATCGGTATATTTGGTCGGTTATTTTGTAAGTGTTGAGTTTCGCTCTTGAATCTTAAATATCCTTATAACTCATAAAAAATCTAAGTTGTAATGTTTCATAAAAAGCAAGTATTAAGATCATCATGATTGTTCTCATTGTTATTTTATCAACTTTTTGAAAAAGTAGTTGACTAAATTAAGGTTCCTAGAGCATTAAATGAAAATAAGGATATTTATTATGTCAACAAATTGTATTCCATATTATGTCAGCCAGGGTACATGTATATTCCTCGTTTTCTGTAAGTCAAACATTGTGAAACTTGTGATTCTTTACTAATCTGTAAATCATAACTATTTTTGCAGTTCGGTGTTCAAATACTGTATGTTGACTGTAATGTTTATATGGGCTAGTTTTCATATATATATCAATTTAACTTCCTGGAAAATGCTGATAATTCTGCTTAGAATATATATTAATGTTGTTATGCCATGTGAACATGCATATCGATATACATGTAAATTGTATTTGAGTAATTTCCTCGTTATTTTTCTTTTAAAATAAATGTAAAATGGTTAAAGCTGCTTGGTCCGATTTTATATCAAATTTTATGCACGCTTTTAAACGATGGCTATGCTTAGTATATGTATAATGATAGACATTGCAGTCGTTTTACCCGTCAATTATGTCAAATTTCAATGAAGAAAAATACGTACAAAATTTGCTAACAAAACAAACGACATTAAAAGGTACCGCGTTATTTCGCCTCATGTTAAATTTCACCCCTGACGACGAAACGGGTATGGTTGTATTACGAATTTGACATCGCTTTAAATAAAGGTCGAAATGATCAGAAAAATTACAAATAAACATGTGTACGTTTTGTTCGCTTATATTTCTGAAGTCTGCTTTCTTTACAATCGATGCATAGCATGCGGGTTGAATAACCCCAATCATTCGGGGGACGAAACCAAGCGGTTTCCTTTTCTAAACATTCCCGTGATGCATTTTGGTTTGTTTTTTCGTTTGCCCAAAGAGAAATTATTTTTATTTACTTTGAATATTTCTAACTTTGAAAGGATACTGATTTTGCTGGTGTAAATAGGAGAAAGTCCATAACTTTCTAAGATAAATGATTTGTATGGAAAAAAATTTGATACTGTAAAAACAAAAAAATCGGACCAAGCAGCTTTAAGATTCTCTTGGAAAATACAGTTATATCGCTTATGTCATTGAAGGGTTTATTAAGCAAGGACAAGCTCTGCCAGACACTATATAATAAAAAATAATGTAAAGATTTTACTTCAGGTTTTTCTTAACCAAAAACAATTACTTGAGATAATTTTGCGCCAAAATCCTTAGTCAGCTGTTGGTTACTAGTTTGATTGGTATGTGGTTCATGGAAAAATAAAAACGACACATCGTTAGAACACATGAAGAAAATTATGATAAAAAGTCTCTTTTTCAAAAAGAAAAAGAATCCAATAAAGTATAACAAACGTATTTGTTGAAGATTGAAATAAAGTAACCTTTTTTTCAAACAATGTTTAATGATAATAATCATTATAGAAGTAATATTTTGTTAAATTTTAAGTAATTCGACGACAGCTTGCACCGTCATCAGAGACAACAGTCTCTGAGTGTACCAAACAAATACGAAGAACAGTGACTAACTTCGTGTCTTTAACCAATGTGTCAATGTATGCACGTTGTTATGAAATACACTCATTTAAAACTTGCATGATAAGACTGCTAGTTCAACCGAACTAAAGATTCTAGTGAGCTTTGGGGTCAATATCTGTCTTATCTTTATCGTATCACAATTTTATCTTCTTCCCAGAATCACAAAGTAACATTTATATCTAAAAACTAGAACCACTGGGTCAATTTCAACCAGGCAACCTTTTGGGAAAAGGTTGTAAAAGATAGTTTGAAAAAAAAATTAGACTTACTTCTAGGGAAAAATGAACACTACAATAAAAAAAACTTTAAATATTTAGAAGCATCTAAGTTAAACTGACCTGTTGTCTCCCATAGAACTTTCCTTAGGACCGTACGGAGCACTGTGCGGTTGTTACATACAATTTTCCATAGGACTATATAGGGACCTTGGCGGGACATGAAAAAAAGTTCGCTGTAGCCGCAAATTTATTATATCCTTTTTTTTTTATATATGTGGGTTTTGCTATAATTATTACAACGAAACAAGCATCTTTCTCAACAAATCTTAAAATTTCAATGTCAATATTCAAGACATGTTAAGGAATTGCACCGTGATTCTGCGTGCATAAGAAAACAACAACAATACAACCAAAAATATAGGTTGTATTGTTTATTGTATTTCATAACAACGTGCATACATTGACACATTGGTTAAAGACACGAAGTTAGTCACTGTTCTTCGTATTTGTTTGGTACACTCATAGACTTAATGATATAACGATGCACACAAATTAGTTTTGACGAAGCACGAAAACAAAACGGCATATTTCATTTCTTTGCAATATTTCCTGGTCTGAATGCATATTGAGATTCTCTTTTGTATGATACATAATGTTCGATCAAGTCATATACTATGTTTAACAAAAACAACACTCTAAAAATATCACTTTTTGTAAAGTGTCAATTCCTTATTTTACGCGAGTATTTTTAAAATTCCGCTGATTTGTATCAAATTGCAAGAATATAAAATCACGAACATCATTTTTTGTTACAATTTTCTAGCGTTCAAAACTGTCTGAAAAAATAAAAGAGAGATTTTTGATTTTTGAATCCGCAAGGGTTGCCTCTCGCCATTTAAAGCGAATATAAATTCGCGTTCAATTAGGAATCTACAATACCATATGCTATCCAATTAATATGTTTAACGATAAAAAATATGTTTACTAGCTAAAGCAGGACAAATATTACTTCATTCCTGTCATGATACCGACATGAATCTGCAAAAAGCGTTTCATAATTGGAGAAGAGTAAAATACGTTTGTGCTTGGTAGTGTAGAATTGTGTTTGATACGTCTTCTGGGTAGCTATAGCCTCTTCTTTTAAAGAATGTTGAGGGGACGGCAGAGCACAAATATGAAAATCAAATAAAAAATATTCTTGTATCATGTTACACCCCAATTGACTGTCCGCAACTGTATGATGTTGCAATGTAAATGGCTTTTTTATTTACAGATAGCACTAGATTTGTAATATATCTTAAAGATTTTCTTGGCAATGAAAGGCTTTTTTAAAACTGCTTTGGAAAGAAAATACAACAATCTGGGCAAAAATTGTGATGTCAGTTATGTTTTCAAACTTACAGGTTTTATTCTAAAAAAAAAATACCTTCACAGAATATATGCTTCAGAAAAGTTTAATGATTATAATTAAGCTTCCCTGCACTACCTTAGTTTTACAAATCTTAACTGTCAAAAACGATTGCGTAACAGAAAAATAACGTGGAAGAAACAAATAAAATATTACAGGCATTGTTCTGAAAGAAAAAATAGAATACTCTCAGTGACTCAGAGGATGTTAGAAAAGTGTTAATTAATGAGCACTGGTATTGACAGTTATTTTTCAGTAAACCCATGTTTTTTATCATATCAAACTGTCATTTATACTGTAAAAAGTGTGTAGTGATATATGCAACAAAATTAAATTAAATTGCATGAATTTGATTCCTACTAATGTTTGACGTCTGTCTGTCTCTCTCTGTCTCTGTCTCTTCTCTCTCTCGTTGTAAGCATCTGAATAAAATTTTCTGACACGAGAATAAGAATCATTTTTGCCAATGTCGACATATATACTTATATCATAAAAGGACTCATAGTAAGGGTACATGGATTTTCATTGTGTTTAATAGTGACTGTCAACATGTAGCTCTACCTAACCATGTACTCAGTTTGTCTGCTAGCGAATGAGTTGTGAAAATATGATAGTATTTCAACGACTTATGCATTTTGTCTATGATTGACTATGCCCCGTCTTTACAGTGTAACTCCTGTTCAAAGACGTTTAAATTTATCTTTGGTAAAGCTCTCTTTTTTATCTTACAATGAATTCAGTTTTTATGCTACATGGGAAGATAACGAGGATTTAAAAGCACTTTTCATTTTACTACTTAATCAATAGTCCCCCAAATCTCATCACTTTGATGTCTGAAATATTTAAGGATTTTTTAAATCTTGCTTGAAGCCTGCAAGCTCATTCTTATCTAACAATCAGATCTACTGCAATTATTTCCTTATTCATAATTATTCACCTTAATTAGATCCTAGCATAGCACTAAAACCACTGATTTTTGGGGGTCATAAATTTTTAAAAAACATTGCTAGAGGCTTCAGTGATCTCTTATTGGCCAATTTTCACCATATGAGCAATTTTAGAATTTTAACTAATACATTGTGTTTCTTCAAGGGTTGGTATAACCGGTTTCATGGTTCATGCCTCCTTTGAATGCAACACACCAAATATGGCCAATTAAGCAGAATTCATTAGAAGAAGCTGAAAATATTTAAAAGTAAACGATGGACGACGAATGACAAACACCGACGGAAATATCCAGTAAGCAAAAGGCCACCTAAACAAACTGATGAATATTACTAGAACATTTTTATTTATCAAAAATTTTGATCTGTATAACAAAGCAGTAAAATAGTCCAATCCACACTTTGTAAAAGTTGTTCCCTTTTGTTGGGTCAACCCAAAGGTCAAAAGGGAAAAAACAACTTTTCCCTTCTTTATTTAACCAAATATTTGGGCGTCCTGTGAAAAAATCTCTTGGAATTTAATTTATTCCTTCAATGTGTGGGTTGCTCCAACTTGGGGTAATCAAAATTCACAGAGGAACCCGATTTCTAATGTCAAATGACGAAGTTACAACACTCTAAAGTACAAAGGATACTGAGAGAAATATATGGGGTTTCCCCAAAGATGGCGGCCAAGGAACTTTTGTAAAGTGTGGATTGGTCTATATATGGTGGCTAGTTACATTTTCATATGTTCCTTTAACTGAATCATATATTCTTTTCTAAAAAGTGTCTCGATTCTAGGTGATTTCCTTAGCAGAAAAAACGAGTTATTTCTAGTTATATGTAGTTACGTCCGACTATAGTAGGTAATGTTGACGCAATCAATCAGCACGTTACTAGAGTTGCAAAATAGTTGATACCACACAAGAACAAAATCTATCAATGAAAAGCAAATCGGAGCCTTTTTCTGAATTAATGTGACATTTTTATGATAACTGCTCAATGGTCTGTCGTCTAGAAGAGAGTGGGCTAGGATTCTTAAAATACAATAACCAATAGGTATGGAACATCATCGACTGGCGACCATTGTTAACTATAAATCTATATCTACAGAATAGTTTGATAGTTGAATAACAATGCAAGAAAAAATCCAGTTTCTGTTTTACGTTTGATAGTATTGTCTGTCTGCATGTTTAAAGGAGTATAAAATGGCCTAATACAATTATCAAAATGAAAAAAAAGTTATAACACTTGTTGATTGATTTCATAATAATTACATGAACATAAATCAATTAGATGATACGTTTTAAAATATTAATAACGTTGTTAGAGTTCAAGCTGTGACATAATGGGAAGAATACTTTGCATCTACCAAATTATGTAATTATATTGATAGAAAAAATTGTCCTTATTAATAAGTATCAACGTGATAAACTGTGGGAAGGGGCATAAGGAGGAGGACACTTGGGACTGTGTCAAACTGATCAACAATGTTCAACTCAATTTTTAAAGAGGCATGGTCACCATCATGGTCAAAATTTACTTTTCGTAATGTGAACAAAGCTCAACTCATATTAATGTTTACATTTTGGATTTTCCAGGTTTAGACTTAAAATGAATGCGACAAATGTTAGGAACTATTTTTTAATGTCCAAAACTAATCAACAGAAAAAATCAGGTTCATAACTATTACATGTAACTTTACCAATACAATCTCATAAACAGATATATTCCGGTGAATCGTTACTTTTACAGCATAATTCAAGTTTTCAAAGAAAACTTTTTAATAGAGATTTCACCTTAGTACTGTGGAATCGTTTAATTTCGTGGAGGCCAATTATCATGGATTGTGTGATTTTTGCTCACTCGGTTTTCAGTTCAATAGGAAAACTAAATCTTTTATAATTAGTTTTCATGGAGAATGTAAACTCGTGGTTGAGGGATACTACAAAAATTGACCACCTCAAGTTCAAATGATTCCACAGTACTTACTGAAGTATTCTATATTTCAGTCATTTTGATAGACAAAACAGCTGTGGAATTGATTCCAGGAAATATGTGGCTTCTCTTTTTGTGAACTGTCGTAATTTCATCAATCAAAAGTAATAGTTTTAAAAACCATTAATAGTAATCAAATAGGACAATAGGTGCTCTAAAAATAGAAAATGGGAAAGTTAACGTGATGGAATTTTGAAGAAAAAAATGTTAACTAATGAACATTAGTGGTATTGTCTGTATCTTTTTCAATCATTCGAAAGAAACCATTATTTGTAAATTGAAACATGAACATAATTAATTTCTTATTTTTCATTTACTCATTATCCAGGCGACTTTCGGCGTTGTCTCCGTGAAAAAAAAGTCTACCTGACTTTAATTTTGATTATTCCGAACTTGATTTCTTTGAAAATACGTGTGTATTTATTACTTACTGGTTAAAAGTTAGTGTTGGTAGTTATTGTATATGCTAGGTACAGCTACATGCTCTGACCATACATGTATGCTGCTGTTGTATATTTTGATAAAATATCAGTGTCAACTCTCATTGCCAATGACGAAATATAATACATTTTTGAATCATAAAGAGACTCATACTAAGGGTTCATGAATTTTCACATAGTTGGAATTTGACTGTCTATATGAAGCTCTACCTATCCATACACTCAGTTTGTCTACTAGATGTAAACGAGTAGAAATGATTTAAAGGGACTTTGACACGATTTGAGCTCAAAATTGTGTGAAAACAATATGTACCATTAAATTCTTCATGCAATTTACTACCGATATCGTGTCTTTAAATGCCTTAGACTTTCTCCGAAACACGCTACCGACCTCGGAAAATCAAGTAAGTTAAACTGACAACGAGATCGCGAATCGCCTTTTTGGCATGTAAACAAACTGCACCACTTCACTTTACGAGGCAGGTGATTGTGTTTTAAAGAGTATCGGAGGCAGGTTAAGAGGCTGTATCAGTAGTAAATTGCATGAAGAATTTAATGGTATTCATTGTTTTCACAAAACTTGCATATAAACAAGGTTAATCAGTACTAAACTAGCGCACGTTTTTGTGCGCAATTAAATACAATGTACACAATTTTTAAATGGGTGGCACTGTAGCTACCAGGTCGTCCATCCAAATTTTTCCAGACCGGGAGCAACAGACCTACAGCTAGGGCTTATCCAATTAGAAACCATTAGTTTCACAACTTTTCTAGATTTTCTGGCTCATCATAACCAAGTATCCATTTAGATGACCAACAGTAGATAAGAATTTTCAAAATAACAAAGTTTTAAGGTGTTAAGGGACACCTGTCGATATTTATTTAATAAAAAAAGCTTTATAATAGACAAAAATTACACTGGTTTAAAATATTTTACAAAATTTGACAAGAAATTAAGTTTAAACTTTATTTGGAAAGGCAAAAATTGTAAAAGTTTAACTCATTGCACTACGCATCTAGGAAACTGACTTGGGAAAGACAAAATATTTAAAATTATCATTGATTTTATTGTTTATTTCTATAGGAAGTACGTCACAATATGGTAGTGTCAAATTCTACCTTAAAATTCTAACCAATACAGTATTCGTTCATAGGGGTTGATATCATGAGTGTTTCATAATTTGTTTTCCTTTTTACGGATGCAACATACAAATTTTTTTCAATTTTTGCCCACTTTATAAAAAGAAGCTGAAAATGTTTAATATATACATGTACAGACTATTGGCAACGAATGACACACAACGTGGGCAATACCCGGATAGCAAAATTTCACGTGCATAAATCGACTTTCAAAACAGTTTATTTTCCTTGTAAATTTTATTTCAAAAATAAAATCTGTGTAACAAAACAATGAATATTAAATATTATGGTCGCTAATCATATCATCATTATACGTGCAGGTGTTTAATATTCAATCATAATTTGATAAAACTTTGTCTCAGTGCTTTAAAATAAATACTTCAGCAAAGAAAATGAATAAAAGTTATTTCCAGATAGATATAGTATCGTCCGAATATGTCCTGTAATATTGACGAAATCGCTGACGTCAGATGATCAGCATGCTGCTGGGGTTGCAAACTTGATGACGTATTCACACTTTTCGTCTTCGCGAAGGTCTACCACGCGATTGTTGATACCACACATGAACAAAATCTATCAAATAAACGCCAAATCATCACTTCTTTAATTGAGTTAATATGATAATCTTAGTAAAATTACAACTCAATAACCAACTGTTTAGAATAATTTTCTAGTGTGGCTAGGATTGTGTAGAAGGATTGGCGTTCAGTTCAATTTATTTCTCACCATTGAAAACATGGCACATGAAGACAATAATGTTACATTACAATGTACATAACAATTGGGTCGGAGGTACAAAATAAATAGTAATAAAAAGAATAACAAAGTTTTAAGGTGTTAAGGGACACCTGTCGATATTTATTTAATACAAAAAGCTTTATAATAAAAAAAACTTACACTGGTTTAAAATATTTTACAAAATTTGACGAGAAATTAAGTTTTAACTTTATTTGGAAAGGCAAAAATTGTAAAAGTTTAACTCATTGCACTACGCATCTAGGAAACTGACTTGGGAAAGACAAAATATTTAAAATTATCATTGATTTTATTGTTTATTTCTATAGGAAGTACGTCACAATATGGAAGTGTCAAATACTACCTTAAAATTCTAACCAATACAGTATGCGTTCATAGGGGTTGATATCATGAGTGTTTCATAATTTGTTTTCCTTTTTTACGGATGCAACATACAAAATTTTGTCAATTTTTGCCCACTTTATAAAAAGAAGCTAAAAATGTTTAATATATACATGTACAGACTATTGGCAACGAATGACACACAACGTGGGCAATACCCGGATAGCAAAAGTTCACGTGCATAAAATCGACATTCAAAACAGTTTATTTTCCTTGTAAATTTTATTTCAAAAATAAAATCTGTGTAACAAAACAATGAATATTAAATATTATGGTCGCTAATCATATCATCATTATAAGTGCAGGTGTTTAATATTCAATCATAATTTGATAAAACTTTGTCTCAGTGCTTTAAAATAAATACTTCAGCAAAGAAAATGAATAAAAGTTTTTTCCAGATAGATGTAGTATCGTCCGAATATGTCCTGTAATATTGACGAAATCGCTGACGTCAGATGATCAGCACGCTGCTGGTGTTGCAAACTTGATGACGTATTCACACTTTTCGTCTTCGCGAAGGTCTACCACGCGATCATTGATACCACACATGAACAAAATCTATCAAATAAACGCCAAATCATCACTTCTTTAATTGAGTTAATATGATAATCTTAGTAAAATTACAACTCAATAACCAACTGTTTAGAATAATTTTCTAGTGTGGCTAGGATTGTGTAGAAGGATTGGCGTTCAGTTCAATTTATTTCTCACCATTGAAAACATGGCACATGAAGACAATAATGTTACATTACAATGTACATAACAATTGGGTCAGAGGTACAAAATAAATAGTAATAAAAAGAATAATTAAAATTAGAAAAGTTGTTCAGGCTTACAAAAGGCCGAAATCTCATGGAGGACAGGCTACCTCATATACTTTTGTGATCACGTCATTATTGCGAAAAAACCTGGTAGGTTTAACTTATTCATATTTATCTAAAAACGAACTTGTGGTATTGCACTGCATTCTAAAATAATGAAATTCATCCGGTTTATGATTTGTCTGACAGAAAGGGCAAAGCCTTTCATTTATTGGGATACCTTACAATCTTCCAAGTTAAACTGTGGTGATTTGAAGTTCGAAATTTTACGAGATGCATAAAATATGATAGTATTATTTCAAAATAGAGCTCTCTCTACAAATTGAATTTAAACCATTATTACATGTACCTGGTATGTAATTTTTTTTTCAGTTATGGTCTGATATAACTGTGTCTTATTTCTAACTGCGTGTTTAGTGAACTAAAAACTAATGATTTCAGATTTATATTTCTAGATCCAAATAAACTGCAAAAAGTAAATTCGATTCATCATTCAAAGAGAGTGTTTGAAAAGTATATGTTTCGATTTATTTGATGAGAAAATATATATTCGTAATTAAGGTGGCTCTATACACCACTTTTTGATGATGCAATACGCAAAAAAGTAAATCTGGAAGCATGCAATTCCGGTACTGGCTGATTTAAACTGAGGCGAATTGTATGGGGACCGCTCTTTTAAAAAATTTGTTAAATGAATAGTCTTAGATTTAATTTGTTGATTGGAAAAATAATTACTCACAAGTTAAGTGACACCTTCACGTTGTGTCGTATTATTTATCGAAAAAAAGAATAAAATCAAGTATAATTTTTTAAAATAGTTTCTTTCCAATTTCTAACATCTTACAGCGTAGCGCAGTGGGTTAGTGGGATCGCTAGAAACCTGTAGGTCATGAGTTCGTTTCCCGTTGCGGACAATAAAATTGTTAACTTTCCAAAATTTTCTAAAACGTATTTTTGGTTGAATACTGTGAAAGAAAATTCTAAACCGGTGAAAGTATTTCAATTATAATAAACTTTAATCCACATTAATATTGACAGATGTTCCTTGTAACCATAAGGGGATGGGAGGGTAGTTTTGAATTTTTCTCAGGTTGGGATACATAAATCCTATTAGTTAATTTTCCCCTTTATTTATTTGACTTAGTTTTGCATAAAAGCGAATAAAATTCACTTATTTAGGCCTATAATGAAATATGTATGTATTTAACATTCTATCATGATATTTAGGAAATTTTCTTTAACTCAGAAATGAAAAGTCCCCAAGATGTTTGGGCCTTGGGACTTACAAACGATAACTCTTACCTGAGGAACTTTCATACCAAATAAAATTTAAAATATTTTTTGTGTTTATTTGCAATGATTTTCATTCAAATTTTTTATGTCACAGTTATTAAAATACATTTTCATATAATATCAAGCAGCTTTTTCAGATGATTTGTCAACAGAGTAAGAAAATATGAAAAAATTGTTAAACATTTTTGAATGTTAAGAAGTATTTTATTAATGTTTAGGTGTCCGAAGAAATTATCCATCATATAACAAAAAAATTTCTCTCAATTTGTTAATAGTTAACTTTTTAATAATTACTTTAAAAAAACACGAAAAAACAATTTAAAAAATCTTTTAAAATACCCATAGTACCCCCATCATCATTTTAATATTTGATAAGTATATGTTTTGTGGTCTTCTATTGAAAATTGGAATAAACTGTGGGTGTATTGAGCCACCTTAAAGTTGACCAACAATATTAGTCAGCATTTATGCATAAATAAAAGCCTAGTAATTTGATGGCTGATAATGTCATACTCTTATGTACATGTACAACGTATGATTTGTAATAAAATGTAGATTAAACGTCGCGTGGGTTTGACAAAGCTGTAAAATATGTAAAAGAAGGTGTGGACGATAAATCTATTAAAGTATGTGCCCACTCTCACAAAATTGTCCTCATTTCGTGTATGATATCATGTATCAATGTTCAAACCCGGGGAGGGGGGGGTTACAACCTTAGGAGATATCACTTATCCAATCATGCAATAGGTTAATTAAGTCTGTGTCAAGCATTCAAGTCAATGTTTTAAGACTTTAATCATGATGATATGGTGATTGGGTCGAAAGTTCATTTCATCGATTTACAGTCTTTTTTTCTTTAATTTGAAAAATGCTTTGTGGCCAGGGAGGCATGGAATGGGGATTAACATAGTCAGTTAAATGTTAGTTTCTGGTAGTAGATTTCTTGAAATAAAAATAACACAAAGAGAAGAACATGGATGTTTTCAGAAAAAACTTCAGTAAAAGGTAATAAAATGAAACTGTAGTAACCACAAGCGAACGTCTCCATGATATTTTTTAATATTTTTGTTGTTTTTTTTTTACAATTTGTTTTCCGCAGAGGTAACGGTACTTTAAAAGAGATTTTATTTTATTAGTTTAACGTTCTCCAATCCTCAGCCTCACATTTTTTTAATCATAAAAATTTTATTTATCCTTCAAACTTTATAAATGAAATGAAATGAAAAAAAACTTTTTGATGATATCCATGCATTTTACGAAGTTATTGCAATTTTGGTTACGGTGGATACAATGGAATAAATATACAAGTTGAGACAAAATAAGAAAATTAACGGTTGTACTGATGCACCAATGGCTTAAACTCCTTTATCTTTATGTAGTAGGTCTCTGTTGAGCCACTGAGCCAAGCAGTTCGTTAAATAGCTTCCTGTAATATTTAACACTAAAAACTAACTAAATTTGTCAATATGAAAGGAAGATTTGTAATACGAATAAAAAAAATGCCAATTAATTTTGAGTTATTAAATATTGCTGAGGATTGGAGATCGTTAAAATTAGCACTAAACAGCTGTGAAAAACAAGAGGTCCAGGGGCCACATCGCTCACCTGAGCAACAATTGCCTTAATTCTGATCAAATCGGCATTACAGTATCAAAATATTTTGACAACTAAGTACAGTAGATCTTGCTAAAAAAAATTGAAAATCTGCCAATTTTATCCACCTCTTTTTTTTTGGGGGGGGGGGGGTAAATACCAAGCCCCTTTTCTTGTTGTACCTGTAAGAAGATTTTTCTTTATTCCTATATACCCCCCCCCCCTCCCCCATTTCGTGGCCCCACTTTTCTCTATGGAATCATGGTTTCATGAAACTTAAATCTGCATAACCTGTGCTTTCACACTAAGTACTGAGTTTAGGACCGAAAACTTTCCCAGAATATTTTTAAAGATTTTCCTTATATATTCCTTTGTAAAAATTCAAACTGCCATCACGGCCCCGCCCTACCACTAGGGACTGTGATTTTGCAAACTTGAATTTACACTACCCAAGGATGCCTCTACACAAGTTTAAGCTTTTCTGGCCAAATAGTCCTTAAATAGAAGATTTTTAAAGATTTTTTTTTCTATATATTCCTATGTAAAAATTAATCCCCCATTGTGGCCTCACCCTACCCATGGACTATTATTTAAACAAACTTCAATCTTTACGATCTGGGGGTGCTTCCAATCAAATTTGGGCTTTCCTGGCCTAATAGTTTTTTAGAAGAAGATTTTTAAAAATTTTCTCTTTATATTCCTATGTAAAACTTGATCTTTCAATTGTGGCCCCTCCCTACCCCCAGGGACTATGATTTGAACAAATTTGAATCTACACTACCTGAGGATGCTTCCATTTTAATTTGAGCTTTTCTTGCCTTATAGTTTTTGAGAAGAAGATTTTAAATATTCCTATGTAAAACTTGATCCCCCAATTGTGGCCCTTCCCTACCCCCAGGGACCATGATTTGAACAAACTTGAATCTACACTACCTAAGGATGCTTCCACTTTAATTTGAGCTTTCCAGGCCTTTTAGTTTTTGAGAAGAAGATTTTTAAATATTTTCTCTATATATTCCTATGTAAAACTTGATCTTCCAATTGTGGCCCCACCCTACCTCCAGGGACTATGATTTGAACAAACTTTTATCTACACTACCTGAGGATGCTTCCATTTTAATTTGAGCTTTTCTGGCCTGATAGTTTTTGAGAAGAAGATTTTTAAAGATTTTCTCTATATATTCCTATGTAAAACTTGATCTCCCAATTGTGACCCCTCCCTACCCCCGGGGACCATGATTTGAACAAACTTGAATCTACACTACCTAAGGATGCCTCCACACAAGTTTAAGCTTTGCAAGCCTAACAAAAGAAGATTTTTGAAAAATACCAACAAATTTTCAATAATTTTCAATTATCTCCCCTTCAAAGAGGGCGTGGCCATTCATTTGAACAAACTTGAATCCCCTTGACCTAGCGGTGCTTTGTGCCAAATTTGGTTGAAATCTGCCAAGTGGTTCTTGAGAAGAAGATGAAAATGTGAAAAGTTTACAACGACGCCAACGACGACAGACAACGGACAAATTGTGATCAGAAAAGCTCACTTGAGCCTTTGGCTCAGGTGAGCTAAAAAGTAGCAGGTATACTGTAGAAGCACATATTTTCGTTGGGTCAAAATTTCGTTGTTTTTTAAACCAAATAAAATTCGTTGGCATTTAATTTCGTCACATCATAATATCTTTGTATTCGTTATTACTTTGGTTAAAAATTCGTCATGGATTTAATTTCGTTGATTTCTACTGTCAACGAAAATAACGAAATTAAATCCTCAACGAATATTTCTGCTTCTACAGTATATACATAGCACTGTGAGAAAAGATAAAAACTTAGAATTTAATCAAACCAAAAGCTAAGTTATGTTATTTGAATTAAGGGAAAAGAGGGAATATTAAAAAAAACCAATGATTTATATTTATAACAAATTTACAGTGATATTGAAAAGCACTAAATGCCGGAAGGTCAATAAGAATATATACATGTACATACCATTGACTGTCGTGACTTTCCAATGGGACAATTTGCTGCATCACCCTCTAACATCTGAAGTAAAAACTGTCCATGAGATTTCTGTTTCCAAACTGCCTTTCTGCCAAGAAACCATCTTTCAGAGGGGAAATGTTCCTGCTTTACGCTATGAAATGGGCAAATATTGTACTCATATGGAGAAGACTTATAAAGGAAGCACTTTTGACTCAGTTTGTAGAAAACCCCGTTTGGTCCATATCTCTGAAAAACAAATTAGGGAAACCTTTTCTTTAACTATCATTTCTATTAAATTCAAATGACAAACAAAATAATAAGCATGACTCCTGGTTTTGATCAACACGTATTTTAATTAGTGTAATTTTAGTTCTTTAAAGTTCAAGTATATGCTATGTTTATTATCAAAATCATATTTCATTTTGGTAAACAACTGTCATGGTTCATGCAATAATCTAAAAATTTTTTTATAGATTTTTAGTTTACCTTACACGTGTAACAGAAAAGGCAGTCATGGCTATGGTACCTATTAATTAATTCTTCACCTATTTTATTAAAACATATTAGCACTGTAAATAAGAAGAAGGATGTAATTTTCTATTATTGAACCTTTAAAATATATATACATATTCTGGACTCTTTCCACTAACTAGAACTCCATTCTAGACTATTTAACAACTAAACTTACATGTATTTGCACTTCGGTGTAAATAAGTATAATAACTAGACACGATCTTGTTGCGAGCAACAAGGAGGTCTTCCGTCCGCTTTTTAGAAGGTGATATGACGTCATCGACTTTAACTTTCAACAACAAAACATGATTTGGAAATAGGAGTTGAGTACTAATGCTTTCCTGTAGTGCTTTTTATAAGTTCTCTTACGTTGCTTTTTGAAATACTTGCATTTCTTCCAATTAAGATAAAAAAGATTGAACTTTTTTTTTACCTCTGGCCCCTAAAAACCCTAGTTAGGTAACGCATGAGAAAATCAGGATATATAAACGTATTATACTTAATTTTCCTTTTATATCCTATTCAAAAACATCTCTCAGTAAACGACTATATAGATAAAAGACTTTAGGATCATCTTGATCCCTAATTTGAAGAGTCACTCCTCCCTTTTTCTTGATATCAAATGAAAGGTCTTTAAACATATTTTGTTCAACAAGTCTTTGGAAATTCCTTACTGTTCATGAAATAAATGTGAAAAAATGTTTGAGGGGCTGATCCATTATCCCCTTATAGGGGCTGTTTAACAAAATTTTTCTTCTATACTGCATTTCAAAAGATTTTTACTTTCTGATATATGGGTGATTAATTTTACAGACATTTGACCTCTAAAAACATTAATTAGGTAACACACGATAAAATCATTAGATTGCTTGGATACATAACTGTAACATAACATACCTGCTTTAATGACATTTCACAAAATATCTCTCAGTAAAGGACTAGAAAAAAGTCATTAGAGCCCTCTGGCCCCTTAAGTTGAGGGGTCAGCCCCTTTTTTCTTAATATCAAATGAAAGTCTTTTAATTTTAAACACATTTTGTTTAACAAGTGTTTAGAAATTCATTACCGTTCCTAAAATATATTGGAAAGAAAGTTTGAGGGGCCGATTCCTTATCTCCTTATAGGGACCGTTTAATGACATTTTGAAGGTTTAACATTGTTTAGTACATCATTATGAGAATCTTTACTTCTATACTACATTTCCAAAGATATTTCATTTCTGATCTATGGGTGATTAAAATGTTGGACATTTGACCTCTAAAAACCTCTAATTTATTACGTAACACATCATAATATCATTAACATATCTGCTTTTATGACCTTGCACAAAATATCTCTCAGTAAAAAGCTATTGATAAAAGATCCATTATGAATTTATTGTTTTCCAAAAAAAATTTGCAACTTTGTCCTCTACACCGGATGTTGCCTAATCCGGCCATTGTCTTGAGAACCACCAGATTAGAAAAGATATTTAAAAAATATTTCGCCTTGTGTTTAAACTGACCCCTTACGTCGTAGCTAGTATGGTTGTATTACGACTTTGACATCTGTTCTTTTCATATGATCCATTATAACAAATAAAATATGTAAACTTAAAAACTATTTCTGAACAAATTTACACAGCTCTATTTTTGTTCTTTTAAATAGTCATGCGGCCGCTGGCAAGGGATCGGATACGTAATTGTTCACATACACAGCTCAGAATCCAGCTAGATTTTAAATGCGACTCAAATGCATTGCATAGAAGCAGTTCTTTTGTCCATAATGTGTTTCACTAGAAAATAACTAAATGTTTAAACACTTCCTATAAGTAATCTGGTACCATTATATCAGTTTAACACACAAATACCCTGTTTATTTGCCAAATAAAACACAAATACATGGTAACAAATCTAGCTTTTTACACTCATATTATGCAATACCCGAACAAAATATTATTGTTACGACATTGACAAGATCATAATGAACAACTTTTGCAGCGACAGCCATATCGAAATCTTTTGAGTTATAAAGTGAAAACTTTCAAGTGTTCTAGGTCCCTAATTTGAGGGGCCAGCCCCTTTTTCTTGATGTCAAACAAAAGATCTTGTAACTTAAAATATTTTTTCTTCTACATGTCTTAACAAAATATTTGCGAGAAAAGTGATAAATTAAGACAAGAGGCCCAGGGGCCACATCGCTCACCTGAGCAACAATTGCCTTAATTCTGATCAAATTAGCATTACAGTATCAAAATTTCTTGACAACTGAGTACAGTAGATCTTGCTAAAAAAATTGAAAATCTGCCAATTTTTATCAACCTCTTATTTTTTGGTAAATACCAAGCCCCTTTTGTTGTTGTACCTGTAAGAAGATTTGTCTCTATTCCTATATACCCCCCCCCCCATTTCATGGCCCCATTTTTCTCTAGGGAATCATGGTTTCATTAGACTTAAATCTGCATAACCTTTGCTTTCACACTAAGTACTGAGTTTTGAACCGAATACTTTCCCAGAATAGTTTTAAAGATTTTCTCTTTATATTCCTATGTAAAAATTCAAACCGCCATCACGGTCCCGCCCTACCACTAGGGACTGTGATTTTGCAAACTTGAATTTACACTACCCGAGGATGCCTCTACACAAGTTTAAACCCTTTCTGGCCAAAATTCTTTAAAAAGAAGATTTTTAAAGATTTTCTCTATATATTCCTAAGTAAAAATTCATCCCCCATTGTGGCCTCACCCTACCCCTGGACTATTATTTAAACAAACTTGAATCTATATGATCTGGGGATGCTTCCACTCAAATTTGGGCTTTCCTGGCCTAATAATTTTGAGAATAAGACTTTTAAAGATTTTCTCTATCTATAAAAATTCATCCCCCATTGTGACCCCGCCCTACCCCCAGGGACCATGATTTGAACAAACTTGAATCTACACTTCCTAAGGATGGTTACATGCCAATTTGAGATTTCTTGGCCAAATATTTTTGAGAAGAAGATTTTTAAAAGATTTTCTCAATATATTCCTATGTAAAACTTGATCTCCCAATTGTGGCCCCACCCTACCCCCGGGGATCATGATTTGAACAAACTTGAATCTACACTACCTGAGGATGCTTCCATTTCAATTTGAGCTTTTCTGGCCTAATAGTTTTTGAGAAGATTTTTAAAGATTTTCTCTATATATTCTTATGTAAAACATGATCTCCCTATTGTGGCCCCACCCTACCCCCGGGGACCATGATTTGAACAAACTTGAATCTACACTATCTGAGGATGCTTCCACTCAAATTTGAGCTTTCCTGGCCTAACAGTTTTTGAGAAGACTTTGGCTCAGGTGAGCTAAAAAAGGTTAAGTTTACAATACAATAAGTTGTTAAAGTTGGTTTCTGGAAGAAGAGACTTTGAAAATTTTCTTAATAAATATTGAAATTTTTTTTAGTTTTTTAATCTTTAGTTTTTAAGATCTGTGTATAAACATAGAATCGTGAGCAAATCTCTGTATCTTGCTTATAATTCGAAGCTTAACACTCAAATATGGTTAGTAAATAGAAATTGTAAACAATTAAAACACAAGAAACATGCACTATAACAAATAAAGAACACAATTTATTTTTTCGAAATGAATCATATATATACATGTACATGTATATACCTACATATTTCCGACAGCGATATCAAACTCTATTTAAACTGAATAAACTCGAGAAAATGCCGAGCATCTCAACAAAACCTATTGCATTAATATACCATTACGCAAAATATAATGCCGAATTACCGATAGAATGAATTGTATTTCAGTACTTTTTTGATACATCAGATTTTGCTTAATTTGCGCAGGTAAACAGTTAACTGTTTGATTTACCGAAGTCTCTGTTTGATTTGATACGTAAAAATCACGAAATACAGACGATAGTTCCCAGGTTACAAAGCATAAATAATGAAAACGAAACGAAAACCAGAACAAGCTAACACCAACGTCATGTGTGAAAACTGTCAACGCATTGAAATATTTAGCCTCAATTTACTTCACAAAATCGGCACCAATATATTTTGCATGTTTCAAAAATTTCCCTTCATTCGCGAACTGTTACACAACAAGCAAATTCATCATAGTCAGATCGACCCTTTTTCGTATAATGTCATGGCTGCCTTAAACAAAGAACCTCGTTTTAGATGTATGGAATACGAGTCTTGGTAAAATGGGTACGCAAACCCGGGCCGTGGCAAAATAAAAGCCGGGGCAGATCGGCAATCGTCAATTCTAAATACGCATTATTTTGCAGCAATATTTACAGCAAATATAAATATACTGGTCCATCAAATATCCTGAAATTTTAATGAGATTGGCAAATTAATAACTGCCAATCTTTTGTTTTGCCCAGGCCAAGTCTTGTCTACCCATTTTACCGGATGCCGAATCCGAAGCTATTAAACTGATTGAAACACGCCTTTCCTTTATTATTATTTTCGTAATAACTCAGATTTGAAACAGAATTAGACCTTAATTTTTGCAATTTATATTTTCCTTCCCATAAGGATAATTTATGCTAAACTACGTTGAATTGGAATCAGTAGTTCTTGAGAAGAAGATTTTTTAAAATGCACCCCCCCCTTTTTCTACAGTTTCAAGGTTTTCTCCGCTTTGAATACAGATCGGACTTTTATTTCTGCAATTTATATTCGCCCTCCCATAAGGATGCTTTGTGCCAAATTTGGTTGAAATTGGATAAGCGGTTTTAGAGAAGAAGTTCAAAATGTAAAAAGTTTACAGACGGACAGACAGACGGACAGACGGACGGACAGACGGACGGACGGACGGACGACGGACAAAAAGTGATCAGAATAGCTCACTTGAGCTTTCAGCTCAGGTGAGCTAAAAACCAAGCAAAACTACAACTCTTTTTTATCTCAATTTTCGAGCCCTATCCAGCTCCGGCGTTTCTTGTGCTAGGCAAACATGAATGCTTTTGTGCATACAAACAATCTTTTGTCTATCATCCCTGAAAGTTTGAAATCGATATCATTTGTGGTTTATGAGAACACTCTTGAACAAACCAATGCCCTAAATATCCTTAAAATGTCAATATCTCAAGAACAGAAATGACGTCATCAACCAAAAACATTTCCGATAAGGTTCAGAACATAGGTTGTAAGATCTGAAAATTTTGTGCAAATCAGTCAAACCATTTTTGAGATATCGCATGCATAAAAAGTGTTAAGAAAAAAAAAGAAGAAGAAGAAAAAGAATCTGAAGAATAACAATAAGGTCTTCCGTTGGAAATGGAAGACCTTAATTATGTTTATTTTTCAAGTATAAAATAGTTTTCTTTAGAAATTGAATGAATGATAAAAATTTGAATGTTGTAAGTCAAGTTATAAAAGAGATACAGAGGTAAGAATTCATTTTAAGTAAATAAAGTTCATTCTTATATTTGTTTATGAATAATGTTAAGTAAGAAATTACCATTTCTTTGAAAAAATGTCATAGCAAACAAGATCGACCAACTCACTGTGTTCATAAATAATATTGTCAATACTAAAAGTGACATTTGACTAAAAACTTATACCAATTAACACATACGTAGACAATAACAAGATTCAAGCTTTGCTTACAAAACAATAAATTTCAAACTCTGTAACTTGAGTGAAACTAAATATTTGACTTTAAAATTTTGACAAGTCAATAAAAATATCAATAGAGAGGTTGAGATTTCAAACGTGTACGGGTACGTGTACGTGTACTAGGGGAATCACCTAAATTCTTCGCGTATTACGTCATCGGTTTTTGTGACGACATGGTTTCTACGCGTTCTCTAAACTTGTAGAGTGCTGACTACACGTAAGTACAAACTTGTAGCTTTTACAATAAAAATAATCTAACTGATGAGTGAATATGCTCTTGTGATGCATTAAATAGATTTTTAAACTTCATTTGCATGTACATTGAGTAGAAATTCACCATTTTTTACAAGTTATTTATGTAAATTCATGTCACAAAACTGCGTCGAGAGGCCTTAAAAATCATCAATCGCCTGTCATATCATAATACATTTGTATGATCCTTAAATACAGAAATAGTCAATTAATGTTTTATTTATGAATTATTTGATTAATTGTGTATCTGTAATGTTGATGGAATTCGTATCTGCGATTTTTGAAAGTGTGACATGTAGTTGGAAAGGGGGTGGGGGAGGGTGTGGGGGACAGGGGGTCATACCATATCAATTGACACAAAAAAAATATTAATCAAATAAAATGTGATATCATTTTAATGACTAACTAATTGTTTTGAATATTAGAAATATTTTTTGCAGAATATGGATACTGGGAGAAAAAAACAATTTAGGTTTTCTGAACAGGACGACTTAAAAATGTTACGGTAAGCATTAGATTTTGTAAATATTAGCATGCGCGGATCCAGAAAGTTTTTCCAGGGGGGGGGGGGGTCCAAATTGAAAGTAAGGGGGCTACACTAATCATCAGAAATCTTGACAAGCTTAAGAAAAAATTTCCAAAAGCATGAAATTCCTAATCCGTGCGGGGGGGGGGGGGGGGGGGGTGCTATATCTATAACTGCAATTTTCAATATCACTTTTAATATTTCCGCTTTAGACCCCTTTGCAAAGCACATATGTGTTTTTCCGGGGGGGGGGCATATTTGCAATAATTTTACTATGTAAATTTAATAACATTCCTTTTTCCAGGGGGGTCCGGACCCCCCCCCCCCCCCTTCTACATCTGCGCATGATAAGCAAAGTTAAATAGTTATTTTATAACTAATTACTGCCATCTTAAAACAATACAATGGGTCAAAATTTAAACCGTTTAGGATAATTCACAATTTAAAAAAAATCTTTAAATAAAACCTCCATAAAAATAATGAAGTATTACACGTTTTTCAACCTAAATTCATGTATAAACTTCCGTGTCTGATTAGAAGGAGGTTGTGAAGCGATCGCAACTTTATACAGAATATTTTCTCTACTGCTGATTGTTGAAATTAGATATTTTTTTCATATAGCAATATTATCCGTCCTTTGTAGAGAGGTCATTAGTAGAAACCCATTTAAGGACAGAGGGAAATGGCTAGAAATATCGTTGGCTTTACCTATGAGTGTTGATGCGAGAAGAGTGAGGGAGAGGACCGTTCTACTAATGGAACAAAGAAGAAAGGCGAGTAGTTCATCGCTCAAAAAGTATAATTATCGGAATTACAATAGATTTTGTTTGTTTAATTTTTGTTTGGGGGGGGGGGGGGGTGAGGAAAGTTACTACTCATTTTGTTATGTAACAAAAAAATTAACTTGAGGAAAAAGGATTGTGAAACAGAAAAATTACATTTTTAAATATTTACTCAGGTCGGGTGTAGATGAAGTTTATGGGGAAAAGGAAATTCTCCTTGACGAAATCTTAGACCTGGCAAATGATGAAGAGGAGAAAAAGAAAGATGACAAATCAAAAGCTATTAAAGAAGAGGTTCTGTGCAAAGATATCAGAAAACGTGCTCTTGATAATTTGACACCCTCAATAAGTGGTAAGTGGTATGAGAGAGAGAGAGAGAGAGCGAGAGAGAGAGAGAGAGAGAGAGAGAGAGATTACTTTATCATGATAAATCATTCAGCGTAATACATGAAGAAGTTCAGTATATTGGTATATCTTTGCTAGAGCTAGGTGTTGTACATTGACCACATATTGATTGCCTGTGCTTTTAGTCAATTACAAATAAAACTGTTATTTCAGACGAAAACCTGAAGAAAATGCCAAAGAAATCAGCATCAGTTATGTCATTTTTGAAAGAAAAGGCGGAACTTGAAAGACAGTCAAAGGAAGATGAGCTTGCGCTTCGTCGCGAACAGTTCAATTTAGAAAAAGAGCGGTTTGAGATTGAAAAACAGGAAAGGCTCCAAAAGCTTGAAATGGAAAAACAGCAGTCTAAATTAATGTTTGAGCTGTTTTCCAAATGTCTGAATAAATAAATTACATGCGAGTTAATTACTTTCAAAGCTATACACGCGGCCAAAATACATAATTTTTGAAAAGTGAGATAGAATGAAAATGAAACTACTAATACAATAATTACATTGAAAAACGTGTTTGTATCGATTGTCGTATTAAGGAGAAACCTTGTGTTTATTACAATGTATATTTTGTGTTGCTTAATTTTGCTTTCTAAAGTTTACATAATCGAAGACTAAGTGCATTGTAAGCATATAGCATATTCATTTTTTAGCACTCTAATTTTTCCCCATATTTTATTAGTCAATTAAAAAGAAACCTGCAAACATCTCGACGTGGGGCCAATCGTTTGCGATTTTCCCGATGCCCCTTGACAGAATGAAGGGCGGCTTTTTTTAAAATTGGTATTTATTGGTGGAGTCCAAAGATACATTTGTTATTGTAATATAAAGTTGATAACTTTTAAACGGAATTGAACAAAAATGTATAAATTTCCCAAAAGTGTTAACTTTACGTGTTTTTTCTAAACATTTTAATTTGTCTTGATATAGTTAAATGGCAGCGTGTATAGCTTTAAACAATTTACTTTTTTGTGTCTCAACACTAGTTCAGGAACAATAAATTTCACAATTATTATTGTTTTTACTTATATTACATTTATTTTAATGCAAGTATCTATTACGCATTTACAGTCACCATGAAAAATTGTTGCAACAATTTGGATTCAAGCTATCATCAAATCTCCTCACACCCCGGATTGGCAAAATATACAGATCATGACATGTATTCCTCAAGTGCAGGAGGTGAAAGATAGAAATATTCACTGGTCACACTGCCGTACAAACAAGTATGGCAGTTGGTGAGCAAAGAGGCCACTAGATAATATTTCGCCACAGGTTGTAAGAACAGCTTTTGGTTTTTCTTGTAATCAACAAAAGCAAACAGAGAGAGAATTTTTCCAAAAGTCCACTCAACACTTGACCGAAGTTTTGACATTCTACCGTTAAAAATCCTCTCCTGGTCGCTGAGTATGGCTCCTTTGAATGGCGTAATAAGATGTACACGCAAAGGATAGGCAAGGTCGCCATATAGAGAGAAAACCGTGCCGTCGGGCATTGTCATATACTGCTCAAGTTTAGGCAGAAGTTCGCTCATTCTTAACATTGCAGAATCATGACGTTTTGCCTCTATAGGGCCATACATATTGGCTATCAACCCGTTTGGTATTACTACAGATTGGAATTTAAGGCCATGCACCCGTTTGTGTCCACTGTAGACGAGTTTTTGGTTAACAGAAGGTCTACATATTGGCCTTACAGTCCCGTCTATGAAGCCCCAGCAATGTTGAAGCGGCCCGCCGATATCCGATATCGCATCTGCGTATTGTTGCAGGTGTTCCTCATCCAGCCAACTCTGATTCAGATTACTTAACTTTCCAGAGTGTTTGATGTACAAGTAATCCAGAACAGTGTTGGCAATGTACGACAGTTCCGATTTTGAACGGTTAAACAATGGTTTCATGTCTTCTAACCTGTTCGGATATGACAAACGTCTGAGCAAAATCAACATACCCTCATGTGCAGTCACCCGAGTACCATTTGGACACAGGAACTTCAATGGCAGAGACAACGCATTGCAAAGACGAGAAATGTCATTCCTTTGAAAGCGGAAAAATGAGTAAAACTGCTCATCAGATAAATCATCAAGATTCAAACATGGACCTTTTACGTCGTCTTCGTTTAAAAGAGTAGATAAAAGCATCAAATCGTCGTCTTCACATAAAGATGAAATATCTAAAGCATCTGCCATGTTTTACGTAAACGCAATGAACGTAAATGACGTCATTTCTGATGTCACAATAACAAAGTGCTCGAAATTTACGTACACGTTTATATTCTACAAGTTAAGAAATCTCAACTGATAAATTACAAAAACGTGTACGTGTACGTGTAGTTTTAACACACGTACGCGTACCCGTACACGTTTAAAATCTCAACCTCTCTATTATCAACCATTCTTATCATAAAAATCGAAAAATAAAATTTAAAATTTTGAGCTCAAATCTTGTCTAACTCCCTTTAGGAAAAGGTGAGGTATTAGAAAACATGTGGTATAATATCCCAATTAGATTACATTTTGTTACTTATACATGTAAATATTTTAATTTTAAAAAATTTGCATTTTTTAATTTTTTTTTTGCACATCCTGAAAGGTGAGTATCTGATTTGTTAATCATCAAGCCTGGTTCAAATCTACTGCAGCTTTCATAAATAAGTTATACACACCTCTTTATCCCTGATAGTCTGAGCTGCCTGTAAATAAACTTTTTTCAACCTCTGTCCCATTTTCCTTATCTGTTCATTTTCTTTGCTGAGTTTTGCAATGGCATTGCAGTGATTTTGGCAAGGGGCTTGCTGTACTAAGTTTTTACCTACATAAAAAAGAGAAGGAAATAAAATTAATGAAAATTTTTTTTAAACAAAACTTGAATTTCTTCCATTTAGTCAAAATACACCATCATTGGAGAAGAATCTTGTGTAGTCTGGTAATACATTCATTACAAGGAAAAGTTTCACACATTGTCAAATATTTCATATTTTTAACTATTGAATATTTACAAAGTTGAGTACAATTTACCAATTACATACAGAGAAATACAGAATTTTTGAAAATTGTGATCAAAACTGATCAAATACAAAAAAAAAATTTAATTTTCTTAAAAACTACATGTATATACTGTATACGATATTTTTCGGGCAAATTGTAGCTTGTGTTTTAAGCTTCCATTTTTTTAAAACTGATTAATTCACAGCCATTTGTAATGGAAAAAATTAAAAGGAAATGTTTCTTATATTTCTGCAAGTCAGTTGGTTTTGATAGGATTACTGCAAACCTACAAACCTTTAACAAATGTAAATAATTTTATTATTTTTAAGTACAATCACGAGAAAAAATATCACAAAAGTCTTATCATGATGACTTCATTTTTAGACTACAAAGTCTGTAGAATCCAGGAGGTTCCAATGACTTCACAAACTGGGACCCTACCAGGGCTTTGTCCTGGACCCACCGGGAGCTGAAAGGCAATCCCCAGACCCCCTGCCTAAAACTGGCGCCCCTTATGACTTCAAATCCTGGATTCACCTCTGAGACCACATTAAATCAGAACAGATGAATCTTTATTTATTAAAACTCATAGTAATCACAAAATTAATATATTGATAACTGAATGTGAATAAAAGTTGGTATGCCATAGATGGTTCTCATGCAAAGTAAGATAACTCATATGTGAAAATTTTCAACTAAGATGCCATGTATAATGTCATTATTTTATGAGTGAAATTGCAGACCACTAGTTATAAATTGTTTAATATGATAATAATCTTTTATGTATGTTTATGCATTCATTTATTGTGGACGTAGAATTGTACATCAAAATCTGTTTATGTAAGTATGTAGTCAAGCAGGTAGTCCATATTTTAGACAGTCTCAATGCAAGGCCAAAAATAATCAAGAATGATTATACTCTTCCCCAAAAACTCCTCAATTCAAATTTTGCTCAGTTACATGATATTTATAAATACCTCAGGGTTAAAACGATGTTCATTCAAAAGTATGAAAAATTTCCAAGATTTCTCCTTTTAAATGTCCTCTCTAGCTTATCAGGTTTTAATACACAGCTAAAAAATATGATGTCTATGGGGATTTTGCATTGCAACAGACACGGACGAAAACGATAAAAAATTGTGCAAGGTATAAGGAGTGACTTCCAAATAGAGAAGAGATGGCAACATTTCCCATTATAAATCACTGTAAAAATCTGTTCCAACTGCACTTCTTTCACAGGTATGTGTATTTAATTAAAATCCTTGGGACTGACTATAATATTAACATAATACCTTACTAATTATTTACTTTACATGCATGTACATGTTTTAGGTTCTCCAATAAAACAATTCAGTTTCTCAGACCCTCATTATATTTTTTTCATCATAAAAATATAAGTTGTCCTTAAAACTTTATGAATGAAATGAAATTTATTAAAAAAAAAGGTTGTACTGGTGCATTGGTGGCTCAATGTAGGTTTCCATGGAACCACTAAGCCAGGCATTTCATTGAATAACCAAACATAATATTAAAACTAAAAGAACACTTACATCTAATTAAATTTGACAATATACATATATATATGGTATAAATAAAAAAAATCAGAATGATTTAGAGTTATCAATCATGACAAAGGATCAGAGATCGCTATAAATACAGTCTACAGTACGTTGTGTATTCTGAACATAAAGTCTTTTCAACTGAGTGAAAAACTTTCACAGTAATATCAACAAAAAATCTTTAAATCTGAGATTGCTAAGTTTGATTAATTCTATATAGATTTGTTTTAATGTTATAAGTTTGTACTGGGCCACCTTTTTAAAAGGCATTAGGCATGGTGTGATCGGAAGGAATTAATTTGTATACTGTAGATTCCTAATCAAACACTAGGACTGAATATCGTGAAAAATCGCGAGAAGCACCCATCACAGATTTTAAAATCTCACTTTTATGTTCTAAGAGTTGAGAATTTTAAGAAATTAGAATAAAAGTTTCCCATTCCGGATTTTATAATCTCGCATTTTGATACAAAACAGTGGGATTGCAAAATTAGGTACTCGCATAAAATAAGGAATCTCCAGTATTTTACCTTTGTGTCTCATCCATTGTGGAGGAGCTTCCCCTGACCATTCATCGCTGCCATCACAACAGTCACAGATTCCGTCATTCACTCGGCTGCTGGGCAGACTGACAGCTTTCTGACTGGGTAACTGACTGGTGCAGTAGAATCTGTGTCAGTAAGTGTTACAAAATGAGTTATATCCTTAACATGAACTCCAAGACCCTTGGCCTACTTTAAGAGGTTTTTAATTTTGAGTTTTGATGACGAAGATTTTAAGGAATTTGTTGTTATTAAAACTATAAAACAAGGTATCTTACATTTAATATTATTCATAAATTTGACAATTTTGGTAGAAGATTGTCCATAACCATGAACTCACTTCATCTTTTAAAATAAAATTATTGAGGTAATTTTTAAGAATTCAGTTTTGATCGTATGTTCATAAGGTCAACAGAGCCCTACATTAACACCAGAAACCCAGATCCTACACATGTATTTCATGTATTATGATTTGCCCACTTTTGCTAGGGCTTAGTTTTCTTACATTGTACTAAAAAGGAAGATATTTGAAGAGTTAATGTAAATTCAGTACATAAGATTAAACGATCCCTATCTTAACACCAAAACTTCTGGTCTGGAGACCATGAATTATGTAATTTTTAAGAAATAAACAGCAATTTAAAAAGTTCACCGGGATATGAAGTTGGCTGGTCACATGATCAAATCCTGTGAAGCCCAAAGGGCTTCTCAGTAGATTTGATCACGTACCAACCAATTTCATATCCCTGTGAACTTTTTAAAATTGCTGTTTATTACTTAATATATTTACATTTGAAAAAGACAAATCGTTCAGAACTGTTATAATTACCGAGATTTTATGTTTACAATAATCTAAGCGACAAGCGATAAGCACATGCTATGAACATTGTGACGTCACAAAAAAGTTCATACAGAATTGAACATTTTCGCTATTCTATAGGTTCATCCAAATTTTGTTAAATAAATATGTTTGAAGAAGCTGAAATTTTACAAGCAAAATCACAGCAACAAAACAATTCATGTCGCAAAAAAAAAATTACACTGACAAGCAATTAATGATTTTTTGATGCAATAAAGTAATTATATACAAGTTTACTGTAAAACAAATTACATGTACCTTCCTCTGGGACAAGCGGCAGTGCCTGGTTCATCACTCGAATCTTCACAGTCACAATAATTGTCATTAAGCCAGGAAAATGGAATGAGTTTCTACAAAATATCAAGGTATTGCTTTATTTGAATAACAATCAATAGGAAACAAAAATATATGATACAAATGAGTTATGTAGCAAACTGATTCAAACATGTTGAAATAAGATCTGATCAGAGAAAATTTACTTTATATTGGCAGGTGGCATATTATGTGCATTGTAAGCTAGGCCATTATACATGTACTGTCACATATAAAACAGATCGATACCTGAATAAAGGTAGAAATACAAATTAGGTCAAATATGCTTGAGCATGACTAAAATATCTGTCAACAACCCCATAAAGATATTGAAAGACTGAAATACTTTGTAAAAAAGATTAACTAGCTGTGCACTTAATTGAAGTTACTATCTGAATTCTAGCTCTCATCTTGTTGATCTACTTGTTCCTATTGGTTAAATATTATTACAGATATAAAATTTCACAGTGTGTAAATTGTAAATCAGTGTACATCTATGATTTACTGGTATTACCGTGCTATATCACTTGGATCAAATGACTCATATCATTGGATTTTTAATTCAACCAAATAAAGAATCTTTACTTCAATAAAAAAAAATGACTACCGGGTAATTGATTTACATATCTACTTTAAATCAAGTACTAGCTTGTACTTGCACCACTGTTCAGTAAATAAATCTTCATCTGAAACTTATCATATACTCATGAGAGTTAACTTGCATTTGTATTACATGTATTACTCATGCAGTCTGATGAAAATCATATATAATCCACTGCCGTAGAAAAAAGATATAGTGTTAGTAGATGCAAGTACTTTATATCACTCCATCCTCCTATATATTTCTTGAAAGACTTTTAGGTAATGTTTTTCACATATACAAACAAATTCAAGCCTAATGCCACCTCCAATACTGATCAAGTATTAAATAGTTACAGTTAAAGTTAAACAACATTAAGTACATGTATTAACATGCCCTGCTCTAATGATTTTAAAATAAGGTTCAATGAAGATAACCTTTTTGATAAATGATCCCCCCTCCCCACACACACACTCTGAAATCTGGGTAGAGGTGAAACAATCCTTTGCAACGTTTACATGTACAGTATGTAAATAGAGAATGATCAATTATCATTTTTTCACATAATTATGCAGCTTAAAATAAAGTTTATACTACATACATGTATATTTCAAACTGCATTAGAAAAAACAATTTGTCTTGATCAGTATCAATATTCGACTAATTTAAATAAAGTAACAAAGTATTCCTTGCAGTAGCATAATAGGCTTATACATGTACATGTATATAATAGATCAACAATG
The DNA here is from genome assembly GCF_963853765.1 of Magallana gigas. Lineage (NCBI taxonomy): Eukaryota > Metazoa > Mollusca > Bivalvia > Ostreida > Ostreidae > Magallana > Magallana gigas. The sequence goes on from NC_088857.1 coordinate 13,728,912, forward strand.
ATGACTCCTGGCTTCTTTCTTACATAAAGAACTCATCAAACAATTTATATATCATATAGTCCTAAAGATACATTACATCATTATACAATATTAAATGTTAGTAAAAAAGGTTCTTAAAGTGTAAAATAGTAATGTTATTTCCCTTTATATGAATATATAATATATGTATCATTTTCTCTTTATTGGTACAACAGGCTAAATCAAGTACATGTAAATAATGACATGATTATTTTTACCTTAGTTTCTAAGCACCTGAACATCTCCTTCTTTTTAACGTGAACAGCTTTATATAAATGAGCATCATCATCATGGACACCTATTGGTTTGTCACCCTTATAATTGTTTGACTTCTCCAATTCAATAGGCACTGAGTCTTCATCATTAAAATTTTCTATCACATTTTCTAAAACACGGTCTTCATTATTTAAATGGGACACTTGGACTGCTTTATTCTGTGTGTGAAACAAAGCCTCCAAAGAAAAGAACTGGAATGTCAAAAATATCACAGCCGCAATCACAATCAAGACTAAGACTCTTGGTCGCTTCCATATTTTCTGCATTCTTCTCCCTTTTTCATTTCAACTATACCTTTAAAAAAATAATAAAATTACTAAAACAAGCAAAATCACGGCAACTAAACAACTCATGTCGCAAGAAAAAATTACACTGACAAGCAATTAATGATTTTTTGATGTAAAGAAAAGGGTGAAGTTTGAAAAGGAGACCATTATTATTATTATTATGTTACAAACATAATCACAACTATGTAGACTTAAACTGTTTCAAAATTAATGTTTGATATGTACCAGTATTACTGAGCTTAAGGGTAGTTAAAATTCCAGCTAGTGAATCTATCACATTCTTTCCCTGGTCATCAAACTATCACATGTAGCTAATGCTTGGTGGAGTGTAGCAGTTTTGAGTCTATCAAACAAACAATTACAGCCCTAAAATTAAATTAAAATGTTTTTGTTGGGTTTCTTTGCAGTTGCCTACCAACCCATTTGAATGGCATCTGGCCATTCTACAAGTATCTAACCACTGATTCTGAAAATTGTAAATCAGCAACTACAAACAAAATATTTTTGTTTTAGAGTTTAGCCCGACTGATTTAAAAGTAGTTGTATAGGCATTAATTAATTTCTGTTAAGTTTGTTTGTCTAAAAAAAAAATGAAAACAAGTATGTAATAATTTCTTGACTTTACTTGTCAGTAATTAACTTAAGATACCATAAAGGCATGGTGCAAATATTTGCAGCTGTACAGCTGAGCCACCGTTTATCGATTTTTTGACCAGTTGGCTGTTGGCATCGTGGCAAGTTGACATACCGTGTGTAGCTTGTGTGTAAGATGGCAATAGATATCTGATACGTTGACAGTAGATGCATTTTGGATTAAAGGTGAGTTGCCAACAACGGGAAGAGGGGTCTTTGGGGGCCAAATTAGCAAAAAAGTTGGACACCTGTTGGATGGGGGCTACACCTGTATGTACTATGTACATGTAGAAGACAAGCTGTGTATAATCATGGTAATCAATGTCCGCTGCCTTCACTCGAACGGTTAAACCGTATAAAATATCATTTTTACTTGCCTTGGTTGTCTTAATTTGAAAACTGAGATGAACTATAATTAAGGATACTCAAGCATTAATTTTTCGTTTCACAATATTTACAGGTAGTCGTTTTCAATGGGCGCTGCCATATTGTTATTTAAGAATATAAGTATTTCGATCCCGATTTTAAAAAGTTTGTACAGCTGTGAATATCTATCATTTTAAAGGGGCATGGTCACGATTTTGGTCAAAAATTATTTTTTCAATTTTAATGTTTAAAATGCTTCAGTAAGGCATTTTTAATAGGCAACCAAAATTAGGCAACCTATATCTTGCTTAAAACTCATCGACAGGCACCCAAATTTCATTTGATCATTAGAAATGCATCCATAAAGCATTGTAAATAATAAAAACAGAAAAATAAAATATGACCAAAATCGTGACCATGCCCCTTTAATAGACATCATTTAAAAAAATCAAAAAGTTTAGAATAAGCTGTAATAATCATAAAACAATATTCAATTGCAGCAACATGCAAGTTAAGTACATGTACATATGATTAAAATATTCTTATTTTATAAAACACAACAGGAACTGCTTAATTATTATCTGTTCATACGATTATGAACTAAGAGTTTTTTGGGTTTTTTTGCAAAGTAACCCTTTGCAGGGCTTCAATTCTTTCAATAACGATTGATTGAGTATAAATATGTGCATACTCTTTTAGTATTCTAAAGTAAATGAAGTTTCTTTGTTTAATAAGCAGATCAGTGTACATGTATTGCTCGAGATTTTCTCAATACTTTTGAATTTTTTTGTACATACTCCTGAGCCTCAAATAAGAAAATACATCTTTAAATTGGCTTCAGACAGCACCCAAACACTGATAGCATTGAGAGACAAAAGTGACGTCAAGTTTGTGAAACAACCGGACAACACGTTTGACCACAGGCGCCTGACCTTACAAATATTTCTTTTTAGAATAAAATTATTCCTTGTATTATTAATAACATTGTTTTTATAATAAAAAAAAGGAAGCATTCCTAACGTCAGGCGCCCGTGCGCTCGACAATTCCCCTAACTTCATAGCTTTGCAATATTGCGTAAATTATATAGCCGATTTGTTAATTTATCCTTGCATATTCTATGGCTTCAAACAAACTTCAAAACAGATGACAGAAATTGCTTAAAGTTAAAACGGATTTATTTATTCAAAAGAAAAAAAAAATACAAACAAATAACAAAATAAATATCAAGTATTTACAATCGAAAAATCAATAACGTATGATAAAAATGGCATTTAAAAGAGAGGTAGAGGAATCCCGAAAAACAATGACGGGTGTACGATACACAATACCTTAATTATACTAGTAATATAAATGTTGGACGAACCCCCACCTCCCAAAATCAACTCTTTACCAAGTCATTTAGCTAGCGGGGAAATGTACTACTACCTAGCAACAACATAGTTTTAATCCCCCAAAAATTTAACAACTATGCTATATGAATCGGGAATTAAATTATGAATAGGGTTATTGTACAGATGTATAAGAATCACTTTGAATTACATTCCTTTTAAAATGTTATCATCATTGTAAAAGTCCTCTACCTCCTTATGTGCAAATATGCAATTTTCATACATGAGGTATTGCATACAAAATAAACCTTCAGATTCAAGTTGAGCAAAATAAATGTCTACATTGTATTCAATATCAACGTCAAAATTGCTATTCTGTGAATTTTCGAAATTTTTAATAAAAATTGAAAATAAAGAACATATGTACATTTTGTATATAAATAGTAAGATAATGTATTTCATTGCGAAAAGTAAATAATTATGGTCATCAGCTGCACGTTATTTCTACTCTAGAAAACTATGAGGCAGATTAGCTGTGTGTTTTTGCATGATTTTGGTTGTATGACTATGATGATAAAAATAAATAAGATGAGAGATGAGATGAGACGTGGAAAAAATGTTAACAAATGAATTCAATTTGGTTTTACCAATACCTGTAGGCGCAAGAGATTAAGCAAGAAATTTTTTAATTTTTTAACTTTTTTTTTCTTTAGATTGAAAAATGATAACAGTTGACATGTTTTCTAAAAACATAAAACCTAATGTCTGTAAAAACTTCTCACAAATGGATGTTTTGTTAAACAATAAAACACTAAAGAATATTTACAATTTACACGAACACAAAGTAAACATATATTAATGGAATTCTAATGATCAAATATGCTCAAAATGACTTTTTCCGCTCTGCTCCACTAATCCTCTTTTCACGCGTGCGATACAGAGAAATCACCAGTTACTCTGGCGGTGGTTGAATAGCTTTTCGTGACATGCGCATCGCAGTGATGACGTAGCTGTGACGATCGAAACCGGAAGTTAACGAAATGATGCCTGCATTCTACATGACTAGATGATCTAGGCGAAATACTCGGAATATCACAGATATTGACTTCTGGGGTACTTGAAGCGGGAAACCTGCCTGCTTCATTTGATGATTAAGCATCCATTATAATAATATTCCTTTGAGTCCTATCTTTTGGTTATTGGAACACACTTGTCCTCCTCAATTTTGTAATTAGCACAACAGGTACCAAAACAATCGTATGTCTCTGTATATGTCCTGTGAAAGTAAATTAAACATATTTTTGAATATAAAATCTATGTCTATTATTCTGTTCATCCATTTTATTTTAATTTAGAGTTGTAAAAAAGACATCGTCATTCATTTTATGGAACGGATTTTTCTGAGATCATGATTGACTTACGTTGTACAAATATCCATGGAAAGCGGGCTGCACAGTTGTTTCTTCTCTACCACGCGGGTACATTTATTGGATATCTTGTCTTTGTCACATGGTTCCTGTCCACACGCTTTCACTTCCGACTCATACGTCTTACCACTATCATAAAAACAAAACATAATATGAATACTAGTAATGTAATGGTTTCATTTTTTTAAAATTATAAAGAAAAATTATCAGGGATGAAAGAAATCAACATGAATCGTTTAGACACTTACCCACAAAGCTGTGGATCTTCACAGGTTCTCTCCCTTGTCTGCACTCCACATCCTCCACAGGTGGCGCTGCATGCGCTCCAGGAAGACCAGGATGTCCAGCCAACAGCGTCATTGAGGATGCTGCTAGTGGAAGACTGTGGATTGTTGCTAGCAGTGACCGAATGCATCGAACTGGGGGATGATTGTGTGAATGTTGTGGTTTTTCCTATTCAAAATCAAATATAAAGTTCTCAAAAACTCACCATAATTACAAAAGTAAAAGGTTATGGAACTCAAAAACTCGCCATAATTTCAAAAGTAAAAGGTCATGGAACTTAACAGAGTAAACGTCAGTTTTTATTCGGTGAATAAATGTTTTTTCTTACCAACACAGAGTTGACCATCAAAGTAGAAGTTATCGGCACAGTAATATTCGGATCGCGGACAAAGTGCAGGCCTTGACTTCTTCACAATCCTGTTAAGTGATAGAAAGAAAAGGTAATCATGTATAATTATAATAACATTTAATAAAAGTAGAAAGAAAAAAATTCACCATTGTAACTCTACGGAATGCATAAATCTCACAGAGAGAGAGAGAGAGAGAGAGAGAGAGAGAGAGAGAGAGAGAGAGAGAGAGGGGGGGGGTCTTACGTTTCTGTTTTGCAGTCAGGTGCCCATGTGTACCAGGTTTTACACGCAACTTCCTCTTCCTGTTCCCACACCTGTTCACACGGCTCGTTGACCAGACGGGAGCACGGCATATAAGTCTTAGATTGTTCACTGTTGGGACCAAATCCACCGCAATACTCTACCAAAAAAATGAATACTGTTATGTAAAATTCAAATTATAACAAATTTAAATGAATCAAAATTACACGTAAAATAGTTTATGTTTTTATCAAACATTTATTTTATCTTATTTTAGTAAGTAAAATTCTACTTATTTGAAATTCTATTTTTAATGACAAAAAAAAAAAGAATGGATAAAAAATATAAATTTTAAAAAAATTGAGCAAAACTTTTGGCTAGATAAATATTACAACGTTAAAATATTTCAACACTGATTTTAAAGATCAATTATAATTCATCAAAATAAAATTTTGATAGACAATTACCTGAAACAATCTCGGCTTCGAATCCTCTTTTCCCATCTCCAAATGCACGCATCAAAACTAACATTTGATTTCCCTCAGACAAGATTGGCGTTGCTTTATCATTTTTATTGAAGCAACAGAATCTGTAAAAGAATGTTATTTTATATAAATTATTCAAGCAAAGAATATGAATTACACCAATTTTGTTTTAAGGGTTTTTTTCTCAAAATTTCCTTTAAAATCGACATTAAGAAGGGAATTTTCAAGTCAAAATCTACCACTTATTATTAATTCGTCTTTAATAGTAACGTGAGAATTTTTGTTTAATTCATTAAACTGTAAATGTCAATACCTTGCTCCGGGATTGGCCAAATTGTGATAGTAGCGAGTTTCAACATAGTCCCTACATTTTACATTAGGGTCATCGGTACAGTTGTAATACATCATAAAATCTCCCTTGAATTTCAGTTTGATCTGTTTATTTTGCTCAGTCTGAAAAAATAAATGAAATCTTTAAATATATCGCTTTTTCAACAACAAAAAAGATTCATAAGACAAATCAAAACACATGTACAAATCAAACAATATTGAGCTGTTAGTAATAATCTTACTTTGAAGAGCCATGACAGTTTGGTTCCTTTCCTGTAATCACTTGTGGCATAAGCGGATATCTTGACGGGTTTGTCCGAAACGAAAATCTCCCCACTTTTTGCTGATTTATTGGAAATAAAGAAAAAAATACACATGATACACTGTATGTAATACACTTAAAATCTTAACTTGAATATGACTAAAATATTTCTGAAAGTTGATTTCGTCAACATTGTATTACCTGCACTGTGTGGATGTAACTGAACTTCCTCGCAGTAGTCTCCCCCTAGACCATCCGCGCAGCGACATCTAGAACAGTTCTTAGGATCCTGATAGCCATCGTGGAGACAAGGTTTGGCCAGAAGTGTAGGGTCACATACATCTAGTGATAAACATAACGAAATATATGACATTCTGTTTTCAGTTGTGAAATGAGACAAATGAACGCACTTGTAATCTTTTACTATGTGAGTTTAGGCTAGTTTAAAGATATACCAAGTGGCATTATGAATGACTCTTTCATGAAATACAACACTTAAGTTTGAATTTTTGAAGTTGCAAATTTAAACAATAATACAAAATACATAAAAATAGTTTATTTTTATTTAAAGTACTTATAAGAAGTTTCTTTCTCACCACGACAGTATGCCAAGTTGGCAAGTTTAGCATCATAGAAAGAGAATTCTTGTCGCTGACCAAGTGCCCGTTGGAGTCGGACATCCCTGGCAATAAGGGTCGGCTGGACGTACGTACCACCACCCTGTACCGCTGCAAAGGCCTACGGTGAAATAACATGCCTTATAAGCAGAATATAACACAAGATGTTGATGAACATTTCTATCGTATGTCAGAAATTTGACCCAGTTATTTTGATCAAAGGCCAAAAAGCCATCAAAGCATGCATTATAATATTGTTTTCAATGTTAAAGGTCGGAAGTGAATAACTTACAGTGGCGGAATAATGCATTATTGAGCTGACATCGTAGCTGACATTTTTGGTATCCACATACTGCCAGCTGCTCTTGTAGAAATTGTATAACCTTCCTTCCTCTATGGCATTCTTATCAACGTTAACATGGCTGTCTCTATCGGGCCGAGATTGCTCGTGCCAAAAGCCGATGACATGGCCAAGTTCATGGAGCAAGGAACCTTCATTCTGTTTTTTAAAAAATACCAAAATTTATTATAATATCAACGTTGGTTTAACCAGATTTTGAATGCGATTACACAATTATTAAAGTGATACTTACAACCATACAGTTGGGTGCCGCTGATAATGCTTGTACGCCATTATGAGATTCCCGCCTTCCAATGTATGACCAACAGCTGAAACCAGATCTATATACATTACAATATTCATTAATCATTACAGTTTTATCCATAAGTTTAATCTTTTTATATATTTCTAAGATTAGTTTGTTTGTGTGTAATGGTTTCTTACCCCATGTCTTTGGTGAAATTGATGGTCACATTGTTTTGGTTTTCCAGTTGGTATGTCTTATTCAAAAGGAGATGGTAATCTATCTTTTTGAATTTGATGCATGTCAGTTCTTCTAAGGTACTGATGGATTTCAAGATGCTGTTTACCTCCATTTTATCTATAATTAAAGGCAAATTATAGTAATTTTGGAAATAAAATCAAGTGATAAATTTAATCTAAAACTATTATTCCGAACTTGTACAAATTCGTAAAGATGCTTAGATTTTTCCACTTACTGTACTCATCGGGATGGAAGGTAAACCAGATAGGAAGTTTCCAGAGGAGTACCGTATTAGCGTGTAACTTCCTCTTTTGTCGGCGTTTTCCCATCTCTACTACTTCCAATGCCTGTTTTGGTTGTAAGATGATGTCCCCCTCGAAAATGTACGGGGCTGTTCTCAGAATTGAAGCTGTTGCATTTACCTTGTTATTGTTCTTTTTCTGCAATGCAAATTATCAGACCGCTATTAATTTTTTTGGTTAGTCAAGCCGTTTTCTCTTCGAATGAATATTTTTTTAAAAATGAACGCGCAAAAAATCAGGTTCTTGAATGCATACTCTGTCAAACTTCTCTTCCATTTCTTTTTCAAGTTCGGAAAGAAGAGCCATGATTCGGAGTTTGGCATCCAGAGGTTGGCCATCGTTGATCTCGAGAGGGTCAAAGGGCTGAAATAACAAAATGGAGGTTTGTAGAGGTGTTGGAACTTTGCAAGTCTATATAAATGCAATTAACTTTATAACAAACAACTCTGTTTCTTTTTCTAATCAAACGGATATTTTTGCTCCAAATAGATCTAGGTTTATTTATTTTTTACGCGTAAGTTATTTCAAAGAGAAAACACATATATACACAAATAATGTTGAGATGTAATATTTGATTATCGTCTGTCGATGTGATTAAAGAAAGTGTTGCTTCAGGGGGTAAGTTGAATTTGTTATCTTCTTATAAATCAGATATGAAACTGTCTGTCTGACAATATATATTTCATTTTATTCAAATCGATTTTCAATGTCACATTTTCCAGCGATGAAAGAGTTGAACTACATATTACGTATTTTTATGTTTATTTATCATATCACTAACTTCAAAGCGTTTTGTTTTGATATCCTTTCCTACCGTAAAGTTTTCGATATTCATCGATGTTGTCTAATAAAAAAGAAGATTCGACATCCTGTATTTTAACTGTTTTCTAGCTAAAGACAAAAAAAAATACCAAAAATATGTAAAATGCATTACTTGGTTTTTTTCCATGAATCATATATGAACACCTATTTATCAGAGGAATTTTTTAAAATCATTTTTTACACTCTTTTAAGTATTGAAATTTTCCTTGTAAGTTTTTGAAATGAGTTTTGAAGCATTATGAACATATTTGACCATCTGTTGAAATGTAAGCGAGATAAAAATAACTGATTACACACCCGATAGTGTTATCGGATAAATCAAATTCACGCGCCTTGTAACGGTTCACGGGTTGGGTATTGTAGTTTCCACATTCTTTTCTTGATTCACAAATCTGATATGAAGCCTTAAGGGGATCTACTAAACGGATTCGCCGCCCCGTTCGATGGTCATCGTTCAGAGTGGAGAGACAGGATTAGAGAAGACCTCAAAATAACGACCTAATGGCGTTTTCATGTAAATACAATCAACGCCTTTCTAACGCATTTTTTGTTTAAAAGTAAAATTTCTGATTCGAAAACTATTATCCTTTGACTATACTAGGCATACTTTCAGATAAAACATTTTAAATCGATCTTGGTTGTACAAAATTTCCAGGAGGGGTGGGTACTTTTGCTGTTGTTCTTAAAAAGATTCGTGCAGATAGAGTTATCATAGAGGACTTTTCAGAACCATGAATCACTTTGCTTTATATACTGATTTCGAAATTATTAGCCGTATAAGCTTGATTTATGGTGATCATGGTTTTGATTTTTGTACAAGGAATCGATCATCGTCAACGTTTTGTATTCTATTTACACGCGAAGATCATCTCTTTCTAGCACACGAACTGGCGTACAATGATTCATAAATGTATTATATATCAAAATGTGGCGATCATGGAATTGATGAATTGTAATTCCATTTTTACACATACTTTCAACCTAAATAAAACCAAATCACTACTGTAATAGAGTAAAAGAGTTCCTGCTTTTTTCGTTTGGAATTCCAGCTGTAACTTATTTGAACAAATGGGTAAGAGCGACTGTAGGCCATTCATGCCCCATTGTATATTCTCCTTTTTTTTTTTACAATCCTGTATGGCGTCCCCGTTAAGATAAAAGCTCTCTATTCTCTTTGATGCGCTCACCAACAGGCCAGAAGGAATTTTTAAAGATTTTATTTAAGATGAAAATGTCATTTTATTTCAATTTTAGTTTAGTTTTTATTTAAATGTTTAAAGGCAAATGTATTCGGCGAAAACAAGGTTTGGGGTCGAACACTATAATATCTAGTGCTTTAATGTGTAAAATCGCGGGGGAAATGGAAGATTAAAGTTGCATGTGAACATTCCTGTGGAAACTACTTTATAAAACTTTGCCGTACACTGTGCTTGAGAAATTCACATGCGGGATTTTTCGACGAAAAACAGGAAAGATATTAAAATCTAGTAATTCACGTGTTATCAATCAAGTGAAAGGTAGTGGAGTAGTGATAACAAAAAATTGGGACTAATATTAAATTTGATTCACTAAAAGGATGAAAAGTACAATCAAGTGTGCATTACAAAGATTTATGGAAATGAATTCAACATTCTGTACAAAATTTAAGTTAGTAACAAGAGTTTCTTTTTTAATATACGATAACACACAGGTTAAATGACTTTTTTGACAGTTTGGTGTACTTTTATTCTACACATTTGCAGACGTTGATGATAAATTTACTCGCGGTCTCTTTCACGACATATTCTTTTTAAAGATATTAAAAATTTGTCAAACTGGGTTCGCTCTATTAGAATGCTTTTTAATGCTAAATATATTTCTAAAGACTGCTTTTGGGGCGTCTTTGTGAGCATTATAGATTTAAGGGGATGTACAAAAATAAGATAACTTTTATTTCTCACTTAATCTTGTCGTCGGAAGATAATCTAATTAAGCCTTACATACCATCCATCTAAAAACGTGTGAATAATTGGACTACCTAATGTGAATTACAAGCAAAAAAGATCATAAACAAGAATTATAATAAGGTTATTCACATTTTAAAAATTCCCTAAATTGTTTTCATTTATTTTCACCATAATGCATGTAGTTATGAGTTGGAATAATATCATAGCCACTTTTTTTATCCAAGCAAGAATCGCTAGTGTTTTAGTTATGAGTTGGAATAATATCATAGCCACTTTTTTATCCAAGCAAGAATCGTTAGTGTTTTAGGCGTTGCCTTTTCATAGAGCCATCGAAATTAATTTTTTTCATAAAAAATGTCAGAAATGATATATTTTTGAGAGATAAAAAATAGAATATTTAATTCCTTTTATGCAACAATGATATTTTGAGTGATTTGACGTCTTACGAGGGACATGCAATAACGCAGTGTACAGTTCTTAGGGATTGTTTGTCTTCGTCCGGCTATAAAGGGGACCCTTAGCTCTGTCCATCTCGACAAGGGAGTACTCTGTGCTAAACCCCGCGTCAAGGATTGACATAAACGCCTGTCCCAGGGCCTGATTAACGATACTCGCTAAGCCAGAGTTTTTACACCATAATATGCATGTAAAAAGCGATAATCCTATTTTAGGACAACTTTTGCAAGACATCGACCAGTTATTCTGCTTGAAATTTTAGTAATTTTCACGGATTTAAATTTTTATATGTTCAAAAGGTAAGGCAATAATCGCAGGTGACAACTTCTGTAAACGAATTAGTTTTGTTGTGTTATTTTAGAATTTCCCATTTCACTAAATCTGCATAAAAATTGGGTTATCTGACAGATGATATTTCAAGTGGTTAACTGGAGTGAAACAATTAAAACGAGCCAAAAGATAATATTTTTCGGTTTTCCTAGCGCTGCGATGAAATTAAGAATCTGTCTTACCTCTGAAGATTCGGAAGATTCCAATGGTATAAAAGTCTCACTGAGTCTCTCCATAGAAATATCCACTGGCATCCCATTGCACGTCCTTATCCAAATAGCGATAAACAGTCCAGTATAAATTATACAATGTATGGTATGCTGCAAAGACCGTGTCGAACCAATCATGGTTAGCGTTGTCGAAAAGCGAGTTACAAACTAAAGGTAAATGAAAGCAAATGCGTGCAGTAACGATATATCGCGAAAACGGCTAAGAGAAACTAAAGCAAAGGTTAACTAAAGTATACAACATAAGTTTATGTTTATGAAAGTCCGTTCACTGTCGCTGATGCTTTAGGCACCCCTTGTTCCGATCCGTTGCGAGTTTTATCTTATATCTACCTCCTAGTGTTAGTCAAAGTCGGAAGTCGTGTTCGTGCGATTTCAACTTTTACCTTTTGTTTATTATCGACTCATAACGCAGGCATTTGATTACCTATTTCATTGATAGCTCGTTCAAATTTGTTTTGTCATTTTTTTCCCGAAATCTCCACCCCTTCTCCTAATCTGACCAGTAAGAGCGATGAATTTTGAAGACAGCCAGATGCATCACTTATGAAAGTTGTTCTAGATCGCTGAACACATCGATGAATGAATTTTATTTAATATATAGGGGAAATTACCGTTACTTGCTGTCATGAGCAGAAAGCTAATATAGTATAAGTGTACTTTAAAGATAACGTATTGTTTAGGATGCAATAAACTCCGGTCGACTTCATTTACATGTTTAAGTAATGAACAGATGTTCGATTCAACTCTCACTAGATTGATTTAGGCGTTAGCCATAGTAGATTTGTACATGAGTTAGTTAGCATATCTTGACCGCACAGATTCTGGAAGCATTTTGTCATTGCGGTTTATGTGCATGTAGAATAAAATTTTTAATGTAAATATTTTGACTACATACATCCATTTTTTTCTTCATCACTGTTTTTCACACCAGGTGTTTGTATATCTCTAAGTTAATTGACATGCTTCATAAATTCACACGTGCTTTCTTGATTTATATTTTTGCGACTTTTGCTAAGGCAGCATCTTTTTTAATTGATCTATTAAATTAAAAAGAATATTTTTGAATGAATTTGCAACTTTATTACAATATATATTTGAAATACCATAGAATACTCTCAAAAGCCTTGACAATTTGCATGTTATGTATGTCAAGATGTGGTGCGCTAGGGTGAAACATCACATTGCGAAAGGTCGGCAATGAAATTGTAGGACACATCTTCACAGAATTTAAATTTTAAATTCATTATAAAAGAAATATGCATTTTTGGAATGTTAGTTATAATTTGTGCTTATAAAAAAAAATTCTTGTTTACAAAAAAAAAAAAAATGTGTGTGAGAGAGAGAGAAATTACATTTGTTTTATTGTAGTCATCATTCACATCTATCTTCGAACTACACAAGAAATAGAATTTTCATTTGTTCTAGATTTTCCAATATTCTTAACATAATCAGCTCTCAACTCTTAATTTATTCCTTACTAGACAATGATAAACAACGATTAACGAAAATGAATTTAAACAGTCCATTTTCCTGTCTACGCAAAAACAAATGAAATTGTATCTTTATTGCATTTAGTCATACGCAAGTTTTACGGCAAATTGCTATAATTATTTCTATTTTATCAAAATAATTATTGTCTCGCATATGAAAATGGCAGGTGCCACATATATAGCATTATTCTAATTATGAACAGAAGAACCTAATTTTATCAACACTAAAGGTATGCTGTCTATTTCTGTCGTCTGTTCTTGTAAATAGTGCTCAAAAGGATATTAAATGTATCTGAAATAAACAAACTGAAGCACGGCTACTTCTCACTGAGCAGAAATCATTAACTTTTGGAGACTCGTTGGTCATCAAATTACCAATCAGATTTACTCTAAAGTTCAGATAAAAAGTTTTGTTAATTCAGTGAAAAAAAATCCAAGCATAAAAGCTTTAAAATTTGAATATTTTACTACATTTATAAACAAAAATATTTTTCTAAAGGAGATTAAAATATGGATGGTCAACAATTCATCCAACAGAACTACCTACAAAATTTAGACAATGCATATAGCCATGAAATGTTATTTAGTAAAGAAATATTTTAGCATTATTTATAGAATTTATCAAAGATATCAATACAGTTTAAAATAGCAACCACCATCGAGGCCTATTGTATTGATGATGAACAGAAAGATTATTTGAAAAATATTTCTTAATAGGACTTCTTTTTTTTTTCTTTTTTACAAAAATTAAATTGCAGAGTAAATATTTTTGTTGAATGCTATATGAATTGATAAAAATCACGGTTAAAAACCTATTTTCTGAACAAATTGCCTACATAAGCAAATAATTTGTTTCAATTCTTGGTGACCTACAAAGTTTGTTTTCTCTCTCTCTCTCCCAAACTTTGACGGCGCCATCATTATCATATAATGTATGTGTCAGCAAGCAAATGCACTTTTGACTGTAATTTTTCTCTTATCACAAAGAAATCTAAAAATTTCACAACAAAAACCATGCTTACTGTATATACATGTGTACTTTTACTACAAATAAGCAAGCAAGAAATTCATATTCATATGGTTTTTTGAAATCTAGTCTAATTTTTGTAAGAGTAGTCCTTCTTATATGAAATGGCATTATGAAATAATAATCGGCTTTTGTGTATTAGATTTTACTCTGAAGTGTGTACATTTGAACTGGATGTCAAAATCGTATTGCGATTTGCTACTTTAAAAGCTATATTTACATTTTTTTCAGTTTTTTGTCTGTGATAACACTAGGAATCGATTTTGTATTAACAGTCCAATACATTCAAATGACGTATCGTTTGGGTGCAAACGGGTTTGGAAATCACATAAATTTGTCAATATTCTAATGATTAATCGTCAATCGTACAAGTGCTAAACATTATATAAACATAAGTAATAATAGTAATCATTCTTTAAATATTATTAGGTGATAATTTCTGTCGAACCGTGGTTTTTATTGACCAAAGGAGCCATGTGGCTCATGGGCATATGATACATACAATTAACAGGAGAATTGCGGAGGATTCTTTGTTGTTTATTATTATTTATTTATTCTCCTCGGGCTTTATTGGATTTGACCACGCCCCGACCAAAATTATTACCCCATAATATTCAAAGAATTATTACTTGTTTCTTAAATCAAAACAACCACTTCACATTATGTTTATGCCGGCAAAAAATCTCCAAAAAAGTTTTTCTAGATGACAATGTTATCATTAAAGTATTTTGCAATCACAATAGATAAAAATTAAATTAAGTATACATTGACAAATTTCCCTGTAATCACGTATGTTAGTAAAGCTAATTCTATGTAATGATCATTTTTTTCTTAATATGTCTGAGGAGTCCTTAGGTTCACATTGTATTATAATACCGTAGTGGCCTTAATATATTTCATTATGACATTTTAGCGTAAGACTTGCATTATGGCAATGCGCTTTTAGTCGTCCAAAATGCAAATATCAGTAATAAGTATAAGGAACCGACCTAGTTTTGCATCGTCCTTATATTTATATTTATATAAACTAGTAACCTGGATTACTTGTGCTTCTTAATTTA
The DNA here is from genome assembly GCF_963853765.1 of Magallana gigas. NCBI lineage: Eukaryota > Metazoa > Mollusca > Bivalvia > Ostreida > Ostreidae > Magallana > Magallana gigas. Next base: position 13,744,305 of record NC_088857.1, read on the forward strand.
TTTATTTTTTGCACTTTTTACGCACAGGCTATTTGTTCATCAATCTTAATTGTAGAGATGAGTGGGAGAACATGTTTTCTTAACAAAACTGTTTATTTAAGATTTAAAAAAAGAAACTCCCATGCAGGGCGTTAAAAAACAAGTTTGAATGAACACAGAAATTTTAGAAATGCAAATAAACACTCGTGATAATTCAAATTTTCAGTAAATTGTAGCGCATTAGTCAATCTTTCGGTAAATGATTATGGTTACAAGGATGAAAGGACCAGTTAAAGGATTTCGTGTAAAAGTAGACGTGATATTGTTTATTATGATTATTCAAGAAAAACGGAAATCGGGGTTTATAAATTAATTATCGTCGGATTACGAGGGGCGTTACTTTGTTGTTGACGTCATAGTATAGGCGGACGCGGTATTTATTCAAATCTCAATAGCACTCCATTGGTCCGAGTAGATTTTAAAAATGCATATTTAGATAAATGTTAAGTTTTTTGGAGAGGGAGAAAAAAAACCGCTTCACTAACAGGAAATTGTAACTATCCATGTTTAATTTCATCCCAACTGAGTCAACAATTGACTTTAACTTTAATTCTTAAATATTTGATTAGTAATTTACTAATTGATATAAATTCACCACGACAATTTCATCATATAGTTCCTTGATCCTAGTAGTATTTTTCATTGAAAGATTTCAGCGTGGTTCGTTCATGATTTGTCAGGACCGTCATTTTTCACCTCGAATTCATAATCGTGTGTTATTCATTACAAATTGATAAATCGTTTGTAGTGCGTATGATGTCATTTTTTCATTCATGTTTTATTTACATTCATGTTTTATTCTATTTACTGAGTAAAATGTTCTAATACGTATACGTATGCACGGATTTTAAATTCTATTAAGATAATGAATGATTTTAGCGAAATGATTCATTCACTTGTGGCCTTTTTTAAATTGCTACATCACTTCTTTAAAATATATACCGGTATTCAGTACCTTCAAATACCGTGTACATTTATAATTATTATAAGTACTTCTGTACTTAATCTGAAGTATTTTATGAATAACCGATACCTATAATTGAAATTCAAATACTATGAGATAGTTCTTTATTATCTATTAAATATTTTGCCCAAAAAGAAAAACACGAAAACAAAAAATAATTGTAATGCAAGTTTCCATTTATTATTTTATGATAAAAGTTTCAAAAAAAGATAATTTAAATTCACACAAAACATTTCTTATCTGAAAGTGAAATACCGGTTGTTTCTATCAAATATTAGTAATTTAAAACGTTTTTAGCTTTTTGTGACAACTTTAAAAAATAACAAATTGTACTTGTATTTTTGGAGAGGTTCAAAGATATTAAACTTTAGAAAGCAATTTATCAAAGAAAAATGAAAGGAATTGACATTAATATGCCAATTAAAGGTCAATTTAATTATTTTAAACACTTTTATTTATAAAAAGACATCACCACAGCTTATAGAGCAAGATTTTTGTTGCGTTTTATTCCACTTTATGAAAAATGATTGTTCATGAACATTTAATCATGCGTAGTTTTCAGTTTTGTCTTTCCCTCTCGTCGATGAAGGTGCAAAGTGATTTATGACAAGCAGTTTTCATTCAGTCAGGAAATACAGATGAGGTGTAAGGGCGTAGACGCTACGCTCACCTTGAAGAGTTCCATCTACAATTGTAGATTTACTTTTGGAAGGTTAGCCCGTTCATAAATCCCTTGTTGTTGTTTTTTAATACCTCCGGCTATTCCTGCTTTGTTCCTCTGTGGTACAATCTACCATACTCAGTTCTCAAGAATGGAAAACATTTCCATTCATATCCTGGTTTTTTTAATCCTTCAGGTCTGCATCATTCTGTTAATTTTTTTGTCATTTTAGAGAAATGGCACATTTGAAATAAAGTGCGGGGATACTTTAATCTGAATATTGTTTAAGATAATCTATCGAAAATATCTATGAAGTTGTCATGTTACGTTGTTTTAAACTAATTCTAAGATCTGATTGATTGTTTGGAATAAGCCTCTTATGCCTTGCTTTGCTTCACAAACTGGAGAAAATAAAACCTCACAGAAGGTATAGAAAATAGGCATTTGATAATGTACGATCGTTCTGTGTATTACTTTTCCAACTTCCAAAACGATACTTTTCACTTCCAAATACTTTTTTCATGAGATTTACTTAAAGTTGATAATTTGTCGAAATTTATCAGATAATTTTATGTCCGATTTTTTATTATCAGATGATTTTCTAATTTATAATAAAACAAGAAATGCATGTCAGCCACACAATGATTACATTAATTAGTATTGCACATAATTGTACTCTTTTGATGCGCAAAACAACGAATTTAAGAGACTACATTCGAGTCTCCAAGATCCAATTTTATAATAAAGATATCGATCTATACTAGTGAATTAGTTTAAACTACTTTTTCGCAATCATCTTTAAAGAATAAAAAATTAAAACGATATGGATCTATAAAAAATTTTCAAAAACGATATAGTTTTGGAAAGGAGTATAATGGGGATAATAAATTGCTACAGCGATTAGTATACGCTATATATATGCAAATGTATTACAAATGCATCGACATGTTTTCTCAAGAAATAGTGGAGAAATTACTAAGTAGATATAGATATCTTGTTTTTAACATGCCTATTATCCGGTGTTTTTTTTTTGTTTATCGAGAAATAAATACAAAACCACGAAGAAATTAATAGGTAATGCAATTAGCATTATACAAAATGGACTTATTTTAGTCATTTACAAATACCAAGAGTATTTTAACTCAAAATATAGAATATGTATTATTGTAATACCAAGTTGACCAGATTTTTTTTTGTTTTCATATCATATTTTATTTGCAGTTTTGCAGTAATAAAGAGATTTTGTCTGCAATGTTTCCGTGTACCTCTCCTATTTTGCCAACAGTAACTTAGACGACAAAATTATTTGTTTTCTATAATTTTGTTGAAGAGGTTACAAAATCGCAATAGTAATATATATATATATATATATATATATATATATATATATATATATATATATATATATATATATTGTCATAAATACATCTGAAAAATTGGGTTTTAATAACAGTGCATTTACACAAGTTTATGAGTTGTTTGTCCATTCCTCCATCACCAATGTCTTTTCTTTATCCTTTTTTTTCTTTTTGTAGTTTGGATATTGCTGTCTTTGTTTTATTTGTTTTGTTTGTCAAATGTATGATGCATGTTTCCCGTGAGCCTTCTTCTGTGTACTTCAGAGAGTCCTTAATCTAACAGGACAACACACTCTAGAACTCTCTCATAATATGTCATATTTCAAATATACTAAAAAAAAAGGCTGACACCGATAAGAATATTTGTCGCCAGACACGTGACATGTAGGTATTAATATGATTGAATCGTGGTCGTTGCTATAATAGTTATTACAGCTTTCCAGTTGTCAAAAGGGTTTTTGGAATTTTTAATGAAAGCAAATTATGTGATGTATTTCCCAGACTCGCTCCAAAAACAACTGTAGGCTTTGGACAATTAAAATGTCAAAATTCCAAACAGCAACATACGTTTTTCTTTTAAATGCATTATCATTGATGCATCGTAATGGATTTTAAAAAATGTAAAGAGTTCTTCGATAATTAAAGTGCTTACCTTGTTCGATTTCAAATGATTTTAGAAAACTGATTTTATTCCTGTTTTTATTCTCATGCATTTTTGTTCATTAAGTATATTCAATGAATTTGCTTGGAATTGTTTTAAAAATACAAACATTTGCTTCAGCTCCGAATGATAGTTTTAATCTGTATTTCGTTAAACAACGCAAAATGATAATTATGGATAATGTCACTGGATTTTCCAAAAGTTCAGCAGACATACATATGTTCATTATACAAAAACGCATATGCTTACATAGAAGTGAAAATAAGATTAATATACATAAAGTATGGCAATTAATTGTTAAATAATAAAGCTATATATGTTGGTATAGTAAAGAAGCTTAATTAATTACTTCAAAAACAGTAAAGAAAGCATCTAAAAATAATTTAATCAACCGGGAGTGTGAGAATATGATGAACAATATGATGTCATTTTATGCAAAAATATCTATTTTTGATTTCTATGAAAGCCACATCATAGTATACTTCACAGTGCAAATTAATTACAAGTTCCAAGAACCCGGCCGACCACACTTGACAAAAAAACCGATAGAATTCAAGATTGTTTATTATCATCTTCATTCATTATTTGCAGTTTCGTGTATCTTAACTTATAAAGCATGGTTTCCTGAACACATATCTAACATATCATGCATCAGTTCACATGACATTAATATCAATTATGAAAAATTATACCTCATTATCTGTCTTGCATGTACAAAATGTATAACTATTGGGCCATAACTCAAATTGCTACAGCGGCGCGGTTGCTGTTTCAGTTATTTTGAAATATTCTCTATTTCAATCGCCAGAACTTTTTAAAGCATTATTTTTGTTTTTACAAAATCTTCAATGCTTTATGGCAGCATTGTATTATGAGAAAGTGCATAACTCGTGTATTCGTATCAATTATTAAGTAACATATTTTTATAATCACCAGAAAATTAAATTTCAATAAAGACGTGAAAGTATGTAATTAGTAAATGTTTAGTTAAATAAAACAGTTGAGTTGTGTCTACAATAAATGGCTTAAAACTTTTTGAGTTTGTCTTCTTGTGATCATTTAACTAAATACAAAAATGCGTTGATGCCTATGTCGTCCTTATCGATTGATTACATGCATTAAGAAGAAATGATATGGGGAAAATGTTAAATGTATTTGCTTTATCAATATTGAAGAGAATCGGAGAAAAATTAGTATATACTGCTTCTTTGCGTTTCCTCTGATTGCTTTTACATTTTTCTATGCTATTATGTCAGAACATCTTTTTTAAGAGAAATAAAATAAAACTTTGCATTTTGATTAACAAAGGTTTCATTTGCATTTTTTAAATATCTCATTAGTCTAATTGCTATCTTGATATATGTACCTGAAAAACAAAAGCAAACAGTGCTAAAATATAGGGCACTGAATACATATATTTAGCATTAACAACTTCGAATTTAGGGGAAAATATTTTATTGTAAAGATTTTAAACAACATTGGATGCAAAATAACCCCTTCCTCATCGTCTTCTCTTTCCTGTGCATTGTTTAACATGTTCTTAGTGTTATATCAATTGGTGGCAAATGAGAAACACCTTAAAGATAATAACATTGAATTTCATTTGTAATACTTTTGTATAATAAATAAATAAATAGTATCTAGATCCACAAATACAAATACATTATCTTATTTCTGACTATTTCAAAATAATTTGCTGCACATATAATTCAAGTTTTACTAAAAAGGCAATAAGGTTGATTTCATCTTACATCCTGTGTTTTCATTAATATTCGTTGAATATATTGTATTTTGTAGATTTTGGCGTTGAGTTGAGACACAATTTCACAGGTTCATCCAAGTAAGATTGATCATTGCATGTGGTATCCCTGATACACGTGCAATGAATTTCACTAAATTCATTAAAATTGGACTAACGTATTTTTAGGACAGCACAGTATTTGAAAGTATCAAAAGGGTGGAATTAATGTAAGTTTTATGAACCTTAAATGTTTGGAATTTGTTTTTCATTTGCATCGTTAAGCTGAATTATAAATCCTGTTTGGATCCTTTTATTAAATAATTGATATAGTTTTTAAAACTTTTTACCAGTAAACATGAACTGTCTCTTTTGCATGCTCATCGTAAAAGGTTACATTCATAAAATGAAATTATATTTGAAATTAAAAAATGAAATTGTCAATAATATCACGCATCTTTCAGTAAGCTTTTCAACTGATCAAAATTTAAAAATTGCTTGATTTCATTCACGAATGGATATATTTGTGATATAATTTTAACAAAAATTGTTCCTTTAACAAGGGTTTGAAGGTTATAAACCAAGAGTTCACCAATTTCTACAATGGAATGCAGTCCTGAATAACACGAACCTGTTACAAAGTCTCGATTTTCACAAGATTGGTTTATTATAGGCAAGAAATCACCAATTGTTTTAATTATGAAGTGTATTTCGTTTTTCATATAAAGATGATTCAACAAATTTACAAATAAATAAAAAAAATATGAAAACCAACGTCATAAGAACAACTTGAAGTGGAATACTTTCGTCATAATTATTAATACATGTATATTTGCCAATATGTTCAAGGGATCAAAATTATTAAAGTATTTTTAAAATTAAACACTTCTTGGTCAACCATATTCTTTACTATAAATTATGTAGTCTTTGCTTTGGAAATTTTTTAAACTTGTTTTTCGTATTCAAATGATATATCTTGGGCACACATGTTTCCCTTGTCAAAATGTCAAACAAATGATTATAATTCATTTCAATACAGTATTACATGTATGCCTAGTATGAGTTTTTAAGACTGACATAAAGCATTTTTAAATGGCACTTATAGTAAGATGCTGACAACTTCTTAAATTGAAATAGAAACATCATGTTCTGTAAATGCACAACAGTCAGCACATTTATTACCACGTGAACAAACAAAAAAAAACCACCAGATACCTTAAAAATAACAGACAGCATTTTATATCTTCTTAAATTTTAATAAACACGGATCTTCAATTAAGTTTATTAAAAGCCCTGATGATTTTGACAAAAACATAAACAAATAATATATTATGCTAATTCAAGTGGAAGTTATTGCATATCATACATGATTATATCAATAACAACCACTTAGTCTGTTTTGTAATAGAACAACAAATATTTAAATTTTATCACAAGGAAAGCTTTAAACAAAGGCGTTATTATATTTTGTATCATGCATTTTTACACCTGAGCAAATATCGCGAAAACATGTTAAGGATTTTTTTCCCATTGCTACCTTTCAGATAGCCTCCTACGCAACAGTACTGTATTCCTTGATTAAAATGTATGTGAAGGTCCCTCTAAATTATACAGTTTCAGCTGTGGTAGAGCATATTAACTATTCCTTATAATCCTGGGAGGTTTATCAGTATAGAATAATGACACCTATTGTTTTATTGATCTGACCAAAACGTCATTTGTCAAGGTTATCTGCTCATCAAATGCATGACAGGAAATAACGATAGCATCTTTTTATTCATATGCTTGCTAAAAGTTCTGACAAAAATAAGGCGTAGTTTGATTTTCAGTTTTGAAAAAAAAATAACCATCCACTCGCGCTGTTATAGGGACCAGGCTGAAAACTAGCCGCCACTAACATCTGCCACTAAGCCCGTAAAAGCTAGCAGCGAATAAGGAAATCCATCAAAGAACTGAGAGTACTCGAACAGAAAATTATATTTTACTTAATTATCGACATATTTTAATTAATATTAAAGTGATTAATGCTCAATAATTTGTACGAGCATTGACGACTTCCGAAGCAGTAAAGCTCGCCTGGATAAGAGTTATAAATGCGTCTTTGTGAGATAGAAATGAAATACGTCTATACGGGTTTTTAGTTATGAAAATAATGTTATCCTAAGTGTAGTCTTATTGATACAAATAGAAAAACTATATGCATCGTATAAAGTGATATGCAAACGTAGTACGATATAAAAGCCATGATAAATTAAAGTAAATTAAAAGGCCGCATAAAACGATACAAATACAATAAAAACCCCAAGCCAATCCAGTGTGGCAGGACAATTTGTTTACATCGAAGTTGAACATGTGCGTGTTTAAAAATTTATCCTCGGGCCTTTTCACTCCCCCAGAAACAACATCAATCGAAAATTAAAAAGACATCGTATTATAACGAATATTCAACAATAGAACACCCAGCATTGTGATTTTATTCCCATAAAAAAATATCAAATGTCGCAGTCAAAAACAGCGAAAATCATCAGGTGAAATTGGGATTATTTTCTCTCAGCCATGTTTTGACGTGAACCTTCGAAGAATACAACCATGCCAATGAAAAGGGTCGGTTTAGCTCACCCGAACTTTGTCATATTTTAGCATTTTACAATGATATAGGGGTGAGAGGCGGACTATTATCTCTTTTATCTTTGAAGTGTGCATCAAACGGATACCAGGGCAGTGTAGGGGACCTATGGGGCTATTTTTTTCCCGGTCTCAAATTTGAGCTGTAGGGGTACCACCAAGTGGCTCCCAGGGGTTCTGGCTCATTTCAGGGGTTTATATTTGAGACCGGGAAATAATAGCCCTATTGGTCCCCTACATTGCCCTGGTATATGACAAAGTTCGGGTGAGCTAACTACACCCTTGCAGGGGTCATAGGTGCCCTCTTACGCTTATTATGAATACCCCTTGAGGTCCTCTACTGAATTCTTGTGTTTCCAAGTTCTTGTGGTCAATCTTAAGTGAGATATAAACCCTTGAAATGAGCCAGAACCCCTGAGAGCCACTTGGTGGTACCCCTACAGCCCAAATTTGAGACTGGGAAATAATAGCCCCATTAGCCCCCTACATTGCTTTGGTATCCGTTTGATGAAAACTTCAAAGATAAAAGAGATAATGCCCCGCCTTTCATCCCTATATCATTGTGAAATGCTAAAATATGACAAAGTACGGGTGAGCTAAACCGCCTCTTTTCATTGTCATTGTTGTATTCTTCGAAGGTTCACGTCAATACATGGCTGAGACAAAATAATCCTTATTTCACTTGATGATTTTCGCTGTTTTTGACTGCGACAAACGACAATTTTTTATGAGAACAAAATCAGAACACTGCGTGTTCTATTGTCTCATATTCGTAATAATACGATGTCTTTTTAATTTTCGATTGATGTTGTTTCTGGGGGAGGAAAAGGCTAAAGAGGATAAATTTTTAAACACGCACATGTTTAGCTTCGATGTAAACAAATTATCTTGCCACACTGGATTGGCTTGGGGTTTTTATTGTATTGTATTGTTTTATGCCTTTTAATTTACTTTAATTTATCATGTCTTTTATATCATACTACGTTTGCATATCACTTTATACGATGCATATAGTTTTTTTTCTATTTGTATCAATGAGACTACACTTAGGATAACATTATTTTCATAACTTAAATTATGACCCGTATAGACGTATTTCATTTCTATCTAACAAAGACGCATTTATAACTCTTATCCAGGCGAGCTTTACTGCTTCGGAAGTCGTCAATGCTCGTACAAATCATTAAGCATTGATCATTTTGATATTAATTAAAATATGTCGATAATTAAGTAAAATATAATTTTCTGTTCGAGTACTCTCAGTTCTTTGATGAATTTCTTTATTCGCTGCTAGCTTTTACGGGCTTAGTGGCTGCTGTTAGTGGCTGCTAGCTTCAGCCTGGTGTTATAGGGACTCCAAAAAAAATTTGATGCTTCTTTCATTGAATTAATTCCTGTTCCTCTGTCAGAGATATAGAGATGTCAGAAAAATAGGACTTTCAAAAACGACTGATGTCCTTGTTTCTTTCATATAAGAAAATCAGTTGTCTCTGCATTTTTTTGGAAAACTGTTAAAACTCTCTAGCATCAGCATCCGATTTATGCATGAAATTGGAGTTTGGGCCGTATGGTGCTCGGGTGGAGTCTCTTGCTTTTATCGAAACAAAACGTAATGATTTAGTTGTAAGCTACTTATTGGACTCTTACATACGTAATTTTTATGGTACATAAGTAATATCCATTAACCGTTTTTTATGTCAGCGTGTCAGCAGATAACGTGTAGTGGTTCGTGGGCACTTTTGTGTTTAGTATTCACCCTATGTAGAGTAAAAATCATTTGATTTTTTCTTTCTTGTCAAATTTGACATAAAGCTTATAATAAATGTCATGAAACGACAGCCGATGTGAAAGTCTCCGAAATGTGTATAAAAATGTCATTACAAGTTGCTAGTTCTCTACAATATTTAAAACAAACTAAAACGTTGCATCTTGTAATGAAGATTGCCATTTTTTTTAAATTTCGTGATGAATTATTTTTTCTACCTGTCAGTTTTGCATAATCCTACTGATATTTGATTGTTTACGGGGTTTTTTTAAAATAAACGTATTATTTCGTTTTGTTTTGTTTGTCATTTCTCAAAAAAAGCAAATAAAAGATTCCGGTCTTTGAGTACGCTTTTAAATTAATTTTCAAATATCAAATGTACTAAGTACTCTTAGAGAAAAATCACAGAACATGGCTGGAATTTGGAGGAATCTGAAATATTTCAAAAGAATGAACGAACAAAATCTGGAAAGTCACTTCCAAGCCAATGCGGGCACCTGCTTGGTTCACAGTGGTCTTCATGTCTCCTGGCAACATCGATAGTGGGCGAGGGACTGCATGTTACAAAGTAAAATGTGTTGCAACTCACCACAAATAGCCATAAACGAGCATATACATAAAGTTTTTGAAAACTTCATGTGATCAAATGAAGGAAATACACACGGCAACTTACAAATGATAGATGATTTATTTATTAATTTTAGATTTTATAGTCTTACACGAAAATGATTAAATGCCAAGGAAAGATTAGGACTATACTCCAAAAAAGATTATGTCTCACGAATTGAAACTTTGACAGTTTTCCCAAATTCAACCTTGATGAACTTTATTTTTTAGAAATCAACATGAAATTGGTATCTTAAAAAAATATTTAAACCAATAATCAAATAGTTATTTATGAGGAACAGTAAAGTTACAATAATTAAACAATATTTATGAAAAAAACATGCTTGTTGATACGTTTTTCAAATAGAAAAATAGACTTATTTTCAAAATTGATCTTTCTTTTTGTATTTATAATTACAATGTATCGTTAAATCTTAAATAGTAAGAACTTTTTTTAGTTCTAGATTATTCCTATAAGATTTCTTGAATACCTTTTGGATTTTCATAGCAAATTCAATTGATTTGATGCAATGAATGCATTGTCGTTTTCCTGTGCTGTGATTATATCAACAACTCTGTGATATAGAATGAATTATTTTTTGTATTTACTTGATTTTTGTTATCATAGCATTTTCAGGTTTAAAAAAAGCTTGTAATGATGATATAACACACTATCAAAGATTCAGATCTTTTTTTTTCTTACTTGTGATTGAACAAGGCTTTTAGATATTAATGTATCTTAAGGTCAGACGACACGTTCCTCGAGAATCTTTTTTGTATCTCCTCGTAATAAAGAGTTCCAACAAAAATAATTTTATAATTACTTTAAAAATGATCAAAATTTACTTGTATTTGGTTATATGCCTAGATGGTCGAGTGGTTAGACCCGTGGCCGCTCACTGTCAAAAGCGTATAGGTTCTAGAGGTCGTGAGTTCAAAGCCCCGCCCCGGCGGAAATACAGTTCTATTTTAGAGAATTTAGCTTTGCTGTAGATGTATTTATTTTCATATCAGCAATTCAAGTGTATCTTCAAGAAGATTATATAGGAAATTGCATATTCTAGTATTTTGCAGAAATGCCTGGTAAGGTACCCTAATTTTTTGCAAGAAAGCTTGTCAAAGTAGTTGTAAACCATTAACAAATTCCTGGAAAAAGTTATCTAACATTGAGGAACGTGTCGTCTGACCTTAACAATATGATATAATTCAGTAAAATATTCCTCAGGTGTTCTACTGAGATTTAACCCCGGCAAAAAGGAGTATCGTACTAATTATATGTATTTTTAATTTCAAAGTTTTTAAAACTGTTTAACAATTTTAGAAATGAGATATGGCAAAAATCTTTAATATTTTACGAACTGATTTTATTGCTGACGTTTTGCAGATTCAAGGTTCCACCGAACTGAGTGCCCTAATGTTCACCAAAAAGACAATAAAATACACCACGTGTCCATCCAGGTCAGCGTTGTTACAAGACAGCTTAAGTCGCGTAATTACCAAAATGTTACTACAATATCAGCAATGTCATAGCTTTAATAGCATCTCGAATTAGGCGAAGATGAGACGTAGAATCTTTTATGACAGATATTTAAGACCTTGTTTAGTAATAAATTTTAACTGTAATTAAATACGATTATAGCAACACGAACTGTAGACATAAACGTATGTTAATTATGAACATATAGTGATTAATTTTGGCTTGACACAATCTGATGTTTGCTTTCTAAAGTTATAAAGGTTGAAATCAATTTCCTTCCGGTAGAAAACTAATTTGGCGTTTGCTTGGTAGAGTCCAGCCGCATATAATTATATAATTATTTTGTGTGGTGCTCATGGTTGAAACTGTATGTCTATTACAAACTTGAAGATAATTAAAATGACTAGAAACACGTGTTTTCACAGCGTTTTGCTTTAAAACTGTGTTAACGCGATAATTAATTAAATTTCTGTTTAAGATAATAAAATCCTGCCATAGTTGTATACTAATATGAATTGCATCGTTTAAAACCAAATATCAAGGTCTGTAGCATTGCTACATTATCATTGACATGCTTTGAAAAGTTGTGCAGATAGGTTTTCATACCTTGAGTGGTTTGCTTATTACTCATTACAAATTGTGTGCATACAATTAATGGATAACGAGTAAACAAAGCCCTAATGTAATCTAGATTGCTCCTAACTCAAACTAGGATGCATCAAGATGGCCAGAGTCGGTAAGATATACAACGTTTCATACAAAAGAAAGAAATTAATCCCTTTACCTCACCTAGCAGCACAAATCCAGCGATTATCGCTGCTCCTTAATTATTAAGGTGTCATATGTGACATTAATACATGTAAAGTGTTTCCTTAATCCACGGTTTAAGACACCTGAACGTCAAATACCTGAACGATTAGCGGAATCCGCCGTTCACCAAGGATAAACCGGACAGTCATATATCATAACAATGGGGGCTTCATGCTGGAAGGTCATTAACTATATGCTTTTTTACGAAAGGTCTCATCTTTATGAGGACATTTTTGCAATCAAAGCACACTTTGCTATTTTGATTTAGATCTTATAAGCATTTACATACATGCGGTACTTCATTAAAATGTAATTATTTTATCATAAAAATGGTGTAGAGATTTTAAAAGCACTTGTTTGTTGTTTTGAGGGTATATGGACTTGTTTCTCCTGGATTTTTTATATTTAATTCCAAACATACAATTTAAGTAAAAATATCAAATGAAAAGATCTAAGTACATCATCAAAAGATAGTACTTTGAAATATTTTGAAAATATTTGCTTAATTAATATCTGCAAGAACTTTATCAGTACGTTGTTTATATTTGTACATATTTTAACGATGAAGTTCAAAGCTTACGCATATTTTAAAGATTGGTTTTTCCTTCTAAGGTTTACAATAATTTGACACTTTTTAAATGTCTAATTTGTCAATATATTCTGATAATTTATTTTCGTTATTTGTTATTTACGCAGTTGTAGTGTTTGCAGTTAAATAGATACTTTTGTTTTTTTCGCTATTTTCTTTATGATAAAGTTAAATTACTTTGTTGTTCTTAAGACTGAACGTAATATGATATAGTCGCCTTTGTAATTATGTTTCAAGAATTTATCATAAAAAATTTTGAAAGAAAAAAACACTCTATCTTCTTTATTGGTTTTAAAAACTTTCTTCGTGTAATGCCAACATAGATTTTATTCTTGCTCATAATTAATCTAAGCCATCAAGATGTGAAATCTGCACACTTTTTTGTTTTGGAAAATTTCTATGCAAATCTTTTTCGGCAATAAATCAATCTAAATCGAAGGTCTTTAAAAAGCAAGTGATTGTTAAATACATTATCTAAAGTTTAAAGCATTAAGTACTTGGAGATATGAAAGTTCAAAAAGTATTCAGTGAATATTAAACAAGCGATTCTGGCTGAAGAATGTCAATACTCGAATGCTAGGCCTTCCGTCTCCAATATGAAGTCTGGATCACGCAGATCCACAGTTCACAAAAAACAATAGCGACACGTCTGTATACGCCAAACTAGTTTTATGCAGCAAATTAAATGACAGATCTGGCTTCTGATCTCGTTCCATTATCACAATATTAATAAATTTTCATGATAGATTGCCAATAAGACAATATTTACAACCAAATGAAAATATTTATTATGTGTCGCGCGCCCGAGGTTTAATGTACTTATAATAAAGAATAAAGTCTTTTGTTCTTAAATTCTTCTATGTTTCGGGAAATCATTTTAGGTAAAGACAATGTTTTGGATCTACCGTTTGCATTATGAGATCTAATAATCTGTGATTAGCCGGAATAAAGAATGCAAACGATTCAAACTGGCACTTTAAAATAATATAATTTATCTACGTATGTCTGAAATATAATTTTTGAAAAAAGATGAAGTTTCTCATACTTTTTAAAATTTAAATCCTTATATTTTTCAAAAGACACAATATGATGAAATTTCTCATACTTTTTAATTCAAATCCTTATATTTTTCAAAATGCACGACACATACGCAGAAATTTCACTGCGTAAAGTTTACACTAAAGAATAAAATGCAGCAAAAAAGCGTTGAAGACATGAAAAGACACACTATCAACCTCTTGGTGTAGCTTATGTCAAATTGAGGAAACACGACATTTTCATAGAGAGGATGGGAAATGGAGTACAGCAATGAAGAGTTTTGGACTTTGTAGACAAATCATTAGACCCTCATTCGTAAATTCTAAAACAGTCAATGACAAATGTTTAAAGCGAAACTTAGATTTACACTTAAAAGTAGTAATATGCAACATTAAATTCAGAAAACAACTGATAATAGAAATATTTTATTATATTTTCTTTCTTTTTTACAATTGCAATCATATATCTATGGAACTGGGAACTGCTATCGTTACAAAAAATTGGAAATGTCAAATTTGAAATACAAATTGTTTCTAATTTTTCTTCTAAAATAATATCAATCGTAACAAAGTCCTAGCATAAAAGATACGTATCATAACTTCAAACGCTACTCCAGTTGTTTTTTTTCTTTTTTGTTTTTTTTTTGGGGGGGGGATTTTTTTTGTTGGTTTTTTGGGGTTTTTTGCGGTTTTTTTAATAAAAGACCTATATTATAAGCAATTTATCAGTATCTCGGTTAAAAATTGTGCCCACTTTTGAGATAAAGATGTTCGAGTGTTAAAAATAAACAATTGTACAGGAATTTTTCATGTAAAATGTTATCTTTGGGGTCTTTCTATCATTAAAAAGAAATTTATTTTTTGTTCTACGAGTTCACAAAATGTGGATTATGTCACATGCCACAGAAACTGCCGTTTCAACGAATTACCATGTCTCATAAACATTAAATAGGTTAGATTTTATTGACAATAAATTTAAAATAATTTGACAAAAGTTATGAATATTAAATTTAGATCTTAGATCGTCCTTTCATACAATATCTGCAATATTTGCCATTCAGCACACTGTCAGTCACAATAGATAGGTTAGTGTTAGTATTAAATAAATTAAATTGGAATTTTATCGTTCATCTGAATATTTATTTGCTAAATGCTACGTTTTTAGGGCTGTGAAGAAATTTGATAACACGTTTCGGGCAATCAATAAAACTAATTTGGGTTCAAATTAAAAGTTATTAAATTCGAAGAATTTACCTTATCATTCATTAATAATCATGTTGTAAGCACATCCATTGTATTGTAAATGATCTTTAAAAACCACTATAAAATATAGAAGGAAAAGGTTTCATTCAAATTTGGATTTTCATTGTTATGTTCTATTGGCGACGTTTTGTTAATTCTTAATAAGCTCCAAGTGGTTGCAGATTCATGTAAAATAACAACCTATGTAAGATTAAGTAAGAAAATACAAAAAATGTAACCTCTAAAAACTGAAAAAATATTACACCATTTGCAAGGTTCTGCATAACCTTTAAAATTCATACGGCGGTCGATAATTTATGCAAAGGTAGTGTAATCATTATTAGAGTTCAACTCAAACGCGATTTGTCAAATGATTTCAAAGACCTATTTATCTTGAATGGTTCCTTTAAAATGATTTAACACAAACAATCATAAGAACGACATTTTATCATAAATCTATTGATTTTGCGGTCACATGAAAAAAGATTTTTTACACAAATTTTACATTTTTAGCAAATAACAATTTGTCCTTGTGCATTTTAATAACCGTGATATAGCTAAATTTAATGCCAAATAGGAGCTTCTATGTTTTATTAGATTTTATACAACATTGTTAATGAATAAATTAAACTAGAACATTTTGTCCTAATTTGATCAAAACGATCTTTAAATAAATGTAATCGAAATTGTTATATAATAATAGACATTACCTTAGGCCCTATGATGCTGTAAGGACATTGCTACTATTTGAATATATTCTTCCAATATTATTCTTCTCTACAACTCTTTCTTTCATATCAGAATGGTGCATGGAAATATTTACATTGTGTACTTTATTGGATAAGTGGGTTTTTTTTAAACATATCAGGCTTTTCGGGGTTTTTTATCGATTACAACAGAAAAATTTAACTCTAATTTGTATTCGGACTAGGAACAATCTCAAACCATCCCATTCAACAAGTAGACTGTTTGGAACTGTGTTGTTTTCATTTATAATATTAAAAATATATTTGCAGTGCCTTTTGAAATAAATAGGGAGTGAATAAACACATCAGAAAGTAGTTACACATTTTAATAATCTAAAAATATCATTATTATTAATAGTGCGTGAAAAAAGCATTTATGTTATTCATGAACAAACAGATTTCTAAAAGTCTATTAAATTAGGTTTTTAAAAGAAGTTTTCAATTAATTAAAACTACAGTGGCACTTTTAAAAATAAACAACAATTAATTTACATTTTTCACATGTAAAAATTTTGGTTTTCATTTTTACGACACTAATTTGAATAATCTAATGATGAAATATAAACTTACCTTCAATTAAATTATTTACAACAAACTTTGTCTTAAAAATCTACATGTATATATCCATCCTAGACCACTATCCACTGACAAACATTATTTCACGTTTTACGAGCAGAAATGTTCTAAATAGAAACTATTATTCCTATAGAAACAAAATCGTGTCAAGTGAGAAAGGGCAGGGTTTGTTAATTAATTGTAATAATCATTGACACTGTAATCTAATTTAGTAATGCGTTCGACATTTCTGATGTTATAGCATTAAACGATATCATTTTTGATAACAGTTTATTCAGCAAAATCTTTTGGAATATATTGATCAAGATTCGTTCATTTAAATCAACACATTTTTATAGGAAAGTCTTTGTTCTAAAGAGACCTAAGATAATCAGAGAGTTTTAAATAAGATGGTATGAATATTCAATTAGGGATTACGTTTACTCAAGGGCGCAAAAATTTCACATTTAGGAACGAAAACTCTTAATTGTGCATTAAGTCCTTCTAAGGTAGTACTATTTTTCACTTTCAAAAAACTAGGTCAATGACCTACATTTCAATCTAGTCACCTCTAAATATTTATTTAAAAATCCGTCAAAAATGTGTACCCTAACAAAGATTTTCTTTATCTTCAAATTATTACAAATGATAAAAAAAAATGCCTATTTTGTTAGAATTTAAATTAAATAAAGTCAATAATCAACATTTTGTTTTCTGGATTTATTAACTTTTTTTATTTTTCCTAGAACGTGTCGGACATTAATCTGAAACTATACAACAAACTGATAATAAAACCATAAGATATCTAAAATGAAGCCTATTAGTACCAACGCCTTTTTTAGAGGCGTTTTATTGCGAAAAATGCGTTATAGCGCAAATAAAGGCATTATATTGCCTTTTCAAAAGGTGTGATTATGCCTCTTTAAAAAACATCGTAACGCCTTTTCCGAAAGGCATAATAACGAGAATAGAGACGTCATAACCCCTTTTCAAACGGTGTACTAACAAAAAAAGGCGTTATATCGCCTTTTAAAAAGTCAATCTTACACCTTTCTTCGCGTTATGACGCTTTTTTCGCGTTATAACGCCTTTTGAAAAACCGTTAAATATCAAGCCTTTTATTTTATTTTTTGATACATGAATGATACTAATTTCGTTCAAAATAACTTTACTTTTCGATCATACTGTTTTAAAAAGTTTTAAGCGATGTTTTAAAACAAATTGCCCGAAATACCCCTGTTTCAATTTAAATATTATCTGCCTTGGTCAGAGCATATCTAGCTGCAGGACTGAAGCTTCCGGTCTGTAAAAATTCGGATGGACGCCCTTGGAGCTACAGTGCCAGCCATTCAAAAAATTGTATACTTATTGCGCACAAAAACGTGCGCTACTTTTGGACTGATTAACCTCATGTATACGCAAATTCTTTGAAAACAATTAGTACCATTATTTTCTTCAGACTTTCTTCGGCAAGTATATTATTCGGGAAGTATATTAATTCACATCGAGATCGAGAGTCGCCATTTTTACATCAAAACAAACTGCACCACTTCACTTTACGGGGCTAGTGATGGTGTTTAAAAGATTATCAGAGGCAAGTAAAGAGACGATATCAGTACTAGTAGTAAATTGCATGAGGAGGTTGATGATACAAATTGTTTTCACAGAATTTGCGTATTGATAAGGCTAATCAGTACAAAACTATCGCACGTGTTTGTGCAATTTTTTTAATGCTCCCAGGTCGTCCATCCGAATTTTTTCATACCGGGAGCGACAGAACCTCAGCTTGGGCATATCTCCCTCAAATACTGTAAACGTACTACATTTGGCTGTGTATTCTATTTAGCGCTTTTGGCGGAATGCGACTTCCGCTAAATCAAATACATCGCTCAATGCCATGCATATATGTATAAGAATGGCATGCGCGGATCTAGAGGGGGGTCGGGGGGGTCCCGACTCCCCCTGGAAAATGAAAATTTATTAAATTTACATAGTAAAATTATCACGAAAATATGCCTCGGACCCCCCCGGCAAACACAATTATCCTTCGGACCCCCCCTGGAAAAATTTTCTGGATCCGCGCATGAATGGTCACATTCAGTAATACGTTAATTCAGATCTACACCAACCTGTTCAAAAACTAATTTCCGTCAAATGTCGTACACGCCAAATATAATATAAGGTTTAAGTACACAAAAGACATATCAATATTGATATATTTGTTTATAACGCTGTTTTAAAACAATTATTGACCTCACACATTGAACTTTGTAAAAATAATTTTTATCTCTCAAACCCTGAGTTAACTTTATCCGTGAGATGATAATTTTCTTAATTTCTTTTAAAATCCGTTTTTATCAAAGTCTATAATTGTTTACATTGCGAAATTTATTACATTTTGATAGATTTTAACTATTTACGACACTTATTTTAAAATTACTAAGTAATATTGCGCAGTAAAAAAATAAATTGTCCACAATTTGTTTTGTTTTTTTTTAGACTCAAGGGTTACCGTTTACAAAACCAATTTTCACAAAGTTCTTTGAAATAGAGGAAATCCAGAATATATTTTCCTTTTCCTTTATACGAATATTTTATATAGCAAAATAATTCTATTTATTTTCAATCATTTTGCATTTTTTGTGTGTATAATTTCACGTACGATTTCAGATGACAGATTGACAGAAAATATATACAATTTATGTTCTTATTCGTTAACACTCAAACGAACATAAATGATTTATAAAATAAATAACAACACGTATGTAGATGCAGAAGCGCTCTCAGAAGTGCAGTTTAATAATTACATGTATACAAATCACATAAATCAATTTTCTTGTGTTCTTTTTATCTTCAAAAACAAAACAACACATATTAGCAAAATATATATATTTTTCATAAAACCAAACATTTAAGACTATTTATGAGGGCGGGTGGGTGGGGAAACGTCTGATTGCACTGAGAGAGAGCCTTCGAATGACTTAAAACTCAAATCTTTACCAAATCGTGCGTACCTTACGAGAATACCTGTAGAACAGGTTTTCTATAAATATAATAACCAATCAAATTGGTTAGTCTTCATAACAAACACCAGGTAAACACGTGTTCGATCGAAACACGTGTTGTAATACCTTCAATAAATACATAAATAGTTTTAGGTTTCAGAAATCTGGTAGCAGGACCATTGGCGGAAGTCACACTAAATCTATCACTCACGTTCATGATGTCCTCTAGATTGGCATAATTATATCGACTCTGACACCACATTGCGACAAAAATGCAATTCCTCCATTTCAGGCTCTTGTAAACATTAACTACATGGTAGTAAATATGAGAAAACACAACGCAGGATGGTAAATTCATACATCATGATATTTTATTATACATGTTGCAATCATTGGTTGATTTCTCTGAACACTGTGACTGCAAAGATCAGCATTCGGTTGATTTATTGGTGACATACAATATGGTAGACAGTAAATCAGTTTGTTCAATGTATTCAGTAACCAAAAATTAACCAATCTCGTTCCACCATCTTTTGAATTATCAGTTAAACTTAATAACGAATCATTAGGCTGACAGTAGCTTAATGACCTATAATCATTGAACTTAATTGACAAATCAGAATTTATAAACGAAATGCACGAAAAGATTAAGGTAAGATTTCCTGAGCTGTACATGCGCCTTTTTTCCATATAGAATGAAGCTAAAACTTAAATTCAAATGTTGTAATCGATGGTTAAAAGACGAAAAATTTGATTTTTTATCGTTGACGTGTTATTTGGTTTTACTTACAATATGATTGACAGTAAAAAATAAAAATTGAAGATTATTGCGCCATATAGATAATAAAAAGAAACTTACAACATTGTATTGATATGAAAGAGTTTTATTGAGTCGTGTAGCTGTACAATATACGTTATAAGCTACATGTACCAAAAAAGTTATTAATGGTCTTACAAAAGCACAACTGCAAACGTCCACTAAGAGAGCTTGATGGTCATGACCATTTTTTAGACCATATTGATCTCCTTAATGAGAAGAACTCTGAATACAGATAGAGAAAAAAATTCAAATTTTAAAGTAAGAATACACGTCTATATGATTTTTTTTATTTGATAAATAATAGGTCACAGCTTAAATATTTAAGGTAGATCTGAGGGTTAATTCGTTGACCACCCAGCCTCCTTAAAGGGTTGACTCCAATGAATCTGCTAATTGAATGATTACATCAAATTAAGGGGGCGGGGGTGGCTGCCATTTTAGACAATATTGATCTCCTTTTAAAGAAGAGCTCCATATAAAAATAATAGAAAATGATAAAATTTTATATTAAAATATATGAAATTTTTCTATATTAAATAGTAGTTGATAGCTTCAGAAATCGCATATAAAATTTTCAAATAAATCTGATGGTTTTAAATTACATTATATTTCGACCCCCCCACCCCCCCCCCCCCCCCCCCCCAGCCTCCTTAAGAAGAACATGAATCATGAAACTTCTTCATATAAAGACCTTACAATAAGGTTTTTTTTCAAATTTTATTGCAGGGTTGGGATCAGTTACTCTTAAATGTAATTACATATATTATATACATTGCCGATTTTGTCAAATGAATAATTTGCATGGAATTACAATTACATTGGGTTTTTCAAATGCAATAAATTACTCTCAATTACTTTGACAAATGTTACTTTATTTTTATTTAGTGCGTGTTTTATTCTTTTCTATCAGGACCATTTATTATTATTTTTTGTCCTTAAAAGAAATTAGATCTTAGCTTATTGTCCTAGGCAGTGTGTCAATCTGTATAAACAACAGGTAATCATTATGAGACTCCTAATTATTGCACAAATAGAATCCAAGGTCAAACAGGTATGCAAACTAATCATCATTATAAGACACCTTTTTAACTTTTGGCTTGGAAAAAAGATAATTATAAAATGTAATTGAAAATACATGACATTTAATTGGAATGTATTTATATTCATTCAATTATTTGTAATTGAAGACAGACTAAATTACATCTTTGAAAAATGGAATTAATTACACTCAATTACAATAACTTTTTTTTAAATACACTATCCGTTTTATTGCATACTGTACAAATATATATTTAAAGATATAATTTTCAAAAAAATAATAACAAGTGAGTTCTTCAAATATCTCTACAAAAATAAAATTAACATTCATTTCAACTATAGGATGTAAAAAACAGTTTAACTCGATGGTATTTCTCATAAAGTAAAATCTTATAAATTATGTACCTCTAAATTACACAAAAATGAATGTCTAAATTTTTTAAGTTATATTATATTTCAAATAAAATTAGATATAAACAGTTACTATAATTTAAAATGTACAATGTTCAAAAGTAATATTTAAAGATTAAATACATCTCTCTCTCTCTCTCTCTCTCTCTCTCTCTCTCTCTCTCTCTCTCTCTCTCTCTCTCTCTCTCTCTGCATTTACTTTTCTTCTCTGTCTATAAATGGCATTTCATTCTTCTATTTTATCTTACATATTTAATACTTATGGAGGTGGTTTTAACAGAATGTTGCTTCATCCATATGAAAAAAGATCAGGTATTCAGCATGGATCTAATTGTATATTTTTTGGTTGCATTTCAATATGAGTAAGGAATAAGTAATTTTGGCTGCGAAAAAAAATTCAATCTGCAAGGCAACAAAAAATAAAATAATTAAAACTTCAAGAGCGTATGAATCGACAACTTCACAAGTTAAGAATCTTTGATGTAGCTGAACATTTTAATATTTTGCAATGATGACGAAAAGCGCAAAAGTATGATTTATGTCTTCATTGTACTTCCTTCAACTTTAAGCATTGAAATCAAAATCTATAAACGTTATAAACTAAAAGACATGAGTACTTTATCTTCTGCACTTCCTGCAATTATTGAATATTGCCAAAAATAATGAGCCACGGTCCTGCTACTGGTCCCTATTCCCCGGGCGTGGTCCAATCTGACTGATTAAAGGTACGTCTTCCTTCTAACATCAAAAGCCCTGAACCTGTAATAAAATTTATCGATTCGCTCACACCGAACATCAATTGCTAAAACATACATGTTGAAACATCTGTTTTGCGGAGAGGGAAGCGTGATTAGTATTCCCAGCACGATGATCTTGGAAAGCAACTTCTAGCGGCCAATGTTATCGACTTAAAAGCGCCAACTATATAGGTACTGTCTGTCAAAGATCGCTGACATGTTGATGTGTTCATCACACGTGAATCGAGCATTTTGGGTGGGCCTTCCATATTAAGTTTTTATTTATTAACATATTTTTTTATGTTTTGCTACTTTTCATATAATAAATATAGCGATCTTGACGCAAAGCTAACAATTTAAACATATAAGTACTTGTTTTGTTGTTATTTGATCATTTTTATCGTAAAATATATCATCAAAGATGAGAGGCGCCCAAATAACGGGCAGTTAGAAATATAATGCCGACGGATTTCGAACTTTGAGAAAAAAGAACCAAACAACCTACTGTATAGTTTTTTATTATACTATTTACCAATAAGGAGTAGATTGAATTCTATATTCAAAGGTAAAAAAATAACATTGATTTTTTCTTTATTTACAATTATAAAACTGAACAAATAGAATCATTGCTGTTTTTGTACTTTCACCCCAACCACAGGGTTCTGTTTTCAACATTCTATCTGAGATTGTTCTAGACCTTCTTTATAAATCTAGTCAAATATAAAAATTTGCTTTGATTGTTTTCAAATTGTATTTCTAAAATATTTATAGGAATACCTTTGGAATTAATTGAATCATTCTCAGCGAATTGCTCTTTTATAATCTAAGATTTCATGAAATTATGTAATTTTAAAATCATTCCAAAATCAATAAGGGCAATAGATGACACAATATTTTATAATTATTGTCATCTTTTGTCAATTAGTCTACATGTATACTTGGTAAGCAAAGTAAATGTCAGTTTTCCAAATGGTATAAGGACTTCCAGGATTGCTGGGGTGTTATAAAACGTGTCAAAAAGAAAGAACGTTGCATGTTAATATAAAGGACTAGCGTCAAAGCAGTCCCGGATGTGAACATAATATACCAGCGATTCAGATCCAAGGTGGAATAAAAACCTAACGATCTCTCTCTCTCTCTCTCTCTCTCTCTCTCTCTCTCTCTCTCTCTCTCTCTCTCACACACACACACACACACACACACAAACAAAATCTTGAATATCCACTCTACAGTTATGATAAGCATGGGCGTTTTGATGTTAGGCTAAGACTTTTGTGCTTTATTATTAGTGCCGTTAATATATGAAGTGTATGTATTATAAACCCCCTCCCCCCCCCCCCACACACACACACACACACACTTTTTTGCACAGCAAAGTTTTTTTCTCAATTTTATAGGGCCAAGTAAAAAAATTTAATTGAAAATAATGAAATAAGCCGTTAAATTGAAGTTAAAAGTATACTTGTCCCCCCTCCTTTTGGATGAGTCCCCCCCCCCCCTTTCAAAAACGATGCTACGTGCCTGCGATCTGCTCCGATTAATTATATATGTATGTGTCAACAGCACTAAACGTTTTGTTTACGTGTTCATAGTTGCTGTTGCACTTCTCCTACGAGCAAATATTGGTCGAAGAACAAAGATCAGTTCTTTTTAAAAAATTTAATTTTTTGAATTTTGTTGTACGTTGCTGAACGTTGAACTCAACGTTGCTGTATTATCATTTTCAATATTTTGCAGCAAAAACTGTATCTAGACTTCATTAAAGTAATGAGATTATTATCGCTTAAAAACCACATCAAAAGGCTTGCTATTGAACAATGGACACCTGCTTGTGAAATCTTATACACAAGAACAGGTGGCAAGTCAATCATGGATCTCTTAATAAAATTGTTAATTAGAATGCTCGTAGCACCGTTGATACTGTTTCAGAGATATTGTTATGACAGAAAGCAAGTACTTTGACAATGGTATATCAACTTATCTTTACTTAACGTTACTGTACTAGAGAAAAGTATATATACATACATAAAAGTATACGTTGATGTCTGATTTTACGTATAAACTGTAAGGTTATTTGAATGTTACAAGATATAAACATTCGGGTATTTACAAGAAGAGGGAAGACGGACGGAGAGAAAAGTCCAAAAAGTTGCAAATAAACATAACAGTTAGTGCATGAAGAAAGTGCCATAATGTTATATAAATATGTTGTAATGTAACTGCTTACATTATCACCATGAACAATTGTCATGAAATACTGAAATACATCATCTATAGTTATATATCATCGTCTTAATCCGATACCTGTTGGTTTGATCCCAAAAAACGAATTTAACTGACAACTAATTTAAATCCTTGCCAGATACTGATTAATCAACCAATTAGACTGTGTACTTGCTGTATCTGAATACATTTTAGCTCGAGAATTGACTTAAAATGTAAAAAAAGGAAAAGAAAATTCAATTGTTTACTAGTTTTTTTTTTTGTTTTTTTTTTATAAATAGAGACATTGTTTAAATGTTTTAAAAAGTGATTAATATGAGATGCTAAAAAATTCCTACATTAATTTCAAACGTTGATCAGTTTTTTTAAAACAAATCAGGAAAAGTCATTCAGACACAAGCATATAAATTCCACAATCCAAATGAATAAACTGAAGATTCATTGTGAATTTATAACAGATCAGCGTGTCTAGTAGTGCAGAAACATGTACATGTATGATCGAGGCAATCTTATAAATTGCAATTGGTAATCAAGCATAATGAAAGGAAAGCATTATCAAATTCCAAATTGACTGCAGCGATAAACATAGAGCAAGCTTTGAAATGTTTAGTATTACATGTATATGAATATTTGATTTATTTTCAAGTGTTTTGGTGTATTTTGTGTATGTTTCATCTATTTAAAGAGATTGGTTTTGTTATATGCAGATTTAAGATTTTATAGTGTCTTAATCCTCTTCAGCTTGTCTCTCTCACAGTCTCTGGAATAATGCAAATATCTTTATTCAGAAAGTACAACTTTGGGTAGTACAGCCCATCAGTACAAAATTGTAATAATGACATTAAGTATATTGACAAGCAATATTTACATTCCCTTGAGTTTAAGATGTGGGAGGAGGAGGGGAGGTGAAAGTGTTCCACGGTTCACACTTCCTTGTAAATTGAATATTGAAGGTATTAAGGTATATTAAACACATTTTAAGTGTGTCATTTTGTAAAGACATGCAGTCTTAAAACAATTATAATTTGTAGAAGAAGTACTTTTGAAAACACCAGGTATGACAACCCACAGCAGAGATCAAATAAATGCAAACATGTATGTACAAGGGTTGGTCTCAGTATGCACTGCGCTTCTCATTGGCGCTGTATTGTAAAAAATGATACATCAAACTTTTTCTTATAAAAATTCAAATTCAAATTTAAAATTTTAAAACGATTAAAATTCATTGAACGCTTAACAAGATATTGATGTTTATAGCATGATATATATACGTGACATCGCTGCGTCATGAATTTACGTCTTTTTTAAGGTTTGTATTTATGAACAAATTATATGCTTCAAAATTTGTAAAAGCCCGAATAACACAATATTTTGAAACAGATATATTATAAACTTTTTCTAACTGTTTTAAAAAATCAGGGAACTTTACCGTCCATTCGGATATCTATCCAATGCCTTTTGTCTCTAGATCAAGGAATAAAAAAGGCTGGACATGCGAATAGTAATATGATGCATTTTTTGCTTCGATGGATAGAAATCACTAATAATTGTACTGGAATTGATATATCAACCTAAAATTAAGAGCGAGTGAACAGGATACCATTAACATGGTTTCAATATCTAATAAAAGCATATGCCATGTTTTAAATAAATAAATTAGATAGACAGAAGTCATACGCTCTGAAGGAAAGTTAAAGCTGGGTTCTTACGTCAGTGGCTATATCATAAAGCTACGTTCATGACTTCTTGAGGCGACCTCGACAAACTGATCGCACATTAAATAATATACTACTTCATAGATTACAAAAAGATTAATTAGTTATTTTATTCTTTTTAAATGATTTTAAAAAAAACCCGTAAAATAGAGGAACGTAGCCAATTTATATACAGTACTAAATTACAAAATTTTACCAGAACGCCAAAGATCTAGTGTAGCGTGCGGCGACTATTCTTACCTCATGCTCTACAAAATATATTATCTTCCGAAATATATGTTTAATAATGCATTAAAATTTTCAGATCTGAATTAAATTAGTAGATATCTCAAACATGAATTTTTGTCACTTTACGCGGATTTTTCCCGATTTCATCGTATCTGTGACATTACTTTTGGATCAACTCTCGTATATCAGTTATTGTAAAACAAAAGACCAAAGCGGATATATTTACCAAGACCAAGCGAAGTAGATGTATAGTCTGAATTCAACAGCTGAAACAATTTAATACACGTACATGTATCGACAAAGGAGGTTGTCAGCACAAATTATACGACATCTGAGGCGATTTATTTGTTCAATAGATTATTTAATATTTGAATCGAACAACCATAAAATTGTCGTTAATTTACTCAAAAAAAACTCTACATTGTATTCATCTCTTTCGTTATCTTATAGAATTTCATGTGTTTTAATCAAGATATAATTCCGAATTCTGTGATTTCATCACATCGATGAAATGAAATATTTTGACGTGGTCAGAGTATCCGACCGTACCCATGATGTAAACCACATGTACCTATTGTCAATCATTACAAAACAAGGATAACAGTTTGACTTTTATATCCAGGTGAATCATTCAAATGTTTCTTACAATGACGTAGACAACATAGATAATATCTACACGGTATGTCAACTGAGAGGGAAGGGTGTCGCTGTGTAAACAGATGTATCAGTACTCGATGTGTAAAAATGTTTTCTTTAAATGCAATTTTAAGGGTGAGGTTTTAATATTGTTTGTTAAAATACCTGTGGGATTTCACCCGCAATTCACCCCTCTACTGTCAATTACGTATTTAAATCAGTAAACCCCTGAGGCACAGACAGGAAAAGATTTGAAATAACATTTCGTAACGTTCTTTCCGGGTAAAATCCGCAATCGGGGTACATAAGTCACCGCCTTGCAAAAGTTTTTATAATAACAATAAACGTTATGTATATAATCCACTTCGGAATTTTCACTCAAATGATAGGACACAAAAGAAAACCCCTTTAAATAAAACGACACCTCATTTGGTTTGTTATCTTCATTCAATCTGAATTCTAGCCTCTGTATTTTAAATGGTTCATCGCTTCGACATGTTTTCCGGGCATATGTGTCCGGCTGGGAATATAACTTTCATTTGTACGTACATTGTGCGTGGTTAAGTTTACCGACGAAAGTTTAGTGGTCCACCATTATGAGTAGATATTTGTTTCTGTCTTGTTATGTAACCCTTTGTAGTTTTGGTGTCTTACGATCGCAGTCACTTTTTGACGAATATGATTTCCGATGTGAGGAAAGGCGAGACCAAAAGATTGCTGCAAAACTGCAGTTATACGAAGACAAGATAAAAGCTCTGGAAAACCAGATCAAAAGTATTGATCTAAAAAACCAACAGGGTGAGTTAGTTTATTCTAATTACGGAAAAAAAACTATTTTGACTTTGTAAAAATCTTGGTACTCTAAGAAAAATGTCGCCCTGCCAGACAAGTGTCTGTGTTATATTAGTTTTGTCAATGTACAGATTTCAGATACATTTTGAAAGAATGTGACTTCGACCATTCCGCTACAAAAACTTTTGGTCATCTAATTTGTCTAATTCGGGGGGTTTTTCTGTGAATTATTGAATGCATTAAGTTATTTCCAAAAAAGGCACAGGTGACGGTAATTGTAATAAAAAGTGTCATTGAGTAAATAATAAACAACAGTTTGTTCCTAATTTGGGAATTTCTGTAATGTATTAAGCTCCTCTGTCCAAAAAGGAACAGGTGATGGTAATTAAAACCAAGTATTGTAATATAGTGTCATTAAGCAAAGAATAAACAACAGTTTGTTCCTAATTTGGATATTTCTTTTATTTTTATTTTTCAGATGCAGAGAAAATAAATGACAGAATTTTCAAATTAGAAGAAACGTTCCAAAATTTCACAAACAAAAATGGTAACGTTTAGCTATTGACAATCTTGGCAGTTATCAATTTAAATAAAAAATACATTATATTAAGATGGGTCGACATTTTATTCTGTCTGAGGGAAAAAAAATCTCTTAGGCAAGTCAGTGGCAAAGTTTAAAAAGAAAAGATTATTGTATATATTTACTCGGCATAAAAATATTCATTCAACGCTTCAAATGTGTGATCTTCGAATGATAATGTTTTCATACATGTGCGTATTATATAGGTTCGTCTACAAAGCCAGCACAGTTAATGGGCCGGGAATTTTACATGGTGTTTCCTCCACTGTTCTTTGATGGGGGCGACAGTTACTGTGTATTGTACATCGTGTCAATCACCACGGGTACCTGTACTGTAGCGCTGCCACTACTGACCAAAAGATACAACCTAGACCTAAAGCCAGGACAGAATACCCTGTTCCTACTAGCTTCATACATGGCCTTAGAGAATCAAATGGAAGGGAAAGGCGTCCATATTGACTGTAGCACCAGCGTTAACGTTTACGCGGCCAAGCACGACAAATTCACCACCACGGCATTTCTAGTTTTGCCCATTCACTCCAGATTTCATTACAAATATAGATATATTCCTTCCATTGAACCAAAGTCGGTGGCTCCGCAATATTATCATCTTTATAAT
Source organism: Magallana gigas (assembly GCF_963853765.1). Classification (NCBI taxonomy): domain Eukaryota; kingdom Metazoa; phylum Mollusca; class Bivalvia; order Ostreida; family Ostreidae; genus Magallana; species Magallana gigas. Next base: position 13,773,982 of record NC_088857.1, read on the forward strand.
AGTACTCTGTCCATAGTGTCCAGTGGCGATAATAACGTTGTTACGGTTAATCTGAATTTAACGGAGGGTGATTCAATCACTATTGATAATCAGACATACTGGTACAACGAAAGCATTCGACTTTTGATGAATAAATATGAATCAGTTGTGATATCTCATGGAATGGACTTAACCGGAAGTTCGGTTTCTTCCATTGATCCCATATTCCTTGCCACTGGTAACAACTGTGGACGACTGCACGACGACAATGCGTGCAGCGGAATGTATTCTGTGATTCCATTGGATGACTCGAATGACTCAAAAAATTACGAGAAAGAACATCTGTATGTTGCACCTTTCTTCTATCCATTTTTAAGAGGATATAGAATTAGGATAATGTCGAAGAGTTTAGATTATCGTTTGCAATATACTGTAGGGAGTGAAAATAAAACGGAAGTCTTATTTGTTCAAAGTAACTTTGTAGATATTGATGTGGAATCGAATGACCCCGTCTTTATCCGTGCAAGTAGATTTGTGTCTGTGATGGTTATAACACCTGGAAAAAATAACACTGATGGAGTAGGTACAGCATTCATGCTGCATGTTCCAGAACAACAGAGTCTTCTTTCAGAGTACCATTTTGTGGTACCAGATCTAAATACAACGAGTTATATAACAATCGTATGCAGAAATGTGTCGCAATTAAGACTTGACAATGGCGTCATTAACGGGGAAAGTAGAACTACGTATGGCGTCAACTCTGAGCCATATGAAGTGGTGGCTCTACCAATACCACCAGGGTACCACACGGCAACAAACATCCAGGGCGAAACTTTCTCATTGTATGTGTACGGGAAACAGAAGCCAAATCTTGGCTATGGATTTGTTGCAGGGTTCAAAATACAAGAATAGTTTTGATCTGCGCGATTTGATAAACCTTTATAGATTGTTTTACTTTTTATTCATGTGTTTTAATTTGTCCATAAAAACCTGATTTTTTGCATGCGATGCAAGATTGTGTAGTGCTATAATAATCAAAATGCCTGTGATCACTTGTATTCTAGTTTCAATATTGTTCAATTTACTATGTGAAACTTTTGATAATAAAGATGTGCCAAATAAACTTTTAACATGTTTTAAAACGTGTATTCATTGGTAAAAAAAAAATAAAGTTAATTTTGATATGATATTAACATTGGGGTGTCTAGTCGTATTAGTTAGCACTTTTAAAAAAGGTGCCTTTAAATTAGAGTAATGAAAATGAGAAGATTTCACATCCAGAAGTCATTTCAATGTTAGACTTAGGTCAGTTGAAAATTGTTTAAACCTGATGTCTAGACTATGTTGCCGGGCGGGAAGGGGAAAGGTTTCAAAAGGTGATGCAGAGTTTATAAAAATAGACTTGTTACATGCATTTACATGAATCAAGAATAATCACTCATTTATTAAAATTGATATCAGATGTAAAAGATAATTTTATAATGTGCGTGATAGAGAAAATGGAAAAAAAACCAAGATGTGCCCAACAATTTCTATTTCGTTAACGATATCCCGTTAGTATCGAATAATGCAATAAATTAAGAAAATAAAAATGTAAAAAAAAAAATGTTTTTAGTTGATGCTGCTGTATGAACAGAATTGCGCGATAATTTACGTAGATAAAGAACTATATCTGTAATTCATACTATTTGTTGAAAGGTGAAATTAATTGCAATTTAAAGCTTTGATTTATACATCTTAAGTTAACCATGTTAAAACACAATGATTTAATTTAAGTGTTTATGAATGGATTATCATTTTCGACAATTATAAAAAAAAGCCATATACAAATGTACACGAATGTAAAAACGCCGAATTTTAATGGTGTTTCATCTAAGAAAACCTTACCTGATTGGATATCAAATTAACCTTTAGTAAAACATTATCTATATTCTTTACCCCAAAAAATTAAAAACTACATGGATTTATTTAGTTGGCAAATGTTAATCATTTACATTTGACAGCAATTAAAGTATACACTGCAGAAAAACTGTTCTATGAATAACTCTGCGGCCGTTTACTGGGAATATACATATGCCGAATTTAAAATTTACGACCTAGCGGAAATGAAAGAAAGATTTTTAATTGCTTCTTTCCTCAGTTTCAAAGGGCATCTAATCCGTGGGGTATGAATTTATTAATACTTGAAGAAGCCAGGTGTTTGCAACTTTTTAACAGTATATATTAACGTTTTTATTATCTACTTTCGTATTCCAATGAAATCTTGTTTCCTCTCACGACCATTTGAATTTGATAAAATGAAAAAAAGAATTAAATTGATTTCGCGATCAGCATTCAACATCTGCAGCCTGAATTATGATAAATTTGATGAATATATATATTTTTTAATATCGTCTAATGAAAACAAAATTCAAATTTCTGGTTTCGATGCAATAAGGACATTTAAGTTACGACTTTGCAGCGTGACCTTTGGAAGAAGTGAATGAGGTCGTATATAAATGAGGGGTGGGTGTGTTTGCTTTGACAGACGACCAAGTATCAAATTTTATTTTGATCGATTTCCTGGATCGTCACTTCTACTGTATACGCTTGCACTTGAAACGAACTTAAAAAGTTCACCTTGCAATAGCAGACGAGCGAACCGCTTGGCGTGAATGCGCGCTGAAGATGAGTAATTCGTGAAAGTTTACTTCATATCAGAGTTTGCAACTTTTACTAACCAGAGGGGGGACTATTTGATCCTATCGCTACTGTTTCGAAGGAAACCAAGGCAGTATGTAAATACAGAGCACGTGCGAAGTGATTCAGTGGAAATTAAAATTCATACAACGTCCTTTAAAATTTGTCAGTTCGATCATCATTTTAATTCGAGCTGTCAAATATGTTAGTCATTTTGTTCAATATCATTGATGATACATGTATAAATTGATTACGCATCTGCATTGAGATTCAATATTCGATTGATCGTATGATAATTTGTTTTATTTCAACAGAGATCGATGATGTTGTTATAAATTTAACACTGATTTTTTGGTCGATAATTGAGATGTATAATGTCTTATTTTCATTCACTTTTCATGTGCTTGCAATTATTTGCATGTTATTTCGCTGAGGGGTGTAGAGTTGTCACCTGTTATGCGGAAACCGATCACATGTATTTATAAGTTAATTATGTCTAGAATTGCAAAATGTCTTTTTAAATTAACAATTCCCTCATATAAAACAAAAAAAATTATTGTTTGTATGCCTGCATGGCCAGAAACCTTTATTCAAAAATTTCAGTTTAAAATATACTTTGGTGTGTGCAATCAATTTTTTTTTTAGGGAAGGGGGGAGGGAGGTTAGAATGATATTTTTTCAGTATTTAAGGGCTGAAGCTGTGCGAACAATCGCAGCGTAAGATGTAGTTGTATTTGTCGAAGGTGAATAACATGTCAGTATAATTGTCAAAAAGCTTGTGTAAATTCTACGTTGTTCCGAACTTCAATTATACAGCATGTCACCGTATTGAAACATAGCCGTGTGTTAAAGATCCCCGCGGCCAAGGCATTCATACCTATTTAAGATATAAATCAACAAAATGCGTGGGCGCGATAAGAAAAAAAAATGCATTGTTCATTAGCAGACAAAATATACAGCCTAGATTGTAATTAATCTTAAACAGAAGCATTCTTCGTAGTTATCGAGATCAAACATTGTTAAGAGAAGCTTAGTGATATATATATATATCGAAACGTGGAATAAATATTGCTTCTCAATTAGTTAAAAAATAGGACCATGGATACCGTCTCCTGCACTTTTTCAAAAATGGTCGTACATCGTTCCCAGTTAGTCCTGGAACGTGTTTCATTTTAAGTTTCCTCATCCCCCAGGCTTGGTATCTTTGCCTCGACAGATTTAATGAATTAGATCGCAACCAGTTTCAGCGTACCACTCTGTAAGAGTTAGCTCTCTTATACGGATTTCTGCACACCTTTAATACGTCTTATGATAAGATAGATTTCTTGTTTCAAAAATAATAATGAATGCATAACTTATCACTTATAATATGATTTTTTTAGTTTACGTGCGGACCACCACGATGACATACATGTAATTTTTGTTTGTCTTACAAGTCATAAATAAACCTATTGCAGCTGTACTCTTTACGTCGTGCGTCAACCAACGTCTATTGTGCATTAATAATTGACTATTTTAAGCTAATTACTACATTATTCTTAGAAACTCGTTGGCTAATATTGTCCAAATGTGTAACGTATTTTATGGAAAATGCATGGCGCTGACAATTTATGTAATAAAAATAAACAAAAAAGAAAAAAAAACCAAATAGGAATATTTGATACAATCTTTAAATTCTTATCTAATCGTCGGCATCTGGCATGACAACTAAATATATGGTATAATGAAGCATCTACTAAATATGTGAAATCCACAATACCTCCTCTATAACAGGGAATTAGTATGCAAGAATCAGTCATGAATAGGGGTCCTTTGCTAAATGTACAAAATTCATAACTTCTGTGTCAGGGGTTCTTGTGTTGGTGCGAGATTTATAGTAAATGTGCAGTATTTCCTAAAATATTGAAGCGGACAACATTATAATTCTTTAATTGGATTTACGGGACTTCTGTACACAATTGAACATGATGTTCCGAATGGATGCTCTCTTCTTCATTTATGATTTGAAAATGACCTCTGCAAAAAGAAAGTATAATATTTAGTTTTTTCAGCATACATGCAAAATTGTATTTACGAAAGTATACTGCGTCTTTCAGTACAGTAAAACACGCTATTAGTGAAAACGCTTATAATGAATTGACAATTATTATGTTGAAATGATCTGCATCTCCGATTCTCAAAACGTCGAGGGTCCTGAGTGGAATCGTAGCCGTCCCACAAGTGGAGTCAGGACATTGGCGTGGCGAGGATGCTATCAGTATTGAATAAATATTTGTTTTGGATATTTTCTTTTCTAATTTCCTTGTATCTACTTAAAAATCTTGGAATATGTTGACGAACAAAGTTAATTGTCATATGATCTATTTTTTTAAATTAATGTGCAAGTATGTTCAACAATTAACATGAATTGTTACCGAATTTCTTTGTTTATTTTTTTTTTTTTTTGGTTTGACAGTTTTGTATTTGGGTTTTATTCTTTTCTTCTTTTTTTTTCAATTGAATAAATTGTTAAAAAGGATAGAATTTAACGACAAATGACACAAGAAAGTTCGGTAATGTACAGCGGCATTAAATTAAGATAATATAGTGATGCATGTTCTTGATTTAATTTACACGTGCAAAAAATTATAACAATATTAATTACATCAGTTTTAAATTAGAATATAATCCATCAAGTTTCCCCTCGGTTTTTCTGTGAGTATCATGTTTAAAATCATACTTTCTCGAAGTTTGAAAATTCTAATACGAAACACCTGCCTCCATAAATTATTTAAGAAAATATTAAAAATTGTCAAAGTAGTACATCATCGTCTTTCGTAGATTTAATTTTTGTGCTTTTAACACACTCTGTTTTGGCAGTAATGAACTGAATGCATGCGTGTAGGAGGGTTAATTGACATCCAAATACTAGATAATCGCAGACCAAAAGGTATTTTTAAATGAAGGGAAATCATTAAAATGACAAGTTTGTCAAATTTTCTGATCTTTTCGCTAAAAAATATCTATTCTGACATATTTCATCTACCATTGATGGGTTTGCACTAAAAAGAAGTGTTTTTCTGGGGTTTCCTTCTATTTTATGTTCAATATCAGGAACGATTTTTGAGTTGATTTTGTCTGATTACACGGTATTGTGCAACAAGTTACATCCGGGTGGTTGAGAATTTAGGACTTATTTTGCGTCTTTTAAGATTTCCTTAAACTACAAATAGAAAAAACAAGTCCGTGTACGAAACTCTTAAATAATGAAATAATACGGGGGTTTCCGGTTCGTTTTGCAATCAACGAATTAAAAAGATTTCTATTTGCAGTGTATATGATTGAAAAAAAAAAGCCTACAGTAATCCTGACAAAAAGTTATTTAAATCTCAAAATTCTATAATGCTTCGAATTTATTTATTTTTAAGCTTCAAATATTGAAATCCTTTTTCTCCAATATCAGTTCAACGAGTTTGATAATTAAAAGGAAGGGAATACTAGAGACATGCATGTATCTTTTTATAAAAACCGTGAAAATTAATAAACAAAATAACTTCCGATCGGAAATTAGGGTGTATGAAATATAAAAAATAACATTAAAACAATACATTAATCCATTAGATTTTGGTATTGCATGGAAAGAAAAAAGAAGGGCACTGAAATCAAGTATAAGACTAATGATAAAGACTCTTATTGTCATTTACAGTTAAAAATGAATCTTACACTACATAAACATCATCAGACCAGATTCTTGGATTTTGCACCAAAATGAATTTAAATGAGTTTAATTTGAAATAAGAAGACTGTTGAGTATGATAAACATCGTACTAATTTTTAAACACCTGTGTGTGTGACCACAAGTTTTGAACGCAATGAAAGTTTTGATAGCAATGAAAGTAATGAATAAGGATCTCGTAACTTTTAAGGATAAAACGATAAAAATACCTTTAATTTGAGTAATGCATGTTACCTAAATCAACAAATAGCCTAATTTGGTGTGTAGGTGCTTATGTATTAACACCCAGATTTAATTAATTAGTACTGTGTCTACCCTAACCTTTTAGTTTGGTAATTTCCTTTATAACCAAGACATTTTCTGTTTCCTTTATTGATATTTTCATCTCTGTTCCAAATTTCTCTCAATGAAATGAGTGCATTAATCAGCATTCAATGTACTGTTTGTACCTGGACAGTACAAGAGCACGTACTGTAATATATGCAGCTGGCATACTGACATTTAAATTCTTTTCCTATTTCACATTGTCCTCAGTTACCCTTTTTTATTTCATTGAGAAGATGTTATATGTCACTTTTTTAAAGCAGGACATTGACTTTAAGTAGCCTTGATAATTACATGTCAAATTTTGATTCACTGAGTGTGCAGCAATGACTATGTACTAATATTTCTACAAGGCTGCACTAGTACTTGTATATGATTAAAGATCAAGTACAAACCTCGCCCTTTCCAACACTTATATCCGCAGACTTCCTTGTAAATTATATTCAATTTAAATTCTTAATATTACAAGATATTGTAATTTTTTTCCTTCACCATTTAATGAACAGTTTACTGTTCTCAAATTAAAACTGTGGTTTACAAGTCTTAGAGTAATCCTTAACATGAGAAAATATGAAATAAGACTTAAAATCTTTGAAAAACAAATTTAATACTGTAAATCATCAACAAATATGACACTTCAACAAATATCTCACATCATAGCAGAATGAATATATACAAATAAAATACAGTATCTAAATATCATCAGAAAGTTCTGTAAAAAAGACATCTACAAAACAAATTGTTTACTGACAGTAAGGGAGATAACTGATATTCAACAAACTAGCACTTTTAACATCTCACATGAAACATGATGAATGCAATACATATCAGCAGGTCTACCATGAACATAATATGTAATATGATATATTTGTAGATGCATGTCCATAGTTTACACCTTAAACAACACTTCATATATCTGTCTGTAAGATTTATACACATGACTTGTACACTCTATATCTAACATACAAACTACTGACTCTCAGGGTTTATGTATACATTACAAGAACTTGTATCCAGAATCTCTTAACTAGAGATTTAATGTAAGAAATTCTTTCAGCCATATACAAAAAGATTTGTACTTTTTTGTGACACTGTTGAGACTGGGCTGTTCAATTCATATCAATGTCATCATGTACATGTATATCTATCAGGAATTCTTGTTATAATGAGGATTTCATGGCTTGTCCCACTTTAGAGTGTGTACTTCGTCCTAATGCTTGTGAAATAAATCGACCAGCTTCCACTGTCTTCTGCAGATCAACTCCCTGTGAACAACAGAATCATGATAAGAAAAGGGGTAGGTTTTATCAATTGTTTACAACTGCCATTTTCAAATGCATATGAAAGGCCCATAACTCATTTTGATTAAACCAAATATCAACAGATACAATGCAATAATGTATTTAACCAATGTAATTTTTACATAATTGCATTTGTAAAAGATATTACTCTATTTCAAATTTGCCCTTACATCAATGGTCATTTTTTAAGAAGCAATAATTTAATTTTTATTGGCCCTAACTAATATTTGATAGCAGCAATGAGGGTAATGGGGCAAACTAAAAAAAAAATAGTAAAGATATTTATGTTGACTTTAAAAGTGGCCAGGAACTTATATTCCACATTGAGGGTGGAACTTATATTGTAAGAATATTCTTTTCTGCTTTGGCATAAGAAAGGGAAAGGAGCTTCAAAATTTATTGTTTCTTCACATATACATGAACAGCAACCAGAGTTGTAGCGAAAGTATATATAAGCCCAGCTGTTATTTTCACATGTGAAAGAAGGTATATATCTTGAAATGAAGCAAAATCAGAGTTTCTTACTGTTTTGATTCCAAGCCCATCCAGCATGTACAGTACATCTTCTGTTGCCACATTGCCACTAGCTCCCTTGGCATATGGACAACCGCCAAGACCCGCGGTAGAACTATCCACGACAGACACGCCCATCTATACACAGAAAGAGAATGACTTAAATACTCACTAAAATTACCATATAAAGTGGAAAAGTAAAATCAAATTTTTATCACTTTATGTGCACTTTCATTGATAAATGCAATGCTCAAGTTTACATTTCGTAAATGAATACATTCAGTTCTTTTTTACACAATTAAAAATAGAAACATCTGCACTATCTAAAAATTGCCTTATGTTGTGCAAGAAGGTAATTTGTGCTAGATAAATCTATAAATTTTCATATCAAAAATCATTCTCCTACTTATTCATCCTATGATTAGTTTCCAATATTTATACTGTACATCCAATAGCTTATCAACATTTTTATGCTTTGCTGGATTATTTTTAACACCATTACCTGTAATGCTGCCAGGATATTAGCCAGAGCCTGTCCATAGGTGTCATGACAATGAACAGCCACTTTTTCAATTGGGACATGTTTCGTTACCACGGCAATCAGCTGTTTCATAGCTCCTGGAGTTCCTACACCAATGGTGTCACCAAGGGATATTTCATAGCAACCCATCTCAAACATCTGCTTGGCAACCTGTAATTCATTAGTTTTGATATATCATACATTTTAACGATGCCGGGTCTAATTTGTTCTGCCCTAGATTTTTGAATAAAAATTTCCACTGATATAATTATTATTTTAAGATAAAAAAAATAAGACATTTACCACACCGTTTGTTTAAGGGGTCATCTCGAAGTTTGATAATTTTTAACATAGGACCCTATGGGATTTTGCTTGAAATGTATCAATTTTTTACATTTTTTTTTACATTTTTTTAAGATTTCTGCCCTAGAGATTTCTTTTTCTGTTCTACATATTAAAGTTATTGCTAAAAGGCATCAAATGGTCAAATAAAAAACAAGAGGCCCATGGGCCACATCGCTCACCTGAGGAACAATAGGTATGATAAAGTCAGCTTAATGGAGTCATAATACAAACAATCTGGACAATGTACAATAATACATGTAGATCCTGTAAAAATAAAATCCATTTTTCCCCCTTGGAACTCGGATAGCCCTGATTGCTGCCAACATTTACAAGATCAGACTTAAATCACCGCTTCTGCACATATATAAGGACTCAACGTTACATAGGCAGGGATGACCGCACACCTACGCAACTCAACAGGTACCTCCGTTAATGCAAGCAGGGATAACACTCAATCTATACGTTCCTGTTCAAGTTTAACCCCAAACAGTCGCTCGTCAATATGCAATAGACACTGTCCCTATATAATATGTGCCGGCCTAAAATAATTCATAGTATCTAAAAATTGGAAATCAAAAATAAGCAAACTAATCCGGCCTAACCCAAAACTACTTATGCAGAACAACTTATATACATTGAATATTTATTATTGTATAAGAATAATCATCACAATAATTGGTTAACAGTGGATGCATTAATTAAAATAATCAAGAATCAATAAATCAAGGGCAATAACTCAATACAGTAATACAAAAAGATTCTAATGAAAAAAATAGCTGCCTGCTTCAAATTTATAGTCATATCACATGTTGAGTATTGCAGTTCTCAAAAAGATCCTTTACAATTGTTTATATATGGGATATTTAGCTGCAACAAACTCTGAACCTTCTTGTGAGGCCAAAGAATTGTCCTGGAGCCAAAGTCTTAACAATTATAAAGAATCATCTTGCTGATTAGTTTCTGAGAAGAAGATTTTTAAAGATTTACTCTATATATTCCTATGTAAAACTTTAACACCCCCCCCCCATTGTGGCCTCACCCTACCCCCAGGGATCATGATTTTCACAACTTTGAATCTACACTACCTGAGGATACTTCCACACAAGTTTCAGCTTTCCTGGCTGATTAGTTTCTGAGAGGAAGATTTTTAAATATTTACTCTATATATTCCTATGTAAAACTTCGACCCCCCATTGTGCCCCACCATACCCCCAGAGATCATGATTTTCACAACTTTGAATCTACACTGCCTGAGGATGCTTCCACAAAAGTTTCAGCTTTCCTGGCTGATTAGTTTCTGAGAAGAAGATTTTTAAAGATTTACTCTATATATTCCTATGTAAAATTTTAACACCCCCCCCCCCAATGTGGCCTTACCCTACCCCCAGGGATCATGATTTTCACAACTTTGAATCTACACTACCTGAGGATGCTTCCACACAAGTTTCAGCTTTTCTGGCTGATTAGTTTCTGAGAAGAAGATTTTTAAAGATTTACTCTATATTTCCCTATGTAAAACTTCGACCCCCCATTGTGGCCCCACACTACCCCCAGGGATCATGATTTTCACAACTTTGAATCTACACTACCTGAGGATGCCTCCACACAAGTTTCAGCTTTCCTGGCTGATTAGTTTCTGAGAAGAAGATTTTTAAAGATTTACTCTAAATATTCCTATGTAAAACTTTGACCCCCCATTGTGGCCTCACCCCACCCCCAGGGATCATGAATTTCACAACTTTGAATTTACACTACCTGAGGATGCTTCCACACAAGTTTCAGCTTTCCTGGCTGATTAGTTTCTGAGAAGAAGATTCTTAAAGATTTACTCTATATTTTCCTATGTAAAACTTCGACCCCCCATTGTGGCCCCACCCTACCCCCGGGGGTCATGAATTTCACAACTTTGAATCTACACTACCTGAGGATGCTTCCACACAAGTTTCAGCTTTCCTGGCTTTCTGGTTCTTGAGAAGAAGATTTTTGAAAATTTCTTGAAATTTTTCATTAATTTCTAATTATCTCCCCTTGAAAACGGGTGTGACACTTAATTTTCACAACTTTGAATCCCCTTTGCCTAAGGATGATTTGTGCCAAGTTTGGTTGAAATTGGCCTAGTAGTTCTTGAGAAGATGTTGAAAATGTGAAAAGTTTACGGACAGACGGACAGACGGACGGACAGACGGATGGACGGACGGAGGGACTGACAGACAGACGACAGACAAAATGTGATCAGAATAGCTCACTTGAGCTTTCAGCTCAGGTGAGCTAAAAACCTTTTACCTCCTGGTCTTATCAAAGTTGTTTTTTGTATGCCCAATTTCCCATATTTGTCAGATAATGGCTATTTTTTATTTGACAAAGGCGGAAATGGTGATCTTTACAGTATTATTAAAACATTTAGACTTATTTAAGTACTAAATAAATATAGAACATCACATATTAAGGGCCATAAATATAACATACGTGGTTACTGTCTTGAAATATGAATTAAGCTATATTTAGGCGAGTTAAGAAAACGTGAAAGAGGGCTAGACTTGTTGAACCTTCTTCATGTTTTTGGCTCGAGCCCAAATATAGCTTATACTTTGAGACATTTATGTTTATTCCACAATTAATATCAATTTTACGCATCAAACGAGCTTTTTCAACAAATTTCGCTGAATATCTGCAGTTGAAACTATCACGCCATGGCTTCAACCAAGCAAAAAGATGACGTCACAATACAAATGAAATGCTGCGCGAAAGCGTGCATTCTCGATCTGTACTCAGCCTCGTTAATTGAATTTATCACAATGAAAATTTCAAATGCTTCATAGTGGTTATTGAAGAATTCAAATCATATTTGATCAAAAGTGTGATTATCACTGCTAAAAGTTTTATCATAAGCAGTTAAAGCTTTCAAAACACATTCAACTAAACATCGTTATCAAATATTTTCAATTTACCTGTGCAACCTTCTCTGGTGAGACAATTTTTTCATAAGGACATCCAAGAACACACGAGACATACCTGCAATATAAAGACTTGTACTGTTTGCTTTGCCATTTTTCATAATTTCATAAATTTTCATTAATTGCTGATATATACACAGAACACAGACATTTAACCCTGTACCGGTACATTTTATTATCACTTACCCTCTAACAGGCAGTTTAATTTCCTTAGCTAATTTGACAACTTCTTCAAATCTCTGTAAACTCTCTGATATACTGCAATTTATATTTTTCCTGAAAAACAAATTGATTTTTGATATTTAAACTATCTTGTAAATTTGCAATCTTAAGAATGCTTCAAAGTCTTTATAAACACTTTCAACACACTTGCTGAATTGCACACGATTTTTTCAACAGACCTTTGACCTTTTATCTGATGTTGCTATAGTCTGTCCCAAGATATCTTGGATTCACATTTTGCTTAATTGCTTGTAATTTATATATACCTCAGGGTTCAAACGATGTTCATTCAAAAGTATAAAAAATTTCCAAGATTTCTCAGTCGAAACGCCCCTGTTAGCGTATCAGGTTTCAATACAATGCTAAAAAATGTGATGTCTACGGAGATTTTGTATTGCAGCAAGCCCGGATGATAACGTTGAAAAATTGTGCGATGTATTCCGAGTGTATTCCGAATGGAGTAAAGATGTAAACATTCCCCATTATAAATCTCCGTAAGGAATCTGTTTTCGTTCCTGTGAATTTTTCTGAGTGACAGTTGATAATGTGTCAATGAAATTATCTTGGAAATTATCCCTTTCAACTATTACAAGTGAACTTCTTTCACAGGTATGTGTATTTTTTTTTAAAAATCGTCCAAATATGCTGCATAAATATCTTGGGACAGACTATTCACATTGTTATTTTTAAGAAACATAATTTCCTCATGCAAAGGGAAATCACTGTACCATTATTATACTATTTCTGTGCAGTGCAACTGAGACTCAATAGATTTAGTGATAGATCATCTATGCACTCATGAATCCACGGCCCTACCAGTTTACTGCACATTATTAATTCACTAGATCAATAAACTTACTTGCTAAATGTTTCAGATGCGGCTCCAAAAATTGCAACTTCATTTACACCACAAGAAATCTATGAAGAAAATGCCAATGCAGGAAAAGGTAAAATACATGTGCATGTTTGTGTACGGTAAATTTACATATACCATTCAGATCTATTCTTTATGCTTCAATATTCAAATTGAACAACAAAAAAGTCACACAAAACATTTTCAGATATTAGTTCTTCAAACATTTACAACAAATATATATACTGTTATACATGTAACAAAAGTAAAGAAAGGCCTTTGGTATGTTAAAATGATATAACTTACAGCATCTTTGAGGCCTTTCAGATTTGGAGTGAGAGCTGCATAAGTGACTCCATCTCTCCTCTTGATCAATTTCAGAACTTCTGCATTGTCTGCCATCTGAAAATTAAGACACAAACCTGAAAGTACAATATTACTACATATATATATGTTTCTCTTTTAATCATGAATTATAATCTCTCTCTCTCTCTCTCTCTCTCTCTCTCTCTCTCTCTCTCTCCACATATAATTTTATGATTTCTTGCAGAACAGTCTATGACAGAAATGGTGTTTGTTATGAATACTACCTGTGGGACCCATTTTGGAGACACAAAACTTGTAACTTCAATGACTGACAGTCCTGCATCAGACAGCTTATTGATAAATTCCACTTTGGTTTCTGTTGGCACAAACATCTGTTGAGATAAGAAAATCTAATCTGAATACTGTATTTGGAAGAATTTATTTTTACCCGTTTCATTGTTCACCCATTGGGTTTTCTGACAGTGAACATTTTTTTCTCAAATGTAAACTGGTGCGAAGCTTCGGCAAGCACTGCGAGCTCCAGTGACAATGCCTGAACAAACAGAAAATTCACACTTCTGCTCCCTTTGACATACAGAAAATTCTGTCGTAAGATTCGCACCCCCAGTTACATGTAAATTGCATAAAGCCTCCAATGTCATGTTCTCGTGAGATCAGGTAAAAATGTATTAGCTATTTTCTTGGCAAATTGTTCGGAGCATTGTAACTCTGACAGAAATTGTCCAATGATGTTGTTCTATTAACATGATGTCAAAATGCCTAGACTGAGCATGCAACTTTTAGCATAATGAAAAAATGGATAAGTGGATCCAATTGTGCATGTTTCTAATGAATCTGATAGTGAAATTGGGATCGTGTTATTGGCTTCGCCCTTACAAAGCCACTGCGTACTGTGTAACGTAAATGTTTATATATGTATAGTAGAATGTAAAATATTTTATTTTTATTTATTTTTTATCACATTGATGCATCCATCAGGTAAACCATGTTTTTAATTAATCTATTATCTGTATGAAACATATTTATCAATTCAATTTATGCTGCGTTCGCCCCAATGGTTGCACCTTATACATATTATACTTTACATATAAAGCATAATTTTCATATCTCTGTGTAACTGGGTTACAAAATTCCCGTACTGGAAACTGTAGTGAATTAGAGACATATCTACTTCTTACTTACTCAGTGTAAATTTGAACTACCCCTTAATTATATCAATTTTAACTTTTATGACTAAGTAACAAGTCTCTACATTTTTCTCTTATGGCAAGACCTTTCCAAGAACCTGATCACAGCCTCCAATGTCATGTTCTCGTGAGATCAGGTAAAAATGTATTAGCTATTTTCTTGGCAAATTGTTCGGAGCATTGTAACTCTGACAGAAATTGTCCAATGATGTCTGCTCTATTAACATGACGTCAAAATGCCTAGACTGAGCATGCAACTTTTAGCATAATGAAAAAATGGATAAGTGGATCCAATTGTGCATGTTTCTAATGAATCTGATAGTGAAATTGGGATCGTGTTATTGGCTTCACCCTTACAAAGCCACTGCGTACTGTGTAACGTAAATGTTTATATATGTATAGTAGAATGTAAAATATTTTATTTTTATTTATTTTTTATCACATTGATGCATCCATCAGGTAAACCATGTTTTTAATTAATCTATTATCTGTATGAAACATATTTATCAATTCAATTTATGCTGCGTTCGCCCCAATGGTTGCACCTTATACATATTATACTTTACATATAAAGCATAATTTTCATATCTCTGTGTAACTGGGTTACAAAATTCCCGTACTGGAAACTGTAGTGAATTAGAGACATATCTACTTCTTACTTACTCAGTGTAAATTTGAACTACCCCTTAACTATATCAATTTTAATTTTTATGACTAAGTAACAAGTCTCTACATTTTTCTCTAATGGCAAGACCTTTCCAAGAACCTGATCACATAAGAAGCACCATGCAGTTTTACATGTTCAACTGAAACCTTTTGTAAGGGAATGGGAGAAAAAAAAATGCTGATCAGACTGGGATGCAAATTCGGGCCTCCTGAACATGCTGAATCTGTAGTCAGGTGCTGTACCAACTGAGCTAGAAACAATAATCTTACTGGGACCAGGCTACGCTCAGGTCACAGTAAGAATTGTCCCATAAACTTGCAATGTAGCAGCCGCAAAGCGGATCTGCTTCGCGTCGATTTTAAGTCTGTTGAAAATAATCTGCAGGGGGAAAAACACATTTTTATACACCACACACATTTTGGACATGCATTTGTAAGTTAAATCCACAATATAATCCATTTGATGGTTCGTATCAATGCATATTGTTAATATAGACTTTTGTAGTTGCCTTCCTTTTTGTCGGAAATCGCACTTGGAATGTCTCTGATATTATCATTAACATGGCAACCGTAAAACAGCGAGGTTTCAAATGTGATGTTCAAAGTGGCAGTCATTTTGTTGCAAAAACAGTGAATGTGGTCAAATGGGATTATAAAAGACCAACATTGTAGGTATTTGAGACTAATCATATGAAAAGTTAGGCGAGATACAGCTAGATCGATTTTTTTATTTGCTACGAAGCCAGTATATGGGACGAATTCTATTGTTAAACTAGGTCCGTAGGACATCTGTCATTTTAAAAATAGAAAATTCTTATCTACAACTAAGCTCTGTTTTGTCAGTATTTGTCCTTCCCTTGTTTACAAAATTTTGCTTTAAAAACTCCAGAAATAGAAATGTCTGAGCATGGTAACATCCCCGAAATATTATATCACATGTTTTATGGTTATTAAGGTACACAACAACACTTGCTAATACCCATGTTTAAAGTAAGATTTTACATACCTTTTCATTCTGAAGTCCATCTCTGGGTCCCACTTCTACGATTTTTACAAATGATGGTAAACCTGTACTCTACAGAAAAGAAAGTAGACTGTGCTTATTTTGTAAATCAATTTCGAGGAAATTCGAGATTTCCTTCATTTCATTAGTATATGTTACCCTTTAAAACACACTAATTCGTGTCACGATTCGTAATTTTAAAATAAATATCACAAGATTTTTATTTCAAGAAAGTATATATACATACAGCACGCGTTGAACAGCTCCTTGCTTGCTGTAAACACACTTTGTAAAATGAAAACATTCTAACAAAACAGGAAGCCATTCTGCAGAACCGGAAGCCCAGTTCTTTTTCTGCAGAAAATAAACTAAGCCAAACTCTTAAAAAAGTTCAAAATAAAGTTATGAGACGTAATTACGCATCATTTTATTAATTTAAATGGAGCGGTGATACAAGAAAACTTCTGAAAAATTAATAAATATATCGTTTGCTTTCTATTTTGTTGCAGAGTTGCAAAATGGTAGCCTCCATCATGCCACGTTGAGAAATCCACTGTCAATATTCACCAATTTTCACTTTTTTGCATGGTGTTACAATGTGCAGTTTCATTGAATTAACTTTATTGGGGTTTAATGCTTACTAACAAGTAATTAGATTAAGGATATTTAATCGAAATTGATGTAATTTTAGAGTTTAAAAGAGGTGTGTGAAGTGAAATTACACCGGTTGGAAAGTAGATTCTACAGTATATTATTTGTATGTCTAAAGTCGTAATGTATATTGACATCTTTGTAATTTGTAGGGACATTGTGTAATTAAGACTGAAAAAATTGTTCAAATTTTATTTTTTGGAAATTGACTTTCATTTTGGCAACTGGAAGCCATGCGTTATTGATAATGGTGAAAAGTTCATGAGTGTTTAACATCTTTTTTAAAGTGTACAAAAAGTATTTTCTTTTGACAGAAATTTAGATATAAGATTTGATTTACCTTTTTACTTGCTGACTAATTTTTATGGATAGACTGACTGTATGTTGTTTATAATATGAAGAGTAGCTTTTTTTATTAAGTAAACACATTTTGTATAGAATAAAGTAATAGGAATTTTTAAGTGTTGTCCACACCCTGTGACTTAAACTTTTTAAGACAGTTGATTTTTTTCTCCAAAACTGAACCCATTTCTGTCATTTTAAAGTTGAATATATGTCAGAATTCCATATCTTTAATGAATGAAAAAGAGAGGGTTGGTTTGGAGAACTTTTTTCAAGATGTGGAGGACCATTTAATGTGAATATTATATAATTATAGTTGCCCCCATTAAATCAGCATGATGCTGTTACATGCTATAGACAGGGTTGTCTCTAAGACCCGGGAGGCGGGGAATTCCCCCGCCTAAAGTGACGTAATTACCCGGCTATTATTGCATTTAAAACACAATCTAGCTATAAGCTAGACCTTCCGATCCCCTTCTACTTTTTTATTTCTCCCTTCTACTTCAATTTTTAGAGACAACCCTGTATAGATAATGGAAGCTGCAATACCAAGATTTTATTTGTACATCAAAATTGGGCCATCCAGTACCCTAGTCCCAATAATAAGAAGTGTAATTCTTTAAACAAAGATTTAAATATGTCAACAAAACAAATTTACTGAACTGAATTCATGAATGATTAAATTTTAAAAATGAGTTGACGAAACAAATTTACTGAAATGAGTTTATGAATGATTAATTTGGTAAGGTGACTTTGCCCCTTGTAAAGAGTTATTCTAATGTTGATCGAGGCAGGTTTATTTTATCAGGACTAGGGAATTTCTCAACAATAATCTAATCTGGCTATCAAACATTTTGAATTCTAAAAATTAAAATACTATGTTGAAATAAACTCATCTGATTTTTTTATGTTACCAGTACCTAGAAATGCTAGGAAATTTTCCATAGCAATTAAGACATATGATTTATTTTTAGCTATTTTTTTTACCATATGAGCTTTGTATTTATTGTGTAATCCAGCTAAAAGTTAATTTCATTTACATGTACTTTAGACAAATATTTCTATCTTTTAAAAGAGATGGATTCTACAGCTGTAATTTGGTTGAGAGTTTAAATCTAAAAAAATATTGGTTTGCCCAAAAATTATTTGATCCTTCAATGACCAAATAATCAAACTAAGAAGTCGTAAAGACCAGTGTTTCTAGACCCTGTTTTTGTGGGTGTGTGATAGTATCACCTATGACAGATGTTAATTCTCTTTCTTGCCTTACAACAGTGTGATTTTTATCTTAAAGCATTCTTTTAAATTACCTTTATCATCCTTATCCAGGTAACACCAGCTAAATTTTACATTCTCTTTAAAGGTAATTTTTGTAAAAGCTGTAAACATATGTGAAGTAGTGTTTCTATTTTTGCATGGATGTCAAAATGTTATCTGCACATGTGTCCTATGGTGTGCCGTGTTATCTCATAATAGCAAAGTACATAAACTATTTGGTTTAAGAACTTATCTATTCTTTTTCCACTCAATTATTGATATTGCACCACAGAATAAAATACATTGGACTTAAAGTCCGGTGAAAGTACATTTTATTGTGATTAACAATTTAATTGTGACAGTATATATTGCAGAGATTAATGTGGAGATAGCATTGTTATCATAGAATATTTAGGATAAAATTTGGACTCACGTTTTTAAGATCAATAATGTAGAAAGGTGGGATCAGGTAGGATAGCATGCATTTAGTGAAATTTGGTGGATATTTGATGGTGGTATTATGATTCTTTTTTGTAAAGTGTTTAAGTTATATCAAATATTGCAAGACTTGGATTTTTCAAATGATAAATGTATTTTTTAAAATTTCTTTTTAGTGTGACATGTTCATCTAAAACTGATCTAAAGATTCTCAAGGAGTGTATAGAACAAGCCACAGATTCGCCCTTTTGCTTTGATAATGAGCACAATGCCCCCAAAGCAAACCAAAACCCCAAACGAATCTGTCCAAGAGATGGGGAAAGGTAGGATTAAAAACAAATTATAAAATGTAAATGATTTTAACCATCAGTATATAAACACTTGATGTTATTTTACTTGAAAAGGAGGGAACATCCTTTAAAAATGATTTTGGTGTTGGTTTGACCACATGCAAAGGCACTGCTATTTCAAAACACTGTATTGTGTATCATGTCATATGTATGCTTTATTCAATGAAATTATATTTATACATGTTGATCTATTACAGAAGTGACAAAAGAATCCATTCGCAAGTCCGTGTGGAATTATTTGGAAGACAATGATTTGGTTCAGTTCCCTCGCCCAGTCCATCACAGGATTCCAAACTTTGTGGTAAGGTACCATTCTGCATGTACACATGCTCCTGTTAACCTCTTAACCTTGAAACACTGGCAACCCTTTTAACCCATTTATTTAATTTTATATGTTTAATTGGGCCTTGCTTATTTTAGTGAAAGTAATGAAATATTTCATCAATAGTGATGCTTTTGTGATATTTATTTATACTATGCATAATTTAAATGAAGATCTCATGTATGCTTGTAGGGAGCTGCCACTGCTTCTGAGAAGCTAACAGAACTGGATGTGTTCAAGAGAGCCCAGACTGTTAAAATCAACCCAGATAAACCACAGGAAAATGCTAGATTTCTTACTATGGAGGTATGTTTTATTTGTATTTTTAGTCATAGTTAATTTTGTGTTTGTTTAAAATGGCAAACTTTATACCCTATAGAATGATATATTCATTTTTAGTGGTTAGTGTAACAAAAATGATGAGTTTGATACTCTATAGAATGTTATACAGTATTAATTTTAAGGATGATGTTTACTCAGAATGAAAACAAATTCACTGATGAAAATGAAAAACCAACTATTGTGTGTTATAGACCTTACATGGTAGTGTCATTCAAAGTAGGTCAATGACCTACTTTTTGAGTTAATGGCCATTTGAATATTTTTTGAAAATTTAAGAAAAATCCATAAAAATTTACACTATGATTGAGATTTTCTTAAGGTGGCTCTATACACCCACAGTTTATTCCAATTTTCAATAGAAGACCACAAAACATATACTTATCAAATATTAAAATGATGATAGGGATACGATAAGTATTTTTAAAGAATTTTTTAATGTTATTTCGTGTTTTTGTAAACTGATTTTCAAAAAGTTAACTATTAACAAATTCAGAGAAATTTGTTTATCATATGATGGATATTTCCTTCGGACACCTAAAAATAAACAAAACACTTCTTAAAAATCAAAAATTTTATAATTGCAATTTTTTTTAGTATTTCCCCAAAACAAAATTTTTCATATTTTCTTACTCAGTTGACAAATCATCTGAAAAAGCTGCTTGATGTTATAAGAAAATGTATTTTAATAACTGTGACATAAAAAAATTGAATAAAAATCATTGAAAATAAACACAAAAAATATTTCAAATTTTATTTGGTATGAAAGTTCCTCAGGTAAGAGTTATCGTTCCTAAATCCCAAGGCCCAAACACCTTGGGGACTTTTCATTTCTGAGTTGAAGAAAATTTCCTAAATATCATGTTGAAATGATAAATACATACATATTTCATTAAAGGCCTATAAGTGAATACATTCGCTTTATTATGCAAAACTAAGTCAAATAAATAAAGGGGAAAATTAACTACCGGTAATAGGATTTATATATCCCAACCTGAGAGAAATTCAAAGCCACCCTCCCATCCCGTTAAGGTGGTAAGGAACATCAGTCGAAATTAATGTGGATTAAAGTATATCATAATTGAAATACTTTCACCGGTTTAGAATTTTCTAATTCAATAAAAAAATACGTTTTAGAAAACTTTGGAAAATTAAAAAAATCGTCCTCACCGGGGTTCGAACTCAAGACCAACAGATTTGAAGTGAACCCACTAACCAACTGAGCTATGCGGTATTTCATTGCTAATGGGAAAGAAACTATTAAAAAATTAAACTTAATTTTATTGTTTATTTCGATAAATAATACGACACAACGTGAAGGTGTCACATACCACATTACTTGTAAGTAATGAATTTTCCAATTATGAATTCAATCTAATCATTTAACAAATTTTTCAAAAGAGCGGTCACCACACAATTCGCCTCAGTTTAAATCAGCCAGTACCGGAATTGCATGCTTCCAGATTTACTTTTTTGCGTACTGCGTCATCAAAAAGTGGTGTATAGAGCCACCTTAATTGTGAAAATAATACAAATTGCTTAACTCTTTAACAAATGAAATACAGTTTATGAATGGTAGTGAAATTAAATAGATACAAAGCATTAAGTTTTCATTCACAATTTTTATAGATATTCTAGTCCTAATTTCTTCTATCAGTTTTCAAATTACTACCCATTTTTGATTCAATATAACAAAAAACTGAATGATGATAATGCTAAGACATTGATAGTATTAAACTAAGTATATTGACCTTTCTCTGCTGGCATGAAATTTATATGAGGTCAATGATCAAAGTTTTGAGATATGGTGTCTTTAATTATTTTTAAGCATTTTTCAATGTTTTTGTAGTGTGTGCCATGCGCTTATCTAAACGAAAAAGCAAAATAAAACCAACAGAAAATATGCAAAATTATGTTGACTAACAAATAAAATCTTAACTTTAAATATTATAGTACTACCAAAAATATTTCAGTGGAAAACAAAATCTGATAAATTTAGTCTGAATTTCCTCTCTTTCGCTAAAAGCACAAACTTTGTCAGAGCCTAATTCCATAATTTAGTAAAACTATCTATTGTTATGTCAATAATAATTCATTTCATAAATACTTTTTGTATTTAAAACAAGTTTTACTCATGAATTTGAACTTTTTCACAATCCTGATTTGAGAACTCAAACCCTGAGTAAACAATGTCCTTAATGAGTTGTTTAATAAATTTGAAGAGCTTGATACCCTATAAAATGGTACATTCATTTCTAGTGAGCAGTATAACATACATATAGATATTTTACTCATTAAAGAAAATCTACTGCAATGGTAAATGTAACTTTATTTGCTGCTAAGTATACATGTATAATGGAGACTTCTGTTGATGAATTTTCTGAAGGCTGAGAAGACTCTTTTGGTACCAACACCTCGATTACGCCATGGTCTGTTTAACAAACTGTTGCCCCCACAGGGATGTGGAAAGGAGATTCTCCGCTACTGCTCTACTTCTCAGGTATGTACAGAATTTGTGATCCCACATAGTCGCATACTTCTTTTCGAACCTGGTATAGTAATAACGTATGTTTTCATCTTCAGTTTTATGCAAGTATCACAAACTTACAAACATCATATTGCGAGTTTCAAGAATGGATAATTTATGCAAGAATAATTTTTTCAAATATTAAATCAGTAGGGAAATTTTATTTTTAGTAGTAATATGTACCCAGTCTATTGTTATTTAAAAGGAAATTCATTCTTAAATATTTTCAGTGGGGAAAAAATGATACTTTGATGCATAAATGTGAATTTTATAGGGATTGAAGGAATACAGTGTCCCCATTGGCTTGGAGGCCAAGGTCAAAGTTGATTTGGTTGTTATTGGATCAGTTGCTGTTTCCAAAGAAGGTAAATATACATGTGGAAAAAGAAATGACATGATATATATGAAATAGCATAGTCTGAAAAATTTTGATTCATAGAGTTTGATGTCTCTGACAATACATACTGACTAACTGTAGAAGCAGAAATATTCATTGAGAATTTAATTTTGTTATTTTCGTTGGCAGTAAAAATCAAAGAAATTAAATCCATGATGAATTTTTAACCAAATTTTAATGAATTATTAATGAATACAAAGAGATAATGATATGACAAAATTAAATGCCAACAGAATTTTTTTTGGTTCAAAAACAACGAAAGTTTGACCCAAGGAAAATATGTGCTTCTACAGTATACATGGATTTGCTTTCAAGATTAAAAAAAAAAAACCTTACTATTTCTTAAGTGATTTAGTTGCCATGCACCAGTTATTCATTTGCTTTATAGGATACAGAATTGGTAAAGGGGAGGGCTATGCTGACCTTGAGTATGCCATGATGTGTGCTATGGGAGCTGTGACCCCGGACACCATTGTTGTGACCACTGTTCACGATACCCAGATTGTTGACATTCCCGAGGAGCTGATGGAGGATCATGATGTACTGGTGGACTATATCATCACAGACACCCAGGTCATCAAGTGCAACCGCACTAAGCCTAAACCCACTGGCATCATTTGGTCCAGGCTGACTCCAGAAAAGGTACGTTTTTAGAGGGATAAATATCACACTGTATACAGTTTACCTATGTTATCTTATTAAACACCAAAGACCACGGATATCTGGAAGTCAGTTGGCATTTTCAGTCGTTTTTAGCCCACAGAGTTGAAGTCGGGAGCTTATGCTATACCCTACGTATCAGTTTTTGTCTTTGCTAAAAGTTTTTGTAGCAGGTTGTGAAGTCATATATATTACTAATTTTACCAAACTTGCTCTCATCATTTAATTCTCATATAATGTAGTTGACAGGTTTGGATGCTAAATCTGAGCCATATGTTACGGTTGATGGAAGAGGTAAAAGTTTTTGGAGTACTTGAAAGATTTAGGAGCAGATACTTTTGATAGTCATACGTGTATCTAAGTTATTACTGGTCCAATCTTTCTTAAATTTTTACAGATGGTGCATCTTGTAATACATTTGCAATTCACAGGCTTAAGCTAAAGCATCCAAGGATGCTTAAACTTAGTAATAGATATTGGATGCTGGAGGAATTTAAGGTTTCAGAGCAGGTCCATTTTGATGGCCTTATCCTAGTTAATATTTGACCTAAATCTTTACCAAACTTGCTTGGATAATGCATCTTGTACCGTATTTTCCCGACGACTCGTCGATGCGGACGACTCGTCGAATTGCCCATTTTTAGCCAAAATTTTAACAAAATCCTATGATACGTCGATCTCAGACCATACGTCGATCTTATCACTTCAAAATGGCCTATAAAACTGCAGTAACATTATCAGTGTATGATGCCACGATGTCACCGATATTTCTACCAATTATTATTAATGATTAACATTTAAACAATTACACTTTATACTTATGCATCAAATTTTCAAATACCGGCAACTTCTACAAAGTCGCTTGCATTTTAAACAATTCCCGATATCGCGTGTTATGCAAAACTTAACTTACTTTGTCAGAAATATTTTATTCCCAAGCATTAAAATAAGTATCCACTCTGACTATCGCCAGTGTATTCGCCATTACGTAACCAGCCACCTGTTGACTCGGCGCGTGGTCAATGTTTGTTTAACAATTTCCGGTGTCATAGGCATGCACCTGTCTCGTGTCGGACTTCAAAGGGGGATCTCAATTGCAGAAAGCTTAGCAATTACTTTGATTTGATGAAACTTGTTTACTTTGTATCCAGTAATGCAGTTACACGCTATTGTTTTACATAGACACTGTTAGAAATAGATCGATCATTTGTACGACTTGATAATGACGATATACGACATACATACGTTTCCTAAAAAAATTATCTAACAATAATCAAAGAATTGGACAATAATTAATCAATGAACTATAATCACTCTTATAACGGTACTCTTTATATACACAGGGAGTAAAATTGCCGTAAAGATCTCAGCCTTAGGGCAAGATTATTAACACAACCGGTGTCAGCCTATTGTATAAACAGTAGTATTGATAATTGCCGATTACGTATTTTAAGATTGAATTTGACCATTAAATATTTCTGATTTATACTTTCCACTAACAACTCTTTACAAATAAAATAATTAATTTTAAAAAAACATCCCCCGGACCTACTGCAATATTTTTTTCCATTCAAACTTGGTTTCAATTTTACTGCGCAATGTTATCTTCCTACTAGTGATACAGAGAACCATGTGACGATGTGTTTATAAAAACGGAACGGTAAAACTTTTAATTGATTAAAGACAAAGTAACATTTTTTAATAACTGTTGTTATTATTATGTATTTAAGTGTTGACAGATGAGTGAAAATGATAATTATTAAAGATGAACAGTGAATTCAACAACGTAATTTTCAATCACACAGCCAACTCATGATGATTAAAACCAAGATTTGTAATGCTATTTTTAAAAAATTTCTGACTTCGAGCTTACGACAAGTCGAACAAGACGATAAGTCGGGTGCTCTGCTTCAGAGGAAAAAAATACCGACTAATCGTCGGGAAAATACGGTAATATGTATTGTGAAAAAATAAACTCCAAAGACAATTACTGTTAATTGTTTTTGGTATTTTTATTACATGATCCATCTTGTTCATGCAAGAATATGTCAATTATGCACGTAATAAAAAAAGAAAAAAAACATTGCGGCACCAAAAAATAAATTATGTACATATTTATAAAAAAGCACTTATTTACTGTATGCATTTTTGTCCCCCGCCGCAACGCGGAGCGGGGACATAGAAATGCCGGGCGTCCGTCCGTCCGTGTGTCCGTGTGTCCGTGGGTCCGTGTGTCTGTGGGTCCGTGCGTCCGTGCGTCCGTCCGTCACACTTTTTGTAAGCGCTCTCATGCCTACAAATTTTGACGGATTTTCATTAAATTTATACCAAATGTTTATACCACTATTACCTTGGTCAAGTTCGAAAATCAGCATTGTTCGATACTTTTTGTTGGAGTTATGGGACTTTGACTGCAATAATGACTCTGTTTTATCCAAAAATTGACCTTGTAAGCGCTCTCATGCCTACAAATTTTGACGGATTTTCATTAAATTTATACCAAATGTTTATACCACTACTACCTTGGTCAAGTTCGAAAATCAGCATTGGTTGATACTTTTTGTTGGTGTAATGGGACTTGGCCACAATCATGACTCCGTTTTATCCAAAAATTGACCTTGTAAGCGCTCTCATGCCTACAAATTTTGACGGATTTTCATTAAATTTATACCAAATGTTTATACTACTATTACCTTGGTCAAGTTCGAAAATCAGCGTTAGTCGATACTTTTTGTTGGCGTTTTAGGACTTTGACCGCAATAATGACTCCGTTTTATCCAAAAATTGACCTTGTAAGCGCTCTCATGCCTACAAATTTTGACAGATTTTCATTAAATTTATACCAAATGTTTATACCACTAATACTTTGGTCAAGTTAAAAAATCAGCATTGTTCGATACTTTTTGTTGGTGTTATGGGACTTGGCCACAATCATGACTCTGTTTTTTTCCAAAAATTGACCTTGTAAGCGCTCTCATGCCTACAAGTTTTGACGGATTTTCATTAAATTTATACCAAATGTTTATACTACTATTACCTTGGTCAAGTTCGAAAATCAGCCTTGGTCGATAGACTCGATACTATTATACTGCTTGACCGGCGGGGGACTCTGGAATTCTATTCTTGTAAAAATTAAAGACATGTATACCAAAAGCACAAAATAGAATTCATTATGATGATGATGTGCATTGTTTTTGAATAGGTCCGCCAGGTTCCTATTTTGAAACATCTTAGAGAAAAAGAAAAGGAGGCAGGAAAAGACGTAACCTTGAAAGATGGGCGGGAAGAGGAGGACATACCAGAAAGGGAAGACAGGAGACGCATGGACTCGGACTATGGAAGGATGAGGTTTGTATTGTTTCTAAGCATGAGTTGACCAAACTTAAAATTACTGTATTATTGTATGTCTATGGATGTTAATACAGGTATATTTGTGAGAGGTCAAACTGCTATTTAAGGTGATCTTCTTTTATAGTCTGTTCCAAGTTAACGTTTCCTTTACTTTTTCATGATTTTAAACAAAAAAAACAATTACCTGTCAAAGAAGTACAATTCAAATTAATGAAAAAGGAAAAATCCAAGATTTCTTTATTGACACGTCATCTATTTTCACCCAGAGAAATTCACAGGAATGAAAACAACTTTCCTGTTGAGATTCATAATGGGAAATGTCATCAATTATCATTTGGAAGTCTCTCGTAATACCTTGCCCAATTTTTCAACATCATCCAGATTCTTTTATGTCTTTTGCAATGCAAAATCCCTGTAGACATTTTATTTTTAACCGTGTATTGAAATGTGACACACTAGAAGGGTGTTTTATGGGAAAAATCTTGGTGTTTTTTATGGTACTGAATAAACACTATTTGAATTCTGCATTATTAAAGATAAAAGATAATTTAAGAAAATAAGGTGCATGTATTTATTTTATGTCTAATAGAAATGAATTATTCTGAGCTCTTAATTATTAATAATGTTAACATGATATTCTGCAGTGTGTAAATTTTTTGCTATTCGGTTGTAATATGATTTTACTTAAGAAATATGTTACATTTTACATTTATGGTAGGTTCCGTGGAAGAGGAGGCAGATTCAGAAGGTTCCGTGGTGGACGTAGAGGAGGGGGACCCTACAGAGAGAGGAGGGACACCGAGGAAGACCGTGGAGAGTATGCTGAAAATGGGGAGGAACCTGGAGATGACAAATCTCGTCAAAGGTACAGGAAGAATATATCATTAAGTTGTGTGTTGTAGAACAATAAAACTTTTCTATATAGGCAACTTGCCAGACCATACAACATATCTTGCATTATAGTACGCACCTGATGTACATATAAGAAATGCAACTCCAAAGATGTGATTGGGGTTCAGAGACTTATGTTTCTATGTGTGATATATGCAAGGTTTTGATCCACGTTTATTTCGCATGAAATGGAAGTAGTCTTGATTAAATTGGTAACCATTGAAATCAAGTTACCGTCAAATAGCATTCAATCATTAAGGTAATGTCTTCGACATGTAATAAATAAAAAATGATTTTTACTATTTTATTTTACAAATTCAGATTCAGAAGGAACCGTCGTTTCCGCAGACGTAGAGGACCTCGCCGTCAAGATGATGGAGACAATAATGAAGAATCACATGATGATGAGCACGAAGAGGGTGAAAGCGAGGGGGAGGGTCGTCGTGGACAACCAAGACGACGAAACATGCGACGTCGTCGCCCACGAAGACGTGACGAGTCAGAGAACACCGGAGATGATGAGGAGCATGAAGATTACCGCCCAAGACGACGCAGAGGACCCAGGACCCGTGCCCCCATCCCGACACTGTTTGTAGGAAGTATCCAGAGATCAGTGCGAGTCAGCGAGCTGAAGGGAGAAATTCGCGGTAAGGATGTCAACCCTATCCGAGTCATCTGGAATGGAGCTAAGGGTTATTCCTTGCTCCAGTTCCAGGAAATGCAGGAGATGGAAGCTGCTCTGGATGCCCTGCAGAATCTGGAAATCCGTGGCCGAAAGCTTAGGGTGGAGAAATCTAACCGGCTGAAGCACGACGACTCCGATAATGCACATGACGGGGTAGTGGATGAGAAAGCTGATGATTAAGTAGTGAGGTTATCATGTAGAACTGGTAATGGAAATGTTTTGTTGCTTCTTTCGAGTTGAGAACAGTGAAGGATTGTTTTTTCTTCCATTTTATTCTTCAATTCTTTATTTTCAAATTTTGTATTCTTTTCGTCTATTTTTCATTTATTGTTATTTTGCAAAATTGGGAATGTAGTTTGTTTAAAAATGCATAACTTCTCAATTTTTACCATTCAATATTTGACTTTTTAAATTGTAGGAAATCTACTGAATAAATTTAATTTGTTAATTCGTATTTGTAAAATCATCAGCTTGTTATTCATTACATGAGATTAATTGTAGGGGTTATCAATTATTACACTGTGTCTCAACATTTTACACATTGTTATCATCAAAATTGTTAAAATAGAGCAATAATTTTACCTGTTTTCATGTCCTTACTGACCTTTCCTTTGGCATAACAGTTACTTCCTCACTTTTCACGTCTTTAGTTATTGTTTTCTATGTTTTCTGTGCTTAAGGTTTGCACTGTTGCCAAAAATCCCCAAATAGCTTTGGAATCATTATGTTCACTGTATTTTAAAAATTATTTTACTTAAGAGTTGTGTTAAGTATGATATGTTTTACAAGTTGTTAGAGTTTGGTATTTTTTTTCCTTGTTATATCAAGTATAAAGGTACATTGAATGATAAGCCTCATCCCCCACAAACTTATATCGTATTTAAATGTAATTAGTTATATTCCAATTTTGTAAAAATAGTTTAATTTTAAAGTTTTTTATTGTGTGTAAAATTGGTTGACATATAATATAGCAATATATATATATTTAAACGGTACCAATTACATGTACAGTAAAAGGTTGAGTACTCTAAATGAGATAGGATTTTGTAGAAGGTCAGTTCACCACATCAATGTTTAACACCATGTCCTTATCCTCTGTATGTAGGAGTCTGCAGACTCTCAGTGCTTTTTTCATGCAATATACAGCGTAAGAAAGGCTTTATTGATGATATTTTTTCAGTTGTCACAATCAGATAGATGTTAATATACTGAGAATTAAAAAAAATTGTAAAATGAATAAAGAGTTGTGTTTTATCATTTGAAGAATATTGGAAAAGAATTCAAAATCAAATCACATGGAATAGGTTGGGCATGCACCCTTGATATCAATTATATCATTGAGCACGGTCCTAGCTATAGGATATTTAAACCTCACCCACTGACAGTGTGGCACCTTGTATTTCGGTTTACTGGTTAATATAGTACAATAGGTGAGGGATTTTTGAAAAACCAAGATACCAGAAATGTGCATTAGCATGTACAAATCTGCTTCTTCTTTCACAGTGATTATTATATATTTGACATTTTACTTGAGTAACATAGTATAGGCCAAGCTCTATTGGTCATTTTGAAAGACATTTTCTCTATGATTTGCCTGGGCACCTCTTGGAAAGCATATTGCTATGATGAGCAAGGCAAACAAATACAATGCATGGTCCTTATAGTTGACATTGGAACCAAAAATTGAGACAAGCTTATTTCTGATGTTCAGCCTTGACCGAGTGTGAAGGCCCCGAAATGTGCTGATTGATTGGGGGCTTCATTGAGCTCGAGTTCATATGGTGAAATTATGTACACATGGTTACATTGAGTACTAAAGGATACTCTTAGTAAAGTCGTGAAATTAATAAGCCTGCGTTCACGTTTTGTATCACCTATTTTTAGCTCACCTGAGCTGAAAGCTCAAGTGAGCTATTCTGATCACATTTTGTCTGTCGTCCGTCTGTCTGTAAACTTTTCACATTTTCAACATTTTGTCAAGAGCCACTGGGCCAATTTCAACCAAACTTGGCACAAAGCATCCTTAGCCTAAGAGGATTCAAATATGTGAAAATTAAGGACCACGCCCTTTTGCAAAGGGAGATAATTAGGAATTTATGAAAAATTTTGAGAAATTTTCAAAAATCTTCTTCTCATTAACCATAAGACCAGGAAAGCGGAAACTTGTGTGGAAGCATCCTCAGGTAGTGTAGATTCTAATTTGTGAAAATCATGACCCCTGGGGGTAGGGTGGGGCCACAATGGGGGGTCGAAATTTTACATAGGAATATATAGAGTAAATCTTTAAAAATCTTCTTCTCAGAAACTAATCAGCCAGGAAAGCTGACACTTGAGTGGAAGCATCCTGAGGTAGTGTAGATTCAAAGTTGTGAAAATCATGACCCCCCCGGGGGTAGGGTGGGGCCACAATGGGGGATCGAAGTTTTACATAGGAATATATAGGGTAAATCTTTAAAAGTCTTCTTCTCAGAAACTAATTAGCCAGGAAAGCTGACACTTGTGTGGAAGCATCCTCAGGTAGTGTAAATTCAAAGTTGTGAAAATCATGACCCCCGGGGGTAGGATGGGGCCACAATAGGGGGTCGAAATTTTACATAGGAATATACATAGTATATCTTTAAAAATCTTTTTCTCATGAACCATTAGACCAGGAAAGCGGAAACTTCTGTGGAAGCATCCTCAGGTAGTGTAGATACAAAGTTGTGAAAATCATAACTCCCGGGGGTTGGGTGGGGCCACAATGGAGGATCGAAGTTTTACATAGGAATATATAGAGTAAATCTTTAAAAATCTTCTTCTCAGAGACTAATCAGCCAGGAAAGCTGACACTTGTGTGGAAGCATCCTCAGGTAGTGTAGATTCAAAGTTGTGAAAATCATGACCCCCGGGGGTAGGGTGGGGCCACAATGGGGGGGTCGAATTTTAACATAGGAATATATAGAGTAAATCTTTAAAAATCTTCTTCTCAGAAACTAATCAGCCAGCAAAGCTGAAACTTGTGTGGAAGCATCCTCAGGTAGTGTAAATTCAAAGTTGTGAAAATCATGATCCCCAGGGGGTAGGGTGGGGCCACAATGGGGGGGGGGGTCAAAGTTTAACAAAGGAATATATAGGGTAAATCTTTAAAAATCTTCTTCTCAGAAACTAATCAGCCAGATGATTCTTTATAATTGTTAAGACTTTGGCCCCAGGACAATTCTTTGGCCTCACAAGAAGGTTCAGAGTTTGATGTACGTTTATATCCCATATATAAACTATTGTTAAGGATCTTTTTGAGAACTGCAATACTCAACATATGATATGACTATAAAATCATCCTGTTAGAAAAGGGACTAATGATTATAAACATAAGAATATCCAGGGGAAATATGGATTTTATTTATACAGGATCTTCATGTATTATTGTACACTAGACTTTGACCCGTGCACGGTTGACATTGCATATCGGACATTTACGAAATAGGTTTATCGAAACACCTTATTGCTGACATTTACATAACAAAGCTATAAGCCTACAATAATGCTATTAATTTCACTACACTTTCCTTAGTTTGTATAATATAATTGTGTCTCGTGAAAGGCCCTCACCACAGTTAGAATGCCTTTTATATAACCGTTATGTAGCAGAAAATTGCAGAATCGCTCCGGAACGATTTTGGAGAAAGTTAATGAAGTTGCCTTGAAAATAACAGTCAAATTCAACACAACAAACCTTTTTGAGACTGAGAATACCTTTCAACTAAAAATTTTAATCGATAAAATGGAAGAATTCAACGCCTTTTCACCAACGTACACGTATTTTCTTTGTAAAACTGGGTGCGTCATCTTCGCTAGCCAATGGTTTTCGGTCCACTTTGCTCCCCGTAAACCCTTGGGTTTATGGGGAGCAAAGCAGACCGAAAACCCTTGGCTAGCGAAGATGTGGGTGCGTAGGACATTATTCATTTTTACGATAAAACATATTATATCTTCACTCTCCTAACAAATATAATGTAACTTTTTGGAATGTAATCAAATATTTTTGTCATCCAGAAGACAAAAGTAAGTACTTAGGTGAAATGTATATTTGTTATTTTATACTTTCTCTCATAAGAAATCATTAATTTATATGACCAGAATATATAGCAAAAGTCCAATGAAAATTTACCCGTATTTGTATTATCATTTCTGAGTTTATTCATGCAGATGTGATATTTTGGAAACATAAATTTAAGATCCCGTTAGCGTGAATGTATTGCTCATTCGCAAGATTGTAAAATCCAAATAATCCAGGTGATTTCCGGTAGTTTTTGAGGAATTTTCGTTGATTATTAATTAGCGAAGCTTAACTGAGAAAAAATAAAAACAAATTGGTAATCTTCAAGTACCAATGATGTTTGAAATATACAAAACAAAAGACAGTATTGTTTCGATTTTTTGGTATTAAAGACCAAAAATTCGAGTCTATTATTTTAATATAGTAGTATAGATTGTCCAGATAGTTTGTATTATGACTCCATTAAGCTGATTTTATCATACCTATTGTTCCTCAGGTGAGCGATGTGGCCCATTGGCCTCTTGTTTTCTTTTTGAATTGATTGTACTTAAATGATTACTGTTAAATCCCTCTCCAAAACTCGCATTTTTATGCTTGTTTTAAATAACCTATCACAGTAACAAAAATATCACCCCTTAATCACTATACCCCTCCCCCTTTAACAAAAGCATAATAAATAAGAACATTTTGTGCATGTTCTTTAACAGGGTTTTCTAAATAATACTCAAGTTTTAAGATTTATGTTATGACCAATCTTGAATCTTGTAGCACATCTCGATGGAGAAAAATCAAGCAACTCGGTCAACAAGCATCGCTGTTACAAAATGGAGATACAGATTTTCTGATAATCCACGTGGCTGTGTCATGTCTCCAGCATACACAGTACAAGTAACCCAAAGTTGGTTATGCATGCATATTGACAGTTTCTTAAAGTACACGGTTTTCATTACCCAGTAAAATTACCAAGGGGGAGAAATTATCAGTCGTCGGGTTTAAAAATAAACTTATTTCTATACTTGGTATATGATTCACTCAGCATGAATCATTCCATATAATGGCTATCTTAATCTCTTTCATTCTTATCACCCCCAATTGGTCCCGCGTCTGAAAAGTTTAGAAGACGCAGTTACTAACGTAAACCTTGAAGTCACAACAGCACTATGAAAGCTATCGACAAACCGAGTAACCCAGAAGTAGATAAAAACAGTGGCCAAACGTTATTTCGTTATGACGCGGTTTGCGTATGTCATTCAGAACTTTTGGGTCATTGTATGTAACGTATATAATAAAGTGAAACACCGGCTTAGGAGCGCAGTTTTCTTATTTCGTAGGGAGCGACAGTGTGTGCAATGAACATGATAGTCAGAGCAGCTTTATTTTTTGCAATTTTAATCTGTTTAAATTGCGAACCTCTAAGAACTCAAGCACCGAACGAAGCGGGTAATGGTTCTGACAATGCGCCGCATATTGAACAAATTGATATTGATAAAGAACTGCAGAAAGAAGTGAACACCTTAGAAAGCCGACTTGAATTCGTGGAAAACACTCTTCAAAACTTTCAAAACAATTACAACGCTTTAAAAGAGAACTTCAACGGTCTGAAAACAAACTATAATCAGGCCACCATGCGGATCCAGCAATTGGAGAACCTGACACATCAAACTGTAATGGATCTCCACGACCAGAGTTCCAAATACTTTACCCTAGAGAGCATCAACTCCAACCTTCAGAAAACGGTGGACAACACCAATGTACGGTTAGACGACAAGACGTCGGCCCTGTGGACGGAAATCAGTAATGTTACAGAGGAAGTCGTCAGTATATCCGGCATGACAAACCGGAGCTTTGACATCCTCCGGAACAAGAACGTGCTTCTGGAAAACAAGTTCCAAGAGATTTCCAACAACCAGTCAAACATTGTCTCCACACTAAATCAGATCAGTAAGTATTATAAAGTGGTCTATTTATTATCGCAAAATCCTAATTTTCTCGATCTGAATGCAATTTCCAAAGTTTACTTTTTCTGTTATTACTGGCACATGCAAAAGCTTTTCAGTGCATACGCCTTCTTTTATAGTTATGATTAAGAAAACACACACCAGTAAAATACTTTGAATTTTCCTTCCAGAATTTCCAGGACCTCAAAAGAACAAGCTCGTTGTTTTCGTCGCTCAGCTCTCCAGAGAAATTCTTATATCTACCAACAAAATAATTGTATTCGACAAGAACCAGTTAAACGAAGGGCGTGGCTTCGATCCTCACACGGGGGTGTTTACCGCAACAGCCCGCGGTATCTATACTTTCTCTGCATCCATCGAGTCCACGAATTGTGACGTCAGGGGTGCCATTTACCGAAACAATGAACAATTCGCTCACATAGCTGGGCATTTCGTTGACAGGGAGGGGGCACTGGGGAGTGCCACCAGTTACGTGCATCTAGATGAGGGAGACCGGGTGTGGGTCCAATGGATGGGGGAACTGAATGGACGTGTAGGGCACGTGCAGTCTCAGTTTGCAGGTCATTTACTACATGAGATGGACATATGAATTACAGACAAATAGCTTGATTCGTCCTGAAATGAGCAAATGTTGGCTTTGCAAATGTTGCAGAAATTCCTTGAGAAGTTGTGCAACTCGAACGGTCAGAAGTCAAAGATCAAATGTGTTTGTTTTGTTTTTAAACATTACGTCACGTCCATTCATGTGTTATGCGTACGAAATGTTGCACCATGGACAGCATCATTTGTATTGAACATCACTTTTCCTAACAAAGCATTTTAACGAATTGACTTAAAATAATGTACTAGAAAATATTAAATCATAGATGTTCAAAGCAAAGGTGTTTGCAATGGTTTTTGTTTTGTTTTTGTATATTTTTTTTTTTTGTAATTGTCTGTTTATAAGTTTTGTGATTTACTGCTTACTACAGTGTAGTAGTTAATAAATGAATTCAATTCGAGTCTGGCATTGCGTTTGTTAATTTAAACAATAAAATGCTTACTATGACGATACATACGGGAAACCGGTGTGAACAGAAGGTAGCGACATTGCAGAAAAATTAATCGCAATGATCGAGTATTATGAGGTGATCAAATTCGGTCGGGGGTGATCAATTCAATAAAACTCGAAGGGCTTTATGATAGATTTGATCACGTTCGATCGTATTTGATTACCTCATGTTACTCAAAGAATGATTTCCTCATTACTTACATTTATGTAATTTTCAGCAATTGTACGATTAATTATTAAAATCATCATTGATGAAATTTTTTGGGAATATATATTTCAAAATCGATTCGTAGTGTTATCACAGACAAAGACGCTGGAAAATGTAAATATTTGTTTATATTTACATCTTTCTTCAGCATATTAATGATTTTATCGTAAAGAGTAAGTAAGGTAACTTAATTATTGTTAATGTACATCAGTAAGTTGAGTGAACGGAACAGCCAAGTCGTCTTATATGGAATTGGACTCTGATATAATGATTATTTCGTGCAGTCTGTGATTATTCCTGGGTTGCTCAACTTGCTGATGGTATCGACCGGTCGAATATATCAGCCTTGTTAGCTTCTATAGAGCTATGAATCGCAATCGGTTTTCCTTAAAAAAAATTGAAGAAAAAATATTCGGTAGATGTATATAGTAGCGACGAAATAAATTCACTATAACTATTAACCATGAACCTTATAGAGTCACCTGGTCGCTGAGATTTTTTTTTTTTTGGAGGGGGAGGGGGGTCTACAACGTTTGATTTCTGCTAACGTCATAGTAAATCATTTCAACTCTATAAATTTTGATTAACTTAATTTGTTGACTATCCAGCCTCCTATTTGTGCTAATGTTGAGAAGACATATATCATAGAATTACAGATATAAATACGTATATAATATATATTAGATGACCCCATTGAATTTGAGTTCACAAAGTCAAACTACATTATACAATTATTGCCGTTTTTGAGGTCAATACGACGATTTAGCTCTACCCGAGAAGTACAATATTCACAGAGCCGAAGTCGAAAAAAACAACAATAATTGTTTAAATTCATTATATGATTTAGCGACGAATTGTCAAATCAATTGAGAGTGTTCTCAAGCGAACGTTTTTGTTTGAAGCAATATAGCCGAACAAATGCGATATTTCATTGCATGATTTATTTTCAGTCCAATGTAGAGGAAATCAAATGTTACATGTATATTGACCTCCTAGGTCACACATGTCACATGCAGGTGAATATAACGTTTGAATTTTTCTAGATTGGGCACCAGCCAATCAGAGAGCTATGAATTAATCGATTATATAATAAATGTAAATGTCTTGTCTGCTCAACATATTGAGAGACCTTCTCAGCTCTGAGGCAAAATTGCTCGAATGATTATAATTGTGCTTCAAATATGATTAAGAAAAATAAATTACAACCACCATTTATATGTTTTGCAACACAAGATACAAAAGGAGTTCTGGCACTGTCTTCTCGTGGTAAACCATAGCGCGTTATCAAATAGGAGTTTCTTCTCTTAATTTTGCTTATGACGAAATGAAGGTAGTCCCTAGAACTGCCATAACTCAACTATAAACATATCAATTATAGACTTACGTCAACCCAGTAGTAGACGTAAACTTACGACTGTATTTTGACGTAACGTCACACGTAAGACATTTTGTGAATAAGCAAAATCTTACAAAAAAATCTTACGTCTACGATTAAACGTACGATTTTTTTGTGAATAGATCCCCTGAACAATAGCTGTATATCTTATCAAATCTGCTTTGGAGTGTCAAACACAAAAATCAGATTATTAAAAATATTTCTTTATCTAAAAATTCACACATCACCTGATTGAGATCCCACCCTACCCCGGGGGTTATAATTAGAACAAGATTAAATTACCTGCTTTCTCACAAATTTTTCCAGCCAAATGCTTAAAGATTTTTGTAAATTTATTCCTCTGTAAAAAATCAACCCCTCATTGTGGTCCATCTCTGCCCATGGCTATTTGAACAAACTTGAATTTAATATGCCATCTGAGGATGCTTCCACAAAAGTTCTAGCTTTTCTGACCAAATAATATTTTCCCTTTTTATTTCTATGTAAATATTTACCGCCATCTGTTGTGACCTTACTCTACTCAACTGGGATCATGATTTGAAGAAATTCTAATATACACTACTCAAGGAGGTTTTCAGCCAAGTTAGCTCCTTTTTCAGAGGATGCTCTGTGCCAATTTAGCTTAAAAATGGCCCAGTGGTTCTTGAGAAATTGATAGTGAAAAGTTTTTAGACTGACAGACAGACTAGACAAAATGTGATCCGAAAAGCTTATTCGAGTTCAGGTAAATTTGCCTTTTTCCAACATTTATCATTTCCAAATCAGTATCCACCTTTTATGATTTTTATTTTTATTTTAAATATAATCTATAGGAATTTTTCAGCCATCCATATGATGTCCTCTTTTAATGTCTTAATAGTTACATGTATATATTTACATATGATATACCGATTATGATTCCCTCCATTTCTTACGGAAACTAAGATCATAGGAGACAATTCGGCTGTCGCTTTTAGCAAACGTACTGATGTACATTAACAATGATTTGGTCAATTGTTCTTACTTTTTATGATCAACTTATTAATTTGTTTAAACAAAGATGTAAATATAAACAATAAAATGCTTTCTTTGATGATTCATGTGGGTTTATATGAAGGTAGCGCTAACGCAAGTGATGTATTTTTTCTGCAATTAATTATTTCGCCACCTTCATATGCCGCATAAATCACCAAAGAAAGCGTTTTATTGTTTAAATGAATTATAAGTAGTAGCAACTATTATTGTTACTTCTTGTTACTCTTTTGTTTGAAAATATGACACAACAAATATTTATTTCCTTCGACCAGGACATATTTTATTTTTTTCTTCACTCATACAGTCTTTACTTTCCGGGAAGAATGATACCATCATACTGAAAAAAGAAAAGAAATTTCTTCAGTTAGTGAATGAAATATTTCCAACAAGCTTCTTTACATGAGCTAGGCTTTTGGAAACGATCCTCTATTATCATCAAATCAAAAATATACTCCACAAAGAGAACATATTGCTCTTCCACTACAAAAGTGTTTCCAGTCAATACAACCCAAATATTATTTACCAAGGTATAAAACCACTGACATTGATCTTATAGGACACCAATCATATCATAAAGGACATTTTGTAAGTAAAGTCTGACATGCGTATGAGATTGAAAAAGCCCATCACAATAATCAACTTGTATACCCAGTTTACACTTGGGTTAAGTGCACTAAATTTAAGCTAAGTGTTTCTATTCCTTCACATATCAATGGATTTTCATGTGATAAATTACTTGAACCTTTATCACATCAAACTCTTATGAGATCCAAAATAGCAAACATCAGTAGGTGCACAACAGGAGAGCATGCTATATTTATCTAAATGTCAACATAGTGGTTGGCATTCTAGCTATTACACAAACATATCCTTAAAAGCTTTCCTTGAGATTTTTTTCATATTTCATGGTATGCCTATCTCATTAAAAACTTTTGCACAAGCATCTTGCCAGTTGAAATTATTGAATAAAATATTTTTATAACATATATTTCATTAAAACAGGGAGTTTCATTGTACACAATCCTAAAAACAAATTAAGGTACTAGTCCCTGTAATCTTACAGTGCATTCAAGAAAACTTCACAGCACCTTTCTGTGCGCAATAAATATTCAGTTTTGTTTGTATGGGTGAAACTGAAGCTCTTTGGTCAACCTGAACTTCCCCATGAGCTATAGTTTTGCAGG
Organism: Magallana gigas; assembly: GCF_963853765.1. NCBI lineage: Eukaryota > Metazoa > Mollusca > Bivalvia > Ostreida > Ostreidae > Magallana > Magallana gigas. Next base: position 13,813,627 of record NC_088857.1, read on the forward strand.
TATTATATTACATACATTTTCTTGGAAAGAATATTGCAATCAGCATGCTTAATTTACAGAACAAAAATCTATTGTGCATGACCAACAAATACAGCACAGTGCCACTGACAGAAAGCAAATGGTACCTTGTATGGCTGATATATAATTGAACATTTCTAAGACAAGCTTAATTTGACATTCACAAACTAGTTACAGGCAAAAATTTGAAGCTTCAAGTTCATGTATTGGATGGACACAAAGAGTATTAAAATTCTGATGAGCTACTTTTTTACAAACTTTCATACAAAAATCAAAATGCAGTGTAAAGTACAAGACTTAAGAATCTGTTGCAGTGCAGTATGTTGAGAAGTTATGATGTGTAGAATCAACTATGTAATGATATGTCTTCAAAATGCACCAATTTATTTGATTCTATTAAATGTTTGAATAAAAGGAGCAATTTTGTATGCCTTGAAAAGTCAAAGTGTAAAGAAGTCTGTCTAAATCTTGGCATTATAATACTGTGAAACATGCCTATAATGAAGTGTCAGGGACAGGTGATTTATCTTCGTTACAAGTGTTATATCTGTCAAGTTTACAACATGCAATTAAGTCACATGGAATGAAAATCACTTTGCTGAAAGCGTCAATTCATTAAAAGCGTGTTCGCTATAACCGTGTTTTACTAAAATAATTTTAGGAGGCAATGAAAAATAGAGGAATCAGACCACTGGCTAGCACAGATGATCAACAGCCAGAAATAGAGATATTCTACAGTTGTAGACAGAGTGGCTTTGGGTTAATGCAGATAATAAACATACATACCTTCTGTTGAAACCATTTCATGGCTTCCTCCTTTGAGATTTTATGTTGTGGGCCTATCTTACTTTTTCTCTGTCGTCTGTAGGCAATGTTAAAACCTGAAGGGAGAAGGAAATTAGTAAACTTATATGTGACACAGAGCTACTATGTAATCTTTTGATGATAATGTAAACTGTTAATGTCATGCCAGCAACTCAAAGCTTTCATTAGAGAGGTTGAGATTTCAAACGTGTACGGATACGTGAACTAGGGGAATCATCTAAATTCTTTGTTTATTACGTCATCAGTTTTTGTGAAGACACGGTTTCTACACGTTCTCTAAACTTGTAGAGTGTCGTCTACACGTAAGTACAAACCTGTAGCTTTTTACAACAAATAAAGTCTTATTGATGAGTGAATGTATTCTTGTGATACATTATACAGATTTTTAAACTTCATTTGCATGAAAATTGATGAGAAATTTACCATTTATTTGGAATTAACTAAATAAATTCATGTCACAAAACTGCGTTGATTTATGAACACATTTATATCCTACAAGTTAAGAAATCTCAACTGATAAATTACAAAAATGTGTACGTGTAGTTTAACACACGTACGCGTACACGTTTTAAATCTCAACCTCTCTATTGTCTGTAGAATATTTATTTTATATAACAGAATATTTGAGTACTATAAGATGAGACATAGGTTACTAATCAAGGTTTTTACCTGGTCGACTTAGCACAACATAGAAATCCATTCCGTAAATACCAATGCCGGGGTCGTATTTGATTCCCAAATCAATGTGTTCCTGAATACCAAACCCAAAGTTTCCGGTGTCAGAAAAGTTGTTCTTTTTTAACTCATATTCTCTAACCTGGAAATAAATGCATAAGTATTTTTTTTAACTAATATTTATGTTTATGTATTGTGTGTAATAAATTGAATAAAAAATTTTTTTCTAAATAAAACACTTAACCAACACTTTAGTCCTGTTAGCCCAAACACCCAACACTCAACTATAGTATCAACATGACTGCAGTAATGCCCATTGAGATAATAATGAGTTGAGCAAATGACCAGAGATTAGAATTTTCATTCTATCAGGAGAGACTAATATTTTATCTTCTTTAGTTATGCCTCTTAAAACAGAGAAAGCTACTTCATGCTGTTTGATCTCATTTTTAGACTACAAAAATAATTAGCAAGGATCTTAACACGTTGTATTGTTAAAGTAAGACTCTTTAAAAAGATTTCAAGCAAGACGCCCACTATTATTTTTATCAGAGTAAGCTGCAGGACTGTTGATCTATTGAAAACAAGTGGACACTGTTACTCTCATACCTATTTGCTACAAGTTGGTACGTGAAAAAGTACTTGCACGTAAGGCCACATAAAATAAATATTTAGATTTTCATCCTCATTGGCAAAATTTTTCACTTTTTAAAACATTTCTAATTCACCGCTCATGTTCTTGACATAACAACAATTTTAGTTTAATAGTTAATGTTAATATGAGTACACAAACCAACTAGTAATCTTTGAATTCCATTTTGTTTCAACTTAACAGCTAAAACATGTAGACATTTGTATTCAAATAATAAAAAACTTGATTGAAATCAAACAATTATCCACGTCAAGCAGCCATTAAATTTCTGACTTTTATGCATACCCAGCACAATTTTTCCTCTACAATTTTTTTCCCCACACAATTTTTTTTCTTCAAAATTTAAATTCATCAGCACCATCAAGGGCTGCTGGGGATGAGAATCTAAATATTAATTGTGGCCCAAGATTGCAAGTTTTCATTGACAACAGCAGAAATGCAGCTTTATCAGGATAGTATTTTCTCACAAATCTACAGCTGAATGAATGGAATAGCAATTGTTTGGTTTCACATGCCAATTACTCACTTTGAGTCCTCTCTCCAGAATTTCCTCTGCTTTGGCTCCTCTCACGGTGCAATGTACAGCAATCTTTTCGTTTCTTCTGATGCCAAAGGACCTGACAGTGTAGCGGGCTAAATGAAAATAACTTAAGTTATATAACTTTAGAAATATGTACATACAAAAAACAGAATAGAGCACAAGTTGAGGAATCAAGAACAATGGATGGGTTGGAATAGTTAGGACAAAGGATCAATTAAGCAGTATTTCATTTGCAAATTAATTTTAGATCTTTAAAGGTATTGAATGTAGTGCAAGCAAGCAACATTTGCTACATTGTATTTGCATTTAATATCTTACATTGTGGCCAACAACCAATTTTTTGCACTTCCATGCTTCAATGCATAAAGAAGCAGGCAATCGTGAATGGTTACAAAATAATTTGCTAGACTGTAGTTTTAATAAGATACCTTTAGAGAAGACAGGCTGCTGGCCGGTCAGCTGTTCCAGCACCTTTGATGCTCGTGTCAGTCTGTCACCAGACTCTCCCACACAAATGTTGAGGCAGAGCTTCTGAATCCTCAGCTCTCGCATAACATTCTGTTTCTTCTCTTTCTTCTTGCTCTTGTCTTTGTCCTACAATTCAATAGCAACAATTCAATAGCAATACTTGTCAATTATATTCATTTAAATGAACAACATAAAAATCATGGACTTTCACATACGAATATACACAACTGTCAAACATTAAAATAGCACGTCTTCATATGTAACATCAATTTATGGTCGATTACTGCTCTCAGATTCTTACACCGACCGTGGTTGTTTAATTAAGAATTGCTATGTGTAAAAGTGTTCATGAGATACGTTAATCTTCAACAAAATCAAAGTATTGTGGCTCCAATTCAGACACCTATTTCATGGTATCTTCATTTCTACCAAGTCGATGGGTCAAAATACCCCCGTTTTCTCTTTTATTTCAATATGAATGGAAATAACTTGCAATACGTAATATCACCACATAACAGGGGATACGTTAGAACCTAAAGACTAATAAGAAAATGCAGCAATGCATCGATGTTCGTCGATTTTTGACGGCATGAATAAACACAAGACACTAACCGCCATGTTGGCTGTACAGGAAAAGGAAGTTGCATGTTTATTTTTACCGGAAGTTTAATAATAGCCATTTTTTGTAATGGCTGTCCGAGCATAGCAACACAACAAACTATCGGAAAACTAACTGAAATACAACAAATTACGGTCAAACATGAGTTCCAGTGGTGAGGAAGATGAAACTGGACCAAGCGTTGATTCAATGGATCCAGAGGAGAGAATCCAAGCAAGACGAGAGAGAATAAATCGACGAATTGATGCAGCGAAAAGGTACATTTCATTATACACTGTTATAGTTTGAAGTGTAATGCTTGATCAGTTATTTTAGAAAAAGTTGTTTTAAAAGTTCATTGCCAAAATTTATAATCACTGCTTGCAGATATCAGTTTACAGCCGATTTTAACGAATATACAAACTGAAATAAGTGAGGATACTGAATTAAGATACATTTAAGAGCAGTTCAAAGGGGTGATACTAAAACAAGTCCCACGGAGAAAACAAGTCCCACGTAAGTCCCACGGCAAATGCGGCTATATATCGATATATCTATGATTGATTATGATTAAATGTATTAAAATAATATTAATTCACACAACAAAATATTTTTATAAGCTTTTATTACGGATTTATCGATGAAAAATCAAAGATGTTGGTAAAGGTAGATAACTCGTACGTAGAATTCATACGGCAGTAGAAGAAATCTATATGCCCGCCGTTTAATTGATGGATAATTTTAATTTTCTCCAACAAAATAAAATCCAATAGCAGTAAAAAGTTGACTTTATATTCATTAATTAACACAAACTAAGTAAACGTTAGGTAAGTAGACAACTCCTACGCAGAATGCATTCGCCCGCCGAGAAAAGAGCACTCCTGCCGCTTACCCGATTGGTTATTTTAATGTTTTATATTTTCTAACTTAAAAATGATCATATTAATAAAAAAAATGGATATGATTTTTTCATTACCTTAGTTTTTTTTTTAATCAACTGTACGAGGGTTGTTAGAAAACTTCGCGGACAGTGATTTACGGCAAAATTACTGTGAACTTTGTAGGATGGCGTATGTTTTATTTTAAATGACTACCATTTGAAAATAAGTATGAATTTAATTTTTTTTTTCTCCAAAAGATACAGCGATTTTTACTTTGCGTGAATTAGATTTACGGAGCAACATTTCATATTTCCACGAAGTCAGGTGACATCAAACAACTGAAAGTCAAACATGTTAATTACTCTTTTTCAAAGTAAACACCTTTCAGTTCCACACACTTTTTAAGAAATTTAACCGATTTATAAAATGCACGTCCATACCATTATTTGTCAAGCTTTTGTATAATGCCTTTTGTGGCATATCGTAGATCATTTAGGTCCAACAATTTCTGTCTACGCAGTTTCGACTTTCGATGAGGTAAATAAGCGAAATCTATAAGTGCAAGATCCCGGCTGTAGGTGGGGGGGGGGGGGGGGGTGCTGCAAGGGCTAAACAACAGTTTTTCCATCTTTAAACCTCTGTAATTCAAGTTGTAAACGTTTTTCCTATAAAAAAAAAATAGTAGCATTCATATAAGAACCCTTTGGTGACCATCGGAGATTTTTCTGCGTGCACACAAAATTAAATGACGGCCCGGTGCTCCAAGATGTCCATAAATATAACAGACGTCAAAGTTTTTTTTACTCATTTTTCAAGCGTTGTTCGTCCAAGTTCGGCGATAAAACGGTCAGAAATTAATTCTCCAACTTAAAACTTTCATAAAATTACCCTCATAAGTTATTGTGATGTCATATGAAATATCGTTTATTTTTATGCACTTCAACGGTACATTTTCTTAATAAGGAATAATGCGTACAAAATTTTAAAAAATTAAAAAAAAAAAAAACCTGACATGCTCCGTGAAGCATACTCATCAAATAATTAAGATGTATATTTTTTATGGTGCATTTAAAACAAACAAATCGTTTCATATTTCTTAGAAAATAAAAGTTAAATCTGAAAAGTTTCGCTAGTATCATGTAAATAGTCCGCTTACAAGTCAACTTGTCCGCGAACTTTTCTAATAACCCTCGTATACATGAGTAAGAATTCAATAAGAATTACTGTGTTTTAAAAAAGTATACTGTCAAATATTATCATAACTTGTTCGTCTGGCGCGAAAGTTTGTGATCTTGATATCATTTAACTAAACCAATTAACGATTCAACAAATAACTATCAGATTATTATTAATATTAAAACGTAATAAAAACCATCCGTTCATCCAGAATATTTTTAGGGGTATATGCAGGTTTGTTAAGGGAGGGGATCGAGGAAATTTAAGAAATTTGATTTGTTCCACGGGGGGCGGAACTCCAACCCCGCCCCCCCCCCCCCTCCCCCACCCCCGAATCCCATCTAGATTCAGCTCATGAAAAGTATGTGATCGAAAATCATCTACAAAGCCAAAGAAAAATTCTTACATCTTCTCCAAGTTTTTTAAGATGTAAACAGTTACTAACATTGTACAAAACTGATTGTGTGTATACGAAAATGTGCGTGCACTTTGCTTTAAACGTATATTCTTTCTCCATAAAAATTTACTAAAATTATGAATTTTGGAGAACAAATAATTATAAAATCTGGAATGCTTACACAATACGTTAGCCTGTTCTTTTTCATATCTAGATCTAAGACTTTCACAGCCTAGTTCACCAAACTATATGTAAATCTTGAAGTCCTGATTTTGTTTCTAAAAACAATTATTACATACGTCATTCATAAGACTGTAGCAAAATTTTACATTGCATGATATCAGTGTAACGAATGTAACTGGGTATATTTTGGTTTCAGTTTTCACTGGAGAAAAAAAAAGCACCCGGTTCAATGTTTAACGTTGTAAAATGATTCAACTAAGACAACTCAATGACATGGCAATCTTCTTGTCTGTTTCGTAAATAGTAATGAATTATACTTTCCTTTACAAAAACAATTTTGTTTTTCTGTATTTTATAAGCTTCTCGAAGATATTAACACACATGTTTAAATGTTTACGGTTATGAATGTACTGTAGAAATTATACTTAAGTTTGACTAGTTAAAACACTGATGGCTTATAATATTTTTTGATTGAGTGTTGAGTGTAAGTGTACATGAGATACATAAGGATTGAGTGTTATTCGTCTTCAATTTCATATAGATTACATAACGATTACGTGTAAGTTTTAATTGGGTGTCAGAAACTCTGATAATTCTGTTGCATGTAACGACCTTGCTCTATCAACGGGAATAATAAAAGTGGACTGCATAGTATTTTGAAACATAACTATTTTGTGTTTCGTAGATCTACTCGTTCATAACTGTTATTTTTCCTAGTCACCTAAAACATTTGTGAGAGAGAGAGAGAGAGAGAGAGAGAGAGAGAGAGAGAGAGAGAGAGAGAGAGAGAGAGAGAGAGAGGGAGGGAGGGGAGAGAGAGAGAGGAGAGAGAGAGAGAGAGAGAGAGAGAGAGAGGGAGAGAGAGAGAGAGAGAGAGAGAGAGAGAGATGGGGTGGGGGTTGTGTACACGGTGTGCTTCACGGTCGTCTCCCAATATACAGGTAGGTAAAGGTCTATTGTTTCTTAAGCGACAAAAAACCGTTCAATTCACACAGAATATACAAGAAACTAACACGTGTATATATACACGTGTATTGCTATAGGTAGAGCCAACGACCACCAATCATCTTTGGACATGTAGCCCCCCCCCCTCCACTAGCCCCAAATATTATAGTAAAGTAGTAAAGGAAATAATGAGCAAGTTATTTTGTAATTAGTACATGATTTATAGAGATAAAAAAAAATACATTAATCAACGTGTTCGTGTTCAGATTGTGACAATGGTACCGCTTCTTTTTTTTTCTTTTTTCTTTTATACAAAACTCTGCGTGTAACCGTTTGAGGGAAAGTGAAGTAAATGATTGTTTGTCGTATGAAAAACATATGCACATGTCAATAAATACATGTATATACATTAAAAAATCAATAATATTTGGTAATGCAGCTATGCATTAATCTTGCATTATTCTTGATTTTCTTTTTATCAGGGACGTATATACTTAGTATATACGTCCCTGTTTTTATCAAATGTAAAACATTTCTTGACCTTCGATTCATTCTGTTCAGTGTGATTCATTAAAATTGTCGGAATGACATTTTGCTTTTCGAACATTTAGAATGTGAATGTTGCAGTGGAACTCTTACCGACTCGCTACAAAAATATTAAAATAATTTTATGTCTATCAGTTTGAAAATGATTGATATATTGTCACATATTTTTTGTGCATGTCTATAGCTATTTATTTATTTTCCTACACATTCAATCCCGTTTGCTTGATAGTTTTCTCTATACATGTATTTTAATTGTATTGAAAAAATACATGTACTAGAACAGTTAAACGCAGGTTCAACTACATCTCTCTCGATGAGAGAGAGATGGATGGAGAAGACGTAGAAAGGGATGAAGTGAAAGAAGGAGGGAAGACAAAGAAAGAGAGAGAGAAATGCATGTTTATATATACATATACGCTTGTGTGATTCTAGCAGTTATTATGAATAATTCGATAAAATAAGAAGTCGAAAACATTTATTTCAGTAGAAAGTTACTTTTAACATATGTATAGATTTCCGAATAAAGTGGGGGAATATAATGGAAATCTCGAGAAAACAGCTTGATTCCTTGCTGAAAATTGACAAGCAAACAACTATATATTTATACATGTTTTCAAAGCCTTCTCTTTTATCATAAGGGTTTCGAAAAATATGACGATCTCTGCTGGTTTCTATTTTTGAAACACGATTTTTCATTCATTATGTAGAAAAAAACCCCACTTTAAACAGAGCTGGTCTTTAGACCCAAAGATCGTGGAACAGTCTCGACAACGGTAAGCTGCCGTAGACTAGAATGTTCTTGCTGACAATAACAATTTAATAACAATACATGTATATGTTAGTATAACTCATGAACTTCCATCAAATATTATTTCAGTCAACATTTTTTTTGGGAGTAGATGCAAGATTTTTTCTTTGACCTTTAGGAAGATTTTCACCACTAACAGACTTTTCACGAGCTGGGATTCGGAGGATGGGGTGGAATCCCCCCCCCCTGGAAAAAAATCAAATTTTTTAAATTTTCATCGTAAAATGACCAAAAATATGCTTCGACCCCCTCCCCCGACAAACCTGAATAACCCCCCCCCCTACCCCCCCCCCCCCCCCAAATACTCTGAATGAACGCATGGTTTACAACATGACAGTTCTTAGAGAGAACAGAACTGGGCCAAACTTAAAAGGAGTGATATACGGACTATATAAAACTCGTATCACACAACTTCATGTAATATAATAAATTAATCACAGCAATAAGTAAACCTCTCTTCTGAACTTAATCATAAGGCAAAATGTTAACTTTACAGCCATCTGAAATAATTTACAAATAAAATGACATAACTATAAATGGCAGGCGTGCATTTTAAATCCACAGTCGTAAGAATTATTCTGTGTTGGAGTTTTCCCTTTATTTTTAAGTCATTCGCGCTTTTTTCCCCTTAAGAAATTAATAATTTTATCTATGCATTTTTAGTACAAAGAAATAAAAGACTAACATACAAAAAAAATAAAATAAAATAATTAGCATTCAGTTGTTTAGATTATGGATTCTGCGTAATTTTTTTTTTACTTTCATGATTTTTACTCATTTAGTGAGTGTTAATCAATAAATGTGGTATTTTTTTTTATCAATATTAATATGATCATTTTTTAAGTTAGAAAATAAAAGTAAAACATTAAGATCGCCCATCAGATAAGCGGCAGGTGTGCTCTTTTCTCAGCGGGCGAATGCATTCTGCGTAGGAGTTGTCTACTTACCCAACTTTTACTTAGTTATTTAATGAATATAAAGTCATTTTTTTTTTATTGCTATTAGATTTTATTTTGTTAAAGAAAATTTATTAAATTATCCATCAATAAACGGCGGGTATACAGATTTCTTCTGCTGCCGTATGAATTCTACGTACGAGTTATCTATCTTTACCAACATCTTTGATTTTTCGTCGATAAATCCGTAATAAAAACTTATAAAAATATTTTGTTGTGTGAATTTATATGATTTTATCACATTTAATCATAATAAATCATAATTATATCGATATATAGCCGCATTTGCCGTGGGACTTACGTGGGACTTACGTGGGACTTGTTTTCCCCGTGGGACTTGTTTTAGTATCAGCGGTTCAAAGGAATCAAAACAACTCACCTCCAGACAACTCAAGCTGTCTTAGCACCTTAAGAAAACTCTCCATACAAGAAAAAATCCCATTTTTTAAAAATCAGTTCTACAAAAGAAACAAATATAAATCACTTGAAAGAAATACTGATAACTTAGAACTTAGTGATATGAAACACAAATATAACAAAATATCAGCTTCAACAAACTGAGTGTTTTGCATGTAGAACCTTCAGAACAAAAATGTGATTCTTTTTACTGATAAGGCCTAATAAACTGGTAGCTATTTCTTCAATTAATAACGTTCTCTTTGTCACATACTCAATTGTTTTCTATTTGAAATCCGGAAGTTATCCGTCTTTGGTTTTGTCTTTTATGTGTATGAATAAATTAGAAACTAACATGGCTGCCTCCATTGTATTCAACATGGTGTCAGAATAAATCTACAAAATTCGCCCATCATTAGAGGCCATCGGCAGAAAAATACAATCTTAAAAATTGTTAACATACCGCTGCCACCTTTTAAAGACGAAAAATGGAAGGAATAGCAGGAGCTAGCCCGAAGATGGACTGGAATGCACCCGACCTAGTTACACAGTGGAAGTCATTCAAACAACATTGCCAGTTTTGGTTTGCAGGCCCCTTATAAAAGCATCGGAAGCCCAGAAATGCAACTACGTGATGATCTGGATAGGAGACAAAGGTAGGGACATTTACTCTACATGGGATCTCTCGGAGGAAGATAGCAAGAAACTAGACGTACTGTATACGAACTTTGAGAAACACGTCAAACCCAAATCAAACAAAATCTATTCCCGATACAAGTTTCTAAGCAGGGTTCAAAAAGATTCGGACACTTTTGAGGAGTATTTGACAGAACTTAAGTTATTAGTGAAAGACTGTGAATACAAAGATGCGGATGACATGATAAGAGACGCCATTGTGTTTGGAACTAAAGACCACAAAGTCAGGGCTAAGTGTATCGACGAGGGTTCAGATTTGACACTTGAGAAGGCAATTAATTTTGCAAGAACTCAGGAAATATCAAAGGCACAGTTGAAAACAATGAATGGTGAAGATAATTCAATAAATGCTGTAGCTACCAAGCAAAAACAAACCCCTTCTCAGTATGCTCATGGAAACTATGGAAAATTCAACAGGGGAACATCTGAAAAATCAAAATATCCATGCCGAAACTGTGGTGGCGTACACGAACCGAGACAATGTCCTGCCTATGGAAAACTCTGCACAAAATGTAACAAAAAGCATCACTTTCCCTCAGTATGTTTGTCATCAACTACATACAAGGAATTCAAGCCTATGAAACCGAAGCCACATAAACTCCACACACTCCACGTGGATGACAACACCAACTCTGAAAGTGAATCAGAACTATTTATCGATACCATAGAAGAAGTAAACTCTCTGACTATGGATGAATGGAAAGAGACAATCCTTGTGAACAATATACCTGTAAAATTTCAGTTGGACACAGGTGCTAAGTGCAATGTTATGTCTTTGGCAACATTGAAAGCCACATGCAGTGAACCTAAAATCCGGAGAAAAGATGTCCCACTCAAGTCATATTCTGGACATCTCATTAAACCTATGGGCATCACCTCCCTTACATGCCGCCACAGAGATCAAGACTTTCAGGTTGACTTTTATATAGTCAGAGAGGATGTACAAGCTATTCTTGGAGCAAAAACTTGTCAAGAAATGAAGATGGTGCAACGCATTTACAGCTTGACTCCTAGTGCATTACCGGAAGACATAGTAAATAGCAACATGTATGAAAATTTGTTCAAAGGCCTTGGATGCTTGCCTGGCATGCACACTATAGGTGTAGACAAAACAGTCACTCCAGTAGTACATCCACCAAGAAAGATACCTATTGCAATCAAGGACAAAGTCAAGACAGAATTGGATCGAATGACCGAGATGGGAGTTATTGTGAAACAGGAAGAACCTACAGAATGGGTTAACTCGATGGTCACAGTCATTAAACCGAATGGCAAAATTAGAATTTGTATTGACCCAAGAGACTTAAATAAAGCAATTTGTCGTGAACACTATCCTCTTAAAACAGTGGAGGAAGTTATTTCACAGATGCCAAATGCCAAAATATTCACCAAACTGGATGCCACTAGTGGATTCTGGCAACTTAGACTGGATGAGAAAAGCTCAAAATTATGCACGTTTAACACTCCATTTGGACGCTTTAGATTTACACGCTTACCTTTCGGCATCAAATCGGCTCCAGAAGTGTTCCAGAAAGTGATCTCGCAAATGGTCTTGGATATCGAGGGAGCAGAAGCCATTATTGATGACATCCTGGTGTGGGGATCCAATCAGGAAGAACATGACGCAAGATTGAAGAGAGTGTTAGAGAGAGCAATGGAGTACAATCTCAAACTCAGTGCAGAAAAATGTGAATTTAGAAAATCGGAAGTCACATATGTTGGCCATAGACTCACAAGCAAAGGAGTCAAACCTGATCCAGAAAAAATCAGAGCTGTATGCAACATGGTAAAACCGACATGCTTGAAAGATCTACAAACATTTATGGGATTCATCCAATATCTCAGCAAATTCATGCCTCACTTGTCTACAGTCAGTGCACCCCTAAGAACACTGCTGGAGAAGAACACAGCATGGCACTGGGATGAAGAGAAGGAAACAAGCTTCCTTAAACTCAAGGATATGGCTACAAATGCACCTATTCTTCAGTATTATGACCCGAGCAAACCTCTTACACTTAGTGTTGATGCTAGCTCAAAAGGACTAGGCGCAGTACTTATCCAAAATCAGAGACCAGTTGCTTACGCATCTAGAGCACTTACGCCAACTCAACAGAGGTACTCTCAAATTGAGAAAGAGACCCTAGCAATTGTGTATGGTTGCAACAAATTTCATGAATATGTTTATGGACGTGAAGTACTCATAGAGACTGACCACAAACCATTGCAGTCAATTTTCCAAAAATCTCTTCACAAAACACCTCCAAGACTTCAACGACTCCTACTTGCACTAGAAAAATATGACCTTGAAGTCAAGTACAAACCTGGTAAGGAGATGTTCTTAGCAGACCATCTGAGCAGATCATACCTACCTGAAACCAAAGAAATACTAGTTCCTGATATCAATGTCAATGAGATCCATCTCATTTCTCATTTACCAATCTCACAAGAGATGTACGAGAAGTTCCAGAAAGAAACTGCAAATGATGAACACCTACAGGAACTACAAGACGCCATATTGGATGGATGGCCTGAAGAAAAAAGCAATGTTTCCTATAACTTGCGACCTTATTGGACCTTCAGAGATGAGCTATCTGTCATGGACGGACTTCTCTACAAGTCAAGCAAACTCATTGTACCCAGAGCACTACAGAACTCAATGCTGGACAAGATTCATGAATCGCATCTTGGGATAGTCAAGTGCAAAGCACGTGCCCGTGAAGTTCTCTTTTGGATTGGCATGTCAACAGATGTCGAGAACCGAGTTAGGTCATGTGGACTATGTGCACAACATCAAAACATCAATGCAAAGGAACCAATGCTAATGCCAGAGATACCAGATCGGCCCTGGTCGAAACTAGCTGCAGACCTATTT